>NW_023416390.1:46141076-46760576 GCF_014108235.1 Myotis myotis
TATGAAAGTGGTTATTAAAACACAAGTGCATGACATAGAATCTGTGAATTCAGAAACAGAAGGGAAGTTAAGAGGCAGAGGATAAGAACTGGGGCACTGATTATGTGACATTCTTTCTCAGTTTCCTCATTAAATAAAGAGAGTAGTATTCATCTGATAGGGTCATTGTGAGAATTATATGAGATAATGTACTTACATTAGGCCTGGCACCTACTAAGCAAGCAGTAAATGTTAATTGCCATTATTGCTGTGGTTGTTACTGTTGTTGACTATAAGAAGCCTATCTGAGCACACTCCAAGTTGGGCTCAAGTGTGTGTGTGTGTGTGTGTGTGCGTGTGTGTGTGTGTGTGAGTGTGTGACATAATTCCTTCATCCACCTTCATTTACTTTCTTTCCCTAGGTGGAAGGGGATAGGAAGTGAGGAAGAATTGTATCTTTACATTTTCTTCTTTATTGCTTAAATTGTTTTACTTAAAAATTTTTTGCGTGTGTTGGCTGAAATTTTATGTTACAATTAAAAAATGTTTAATTGATGGGGGAAAAAGACGTCAGCTTTTTCTTCCTTTTCTCCTATCCATTAATAGTGTGCCATGTGGAAGAGGCAGTTCTCTTTATCGGACTGGCACACTATATGAAGCAGCTTGGTTTGGGCAGGTTGCTTGACTTGTTAACTGACATGATCTTGTCTTATCCAATTCTCATTTATAGGATGAGAATACATATAACAACAAAAGCAAAAGAACACTCTCTTCTCCAAATGAGATCTCTAGTCACTTTTAATCATATGCGTATACTTCGGGAGCAAATTAAAAATCATTTAAGATGCTCTCTTTTTTTTTTAAAGATGTCCCACTTTTGTTTTGCTTTGAAAAACAATCTTGTTAAATATCACCTTCAAGATCATAATCATAACCTTAAGGGAAAGAGCACCTTTTCCTTTGGCCCATTTGCTCACGGTAGGCAATCTTCTTAGTGCTGAGTATTTTCTTTCAGCCTAAATGCTAAAAATTCCGTACACAGTCATTAATAGGGATGACAGCTACAGTAGCATTCTACTTATGAATATTCATGATGTGAAATCCATAGCATTAATTACATTAATTTACATACCTGAATAAAAGTGAATCGTAAGTTATAGCTGAGCCCAAAAAAGAACCCTTAGTAACCATATAGTGCTTTTTTTTTTTTTTAAGTGCTATTTAATAAGGGTGGAGGCAACATTTCTTTCAAAAGGCATTTGGGCATTCATAGTTAGAGATGTTTTTAGCTAAGAATTAAAGCATAGTATAATCCTTCAGTTTTCATAGGATTTTGTAGGGCTTATAAACATTCTTTAAAGGAAGAGAGTATAAAGAAAACATATGTGGTTGAACACAGGACAAACCTTTTAGATGAAAAAGGGAATTAGTGGTTACTTGTCTCTTATTTGCGATTATAGCCTTTTATTCTATGAGTTTTAATTCAACATATTCTGTTGAGAGGAGACATGATTGAAAATAATTCATACTATGTGAGAATGAGGTTTATTTTCACCCAGTTTTGTTATTGAGAAATTCTAACTTTGGGAAAAAGTTTTATGTGCGTGTTTTTAGAAGTTAAAAACATATGCTGTGTGTTTAATAAGTAGCATAACAACCACATTGATTTTAAAATATTATAAAATTTAAGTCATAATGTTATTACTTAAATTTCTTCAAGCAATGTGATAGCAAACATCATCTTTAACTTGAAGATACAGACTGCATTTGTTTTCAACTATTTTGTCTTTGAAACAGAGTATTAGAAATAACTGGTTAGCCTGGCCCATATGGCTCAGTGGTTGAGTGTTGACCTATGAACCACGAGGTCGCAGTTCAATTCCCAGTCAGTGTACATGCCTTAATTGTGAGCTCCATCGCCAATAGGGGGTGTGCAGGAGGCAGCTTATCAATGATTCTCTTTCATCATTGATATTTTTATCTCTCCCTTTCCCTTCTCTCTGAAGTCAATAAAAATATATTTTTATAAAACAACAAGAAATAACAGGTTAGCCTCACTGTGTTTAGTCAACATATAAAGAAACTAACTGAAGCGTATTCAGAGATTGTACAGATGAAAGCAAATCAGAGTAGACTAGTTTACCCTTTTCCTTCTAGATTTTAGGCATGGATTCCCTTTCCATTAAATTATTCTAATAAGAGTATCTAAACTTTTTTATTCTGTTTTAAAAACCTCATTTCAAGTTAATATTTTTCATTTTCTTTATAATAAAGCAAGTATTTTATTCTTTCATTTCAGACTGTTCAATACCTGCTATTTCATAATGAAAACATTAAAGAACAAGACTGATACACTAATATAGGCAACTTATTTCAGATTCTTTATGCTGTAGGGTATCAATGAAATAGCATTCTGAATCACAACAGGATTTCCCCCTTTGCTTAATTATCATCGTAGATTTTACGTTAGAACTGTAAATGTGGCTAGGACAGTGGTTCTCAACCTGGCTACATAGCAGAATAATTTGAAACCTTTTAAAAATATATAAACCCCAGGCCCCAGGGATTTATTTTTTTTAAAGCCCCTTAGGTATTTTCTTTATGCAGTTGGGGAATACATAGATCTAGGAGAGCAAATGCTCAATAGCTGAGGTCAGAAATACTACACTTAGCTAGCGGTAGCCTCAGTGGTTGAGCTGCAAAGCCAGAAATAAGACTCTGACTCTAGAAATAGTAGTTATTAAAGGTTTTCACTTTATCCCAAAAGAGAAGTCCTTGACATTGCTTTGCATAAAATCCTAACAATCCTAATTATGTGATTTCTCCAGCCCTAACAAATGAGAGGTGGCAAAATCAAAGTAGGAGGCTGTTGGTAGAAGAGGTAATAGCTGTCAGGCATGGGTGGATAGCACAGACAGCTGTGTCAGATCTTAATGCAGTAAGTGATGGACATATGAATATGATAACCTCCAGTCATTAGAGATGGTAGATTATGATCAATAGTCTCTGGTCTACGAATCAAGATAGTTTTTGTACATTTTAGAAAGGTTTAAAATTTAACTTGTTTAATGTAAAGGAGGGGGAAATGTTATACTTGAAATATTTATTCACTTCAGTAAAATGATAGTGTATATCCCAATAGCAGCAGATAAATGAGGCATTGATAGGTCTGTAAAAAAAATGGGGGAAAGCAACGGTGTCTCTTTGGCTGGATATGGTTTTTCAATGCCAATAACACAGGCATTCATTTTAAAATCTTAAAATAGCTATTGTAGCTTTTTTGGTTTGCTGTATGTTTTTCCACTTTTTTTACATGTTTTCCTTTACCCCACAGCAATCTCATGGTTTAGGCAGGTCTGTCTGGCTCCAGATTGCCGAGTCTGCTTACAGATTCACTCTGGGCTCAGTTGCTGGAGGTGAGTGATGTGTTTGTGTGCTGTTTCAAGCTTGTGATCATGTAATATTATCTCACTAGACCGGGACAGATCAGCAAAAGTGCAGTTCATTGTTCCTGTGGGTCACGGCTGCAGGGCTTTCTGAAACATTTTTTATTTTTTTACCTCTGATCACAGGACTTGTCATAGCATGGCCATAGCCCCTCTGGCTCCAGTCTGTCTTTAGGACAAAACCTCTGTCATAATGTGAAAGTCTTGGCTGCAGTGCTGCACTCACTTTAATTATACTGGTTAAAGCCAGTACAGAGTAATGGAGAATAAGACTATGTTTATGGTGTTGGGGGTGAGGGCAGGTAGGAAATCAAGATTTGGGGTACAAATCCCAGAACCTTATGAAATAAAACAACCTCTCAAAGTGATTCACTTTTGTTTCCCTACTTGTATTCTTTTCCTCTTCCCTTTTACTAGTTGAAGAATATCTGGACTTGTAGCTTATTTGCTAAAATGAACCTCTCCTCCCTGTTCCTGGGCAAAATTCAAGACTTTTTTTGTGGTGGTGTTTTTTTTTCTTTCTGCTTAAATCTCTGCATAGAAATAGTGTAGAATCTAAAATTGCTTTGATGATAAGAACATATCATGTGTGATTAAAATACTTACGATTTTTCAAAATAAGCCTGAACTGATGAAACTATTATTTTTTCTTTTCAGTCTGGGTTTTAGAAGTTGCAAAGCATGTTTTGGTTTTCAACAATTGAAAAATATAATGCTCTAGTTCATGTTATACATTTTTTTGTCCGTGAGAAATCTAAAGCCTGGTGGGTTTTTTTAACAAATTCTGTATGTAGGGGTAGGATAATATTGAGATTTGGTTTCAGTATTATGATTGTAACTAAGTTTAATATACCAAAATGTTTCAGCAAACTAAAATTTTAAGTTATAGTCACTTATGTGTACATATATAGTCATTTTAAGGAGTAACTGGTATATTTAAGCATTTAATGGGAAATATCAGGAAATACGTTGTTTTTAAAAATATGTTACGTATAATAGTTTAATGTTATAGAAAATTGAGTGTTGATTGTCTAATGTTGGTGATGACTTGAAAATCCACTGTAGTTGTTCTCTGAAGCAACTGTATTTATGGATCCAGTGGTTGCCAGCCTGTGTGGTTCAGCTGTGTATGGGAGGAAGAATAACGAAGTCTCTTGTGAGAAAGATACTGTTTTATTTTCTAGTCCTTTGAGATAAGATTTGTTGTCCTTATAGATTCCCCCACTTAATTGTGCTCTCTTTTAAGCCTCAAAATTGTTTTATTTGTAGCTGTGGGAGCCACTGCAGTATATCCTATAGATCTGGTGAAGACCCGCATGCAAAACCAGCGTGGCACTGGCTCTGTGGTGGGAGAGCTGATGTACAAAAACAGCTTTGACTGTTTTAAGAAAGTCTTGCGTTATGAGGGCTTCTTTGGACTCTACCGGGGTGAGTAAGCAAATCTCAGCTGCAGAAGTTAGTGATTTTTATCTCACCAGAAGCAGGTTTTAACTCACTTGTTATGAAAACCAGTGTGTAGCCTGCCCAGTCAGACTAGAGCAGTTTTTCTCTTTTTGAATTCCCATTGCTCATTTCTCTTTTTGCAGTTTTGTTGGTAACTAGCAATAGTAGTCTGCAAACAAGGTCTTCATTTCTTCTTCCTGCTATTTCTATATCTCGGAATCCAAATCCTGTGTTTGTCCTATCATGGGTCTGTGGTCACTGTGCTTTACAAACTAAGGCACATGTCTGCAGGTGGAATACAGTGGTGACGACTAAGAAATAGAGAGCTTTTTTTCTCAAAGAGTGAGAGAGGAGAAATAAGCCTCTTCTCTGAAGTAGAAACCAGGCTGCCACCTGGAGGTAAGTTTACCACCTATCCACTTGTTTCAACTGAAAGAAAGATCAAATGTTTTGTCTCCTCCACGGAGACCATTCGTAAGTCTTTTTCACTGAGTCATCTGAAGTTTAACAAAGAAGAAAAGAAAACCTTTTGGCTCCAAGTCTCCTTTCTGTTCCTTTCCTCCCCATAGTTCAGAAGCACTGAGTGAGAGCAGAGAGATTTTCTTTTGCAGGAAACGTTACTATCACCGCTAGGCCGAGCACGGCGCTGTTGGCCTAGAGGCAGCAGCCCCATGAAGAATTCTCTTCAGCCTGTCGGCTTTGTAAGAACTTGTTCTCTTTGGAGAGGGAACGACTTTCATGTACATGTTTTCACATTAGAATTTAGGGTTTCCTTTGGGAAGGAGATTAATTTTTTAATCCCTTTGGGCGCCACTTGGAATTCTTTGAAAATACACTCTACATGCCTAAGTCCAGGGCATTTATGTAATTTACTGTAGTTGTTTGTTTGCACACACAGTCTCATTAATCCCTAGCTCATTCTGAGCTCTGTTGAACTGTTTGGCTTAGAACCTCTTCCTTGGAAAGAAAGGCCAGGCCAAACAAAGCTTTATGTTCATGGACAGGAGAAAAACACCTCTGATTAGCATCATGTACAGACTTTCAGTGAAAAATCTAACTCTGATACACTTACTGTGTGTGAAACAGAGGGTCATGAAGATGTTCATTTTTGGCATTATAAGAGAGTGTTCTGAATAAAAGAGTGTTCTGAAAACTAGGCTCAAATACCCTGCTCCTGAGAAGGAGTACAATTAATTTTGCTCAAATATTCAAACCTCTAGCCTCTCTAAATTCTCGATGTATAGCAAGTATTCTGTGGAAGACCTGTGCATTGTCTGGAATCCAGATCTGTGCATACAAATGCTTGTTTTAAATGGTATTAAACCCTGTACCCCTACACATTATTTAACAGGGAATCTGAGGATTGAATGGTACTTAAGTTGTTTTCTTTCTTTGACATTTTCAATCATTTTTTGTTGAATAATGACCTTTCTTCTTCCTTGGTATACTTAAAAAGAGAATGTCCTGTATTTAAAGCAGCGGTTCTCAACGTGTGGGTCGCAATCCCTTTGGCGGTCGAACGACCCTTTCACAGGGGTCGCCTAAGACCATCCTGCATATCAGATATTTACATGATGATTCATAACAGTAGCAACATTACAGTTATGAAATAGCAACGAAAATAATTTTATAGTTGGGTCACAACATGAGGAACTGTATTTAAAGGGCCAGAAGGTTGAGAACCACTGATTTAAAGGAACCTAGATATATACTAACAGTTTAGCCTTCTCAATGGATGGATGCTTACCGAAGATTTCATTTGTGAGAGATGTCATGTTAATTAAATGAGTCAGATATAGCAAGTTGTGTGTAGGGGAGGAGGAGGAGGGGTTGTTAGTTTTATTCAGGATGCGAGCTGATAAAATCAGTCCTTTAAATGAGAGAGTCTTGTATTAGGGAGAAGATTGTAGGAATCCTGTATGTGAACACTATGATTATTGAGATTGTCATATATTGCTTAGAACTGGTCCATTATTCTGTCAGATGATTGACAAAATTGTTGACAGATAAGCCTACATTTCATCGCAGGCAACAATGATAAAATGACATAAATCAGTACTTCATTAAAATTCCATGAGCCTTATTGAGGCTAGTTGTAAAACAAATACACATGCTGACATAGTTGTATGGGAGTCAGACTAAGAGAAATAGGGCCTGGTAATCATGAGGGTTAGAAAGTTAAGACTGCCATCTGCTGATTTATTCTTTTAAATCAGTCTGCAATCCATTAAAGGTGTGTGCAGATTTGTGTTTGTCATTGATAATTCAGTTTGACTGACAGTAGCCATATGTATGATTACTTGCTGGCTCTCAACTCATAGAAAATCACTCAGCAGTGTCCTCAAAGTAGGCTTAAGATCAGCAGTGAGCATGCAAACACATACATAACTACCCCTTGGCTGGGTGATTTAAAGGATATAAAATGTTTATTGTTAGCATCTTTAAAAATGTTTGCAAAAAATGTATGCTATCAATTTGGGTAATCTGTGTGCTTTGGAAAGCTGAGCCCTATGAATATCTACAGATGTTGAATTGTTTATGTATTTTTTTCTTTTCCAGTTTGCAGCCAGCCTGGGAAATTTAACTTTCTAAGAATAATAATTTCCTTTGTTTTAAGAGGATTCTTTTGAAATGTCTTAAGTTTGACATATATTAGTAAATAAGAATACAGTAGGCATGTGTTTTTGTTTGTAGAGGATACCGATTAAATAATACATAAAACTGTTTTTCTGTGCAGTTTTGGCTTCCCTTTAAATAAATGAGTACTGAATTCTAGGTTTCTCTAAAGAGAAAATTATGGGAGTTGGTGTTCTATAATGACCAAGCCATTGTATGCTATCCCATAGATAGCATAATTTGTGGCAAAATCTAGGTCTACTTAACAGCTTTTCAGAGCTTTTCCAAGCACACAACATTGGCTTCTCTAAAATGTCTGTGTTTGTATGCTGCTGGTTGTAAAGGGAGGGGATTTTGTTACGTTGTTGTTGGCAGTGTTCCAGCATAGAGAAGATCCAGAGGCTCCATTCCTTCCTCATTCGCTTTTTGGGAGGTGTTAGATAACTAGGCTTTAAAGGAAGCATGCTTAAGAGAAGGATTTACAGCTTCAAGAAAGCATAACATTATATTTGACATAAATAACTATTACATATGTATACAGAGTTTTTAGGATAATCCATTTTCCCCATTTTATTAAAAACCCTGAAATGTTCTATGGGTAAGTAACATGGAGGAAACCATTTCTTTCTGGGCTTGTTTATTCATGCCTAGTACATCTATATTACTAACAATTCTCTCCATTTACCCAGGCCTGATACCACAACTTATAGGGGTTGCTCCAGAAAAGGCCATTAAACTGACTGTAAGTTTTTTCCCATTAAATTTATGTTGTCTGTTTAGATTATCATTAAACCAAAATGAAAACTGATACTGCTGAGACTGACACACTATCAAGGCATTTGTAAAATTTTAAATTATATGTAGACATTTGATAATTTTTCATCTTATGAGAAAATATTTTGTTGATTTGTAAAACCAATAACATATTAGTAGAAGAAATTATGGTTAACGGATGTTAACTCTGATTAACCGATGTTCTCTTTCTAATTAGGTTAATGATTTTGTTCGGGACAAATTCACCAAAAGAGATGGTTCCATTCCACTTTTTGCAGAAATCCTTGCTGGAGGTTGTGTACGTATTAATACTAGATATTTTCATGGCAAATATGTTCCTTTAACTTTCTTGCACATTAGATAGAATATCTGAGTGACATTCCCTCTGAACTTAAGGGATTCTAAGCAGATTTTCTCAGTGATCATATGGGATGACTTTTAAATTTCATTGCATAGTCTAACTCAGTGATGGCGAACCTATGACACGCGTGTCAGAGGTGACACACGAACTCATTTTTTGGTTGATTTTTCTTTGTTAAATGGTGTTTAAATATATAAAATAAATATCAAAAATATAAGTCTTTGTTTTAATATGATTGCAAATATCAAAAAATTTCTATACGTGAAATGGCACCAGAGTTAAGTTAGGGTTTTTCAAAATGCAGACACGCCGAGCTCAAAAGGTTCGCCATCACTGGTCTAACTGGTTTTGAGTGCAGGAAACAGGTAGTGTTTTATCAGCTCAGTTTCTTAAAAGCCCCTGAAACATTACCTTCCACACTTTTTGAAGTTCTAATTCTGATTCTTCTTAAATATCACAGTAAATAGTAGTAATGGAGAGAGTTACCATACATTTATATTGACTGTTACTGTAAGTATGAGATGATGGATTAATTGGGCCTTTATATTTAGGTGAAGGACTGAAGAAGCCACTGTAGTATACTTATAATTGTTCTTCTTTAGGGACCAGAGGATACAGCAAACAACCATAACAATGTTGAGGCTGTGGACAGTTCTGAACGCAGCGGTTCAGATTATATTTACTTAAGAGAGCACAAAGGTTTCTATCTAAAGTGGGAGTGTGACATTGGATTTAGACCAATTCTCAAATCTAAGTATGCAGCTAAACTAATTTTATTTGTGGTGTTCATTTCATATTTGGCAATACATTATGCAATTTCTTTAAGACATACTTAGTCCATTTTGTCCCTGAAAACCTTAATAACTTTTAGTTGAATTAGCTAAAAATCTTGGCTAAACCCTCCTCAGTTGCATGTGGAACCTGAGGTGATGAGGTCACTGACCTTTGTAGTTTTTAATTCAGAGAAGATGCCCTGAGCGTCAGAGAGAGGCTGCTCTGGATTCTCCTGGATGAGATTTATCAGCCTGGCACACATGTGGGTCCTCACCTTTCTGTAACCAAAGTTCTGATGGAAGAGGTGGCTTAGTGTGTGTGCACACACACCTGCATGCATGCCCATGTTGAACATCTTTTCATGCATATGGCATTTATCTATCTGCATTTGTCTATTTCCTTTGGAGAAATGTATGTAGAATTTTTTTCCACATTTTTTTTTGTTAATCCTCATTTGAGGATTTTTTTTCCCCATTGATTTTTAGCGAGAGTGGAAGGAAAGGGAAGAGACAGAGAGAGAAACAGTTATGTGAGAGAGACATATCGATTGATTGCCTCCCGTTTGTGCCCCAATCTGGACCGGGGGTCAAGCTTGCAACTGAGGTTACATGCCCTTGATCAGAATTAAACCCAAGACCCTTCAGTCCTTGGGCCAATGTTCTAACCACTTAGCCAAACCAGATAGGGCTCTTTGTCCATTTTTAGTTGGGTTGTCTTTTATTATTGAGTTATAAGATTTCTTTATATATTGAGTCTCAGATCAGATTTTTTTTTGCAAATATTTTTGTACTTTCCTGACTGTATCCTTTGAAGAATTGTACTTTGATTTTTTTGAAGTACAATTTATATTTTCTTTTGTTATTTGAACTTTTGATGTTATATTTAAGAAATCATTGCCTAATCTAAGGTCATGACGATTTATACCTCTGTTTTCTTCTAAGAGTTATAGTTTTAGCTCTCACATTTAGGGCTTTGATCTTATATACCACTAGAGACCTGGTACACGATTTCATGCACAGGTGGGGTCCCTAGGCCTAGCTGGTGATCAGGGCTGAACAGGGCCGGACCAATTTGGGCCTGCCGGCCAGGGTAGAAAAACAGGGGGAGGGACCATGGGCCAATCAGGGCCTGCTGGCCAAGGGGGGAGGGACAGGGTGCAGCAGGTTGGCCGCAGACCCCAAGGAGGGAGCCGGCCCTCAGCCACCCTGGGAAAGGGGTTGCGTCCGCCACCACCCACCCCTGGGTCACCATCCCAGCCTGGGGACCGAAGGTTTCAGTGGAATCGGGAGAGAAGGCAACAGTCACTGGACTGGGCGCAGAAGGAACAGACGCTGCCCCCGCCAGCCGACCATGGGAGGTTGGCTGTGGGAGCACACTGACCCAGTTGAGCATCTGCCCTCTGGTAGTCAGTGTGCGTCATAGTGACTGGTTGACCAGTCGTTCAGTTGTGACGGTCATTTAGGCTTTTATATATAAAGATTTTTTTAACCTTAATTTTTTAGGGTCTTTTGCCTTGACCAGAGATATTACCAAATGACAGTTTAATTATTGACAACATTTTGGTATATTTCCTTCTAATGTTTCTATATATATGCTTGTGTGCATGTGTATGTGTGTATGCACATGCATGCTCACACACAAACATTCCTTTTTAAGCCAGATGGAAGTTTTGTTCAATCTGACTTTCTGATTGCAAATGAAAGCTACTCTCCATTTCTGAGGTCAGCAGGGAGTCACAATGGAACTTCTCACTCTAGAAATACAATATAACTTTTGGGAACAGGAGTATAAACAGAGTGCGCATTTTCAAATTTTGAATCTTCATTGTGAACATTAAACTCTTGTTTTATGTCTATATCAAAACCTTCCCAAGAGACTGTCAAACACAGAGGGAGGTAGGAGAGGGTGGGGATAAGGGGGAGAGATCAAAGGACTTGTATGCATGCATATAAGCATAACCAATGGACACAGACACCGGGGGGTGAAGGCATGAGTGGGAGGTGGGGCGGCAATGAGGGGATAAGGACACATATAAAATACCTTAATCAATAAAGAAAATAAAAACAAACAAACAAAACTTCCCAAGGAAGACTTACTAGTTCAGAATTTATCATAATTTAGATGTGCTAACAAAAGGTTTTTTTGGTAGAGTCTATAAATTGCACTTTAGGTTTAGTAATTGCTTGACCTTTCTTTAGGTGGGGATGGGTGAGAGTGTGTGTGTGCGTGTATGTGTGTGTGTGCATGTGTGCATGTGCAGTTACTGAGTAAATACCTGTTATGGATGTTGTTTGTTTAGTATGTATGTACTAACAAGTTTCAAATAATTTTTTCTCATTGGTAAGCCATTCTTATCAGGCTGTTTTTATTTTTCTATTAGAACGTCTCCCTATGTGTATAAAGACATATATATTCACACATATTACATGTCCATATCACACAAATATAATTGAGTTTTTATTATATCTGTTGTGGGCAAGAATAATATTTTAATGTCAAGTTAGAATTTTTTAACTACTTTAAAATGCACTATTGTCACTGATATGAAATAGGTAGATGGGGAACAGCGGCTCAGAAAGGCTAATTCTCTCACCCCATCACACAGTTAAAATATGCTGCAGGTTTCATGTGAGTCCAAATATTTTTATTTAAGACCAACTCCTTTTATTCTATAATGCTGTCTTGGGGAATTAAATCAGGGCCTTGTCCATGTATCAAAATAAACCTAGATGAACCTATTCAACTTTGTACCAGCTTTTTTTTCTATGGGTATCCTATATAATAAAAGGCTAATATGCAAATTGTCCCCTCAACGGGGAGTTCAAATGGGAGTTTGACCAGGGGGTGGGGCCCGCCTGCCAACTGCCCGTGGCCCCTCCCCCCAGCCAGCCCAGCCCAATTGGCCCCAATCAGGGCAGGCCAGCCAGAACCCACTCATGCGCAAATTCGTTCACCGGGCCTCTAGTATATATAATAAAAATTTAACATACCTGAATGTATATACATATGTATTAATTTAGGTACAATTAATGTACCAAAATGAACAGATCTTAGATGTCAGTCTTCTCAATGAGTTTTAACAATTGTATACACCCATGAAGTCACCACCCAAGACAAGATAAAGAACATTTTACACCAGAAGATTCATTCATGCCTTTTCCCAGTCAATCACTCCTCCCCTCCCCCAAGTACCACTGTTCGGATTTCTGCCACCAGTTTTGTTTCTTCTCAGATTTCATATACATGGAATCGTACAAAATGTGTTCTTTTGTTGTTGACAGAAGTTTGCTTAACAGTATTTTCAAGTCATATGCTTTCATTTTTCATGGATGAATATCTAAGAGTGTAATAAAGTAGATGTATTTTCAATTTGAAAGAAACTGCCAGTTGGTTTTTTGAAGTGGGTGGACCATTTTATAGTCTCATCAGTAGTGTATTCAATTATTCCACATCCTCACCGAAGTCACCAATGTTTCATGTTCTTAGTTGGGTTTTTTAAAAAAATTTTAGTCATTCTAATTGGTGGGAAATGATATCTTATTGTGGTTTTAATTTGCATTTCCCTAAAGCCTAAAGATATTAAGCATCCTTTCATGTTTTTATTGGCTATTCATATATCTTTTTTTGTGAAGTATCTGTTCAGGTCGTCTGCCTATTTTTTCATTGTTATTCTTATTTTTTATTGTTGATTTATAGTTCTTTAATACATCATAGAGACAGTACTTTGCAAATATAGGTGCTATCAGTATTCTTCCCAGGCTATGACCTGTCTCTTAATTACCTTAATGGTGTCTGTAGAGTTTAGATATATCTGTTCACTTAAGTGGGGAAAAATGTAATATCTATTCAGGTCAACAGAGCAGAAAGTTTGAAAGTCTAAATGGACTGACCTATATATTTTTTCTAAATATCTCTCTGGTATCTGTTTTAATGTTTAATTCTAACTAGAGCACTTACCTGACTGGTCCTATTACCTCTTTAGAGAATGTATACTTCTGAATGGATAGAAGTCATAAAACTCCAAATGTATTTATTGCTCAGCAAAGGGCTAGTGTAAATCCATCACATTGCAGGTGTTTCCTTAGCCCTGTGTGAACTTAGCTTCCTGAAGCACTCACCCCCTTCCCCTGGTGCCTTGCTTTCAATTTGCATGGTGCTCTCAAATTAGCGCACAAGAGCTCTGTTAGGGAGAAGGGCAGTTGTTAGGATCTCTGTTGTCATATTAAGAAACCAAGAATTGGAAAGGTTATGACCTATCCAAGATTACCAGATTAATGGCAATATAGGTCAACAGTCTTGCAAACCTGGACTCTTTCTACTCTCTATTGCTTCTTCCTTTCATTCCACCCAACACACAACCCCATGTTGGGTGCAGCCAGAAGTCCACTTGGAGCTTTTACTAACCCTGGGAGCCAAGATTTATAGCTGGCCAGCCTCCTATGCTGCGTGCTCCTCAGCAAGCTGAGCTATCACATCTCTGAAGAGTTGTTTGGAAATAATTTCTCCAGCTCCCATCCCAGGAATAATGTGGTCCCAACTGTATGCTTGAATACTTATCTGAACACACATACGTATGCACACAAGTTGAAAGTCCATTTATGTCAAATGTCTTGTGATAAGTATATAGGAATTTTAATGCTTCCTTTACCCTCGTTAGGAGTACGTGTAGTTTTATCTACTCATATCCTAATACCCTGGCATGTATCATCACTCAGCAATGAGCAAATTGCAGTTTATTCCCTTTAAACTATCATTATCCTAAACCATTGTAGAAAGAACCATAGCATTTCCCACTGCTTTATAAAAGTCTGAGAATGTTTTTGGTTGATGGTGTGTGATACAGTCACTGTTGGTTCCTATTCCTCTTTGGCAGTCCTAGTGACAGCTGATTCTATGACTTTTATTCATTTTCTGGTTATTTTAATTTTACTTTATCTTTATTTTGTTGAATCTGGTTATTTTAAGTGCACATATTTTGTACATCTGTTCAAGGAGCTGGTGTGGCTTTAAATTGAAGTTAAAATTTTCATCAGTCTCTGTAAGGGAAGGCTTTGTAATGAATTGTTCAGACATTTTGTGGTTGGAGGGAAATAGTTGCAGACTATAGGAGACAACAGATCAAAGAAGGAAGTAAACAGGGGGCTTGGCACAGGCAGGGCCAGGTCGCCAGCCTCTTTGTGGACTCTGCCCTGGGGTGGGATTGTAAGGGCAGGAAGGTGAACAGGCCTAATCCTGTGTGCAGCCCCGTGGCCTCAGGCACAGCAGACGTGTGGTGACATCTCAATATTGCATTCTTTCCCTCCTTACTTTTGCTGTCAGCTTTAGTTGGTTTATTTCCTCATTAAAAAAAAAAAGTGACTCTAGAGTAAATGGAAGTTTTTCCATTTCTGTTGTATATAGGTAACCTTCATTCAAAATGAATTTGTTCCCTATATTGTGTCATTTGTATTTCAGTTTTAAACAAACAAATGACAATTTAATACTGAAAAATAAAAACATCTAAGTCAGTTTTAATATTAAGGCTTGCCTATGCTCAAAAATATAAGCAACAATTTGAAGAGGGAAATTTAGCAGTTAGAGAATTAAAAGCTAATTTGGTGATTTGGTGAGTGAAAAAAAAACTCACCAAAGGTATTGTGCAGATTGGTATGTTTTCTATATAAGCATTAGTACCAGAAGCGGCAAGATGTCAAATTAAACAGTGTTCATTTAAGACATGTGGCTGTGTTATCAGGATGCTTTAATATGAAATTTTATATATCGGTGTCTATTTCAAATCACTAGCTATATTGGACTAGATTTTGTTGATCATATATACAGAGGTAGATAAGCTTTCTAAAAAAAAAATTATTGGAACCCTCGTTCACTGCTGGTGGGAATGTAAATTGGCACAGCCACTATGGAAAACAGTATGGAGGTTCCTCAAAAAATTAAGAATAGAGTTACCGTATGACCCAGCATTCCCTCTTCTGGATGTATACCTGAAAATTTTAAAAACATTTATTTGCAAATATATATGCACCCCTCTGTTCATTACAGCATTATTCACGGTTGCCAAGATGCAGATAAGTTTTTTTAAAGCTTTGTATCCACAGATAACTGGCATTAACTGTTTTTTTGTTTGTTTTTTTTTAAAGCATTCAAAGTACATAAATTACCAAATTTACCACAGGGAAGAATATATGAGAGAGGACCTAGTCTCTAAAACAGGGGTCCTCAAACTACGGCCCGTGGGCCACATGCAAATACAAATATTGTATTTGTTCCCGTTTTGTTTTTTTACTTCAAAATAAGATATGTGCAGTGTGCATAGGAATTTGTTCATAGTTTTTTTTTTAAACTATAGTCCGGCCCTCCAACGGTCTGAGGGACAGTGAACTGGCCCCCTGTTTAAAAGTTTGAGGACCCCTGCTCTAAAAGAAGCCACTGATTGTAAAACCAGTTCTGTTTCTTATTTTCTGGGAGGTTTTTTAGTTTGGTTTGGTTTGGGGGTAGTTAATACATTAGTTTAATTCAGAATTTAAAAGGTACAGTGGTGCTTTGAAAATTCTTTCTCCCAGCTACTATTTCTCTTTTCAGGAGGCAACCAATGTTTTCATCTCTAAGCCATTCTGACTTTAACAAATTTCGGTAAATTTTGACATATTTGTGATCAGTGCATACCTAATATTTTATGTTCTGTTTATGTCATTGGCACAATTATATTACCCAATCTTTTTATTTGATTAAGAGCATTTAATTGTTTCTACTTAACTCTTATTGGGTATTTACATTTTTTTCTGTTTAATTTTGTTGCTTTCAAAATAGCAAACATTAGCATCTTTATAAAATTACTGGTACTTCTTTTCATTGAAAAGCTACCATATTTTTATTTCACAATTTCACACTTCTGAAATTTTGTATATTCAGTGTTGATATTTGCTGTAAGCAGTGTGTTGTTGTTGTTGTTGTTTTCTGTGAAAAGCTGTTATTAAATGAATGATATCATTTATAATCAATAGAGTCTAAAATAGAGGAGAAATGATAATTTTCTTGTATTTGTTTCTCAGAGAGGAAACACTAAGTTAAGGATGTGATAACATTATTATAATCCTATTTCTGTTACTAGATTTCTTAGCAGAGTGATTGAGTTACTTGAAGATTTTATTCCCCTCCCCCCTCTTGAATTTAGTATGTATGAGATAGTGATCAATCTCAGAGTTTAAAAAAGGAGAGTGCATATTTGCCATATAGGTTTCCCTTTAAGTGTTATATTCAAAGTTTAAGACAAATTGCAATCTTTATTTTTTCTAAAATTATCCAGTATTTCTGGGTAATATTTGCCTACATATTCCTAGGCCTACTATAGAATGTTTTTAAAAATGTGTATTAACTTTTAAAACATATACATACTATGCATTGTTAGCAGTTTTTCTCCTTCAAGTGTAGCAGGGCACATAGGTGTGAGACACTTGTGGATGTGTGCCTTGCTGCCTGCTCACTTGTGTTTCGTTCTGTGGTTCTGTCCAGTGCACCGTTGGCTCTTAGTATGTGTTCTGGGTAACAAGTCTTCAAAGCATACGACAGTTAATGTGTTTGTTTTAAAATGTCGTCATTTCCTTCTCTTAATTGTACTGTTCTGAAAAGAAGCCTGTTACACTCGGAAAGAAATTTGAAGAGTTGTTAAAGGAGTGCAAATCTCAGTAAACTGGCAGTTGATTCCAAAAAGGGTCTGTGAGGGAAGGGGAGGAGGAAACGGGTGGGGAATGCTGGTTGGAGTGCTACTGCTCTGCGGGATAATTTACTAATGATTAAAGCCACAAAAGGGCTTTATATTTACTTAAACATAATATCCACATGTGGCAACAGGAGTTGACATTGTCTGGTGCTGGCAAATTTTGGGGATTATAATAAAAATTTGTGTTTCTATTATTTTTTAATCTGCTTTAGTTTAGAACATAAAGTACATTTTCCCAAAGATAGTCTTTGCAACCATTATTTCAATAAGAGATTTCAAGGAAGTAGCAAACTTTTTCAATTGGTTTGGTCTTTAATAATAGCTACAGGAGCAATTATTTGGATTATCATGTTAACATAATTTTTCACCCAGCAATCCTTTTGAAAGTATTGTTTGCTTAGATTGAAACATTGCAATGTTTCTTCCTGCCTGTAGTGCAACAGATTAAAATACACAGGCAAATGAACATGTAAAACTGGGTCAGTCAGTCACCCGGGGACCTATGTGCGAGTGGTCTGGATTGTGTGAGTTGGGAGTTGCACAAAACCCAGAGAGAGACAGCAAAAAGGGGATTAGGGCCCTGGGGAATCCAGGACAATAAGCTTCCCATGAAGGGGGAAAGAATCTAGTGTTAGTGTTGGCAGTTGTGGATGTTTATGGGAGTAAAGGGTCAGGATTGGAACTGGAGTAGTTGGGGGTTTATAGCCCCAGGCCAGTTAGGAGAATGGGCTGGGGCTTGTTTGTGCCTCTTGGAAGGAGGTCTGGGAGGGTTGTGATATTTAGAAAAGTGAACATGAATGTGAGTGAAGATAGAATGGATTTACAATGTCCCATTGAGGCATACATTTCCTGTTTCACACTTGATATGCTATTGCAGTGAAGTTATGATTATATAATACTAGAGGCCCTGTGCACAAAATTTGTGCACGGGAGGGCGGAGGGTGTCTCTCAGCCCCCTCTTGCCATCTGGGACCTCTCTGGTAGGGTCCCTAGGCCTGGCCGGCAATCAGGGCCTATTAGGGCTTTTTTTCTCCTGCCTGCCAGCAGCTGCCCCCGCCACTGCCACTGCTTGCCATCTGTTTGGCGTTGACCCCCCCTTCCCCTCCACCAGTCGCCTCCTTCTGTGGGGCAATGGCTGGCTGGCCCCGCATACCTGCCACAGCGCCACCAGCCAGCTGGCCTGGACCTCCCTCTGTGGCTGCCAGCCCGGTGGCCCCGGCCTCCCTCTGCAGGATGATCGATGGCGGGGCTTCGTGATGGATCGCATTGCACCCGCCTTGGCTGGCCTGGTGCCAGTGTGTGTCATAGCGTGGTTGTCCGGAAGGTCATCTGGACAGTGTTCTGCTGTTTGGTCATTTGGTCGATTTGCGTATTATGCCTTTATAATAATAAAAGCATCATATGCTAATTAGACCAGATAGCTGAATGACCTTCCGGACGTCCTTCCTGACAACCTTCCGGACAAAGCTGGGGCTGCGAGGGCCGAGGCAGCCACCGCGGCTTGCCCTGCAAGGGCTGAGGCAAGCCGCTGCATCTGTGAGGGCCACGGCCCTTGCAAGAATTTCGTGCATCGAGCCCTAGTTATAGATAATTAGGTAAATACTAGAGGCCTAGCGCATGAAATCGCGCAGCCCCACCCACTCGCTTACTCCTTGCTGCGCTCGCAGCCCCGCCCACCCGCACATGCCCTGCAGTGCTCTTGCCCTGCCCACCTGCGTGTGCCCTGCCCATCCATGTGCACCTCGCTGTGCCCGCCTTGCCACGCCCGCCCCGCCTGCCCTCCGGCTGCCAGCCTTGCTGCAATCGGAGCCTGTGGGCCGTGGGGGAGGGATGAGAGGGGCTCCATGCATCTCCTGGTGACCGGTCGTTACGGCCACTGGCCTTTTATAATATAGGTGGTTATGAGTATATAATGTAAATAGCTACAGGTGAAATGAAGCTGTGCAAATGAGACTTTTCACTTCATGAATAGAGATATGTATTTAAGTTTTTATAAGTGTATTCATTTTTACATATCCATGTACATATACATTCTTTCTTTCTTACAGAAACCAGAAAAGGAGTTGGTAACAGTTTTGTTAAACATTCCTTTTTTCCCCTCTACTAGTTAACGCACTTCAGATACAAATATCCTTTCATTATCCAAGTTCAGATCTCTGCCAGGCACTAGAGATGTGGATGTGGCTTTGATTCGCCTATGTTGTACTCATGGGAATTGGGTGTTCCATTTCCCAGCTCTGCCTTGAAGAATTTTTCTGGTTTTGTGTTGAAATAATATTGAAATTTCCTTACTAAATTCTCTCCTTTTGTGTGGGCATTGCTGTGTAGAGATTTGCTCAGGATAATACATTTTAGAATTTGAACCAGAAGAGACTTCCCCTTTCACTAAGGCACCTCCGTGGGGCTACGTTGTGTTACTTGTTCTACAACCCAAGGAAGTGGAGGCAGGTGGCTGAGCTAAACAAAGTGAATGGTTGCTGAGATGAGGAAAGAAACTATTGTAGATCCAAATTTTTGCTCCAGTTCATAAGAGACACAAAGCATCTCTTTTCCTCTCATCGGAGCTCCCCACTGCCACATCTGGCTTCACTTTTGGGTTCAAATGAGTATTAGTTTTGCCATTTTGTATATAGCTGGGCTGACCCTGGAAAGACTGGTCTGAGAAACACCTGACATTTCAAGTACAAACAAGCCATAGATTGGCTTGAGCAGTTTGGGACCATCCCTGTGAACTGGCCAAAGCGCCGTCCTCTTGTTTCCTGGTGAAGAGGGAGATGTAAACTGGTACGACTTGGAGGCTTTTCTGGATTTTTTCTTGTTGCACTGCCAGTCGGGCTCTGATTTGGAAATCTGCTTCTCTCTCCTCCCTTGCCTGCAGGCTGGCGGCTCTCAGGTCATCTTTACCAACCCACTGGAGATCGTAAAGATTCGGCTGCAGGTGGCTGGGGAGATCACCACGGGACCCAGGGTCAGTGCCCTCAACGTGCTCCGCGACCTGGGACTTTTTGGTTTGTATAAGGTGGGTAGCTTCCCTCTGGTTATCTCAACAGAAAGGTTGTGATGGACCCCATAGAAATGTGAAAGAAAGTGGAAACCACACTCCCCCTCTCCCCCCCAATGGGAAAGCTGTCTTGTCCAGCAGGGTAGCTCCTGGAGTAGAAAATCAAACAAAAAGGAAATCAGGACGCGTGCACCAGAGGCAGGGGGCCATACAAGCACAGTTCCTGGTGTCACCCTCAGGCTCCTGTGAAGCTGCTGGCAGGGCCGGGCTGCCGACCCGCTGGCTAAGGCTCACAGCCTCTTATTGGATGATGGATTTGGGAAAAGTTTCTTTGGTGTTGTCTTTGGGCTGGTCTTATGTTTATTTTGAGTCTGAGTTATCTCTATTGTTATCTTCCCAGTAGGAGTTTCTCTTTGTCTTAATAATTTGACCACAGTGAAACAGTAGTCGACTTCGGTAGGATTCAGGCCTTTAAGAAGTTAAGTGGTGGGATTTGTCAATAATGAATTCCATTAAAAAAATAGAGTGTATTGTACTTTAGCAAAATGCCAGTCAACAGATTCCTTCCCTGCAGGTATACTTATTCCCATTATTACAGATCAGATGTAATGGAGCAGAAGCTGTTACTCTTCTTAAACAAGGAAGAGTATTTCATTTCATTCTTTTGCCTGGTATAAGGGAGGGAATATGTAAACTTAGCTGCTATAGACAACTGAGTTTCCACAACATCTGACTTATTTATAGATCCATCACTGCCAAAGCGTGTCAGTTGGCTTCTGGAGCAGCAAATTAGAAATGAGAAATTCTGTGGATTAGACTCTAACAGCTACAGGGCTCTTAGGAGACCAGTTAAGCAGTGATGCCTATCTTGAGTTTTGTACACATTCTGTCCCTTCACCCCCAATTCCCATCCTTTTGGAATTCCCTTTGACACTGAGTTCATTAATATTATTTCTCTTTGTATCATCCTTCAGAGAGTCCCTAGAATTAAAAAAATGTTTTTAAAAACATTTTAGGTGTCTTTTTCTGTTATTGCTATTAATTCTCACCTGAGGATATTTTTTCCATCAATTTTTAGAGAGAGTGGAAGGGAGGGAAGGCGGGGGGGGGGGAGAGAGAAGAGAAAGAAAGAGAGAAAGGAAGGAAGGAAGGAAGGAAGGAAGGAAGGAAGGAAGGAAGGAAGGAAGGAGGGAGGAAGGAAGGGAGGAAAGGAAGAGAGAGGGAGGGAGGGAGGGAGGGAGGAAAGAAAGGAAAGGAAAGGAAAGGAAAGGAAAGGAAAGGAAAGGGAAAGGAAAGGGGAAAGGAAAGGGGAAAGGAAAGGGGAAAGGAAAGGGGAAAGAGAAGAAGAAAGAAAGACACATCAATTGGTTGTCTCTGCACATGCCCAGGGGTCAAACCTGCTACCTAAGTATGTGCTCTTGACCAGGAATCAAACCTACGACCCTTCAATGGGTGGGTGGACACTCTAACCATTAAGCAGCACTGGCCAGGGCCAATTTAGGTGTCTTTTAAAAATAACCATTAACGGCCTGGCCGGTGGCTCAGTGGTTGAGCGTCAGCCAATGGACCAGGATGTCATGGTTCAATTTCCCAGTCAGGGCACATGCCCGGGTTGCAAGCTCAACCCCTGGTATGGAGCATGCAGGAAGCAGCCAATCAATGGTTCTCTTTCATCATTGATGTTTCTATCTCTCTCCCCCTCTCCTTTCCTCTCTGAAATCAATAAAATTACATTTTTAAAAATAGCCATTAGGGAAACAAGTACCAAAGTTGGACTGTTTGCCTGGCTCGGTAAAGCCCTGGGCAGTAGAACGTGTGTGACCAAGTCACTAAAACAGACTGTCCCTGGTGGCTTTCCACTCCCATGGAAACTTCCTGCTAAAATATTTTGTCTGGGTCCCCCCAGTCCTGTGCTATTTAGGACATGGGGAAAAAGAACATTGGTGGTTTCTTCCCCCTTCCTTTCCCACTGCCACTGCCTATAGCTTCTTACCGGCTTTCAGGGGCTCTAGCTGATGTGGATTGAATTGGTAATTTATTAGTTTTGGCACTGCCTT
This sequence comes from Myotis myotis, assembly GCF_014108235.1. NCBI lineage: Eukaryota > Metazoa > Chordata > Mammalia > Chiroptera > Vespertilionidae > Myotis > Myotis myotis. The sequence goes on from NW_023416390.1 coordinate 46,163,245, forward strand.
TGCTGGTTGCTTTGGAATCAAGCTATGAATATTACGTCTCCAAGTCTATTCCCTTGCCACCTCCACCCCCATCAAAGCCAAACAGGACAACCCAGGAGGTTTGAGAATTGACTTTTTATTAACCTTAAAAACTGTATCTGTACTGGAAATGCCAAAAAATTCTTAGTTGTCAAAATGATGTTATTGTCTAGTTAACTAGCTCTAGAACTCCAGAATCCACCAGCCTTTCTCAAGCTCTGAGTCATGTATGCTTCTCTATGTTGCACCAGTTCAGTTCTCCCCACCTCCCTTCCACATCAATCCCAGTGCTGTCTGAGGGACACCTCAGGCTTGTCACCTTGTGGACATTCACACTCTGTTTATACAACTGTGTTGCTCTGTTTCCTCACTGTGTGACAGGGTGCCAAAGCGTGTTTCCTCCGAGACATTCCCTTCTCCGCCATCTATTTTCCTGTTTATGCTCATTGCAAACTACTTCTGGCTGATGAAAACGGACGCGTGGGAGGTGCAAACCTCCTTGCAGCTGGAGCCATGGCAGGTAACGCTGTTATTTTTTAAGCCTAAGACCCCCCCCCCCCCACATTCTCCTTAAGAAGCACAGAATCTGTGTGTGCTTTCCCCCTTTATTTCTGGAAGGGTTATTGTTCGTATCTGACTTAGTTTAAATGTGATCGCTTTTACTCCTTTGTGGGATGTGCTGCAATTCTGATGAGAGTTAATTACATTTGCATAATGTGGATAAACAGCTTAATGCAGCTTAGCAACTTGGAGCCAAATTAGATCTGCCCATCTAAATTGGGCTTTCATCATTAACGTGTTTCTTAGCCTTCTGTGCCCCTCAAACTTTGGGTGCAGCCAAGCTAAGTGTTAAGGTGGAAACGTTCTTTACCAAACCATTGCTTTTATCATAAAGCTGTTCCTGTTTCTTCTGCCATCGTCCTTAGACCAGAGTAAGCAATGTTTCCCCAGCAAACCACCTTGTCCTTGATTGGCATCTCTTCTCTGCCTCTTAATACTTTCTGTCTTTTATTAATGGTGGTTTGTATAGTTTTGCCCTCTGTACTAGACTGGGAGCTCCTTGAGGGCAGAGGTTTCGTTCTGTTCATCCTTGCCTTCCCTGTGAGGCCAGCATGGTAATCTAGATATATAAAAGGCTACATGACCGACCGACCGGCCGTCCTTTTGACCAACTGACCAACTGACCAGCCAGTACATGTACACACACTGGCAGTTTAAAAATAAACGTTGACTTGTGCATGTAAAGCTCTTGCTGGCACCAATCGCACGTGTGTTTTAATTTTATAATACTATATTATATATACTATTTTGACATGTAATTTTTTACAGTAACAGAATTACCACAGGAATCTTCTAATGAATTTCCTTTCAATGTGCACGAATCCATGCACAGGGCCACTAGTAATATGATAAATGCTATTGGAAAAAATGAAAACCTTCATCTTGTCTAAGATACCAAATTGGACACAGAAGAGATTCATCTGAAAGAGGAGCCTAAAAAACGCAGGAGGTGCCAAGATGCTTCCCTCTGACCTCATGGGTCCAGGCTTCCTCCTGCTGTGAGGAGCTGACTGTGATAGAAGGGGAGTACCCGGCTTCCCCGCTGCACCAGGAATGACAGGAGGGAAAGGGCACGTGCCTTTTCTCCATTACAGCAGGTCAAAGAGGAGCATGAAGGGTGAACACAAACTCAAACACTGTCCCCCAATGATCAGCGGAGCTCTGATTGCCTGAGCTCATTGCCTGTGGCTCTCACTAGGTTCATTCTCCTCTGGTGCCCTGGCTATACATCCCAGCACAGCCTGAGCACGTCCAAGTGCGGCATGTGACAGGAGCCCTTGGGTGCACCATGTTGTCCTTCTTGACAGGGAATGACGTGATGATTAAGAAATGCTCCCGTGGCCCTAGCTGGCGTGGCTCCGTGGATAGAACATCACCCTATGGACTGAAGGGTTGTGAGTTTGTGAGTTCAGTTCTGGTCAAGGGCACGTACCTCCATTGCAGGGTTCTTCCGTGGCCCTGTTTGGGGCATGTGCAAGAGGCAACCAATCGATGGGTCTCTTTCTCATCGATGTTTTTGTTTCCCTCCCTTCCACTCTCTCTCAAAATAAATGGAAAAATAGCCTCAGGTGAGGATTAGCAACAACAAAAAGAAACCCGCCCAGGGAGCTTTGAGCCCTTATTTGGGGTTCAGAAAGTCCCCCGTATTCTGGCACTTGGAACTTCAGTCAGTTGCATGCACATTTGAGAGGCAGTAAAGCTACCTGCTCAGCCTCGGCACTGAGTGCTCACCCAGCCCCATGGTGCTCTCCAAAGTCCCCCAGTTTTAACTGGGGCCAGCAGATTTCCCCTTAAGTCTTCTCTCTGTGCACTCCAGTCAGCAGCAGACCAGCCGCGAGCATGTAATCGTGGACAGGCCTGTGGCCAGTGCCTGATGGAGCCAAGCAAACACTCCACGGAACTGTCAGCACCAACTTCTCGCCCACAGACAATTGATGTCAGTTTTCAGAAGAGAGATGAATTTGTCTAATTTTTACCCATACAGCTTTGCTGGCAGGCACTGAGAATTTTCAGAATTCAGAACCTTCCAAAGGCAGCCAGTTACCCAGCTCCAGTTGCGTAAGAAGCAGAGCCCTGTGGAGGGAGGCTGTGAGCCTCTCCCCTGAGGAAGGTCACCTGGCTCCTTTGTTCCCTGTTTTGTTTTATGAGGAAAAGGTGTGGTTGTGAAGTCCATCTTGTGTGTCCTGCTGCTGGTCAATCTCATCATGACCCTAGGAGCTCGGCACAGGGGATGGATGACGAGGCCTTGCATGATCAGGCCCCTAAGGTTCCTTAACCAGTTGCCAGCCTCCTCTGCTCCCGTTGTAATGACTTCTGTCATATAAGTATGTCTGAGGAAGTCACAGTCAGCTCTCAAATTAGCCCCTCAAACGGGGGGGATCTGAGTATTGCTATTCACCTCAGACACTAAGGTGACAAGAATTGGCAAAAAACAAAAAACACCACCACCCTAGTTTAATGTCAGATACATTTAGGAGCTCATTAAATTGACATTATCCTCATTTCTTATTATACGTGAAAACGCTTGATCTTATTTAAGAAAAAAGGAGATAAAGTAATTAAAACCTAAGGGGGAATATTTGGGAATTATCTCAGTAATATTGCTGCCTCCTCTCTCGCCCCCGCTCAGTTCTTTGAGATCATATAGTACAGAATATTTTCCTAATTTAGAAAGAAAAGAGAGTTCACACTGACACCATTACTGGGTGTTTATATCCCTTTTACATTAGTGCCCAGGCATCTATTTAGGAGGCTATGAGTTAGAGCAGTTGAAGTTGCTAATTGCATTGTTCGATGTTAGCAGTAGTATTTCTGTCCTCGTAAGGTGCTTTGGATTAATTAAATGTGTCTTTCTCCTGAAAGGTGTGCCTGCCGCTTCTCTGGTAACCCCGGCTGATGTCATCAAGACAAGACTGCAAGTGGCTGCCCGCGCTGGCCAGACAACATACAGTGGTGTCATCGACTGTTTCAGGAAGATACTCCGGGAAGAAGGGCCCTCAGCTTTTTGGAAAGGAACAGCAGGTAGGGGCAGGGCCGTGTGGAGAGGCGGCTGGCGTAAGGGGCCTCCCCCATTACCACAGGTTGTCTTTGCCAGTCAGTCTGGTGTTAAGTGCCCCGCTCCCATCTCTCTTTCAGCCCGAGTGTTTCGGTCCTCTCCCCAGTTTGGTGTTACCTTGGTCACCTATGAACTTCTCCAGCGGTGGTTTTACGTTGACTTTGGAGGCCTGTAAGTGCAGCTGTTCGACACCTTTGTTAAGAAAGCACCCAAAACAAATAGGTCTTTGCCTACAGAGGCAGTTTTGGAACTGAAAGGACAGAGAAGCCTAGAGGACCAGTGCATGTAAATCAAACAGGGGGCTTAAATCAAAAAGCCTCCGTGTTAGGGAGGTGAGATCTCGACAGGGCGACATCACACACAGTATTAAGCAGCTACTTGGGGAAAGTTTAGGGAGGCAGCCACTTAAAATGTTGTGTGAATAGGTGCCTTTTTTTAGTGTAAGCAATATGAGCTTCATGGATTTAGGTTCTTATTATTTAGATTTAGTAATGTCCTTTTCACCAGAAGCAATGTAAATTTGTATTAGTAACACTGTTGTGACCGTTCTTTTAAAGACTTAGTTAAGCCCTCATACCTCGGAGATTTCATTGTTCACTTTAATTTATTATTGGAATAGGTTTGGATGTTCTTAGAGCTAATTTATTGCAAACTAAACAGAAGAGGCTCGAGGAGAGGTTATGCCTGTGGACATAATCACTGGGGAGATCCAGGCCAGAAATCGGGCCTCTCGAGGCTTAGTACTTGAAGCTTGTGCTGGAGAGAAGAGCAGCGACTTGTTGAATTTGCTGGGTGGGAAAGATTATACCCAAAGCAAGCAGTTATCAGCTTTTCAGCATAAGATCAATCCTGTGTCTGAGTCTTCGCCTCATATACCAGTAGAGGGACTTGTACGAAGATCAGTCTTACACTCCAGGCTTTTCTATGCTTTCACATTCCGTAAAACTAAGAATTATATCTCTATAAACAGTTTTAGCAATAATTTTCATGAATTTACGGTTTTAAAAGTTAGTGTTTTAAATTCTTAAAGGAAAAATGTAAACTTTTTATGATTATGCATTGTGTAGAAAATTTGGAAAATAGGAAAGTAAAAAAGAAAATCACTCATAGTCCCACTTCCCAGAAAGTTTTTATATTTGAGTGTGTTTTCTTCTGATCTATTTTCTGTGGATCTATTTATATAAGTTTATAAGCATTGAAATTGATCCCATTGTCTCCTAAATCAAATATGTGAATGTGTAGTTTTCAAAGCCCCTATAAATTGGGATTACTGCAGCATAGATAACAAGGAAATAGTTGGATAAATGATACTCTTTTTCGTGGCACGTGAGTCAGACTGAAATGTTCAGCTGTGTGCCATCCTCAGTCCTGAGCATGCTAACCATTAGCTTTGTCCTCTCAACAGCAAACCCTCTGGCTCAGAACCCACACCTAAGTCACGCATCGCAGACCTTCCTCCTGCCAATCCCGATCACATCGGTGGATACAGACTCGCCACAGCCACTTTTGCTGGCATTGAAAACAAGTTTGGCCTTTATCTCCCCAAATTTAAATCTCCTAGTGGCCCTGTGGCTCAGTCAAAGCCAGTGGCAGCAGCTCAGTGATGAGACGACCACTGAGTGTGGCAGAGTAGCTCCCTGAAGAGGGAGGCCTAGAGAGCAGCCCTGTGACGCACCCAGGCAGCCGCACGATGCTGACTGAGCTGTCTATATGTCATATACATGTATTTGTTTATAGTCATTTCCCAGGAAAAGATACAATGCAGTTTCAAGCTTTAGTCTTACGTGTTGAAATGTTTTTAAGCTTTGGCATGAGTTAGTGTTCTAGACTGCTTTGCACAGCTTGCACTTATAGTGAGTGACTGTACATATTGTACATCTTTGTACAGAGACATCTTGGCACCTCATCCCAACAAATCACATTTATAGAATGTATGCAGTTCCTAGTGGCTTGAAATGTACAGAATGTTTTGAAAGTGTTTTATTAAGAATCACACGAAAATAAATGTATTACAATTAAATTCATTCTCTCATTGGTGACTGATGGAACTGAAGCATCAATATTGGATGTATTTAATTTCTAGTTTGTTTTCCATTCTGGAAGAAAAAGGTACTTGCTGATAAAGAGGTATAACAAGACCAAGTGCCGACACCTTTGGATAAGAGAGCCTTTGGAAAAGATGCATGTCAGTGGATGCCACAGGACAGGCTAAGACTGGCGGGTGCTGATGCGTTTCCATTGTATTAAGTGTGTGCATACATCCCCCTCTGTTCATCGATCCAAAGGCATTTCCTAGACAGCCCCTCTGCCATTGTGTTCATGGAGACAGGGCATCTCCAGCTCTACTGGCTTAGTTTTGCCTTCCTCTGGCACAGCAAGGGCCTAGCTGTCAAAACAGTAAAGGCTACTTTGGCAATTTTCCTCAAATGGATATGATTCCAGTCAAAAATAAAATACCAAAATGTGTCTGCATGTAGTTGAATTTTCCTTCATAAATATACTGATAGTGCCTTTTATTTTGATTTGCTACTAATTCCAGATAACTCATGATCAGGTTTCCCTCTCTGACATTTTTATAGGAAATAGTTCGTTTTAGAAAGGACTATGGTGGGATGAGGGGAGGGAAGACGAAAGAGAAAAGCTCTGTCTTATGATTCAGTGGGGCCAGGTTCTTCCTTATGAATCCAGATACAAACTGCTTATTCCAGAAGTCACTCACCGAGGGTGTGATTACTAATTTAGATCTCAACGGGCATCTTGACAGCCACATCTACACTTCAGTATGGTTGTGACTTGATGTGTAGTGTCAGAATTTACTTACTTTAGCAAAGTGCTTTGGGAAAACATTATTGCTATTGCCAGTGAGCCGGGATATGAGAATGTATGCAAATGTTTTCAAGGGGCCAGCATGGAGATGGACCAAGTCACTTACTATCCTCCATAGCGCTCATCAGTGATGGCTGACAGCCCTGAACACAGCCATAGGCTCTCCAGGCCCTGCAGGAACAAAAGAACTAGCTTTGAAAGCAAAGTTTTCAGTTCTTATTGGAATAGAATGAATAACAATACAGTTGTCTTGCTATTGCCACCTGTTAAAAATGTGCAAGTAGCCCGTGGATATGTTCTTACAGAAGATTCCTATGATACAAGATATGTATTTAGAGTAAGATGAGAAAGTGCCCTCTGGGCCCTGCTTCTCCCATTACCACTCCCTGCCCCAGAGGTTATCACTCTTAACAGGTTAGAGCAGCGGTTCTCAACCTGTGGGTTGTGACCCCTTTGGGGGTCAAACAACCCTTTCACAGGGGTCACCTAAGACTTTCAGAAAACACATATATAATTACATATTGTTTTTGTGATTAATCACTATGCTTTAATTATGTTCAATTTGTAACAATGAAATTGGGGGTCACCACAACATGAGGAACTGTATTAAAGGGTTGCGGCATTAGGAAGGTTGAGAACCACTGGGTAAGAGGATACATTTGTAGCTCTTTTTCATATATATATATATATATATATATATATATATATATATATATATACACACACACACACATACATACATATATATACACACACACATACATATTTAAACTTTCAAACAGGATTGTTTTTAAATCTATGTATGTGTTTGATAGCTCGCTTTTGTTCATGACTTTTCATGTTGGGTCACAAAAGTTTATCTTAATTCTTAGTAGTTGCATAGTATTGCATTGTATAGGTTATGATTCTTTTTATAAATTATCCCTTGTTCACATTCATTTTTTTCACGATTGCAAGCAATGCTGTTGTAATTGGTAAACATCTTTGTACACATATTTTGAGTACATGTGCTAGTATTTCATTAGGATAGATATTTAAAATTGGAATTGGTAATTCACAAGATGTATGGATTTACATTTTATATATATATTGCCACATTGTTCTTTTTTTAAAATATATTTTTATTGATTTCAGAGGGGAAGAGAGAGGGAGAGAGAGATAGAAACACCAATGATGAGAGAGAATCATTGATCGGCTGCCTCCTGTATGCCCCACACTGGGGATCGAGCCTGCAACCCGGGCATGTGCCCTGACCAGGAATTGAACCATGACCTCCTGGGCGATGCTCAATCACTGAGCCTCGCCAGCTGAGTGCCACATTGTTCTTTAAAAAAGGCTTTACTAATTTCCTTTCCTACTGACAACATATGAGGATTCCCGTTTCTTTACAACATTGGCAGAAAGGGGTACTAACAGTTTTTTACATTTTAGTCAAATCATAAGTGATCATTATTTCACTTTTCATTTATCTAATTACTAGTGAGGTTGAACATCTTTTCATAGTTACTGGTCATTTAAATATTTTCTTATTGTGGAATGTATACAGTATGTATACACAAACATACACATATACTCATATGTATTTTAAACAAATAGTCGTAAAGTGAAAACCCATGTAACCACCCAGGTCAATAGGATATTGCTAACATCTCCTAAGTCCCCCTTATAACCCTCCCCATCAGAATCCCTTCTCTCCTCTTTAACAGCATCTCCACCCTTCATTTCTTTGCTTTTCATTATAATTTTACCACCCATACATATATCCCTAAATATAATATTTAGTTCCTGGTTTTGAAATTTATATGAATTAAATTATATTGTATACTTTTGAGACTTGTTTCTTTTTACATTATAAGATTTGTTCATATAACTGTAGCTAGAGTTTGCTTATTTCATTGTATGAATATATTACAATTTATTTTTCCATTTAACTCTCCACATCTGGGTTGTTTCCATTTTGGGGATATTACAGTGTTGCTCTGGATATCTTTTTTGTGAATTTTGGAGTATTCATTTTTAAAAGGATCTATACCTAAGGGCAGAACCACAGAGGCACTGGGTTTGTTAGATTGTACTTTGCGAGATCATGTCAAACTACTTCCTAGAAATTCTTACACGGATTTACACTCCCCCAAGGGTGTATTTTTCTTCTTAATTTTTACCAATCTGTTGGCTGTATAATGTTATCTCATGGCTTTAAAGCATTTTCCATGAAATGAGGCTGGACATCTTTTATATGTTAAAATACATTGTTCTTCAAAAAGACTTTACTAACTTTCATACTGACAGCATATGAAAATCCAGTGTGTTTATTGGCTACTTGGAGTTCATCTTTGGTGAGTGAAGTATATGATAAAGTGTTCTATCCATTTTTCTCAGTAATTTGCAGAGGGTTCTTTATATATTCTGGATACTACTCTTTTATGAGTTGTGCTGCAAAATCTTTTCCCAGTGTGTGGCTTGTCTTTTCACATTGTTCTTGATATATTAACATTTTAGTATGTTCAAATATATCAATTTTTTTCTTATGGTTAGCATGTCTTATATTTCATTTAAAAAATTTACTCTTTAGGTATGAATATGGTTGATATTCTCTTCTTCAATGCTTTATAATTTTGCCTCTCACACTGAAGTTTCATCCTACACAGAAATGTCATATGAGGTAATATTTTTGCCCTTTTATATGGTTGGTCTGTTGTTTCAGCCCTGTTTATTGAAAAGACCTTCCTTTCCCAACAGTGTTACAGTGCCTTCTCTGTTACATATTAAGGGTAATCAGTGCCAAGATCTATTTGTTTTTTTGTGTTTTGTTTTTTTGTAATTGGTCTCTTCCTGTGCCACTATACACTCTTTTCCATTACTGTATCTTTTTAAAAAGTTTTGATACATAGAACAGCAAATCCTTTCACCTTCTTGTTCTTCAAGAGCTTGTGGCTCCTCTTGGTTCTTTGCTCTTCCATATCAATTTTAGAAACAGCTTATCAATTTCCCCTCAAAAACTAAACAAACCAAACAGATTGAGATTTGGATTGGGGTTGCAATGACTCTGTAAGCCATTCAAAAGAATTTACATCATTATATTGGACCTTCTAATTCATGCACATGATATGTCTTATTTCTTTTTAATGTCTTAATAAAATTTTGTAATCATCAAAGGGGTCTTGTCTTATACATTGTGAATATAAGTATTCATTCCTAGGTATGTCATATATTTAGATGCTATTATAAATCATATCTTTTAAAAAATGTCATTCCTGGTATACAGGAATATAATTGGGTTTCCCTCCCACTTTTTCAAAAATTTCAAACCTACAGAAAAGTTTGAAGAGGCAAAATGAACTCTAATACCTTTCAACTAGATTCACTTACATCTTTTCTTCTGAACCATTAGAAAATATGTTACAGACTCCTTGGTACTTCAATCCTAAATATTTCAGCATACATCTCCTAAGAATGAGGACATTCTGTAAGCAAGTAATATCATTATTACACGTAACAGTATTCATATTATCACCTGATATTCAGTCTATCTTCAAACTTCCTCAACTATTCCTGAAATGTCTTTGTTTTTTATGATGCAGAATGTAATCAAAATTGATGCATTATGTTTGGTTGTGCATCTTTTGTCTTTATTTCTGGAATAGTCCCCTGCTTCCTTATTTGTCCTAACATTGTAAGTCATTTGTCTTACAGAATGTCCCACATTATTTATATGTTTCCTTGTGGTATTGTCTAATTTGTTTCACTACTATAAACTGGAAGTTAGTCTAGTGGTACAGTTATACTAGTATTTTAACAGCTTTACTGAGGTATTCTTTACAAAACTGTAACCATTACCACAATCCAGTTTTAGTACATTTCCCATCACCTCACCAAATGTTACCACATCTCCATATCCTCAACACTGTATTATTGTCTTTTATTATAGTTATTTAATGCATGTGAAGTGACACTAAATTGTTCATTTGCACTTCCCTGGTGAATAATGATGTTGGGCATCTTTTCATTTGCTTATAGACATTTGTGTTAAGTTTTTTACCTATTTTTAAATTGGGGTTTGCCTTTGTATTATTGAGTTGTAAGAGTTCTGTATACATTCCGCATATGAGTCCTATATTGGATTTGAAATTATTTTCTCTTAGTCTGTTTTCTTAATGGTATCTTTTGAAACACAAAGTTTAAAATTTTAAGTCCTAATTTATCAGTTTTAACATTTTATGGATTGAGCTTTTAGTGTCATCTAAAATTTCTGCCTAAACCAAAGTAGGTCATCAAGATGTTCTCCTATTTTCTTTGAAAATTTTTCTATTTTTAGCTCTTACACTTAAATTTATTATCTATTTTGAATTAATTTATGTGTATGGTTTGAAGGGCTTAAATCCATCTTTTTGCATGTTGCTATCAAATTGTCTCAGAACCATTTGTTGAAAAAATTTTTCATTTTTCAATTGAATTACTTTGATACTTTTGTAAAAAATGAATTGACCATACATGTAAGGGTTTATTTCTACACTCAGTTCTGTTCCATTTATCTCCATGACCCTACTTATGCCTCTACCACACTGTCTTGATTACTATAGCTTCATATTAAGTTTTCAAATAGGAAAATGTACATCTTCCACATTTGTTCTTTTTAATACTGTTTTGGCTGGATCTTTTGCACTTCCATGTAAATTTTACTAGGTGTACCGGTTAATGGCAGATTTTGTAATCAAAGAAAACACGATAATTTCAAGAGAAACATCAAAAGTGCTTTATTCAAAGTAATGTCCATTGCTAGCTACACATTTCCCCCATCTTTCAGGTAATTTGTGGATACCATCCCAATAGAACTTTTCTTGTTCAGAGACCCAATTTTCCACTTCTTCGTACGTTTTGAAGTGCTGCTCAGAAAGTGCGTGTGCCATCGATCAGAACAAGTGGTAATCTGAAGGAGCAAGGTCTGGTGAATATGTTAAGTGGGTTAATACTTCCCAAGCAAGATCTTTTAACGTGTCTTTAACTGGTTTTGAAGTGTGTGATGGTGCGTCATCATGAAGCAAAATTACTTTGCTGTGTCTTCTGGCACATTCTGGTCGTTTCATGATCAAAGCGTGGTTCAAATTGATTGTTGTCGGTAGCTATCAGTAGTAACAGTTTCATAAGCTCATAATACACCACACCTTCCTGATCCCACCAAACACAGAGCATTGTCTTCTTTCCAAAGCAGTCTGGCCTTGCAGTCGATGTTGATGGTTGACCCGGATCAACCCATGATTTTGTGCGTTTGGGATTCTCAAAATAAATTCACTTTTCATTGCCAGTCACAATTTGATGCAAAAAAACCAAACAAACCCAAAAAACTTCCTTTCATGCCGTTGAAGCAACATTTTACTGATGACTTTTCGGTTTTCCATTTGTCTTTCATTCAGTTGATGTGGCACCAATTTTCCTTCATTGTGAGTGCCTTATCTAGGTATGCCATTTTTAAATCTTTTACATGATACTTTTACTGTACCTTTTCTATGTTTAATATATTTAGATATACAAATGCCATCTATAATAATAAAAGCATAATATGCTAATTAGACCAGACAACCTTCTGGACGAAGCCGAGACTGTGAGGGAAGCCTGGGTCCTGGGTGCCAGAGGGAAGCTGGTGCCGGCAACTGGGGGGAGGAAGGCCTACTCTTGCACAAATTTCGTGCATCGGGCCTCTAGTTGTGTTATAATTTCCTACAGTATTCTATCTAATCATAGACAAACATGGTAATTGACCATACCTTCGCTACGCCTCCCATTGGCTAATCCACAAGATATGCAAATTAACCACCAACAAAGATGGTTAATTTGCATGCATAGGCGCGAAGCGGCAGAGCGAAGGCTTGAAGGTGGCTCCGGCCAGCGCGAAGGCCTGGGTCCTGGGTGCTGGAGGAAAACCGGTGCCGGCAGCCAGGGGAAAGGAAGGCCTATTGCACGAATCTTTTCATGCAACAGGCCTCTAGTTTAGTATAATAACATGCTGTGTAGGTTATATACCATATAGCCTAAGGGTGTAGAAGGCTAGACATCTAGGTTTGTTTAAATACACTATCATGTTTGCATAATGAAGAAATCACCTAATGACATATTTCTCAGTAGGCATCCCTGACATTAAGCAATGCAGGACTGTGCTCAGGTTAATAGCTACCATATTTGTTTGTGTTTTCTATTTCTTGCCTTGGTTCCTATTTGTCTTCCACCCCTTTTCTGCCTTTTGGGGTTTTAATTGGACAGTGAGTACCTTGGAATAACAAACCAATTTTAATTCCTCCCTCTCATCCCTTGTGCCATTGTGTTGAAACATTCAAACCTATAGAGAATTTTTGAGTTTGAGCCAAACTGATGACAATTGTTGGGAAGCAAAGTCTCAAGAACTTCTCAGTGCCCCCTTCCACCCTCCTCAGGTGGGACAGGATGGCTAGGTCGGCTGGAGTTCCATACAGACCTTCCCCCAGGTCAGTTAGGCTCTGGTTAAATAGTTTCTTCTGAGGGCAGACCTTATTAAGTAAAACAGAATGGTCTGGTACAGTGGTCGGCAAACTGCGGCTTGCGAGCCACATGCGGCTCTTTGGCCCCTTGAGTGTGGCTCCTCCACAAAATACCGACTTCTGCGCATGGGCCACGAAGTTTCAATCGCACTGTACTTGTGCGCCCGCACGTGGTATTTTGTGGAAGAGCCACACTCAAGGGGCCAAAGAGTCACAAGTGGCTCGAGAGCCACAGTTTGCCGACCACTGGTCTGGTATAGTTCAAAATGGTTCCTTGGCCCTAGCTGGTTTGGCTCAGTGGATAGAGCGTTGGTCCACGGACTGAATGGTCCTGGGTTTGATTCCGGTGAAGGGCACATGCCTGGGTTGTGAGCTCGATCACCGGTGGAGGGTGTGCAGGAGGCAGCCGATCAATGATTCTCTCTCATCATTGACCTCTCTCTCTCTCTCTCTCTCTCTCTCTCTCTCTCTCTCTCTCCCCTTTCCTCTCTGAAATCAATAAAAATATATTTTTAAAAAATGTTCCTTGGCCCCTCCTCCTGTCAGAATTCACTGTGAGAAACTGGTAAAGACCCAAGAGGGAAAACTCATAAACAAGATGTCTCCCCTCTGCTCCCAACTTTTCACATGACTGGGTCCCTTTTTCTTTTTTTAATTCTCACCTGAGGATATTTTTTCCCATTGCTTTTTAAAGAGAATGTGGGAGGGAGGGAGGGAGGGAGGGAGGGAAAGAAAGAGAAGCGAAGAGAAGCCAGTTTCTCTCCAGCAGCACAGAGTACTGAGGAGAGACTTCCATGGCTGAGGAGAGACCAGGAAAGAGGCAGATAATATCAAAGGGCATTAAAGAAATGAGGTTCCTGACTTTGGTCAAGATGGCATCTGCTCATCTCATAATCACAGCAAAATGACTACTACATTATAGAACCACCACCACTGAGAACCACCTTAGGAGAACCTGAACAGAAGTCCTGTAACAGGATATAAAGAAGTCTTATCGAAGCTGGTAGAAGCAAAGACGGGGCATGCACAGGTCCACACCAGTGTGGCAATTAAGAATCGAGAGGGACGACTGAGCTGGGGAGGTGCCCCCTGAGGAGGAGGGGTCCCAGCCTCAAACCAGGATCCCTAGCTTGGGGTGCCAGGAAGAGGAGTCCCCATAATATCTGGTGGTGAAAAGCAGTAGGGATGGCACCCGAGTGAGAGGGAGGGCTGCCGGGGAGCTAGGCACTCCTCTTGAGGGGCCATGCCCAGACTAACTCGAGCACAAACTCACTCGCTCAAACCCAGCGCAAGGCAGCAGCTCATAAAGCACCAGGAAGAGGAACTAAACTGCCTACCTTCAGGGTGAGGGCGGAGGGACAGAGGTCAGGGCAGCGCTCTCCTGGGAAGGAATGCTGGCAGGCATCACTGTTCCTTTGTTGAACTCTCCTCTCACCCATACCTGTGCCCTCCATTAACCTGGATAACACAGTTCACTCCCACCCTGGTGGTCCCCTGAGACCCAGCCCCACCCAACTCATGCTTCTAGTCTGAGCTACTTCCAGCGGCTTTTCCACAGGAGCGGCCTGCAGCTCACACTACATCTCCCACAATGTGGTCGGCAAACTCATTAGTCAACAGAGCCAAATATCAACAGCACTTCTTCAAAATAGACTCGCCCAGGCCGAACACCGACTTCTGCGCATGGGCCACGAAGTTTCAATTGCACTGTACGTGCGCCCGCACCTGGTATTTTGTGGAAGAGCCACACTCAAGGGGCCAAAGAGCCGCATGTGGCTCGCGAGCCGCAGTTTGCCGACCAGGGCCCCACATCTCTCAAAGATCCACAAACACTAAACAAGCAAGCAGCGGCTGCCCTTGCAGTGCCGTGTACCTCTTGCCAAGCAACCCCAAGCCCATCACAAGTGGCAACTGGTCTCAATTTGCACTGTAACGTCCACAGGTGGCTCCAAGCCTAGCATACGTGGTGGCCAGATTTGGCCTGGAACTTAATAGCTTCAACTAAGCATCCACAAGCCAAGCACAAGTGGCAGCCAGCTTTGGTTCACAGCGTAACCTCTCTCAAGTGCCTCTAAGCCCAGAACAAGTGGCAACTAACTGCAGATCACTTTGCAGCTCCTACCAAGCAGGGCACAAATGGCCGCTGACCTAGGCCTGCACCAGAGCCCCTCCCAAGAGGCTCTAGACCTAACACACCAGGTGGCATTAATAAGTCCTTACATATCAATAACTCAAGTATAAATGGATTAAATTCACCAATCAAAAGGGACAGAGTAGTGGGATTTTAAAAAACACACCCAACTCTATGCCGCCTAAAAGATATGCTGTCTACAAGAGACTCACTTCAGCTTTAAGAACTCACAGCCTCAAAGGGTATTAAATCAACCAGTTTACTTACACTAATAATGAAATACCTGAAAAAGAAATAAAACTATCCCATCAAAACAATAAAACACGGGAATAAATTTAACCAAGAAAGTAAAAGATTTGTATAATGAAAACTTGATGAAAGAAATTGAAGTAACAAATGGAAAGATATTCTGTGTTCATGGATGGGAAGGATATTGTTAAAATGTCTATACAACCCAAAGTGATCTATAGATCCAACATAATCCCTATCAAAATTCCAATGGCATATTTCAAAGAAAGAGAATAAAACAATCTTAAAATTCATATGGAGCCACAAAAGACCCTGAATAGCCAAAGCAATCCTGGCGGGGGGCGGGGAGGAGGGGGGACGGGGGGGAGTGTGAAGAAGGGAGAAGCCAGCATAGGTATCACACTTCCTGATTTCAAACAATACTACAAAGCTATAGAATTCAAGCAGTACTGTACAGGCATGAAAACAGGCACACAGACTAATGGAACAGAATAGAGAGCCCAGAAATAAACCCTGCATGCATGGTCAACTAATATTTGACAAGGGAGCTAAAAACCCTCTATAGGCAAAGAACAGTCTCTTCAACAAATGGTGATAACAGATAAAGATGAGAAATGAAACTGGTCCCCTATTTTACACCACTCACAAAAATTAACTTGAAATGGATTAAACATAAGACCTGGTACCATTTAGAAGAAAACATAGGCATTAAACTCCCTTGATATTAGTCTTGATTTTTAAAATCTGATACCAAAAGCAAAGACAACCACTGCAAAAATAAACCATAAAAAAAGGAAAGGCAACCTATGCAATGAGAGAAAATATTAGCAAGCCATACATTGGATAAGGGGTTAATATTCAAAATAGATAAAGAACTCATATACCCTAAGAAAACCCCAAATAATCCAATTTTAAAATGGCATAGGATGCCCTCGCTGGGTAAAACTCAGTTGGTTAGTGTCATCCGATAAACCAAGGCTGTGAGTTTGATCCCTGGTCAGGGCACATACAATAATCAACCAATGAATGCATAAATAAGTGGAACAATAACAAACTGATGTTCCTGTCTTGCTCACTTCTTTCCTCTCTAAAATAAAAATTTAAAAAAATGGCATAGGAACTAAATAGACATATTTCCAAAGAAGATATAAAGATATCCAATAGGTACACAAAAAGGTGCTCAATCTCATTGATCACCAGAGAAATGCAAATCAAAACCACAATGAGATACTGCTTCATACCTGTTAGAATGGCTATCATTAAGAAGACAAGAGATAAATGTTGACAAGGATATAAGGATAAGAAAACCCTTGCAAACAGTCTGGAAGTTCCTCAAAGAATTAAAACGAAAACTGCCAAAAGATCCAGCAATTCCACCTCTGGGTGTATGTACAAAGGAAATGAAAGCAGTATATTGAAGAGATGTATGCACTCCTATGTTTACTGTAGCATTATTCACAATGTCCAGATATGGAAACAACCTAAGTGTCCATCAACAGATGAATGAATAAAGAAGTTGTGGAATATATACACACAAATGGAATATTATTCAGCCATGAGAAAGAAGTGACAACATGGATGGATCCTAAGCTGAGAGATGTCAGACAGAGAAAGATAAATACTGTATGATACCTCTTATATGTTGAATCTTAAAAAGCCAAACGTGTAAGTACATTGGTGATTACCAGAGGTTGGGGCCTAGGGGGTGAGGGGAGAATTGGGGATATGTTGTTTAAGGGTACTAACTTGGAACTAATAAATAGGTCCTAGAGATATAATGTACAGCACAGTGATTATAGACAACAATACTGTATTACAAACTTCAAAGTTGCTAAGACACTAGATCCTAATTGTTTCTTCCACAAAAAAAAAGAAATTATAAATATGTGGCATGATCGAAGTACCTCTATTACGCTATATCTGTTTTATACTACAATATATAAATGTTCAAGTCAACAGGTTGGACACCTTACACAATGTTACATATTGTCAGTTTTACCTCAATAAAAATAAATTTTAAAAAACGGACTTTAGGAGAAAAGGCCCAGCATTGCCTTTAGCTGCCTCAATTTAGAGAGCCCTTAAATCCAGAATTCTATGCCTACCCCCTCCTATAGCTGTGCCCCTTTCCGAGAGGTACAGAGTCGATAGGGCCGACAGGATATGCCCACCTGGAGACCATTCTGTTCCATTTTAGATCATATTCAAGTTACCTGGACTCAAATTTCCTGCCTGAACAGCTCAGCTTCCAGGGCCTTCAAAAGCACCCTGCAACCAGGTCCATCCTCCCCAAGGTACACCCCTAAATCTAAAGGTGGCCAAGATATGGTTATTTGCAGGGGCACAAAATTTAATGCATGTAGGCTCAAGAATCCCCAATTGTTCCTTTGAGGTGCATGCAGGAGGCAACCAACTGATGATCTCTCTCACACTGATATTTCTCTGTGCTCTCCCCCTCCCTCTACTCTGTCTAAAAATCAATGAAAAAAAATATCCTTGGTGAGGTTTACCAACAACAAAAATATCCTGTCAGTTTGCTGCTACCCCAAATGTCTGAAGGTTCAAATTGTGATGTGATATCTTAGAATTAAAAATTTTCTTAAATATCAAGCCACTTAATCCTTAGATGAGATCTGGTTACGTCGCACAGATGGCTACACAAAAGTCTCCATTCTAGTATTTAAAAATGTAATGAAGAAATAAAAACCCTATTTGTGTGGCATTTATAATTACAATATCTCATGTAATCTTCACAGAAAGCAAATGTTTTCCTCACTTAGATGAAAATACTAACCCATGTCCCAAGTGACATTACTGGTAACGAGGGTATTAGGAAAATAGAACTTGGGTCTTTTAAATCCAGTGTTTTCTCTCTCATATACCAGGCTGCCCTTAGTATAAGGAGTTTGTTCCAAAGCATTTCTATTACTTTGTTCAGAAAAGAAGTTTTAAGATAAAATTTAGTACAAAAATTCACAAAAGATAAAATTACTTGCCATCAGAGCCGTACCGGCGGTATACCTGATTTCGGGAGTCACAGAGTCGGGGCTCTGCATGTTCAGCAACACGTAGGTGTGTTCTACACCCTACACAATCACTGCCCCACAGCTTTCTGACCAAATCAAGTACAAGAGAAGCAGGATAATACATTACCAGAGGTGCATAAATGACCTCACAAAGTGAAGCAGGCCTCTCTGAAAGCTTACCTGAGTGCAAGCTGTTCCATCCGCTGGCTGGAGCTGGTAATGGAATATTAAGAAGCCAAAACGGAGATTCCTGCTATGAAACTAACACCACAAAATACTGTAATTTTAGAAAAGTTTGTAAAAGATTGCTGATTGGCTACGTTGAAACTATCAGTGTCTAGAAGCTACATACTGAAAACTTAAATACCTGAAATCCATTCGAACTTTAAGAAGTTGGGGAATTGCGAACAGGAAATTGTGGCCGGTAGAAAGAGAATCAGTAAACCTAAAGTCCAACAAAAGGTCTGAGAGCATACTGAGAAAAGTATTACAATTATATGATGAATATCCCAAGTTTTCCTGTTGGGCTGGATAGGATTGCAGGATCTTTTTTCTAAAATGTATTTCTTATATATGAAAAGGACTTTAAAAATATAATACACTGCATATGAGCAAAGAAAAATACAACAAACTAGGTACACACAAATTATTACCTTTTGGGGGCAGTAAGATGAAAGAAATGTTCTTATTTATAATCCTCTACTGCAAAAGAAATAGTGAACATGGGTGTTCTTTTCTTCTTGCCTTTGGGCAACTTTCTCCAGTAGCACTAAAAGCCCCCAGAATCTATAAACCAGATCTGTAAGTAAATAATTTTTCAGCATTTTTTAAATGAGTCAAAAGTGATTTATTTCTAGTATTTTTTCCCCAAATTGGTAAGGTCCCTAGTTGCCTAGCAATCAGCAAGATGATAGCAAAAAGCAAATTCCGTTACTGTCACTACATAGCTTGGGGAAAAAAATCTCAATGGGAATCCCATCATAAATCATCAAATGAGGCTTTTTACCCTAGACTTCTGCCCAAGAATCAGGCATGACACCACCACCTTGGATGCTACGTCATGTTTTAAACAAGTCTGTTTTCACACAGTCATTGAGCAGCTGAAGCTGCAATTGAAGCTCCATTCTCTAATATACACCTAATTGTATGGCTTTTTTTATTTAGAAAATTACATGACAATGTTGAAATACAGGGATTGCAGAAAATACATTTAAAAATGCACTGTCCAGCCCGGCCAGTTTGGCTGTGAATAGAGCGGTCAGCCTGTGGACTGAAGGTCTGGGGTTCAATTCTGGTCCAGGGCATGTACCTCGATTGCAGGCTCGATCCCTGGCCTGTCAGGGCATGTGTGGGAGGCAAGCAATCAATGTGTCTCTCTCACATTGATATTTCTATCTCTCCCCCTCCTACTCTCTTTAAAAATCAATGGAAAAACAGCCTCAGGTGAGGATTAACAAATAAAATGCACTGCCCAATAGAATGGAAATGAGAAATCATATGCTGCACACCGGATTTTCATTCATTCAAGCTCTTCCTTTCCATATGCTTCAAAGAGGCTACAGTCTATCAGGACTAAATAGAATGAATCAACATTCTTACAATATTAAAAGATTAGGGTAATCACTAACACTACTTTCTTTTAGTTTCCCCTAAATTTTAAGACTTGGCTAAAATCACAGTTCTTGTGAGTGCCAGAGTTAGAACCAGAATTGGGTTTAATATTCCTGGTCAATTACTTCCTTATATTATCCAATACTCATAGTTTAAAAGTTTTATCATTTGGAAATTTATCTCCTAACAGAGCTGTTAGAATTATTACCAAACAAAAATGTTCAAAGTCTGAATGCTATTCTTTCTTCCTATTTTATCTTCTGTTGAACAAATGATAAACTTTAGAACAGGGGTCCTCAAACTTTTTAAACGGGGGGCCAGTTCACTGTACCTCAGACCGTTGGAGGGCCAGACTATAGTTTAAAAAAAAAACTATGAACAAATTCCTATGCACACTGCACATATCTTATTTTGAAGTAAAAAAACAAAACGGGAACAAATACAATATTTGTATTTGCATGTGGCCCGCGGGCCGCAGTTTGAGGACCCCTGCTTTAGAAGAACAAAAAGTCAAGATTAAGGAAATGGACACTTTAAAATGAATAAAATCACGATCTAATCATAATCCTTTCTGCCAGTTCTAAAATAGGTTGATTTCAACACCAATTCTTAGATCTTTGTCACACGCCTTTCAGACTTGTAGACAAGATTGTGGTGACAGACCTCAAGATGCACAGTTGATTCAATGACCAAGTTCATTTGAGCACCTTTTCTTCATGGCTACTGCAACTACGAAATCAATTTCTCTCAAAGGAGGTTTTAATCTAAGGGAACTCAAATCAGTGAAAATAACAGGCAGATTTCTGTTTATTCTTTGAACTAAATATATCATAAATGGAAAGAAAATGAGTAAAGCAAACATTAATGTTGGAGAACATTTTTTCACTTGCTTAATTAGACCTGCTTTCTGATGTAGCTGAACTTTTTCCAGCCCAGTGAAGCACCCCAACTTCTCTTTCAGGTGATTGTTAGCAACACAGCAGTAAATATCAACATGAAGCAGATTATTATTGTAGATCATGCAGGGAGAAAAAGGGTAAAATATTTAACTACAGCAGTGTCTGACTATATTCTGCACAGTGAGAAAACCTGAAGTCATTTTCAAGGTCCACCATTTCGTACTTCTTTTCAGTCGGGTCAGTTTCTAAGCGTTCTAAATCTCCATTTTCTGGCTAATGAAAAATAAAACAGGATTCCACTGAGTCTCCTATCTACGTGCTTCAGGACTTCTCTAAGGATCAAATGAGATGAGGCATGGGAAAACGCTTCACAGACATTTGGTTAAAGTGTGAAATGTTTGCACTTGGCTATAAAGCAAGTCATGCTCCTGGACTAAAGAAACTGCAATGAGGCTAGTCGCTAGGGAGAGGAAGCCGGGCGTTACTCCGTGATGTCATTACCCGGTGCCCACAGCGACCGTTCTGGGCTGGGCTGTGGGCCACATTTTGCACCATGGGGTCTAGACAGCGTCGGCTGCAATTTGGTGAGCTGTCACTCTGGGGTGGTGGCAGGGCCTGTGTTCCACTTGAGGGAAGCTGAGTGTTGCTTTGTGGGCACCAGTTCCACGGTGCCATTTCTCTGTGCACATCCCGGCAGCTCCTGCATTGAGCGTCTGCCCCCTGGTGGTCAGTGCGCATCATAGAAGCCAGTTGGACACTTAGCATATTAGCCTTTTATATATAGAAGATCAGTTCATAATGAATTGGGAGTTCTACAGTACACTGTATGGTATAGTTAAGGCAAAAAGTTTTACATTTGAAGTGGCTGCATACAACAGGAACTTAAAGATATTAAAAAAAAAAAAACACCCACACTTTATAAAAGAGAAGGAAAAATTAAAATTGCAGCAGTAAATCAAAATGAAAATTTGAAAAGTTAAACCATATTTTTTTATTTATATATAACTATCACATGAATTATAAAGAAGAAAAAGAATATCAGAATATAACTTGATAGATGTATGCATGCTATGGCTAAGATAAATGTTTCTACATATTATGAGAACATTATCAGTATAACAGGGCATTATGATTATTTAAAAATATGCAGAACTTATTTAATCTGTGCTTTAGAAATAAATGTATACAGTGTTATAAATTGAAAAGAACTCAAAAGAATAACTAATACCAAATATACACCTGGTGTATAAGAATTTAAAAAGGCTGCATTCAGCAAAGTTAGTCAGCTGTATTAAAAATGACACATATCCAAAACAAGATGCATATTATATAAAAAGGGACACTGTAAGATTTGCTAGCTGCATTAAATCCAAGGTCTAATCCACGAAATTTCCTTTTAATTATCATTTAGACAGAAGCATGCAAACAGTCTTAGGATCTACTTAGAGTCATCTCCAAACCCACTGAGGCTAGCTATCCTCTTTTTAGGGGCTAAGCAGGTATTCTGGTAGCGGCTTCCTCTTCCGCATCAGCCCGGTTTGCATTAATTTCTGCCAGTGTTCGGCCAAACCGTGCCCATTCATCATTTCGGGGGACAGCAATCTGCTGTTAAAAGAAAGACAATGTTTTATGCATATTGAAATAAAAGATGGGTCTACTCACTATTATTCAATTTGTTTTCAAATAACTTTTCCATTAAAAAGTAATAGTTGACCTGAATAGCCTTTCCATAATTACAGTGACTATAACAATGATTTACACATTCTGAAACAAAAGACAGTGCTTGTGAAATGTGTTCTAACAGCCTCAGAAATGATTTTGCTATTATCACCATCAGTGTGAGAGAAAATAACAATGATGCTCTATAACTATAACTCCTATGTACTATCTTATGACTTTTACTGCTGGGGAGGAAAATCTTAAAAAGTTTTACTTATTTACTTCATACTTTATTCCTAGTATGAGCTAGTTTTTGAAGCATAGTTTAAAAGAACTGGTTTTGCCCTAACTAACCGGTTTGGCTCAGCGGATAGAGCGTCGTCCTGTGGACTGAAGGGTCCCAGGTTCGATTCCGGTCAAGGGCATGTACCTTGGTTGCGGGCACATCCCCAGTAAGGGGTGTGCAAGAGGCAGCTGATCAATGTTTCTCTCTCATTGATGTTTCTAACTCTCTATCCCTCTCCCTTCCTCTCTGTAAAACTCAATAAAATATATTTAAAAGAACTGGTTTCTTATAAGTATTTTTTTTTTGTTTGGAGCACAAGATAACCTTTCTTGATATCTTAATCCCTGCATCAGAAGGTACACTACTTCTCCCCACTTAGTGATGTACCAAGAGCAAAACGGAAAAAGAGGCTTGTGATGCTTTTTTCTCACTGAAGCAGTTCAATAGCAAAATTTTTTTTTTTTTTCCAAAGTCCATATTTATGAGCTGAATATTAATTTGAAAAACATCCTTTATGTTTCAATTCTTGTTACAGAGAAATCTCTCAAAAACTGGAGTCTACTTTCCTATCTCAGGACAGAGAAACAGAGGCAACCTTCTTGGTGATCTGGGTTAGGTGCTTCTTTGGGCTTGAGGTCACCATTGGGCGTCAAGTCTTACTGTCCCAGGGCTGGAGATGTAGACAGCGGGGGTTGGAGATTGAGTCGAGTCTACACGGATGTCTTGGCATCTCAGTTTGGTTTTCCAGTTTCCTCGGTGCGGAGATTTGGGTGGGGTGGGAAGCGGGGAGGAGGTGTGTGCAGGGGGGATATGGGGGCACCCCTAAAGAGGAGATCGGAGTCCCCGTGCCTCTCCGGCGGCTCCGGGGGCCTCTCGTTCCCCCAGCTCCTCACCACGTCCCCCAGTTTCTGCCCTTGTGGGCCGCAACCGGACACTCCCGCCGCGGCTCTCACCCCTCCAAGTTTCCCCTTTGGGATCCAAAGCCCCAGGGATCGAGAAACGGACCTTTCCGGCACCCGAAACCTCCGTTTTGGGAAGCCTGGATCCTCTTTGGGGTTTTCACGCCAAAAGGGCTTTTCTAGGATATTTCCTCGATTTTTAATTATTTTTTGAAACCGTCCCCCCCTTGCTCCGACTCCTGCCGCCTAGGCTGCGGCGCTCTTCCTCCTAGCTGCCCTCCCCCTCCCTTCCCCACCTCTCAATAGCAAAATTTTTTGATAATTGTTATTATATTAGAGGAATATGACATTGCCATATTAGGACACAAACCATTCATTGTAGCAAATGGATGTGCCTGCTTATAAAATTAGATTAGGTTGGACAGTGATATCCAATTCAATATGGTACCTACCCGCCACATCTGACTACTTACATTAATGTACTTAAAATTAAATTAAATCTAAAATTTAGTTCTTCAATTGTCCTAGTCACATTTTAAGTGTTCAATAGTCATATATGGCTTGTGGCTACCATATTGGACAGTGCTGATACAGAATAATTCCATTTGTGCAGATAGTTCAATTGGCTGTTCTAAATGATTCAATCTACTCTTCAGATCCAACTGCTAGAGGCCTTGGGGTGTCCAAGGCCTTTACTGAGCCATAAGGCACAGTAAAGAAGGAGTGACTAAGGCATTAGTCAGGCCTGGAAAAAAGGATATCACTCCTGGGATTGTGTACAGCCAACCTAGCACCAATGAGAGAACTGCAACTCATCCTGTTGGATTCAATAATAATGATTCTGCAACAAGGCTCAAGAGCCAAGATCACTTTTCACAATGTCATCAGAAAACTCTGAAAAAATATTACTTTGATTTTCACTACCTGGTCCAAACAAATATATGAATACAGAAAAAGAAAATCTTATCTCAATATCAATTCCGTAAAGCTTGAAAGTCCAACTATAACTCCAAATTTCTTTTTATGCCTAAAGAATTTCTAGCTTCCAGCAATGCATGCTTCAAGAAGCAAGGTACTTCCAACATATGATATTACCCTCAAAATCTGTTGCATGGGGACACAGGACATCCAGTTTAGAAAGAAAGTTAATCTCAAGAGCCTTCCCATGGTGGAAAATAAGTACTATCTTTACAACCATATAGTTTATATAATTCATGAACCTCAAAGACTAGTTTTAACCACGAAGATAGAGTTACTACTATATTGTGAAAGCTAAACAGATGTGTCAAAATTATAGGCAGTGAGCCCCATACCTCTCCCACATCATATATAACAATCTGTCCTTCAGAATCACCCACGGCAATCTCTCTTCCAGAATGGGTCCATCTTACACGATTAAGAGCAGGATTACCCTCCACAGAAATACTGGCAGTTGGCACCTAAAGGCATTTAAAATATAGTGCAGTGTTAAACATTTCATCAAGATTTCTATAAACATGTAAAATAGTAATTCTTCTTTCTTCCAATCTGGCTACATTTTTAAAGACAAAGATGAAAACAGATAAAGAATTTTCCCAACTTTCTTCTTGTTCAGTGATGCATTATGCATGACATTATAGTTAATCCTTGAAAATGGTTTGTGAAAATTAACTTAAGTCTTTATATAAGAAATTCTCACATGACTGGATACATCATGCTGAAAGATCTTCTCTATAATAAAGCATTCTCTGTTGTTTTAACTTCCTTAAGAAGTCTAGCTGTTTGACAACAGATGGCCAAAACCCCATTTTAAAGAAACATTTCAAAAGCCCTCATAAACAGATTATGGTTCAATTTTAGAGGACAGGAATTACTTTTGAAGCTTGCATCTCTGTCAGCTGGAACTTGTGATTTGACCAGAACTCTTGGAAACAGTCCATACTGAAGGTACAGTATAGTTTTCTAAAGCCCCTGGTTCCATGAACTGTCTGGAGCAGGGAGAATGACGCACCAACACAATGGTGCCAGCCCCCTGCAATCTGACGGTGTCTCTCAAATGCTGAAGAAAAAGAGATTTACTTGCCACATGGACAGCAAACATTCAATGTTTGACTCAGACCAGAGCACAATCCAATTTTTAAAAAATTTGAAATATGACTCAAAATAATACTTCTAATTGCTACCAGTCATCCCCAAATTATAAATTTAATCTCTAGCATGCTGTTACATAGAAAAATTATAATTAAGATATATTCTTTCAATTTGAGTATAGGAGAGATCAAAATTTAATTGTAACCACAAATCTCTAACACCAAAACCCAAATTCAGAAAATAAAATTGGTAGCATTCTAGTAATCAGCAACGAATAATCAAGTCCAATCATCCATTTATATATCATTTCCTAGCAGTATTTAAATGTTCCTCCTCTAAGTACTAAACTAGCAGTTAGCATAGTGTTAAATTTTTTATATGTCCAATATATCACCTCCTTGCCCTGTATAACCAAGTATTTTACTTCAAGGGATTGGACTGATACCACTAGAAATATAAGGAGACGTGCGAATGAGTGGGATGTGGGAAAGCAATCAAGAGACTTTCTCCTTACATGTTACTGACAGAACTGCTAGCATTACTTCTTACACCACAAACCAATATAGAATTCTAAGAATGTCATTAAGCCTCTCTAAGCTGGTAAAAATATACACAGCTAACAACAAATAATAGCTGCAGTGAAATTTCACTGCCAACCAGTGATTTTAGTATAGCAATTAGGAAATTTGATGGTTTTTGTATTTATTTTATAGTAACAGTAAGAATGTTTTCATGGAACAAGTCATCAAAATATATTTTTCCTTCATTCAAATAAGTCAGGCTAAGACTAATGTGTGTGGGTGATATACAACTTTATCAAGGCTAAGAGAGAATCTAGAAAGTTAGGATTAAGGTTAACATATTTTAAGAGTCTGAGGCTCTCTGCTTTCTAGCCTATGAATGAAAAATATTCCCTCTGCCTTATGAATGAGACTTTGCCAGGACATGAGAGGCACCATAGTGCTTTTCAGAAGTACAAGGAAATGCCCCTGTGCTCTTCACAACAGTGTTTCTCCCTTCAGTTCCGCACAGCATGCTGTTCATCATTAGGATTACAAAGCTTATTTGGTTTCTTTGTGATGATGCTACACTCACAGAGCCCTTTTACATTCCTTGGGATAAAAAGAACTTCACAAATTATTCAATAACTCTCCAATTTTCTATTTTTCAGTGCAATTTTTATTTTCCCACTTACCTCCGTATCATTATTGAGATTCCACAAATCCAGCCTCCCCATGCCATCCACACATGCAAACAGGGCTGGGTGGGTAGGTGACCACATAACATCATAAACATAGTCTGAATTATCTTCGAATGAGTATAAAGGCTTGTTATTCTGAAAGGGAAAAGTTGATGCTTAGCGCAGTCAAAATATGACATACATTCAACACGTATAACATTTTATGATATTTAACTCAGTCTAGAAAAAGTTCCCATAATTTGTTTTACTATACCGTATCTGGAGTTATGGAACTAAGAATCAACTATTGGATTGCATTTTTTTTTAACTTATAGTTAACCATACTGTTTAAAAAAAGGAATAGAAGGTACTTTAAAAACATTTGTTAATGAGAGGATTCTAGGAAGAGGATAGCAATCGCACTGTATTTTTTGAATGTCCTCTAAATCTCTCCATAAACCCAGATAAAGTATAGCAAAATCAAAGATTCACAGACATCTACAAGATCAGGATGTAAGCAGGTAAAAACAAACCTCTGACAAATACAAGACCTGCACAGTATGAGCATCTGTGAGGGAGGGCATGTGGGAAGGCACGCGGGCTTCTGATAGCCAGAAAACAGAGCCTCATAGTCAATAACAGATACTTAGTGGCCAGCATGGGGGTCAGTCTGAGAACAGCAGCAGAAACTGTGAGGGATTTTGACACAATTGCATTTATAAATAAATGCATACAGACTCCATGTGATATAAGTAAAGTCTAATGGTGCAGTCGGAGCCTTATAAACTCTCTAACACCCCAATCTCTAACAAACCAGAGTCCTTTAAAGACCGAGTCTCACCAAAGAGAAACTTCTGGGAGCAGTGTCCAAGTTGTGGAATGCAGCACAGGAGGGCAAAGGAAAGAGAAGGTGCAGATACAGGTGGTGAAGAGGAACAGAAAAGGCATATCTCACTTAGACGGGTGAAGAAATATATAGAAGGCATATCTCAGATCAAGAGAGAGATAGGTAAAGAAATATAAAAAAGGCATATCTCAGAGAGATAGGTAAAGACATATCTGCTTTGCAAGAAACACAGGAGAGCTTTCACCTAGACAATACACCTAGAAAAGCTATCTCTTCCCATTTCCTCCCTCTTAAAAGAAAACTCATTTCACTAGTAGACAATAAGCAACAAAAAGGTATCTTAGTCAAATCCCATACAAAGTTATCATGACAGATCTTCAATAAGGGTGTCATAACAAATGGGAAAAGAAGTCTTTTCAACAGATGAAACTGGGGCAACTGAATATGCATATGCAAAACAATGAAGTTGGACTGCCTCCTTCCTCACATGGAAATTAACTTAAAATGTACCACATATCTAAATATAAGAAGTAAAACTATAAATCTCTTAAGAAAAAGCACAGGAGTAAATCATTGTGACCTTGGATTCTGCAATAGTTTCTTAGATAAGAAGCGAAAAGCACAAACGACAAAAGAAAAAGTGGATAAACTGGGCTACATCAAAACTAAATACTCTTATGCTTCAAAAAAAACCCTCAAGAAAGTGAAAAGATAATGTATACAATGTGAGAAAATATTTGAAAATCATATATCTGATAAGTATTAGAACTCTTACAACTCATTAAAAGGCAAATAACCCAATTAACAATTGGGCAAAGGATTTGACTAGATTTCTCCAAAGATCTACAAACAGCAACCAACCACTTGAAAATATGCTCAACATCATTATCCATTAGAGGGATGGAAATTAAACGACAATGAGATATCATTTCATACCACTAGGATGGCTATATAGGACAGATAATAACAAGTATTGGTGGAGGATGTGAGAAATTGGAACTCTCAGACACTGCTGGTGGAAATGTAAATTGGTGTAGCTGCTTTGAAAAACAGTTTGGCCAGTCCTGGAAATGCTAATTAGAGTGACATATGACCCGAAATTCTTCTCCTAGGTCCATACTTAAGAGAAATGGAAACACAGCTTGCTGGCAACCAGATTCTCCCTCAGTGCCTCCCAAAGTAACCAACCTTGTCAACACCTTGATTTTGGACTTTTCGCCTACAGAACTGTGAGAGAATAAATTTCTGTTATTTTAAAGCCACCTAGTTTGTGGTTATTTGTTCCAGCATCCCTAGGGAATAAACAGAGTAATTCTGTATTTTTCGGGGTAACTGGGTAGATCTACATTAATAACCAAAAGAGTCCCTATAGTAAATACATGAACAGTGAGGTGCTCTCAAAAGACCTGGGAAATACAGTTTCACTTGGATCAGAACAGGAATAAACAGATCCTCTTTAAAAAGAAATGATACCACCCTAGACGGTTTAACTCAGGGGATAGAGTGTCGGCCTGTGGACCAAAGGGTCCCGGGTTCGATTCCGGTCAAGGGCATGTACCTTGGTTGCAGGCTTCTCCCCGACCTAGGCCCTGGTCAGGGCGCGTGCAGGAGGCAACTAATCAATGTGTTTCTTTTACATCAATGTCTGTCTCTGCCCTTCCCTCTCTCTTCCACTCTCCCTAAAAATCAATGGGAAAATATCCTCAGGTGAGGATTAACAAAAAACAAACAAAAAGAAACGATATCCACGTCAGAAATACATTCCTTATAACCTGCCAACAGGACCTTTTTGAGAAGAAATGTGTCTATTAAAAACAAAAGAAATACAAAGAAGCAGAGTCTTACAACAAAATACAGACAGTATCCAATATAAGCACTGTCTATCTAGGAGAGAGTCTCAATCCATGAACTGTGAGAATTACCACCCAGGGCAAGACTGTCTCTACAGGAAGATGAATGAATCATGCTATCATTGCTTGATGCCATTAAACATTCAAATTAGAAAACTTCCTTTGTTCCAATTGCTTGCTCACTAAGCAATCTTCTGATTATAATTTGGCTTCCCATGTGGGTTGTCTACAGGGAAACAATGAGCTGGTCAGGCCAGCATGAGTATCAGGGCTTTTTGACAGTTATTTCTCATTGTAAATTAATAAATTGACCTTCTCCAATGTATCCGTGTCTTAGGAGCCTGTCAGTTCCAGTCAGCACTCCCTAGCTAATCAACTCTAGAAGATGGACAAAATTTAATTTCTAAATATGTGAAGGACAGGCTGGACACCAGTCAGCAGCAAGTTACTATGGTCAATGCTGCCACTCGGTCCCAATGGTCAGTAGGCTTCCTCATGAAACACCCCAATCTCAAAGCATTTTTTCATTTTAACTTGTCTAATGTGCACAGTTGCTATTCCAAGAGTCAGTAAAATATCTTTGACCCTGCTTTAATGCTTGTATTCTCTGAGCATTAAATAGGGAAACTGTTAAAATAAGGAGGGGATTTAAGACATCAGAGACTGTAACAAAATTTTAGGGTGTGTAAGGATTACAAAAGTCTGAAAACTACCAATTCTAAGAAATTATCACATTAACAATCTTAATTTTGTCACTTTAGAGTAAATATGGTTTGATAGATATTGCTCTGAGACTAGAAAATACCGTGTATCCATTAAAACACTTTGTCCCCCAAATAAATAATTTTTATAGTTTAAGAGTCATCTGTAAAAAGTATGGTTAAATGTAATGGAACAAATCTTCAGGTTACTTTCAAGAAGCTTTTACTTCTCACATATTCTTCCTACCATTTTCAAGGCTGGCAAAGTGCTTTTTATTGTGAAATTTCAAATTTGGTATTTTGAAAAGGTAACCATATCCACCAAATAAATTTAGAAGCTGACTACAGAAGTAGATTACTTTAAATTAAAGTTGAGGCAGTGCCAAATTGAGATTTCTAGGGATTTTTTTAGAGGATTTACAGAAAGGGGAAAAAAAGGACTCTTGTTTTGCTACTGGGGCACAGCCAGATCTTAAAAAGTACACAGATACAGTGATATCTAATGGTGCATTCTTCCAGTTTACAGAGCACAGAGATAGAGAAGAAAAACACTTTAAAAGTATGTTAAATTCATGAATGTAAAGATACTGGTTTAAAGAGTTTAAAATGGAATTGAGAGAATGTTTTTATTATTTTTTATTTTTTATTTTTTTTTATATATATTTTATTGATTTTTTACAGAGAAGAAGGGAGAGAGATAGAGAGTCAGAAACATCGATGAGAGAGAGAAACATTGATCAGCTGCCTCCTGCACATCTCCCACCGGGCATGTGCCCGCAACCAAGGCACATGCCCCTGACCGGAATCGAACCTGGGACCCTTCAGTCCCCAGGCTGACGCTCCATCCACTGAGCCAAACCGGTTTCGGCACGAGAGAATGTTTTTAAAAAGAGTATTTAAAAGCCTTACCTGCCTGTTATTCATCACCATTATGTTAAAGAGCACAGAGGCTCTATCAAGTTGTTTGACAGGATAGAAATAAATACCAGCAACACAATTAACCTTAAAGTATAAATCTAAGATCAGCCCTAACTGGTTTGGCTCAGTGGATACAGTGTCGGCCTGCGGACTGAGAGGTTCCAGGTTCGATTCCGGTCAAGGGCATGTACCTTGGTTGCGGGCATATCCCCAGTACGGGGGGGGGGGGGGGGGGGGGGGGAGTGGTGGTGGTGCAGGAGGCAGCTGGTCGATGTTTCTCTCTCATCGATATTTCTAACTCTCTATCCCTCTCCCTTCCTCTCTGTAAAAAAATCAATAAAATATATATTAAAAAAATAAAATAAAATAAAAAATCTAAGATCAGAGCAATGACACTGGGAGCCATGATACTGGCAAATAAAAACTATTTACCCAGCACATTGTTATTGTTGTTTCATCCTTCATACAAAACTGTTTGTGTGAAGAACAATTCGAATAAAAAGTAATTCTGATGAAGTTTTTGAAGGCCCTTGGGCATGGATAAAAACACCGTTCTACATACAGTGGCCCATTCTTTGGCCACTAACTTTTGAGAGGTATGTATATGTGGGGAAGAGGGAAGAGGCATATATCACAATTGAATGAATAAGAGTGTTCTATACGAAGCTCAGGGAAGAAAGCAATACCTAGCCCAGAAAGAGATAGGCCTGCCTGTCATTCTTATTCAGAGACAGTTCTATGTTAAAATACAACAAAATACAAGAATGAGAAGATATCAACCACCAATCAACCAATAATATAACAAAAGCAAGCATCAGTTAGTCTCCTTCCACAGATATAAGTTCTGTTCTTGTTTAGGCAAGACGGCCCCTTCATTTTTCAGTCCTGTTAGCAATATATGTAAGGATGAAAGCCTCAAATTTAAAGCTAACAGAAGGCTAGCAAACTGAAGCCCTGAGATATTCAAAATAACAATAAATCTACAAATAGATAAATTCTTTTCAATTACTAAAAGGACGCTAGCCAGAAAACCTAAGAGATGTAATGTCTCCTGTGCTATACACAGGACTACTAAGGTGAGAGCACAGCCAAGTTCTAGCCACTTACACTGCTGCCTGCAGCCTATAGAGAAGCAGTGGCTTCATCTTTCCAATTCTGCCTCTTCCTTTGGTGTTACTAGCTAGTTTACACATTTCTTTGGAGGAGTCTTCCTTCTCTTTTCCATGATGTAAATCTAATTAAAAGAAGGAAGTCAAGAACAATACAAGAAAGAAAACAGACCATTGACTAAATGCATTCAGGTTCTAATACCTATGAAGGGAAAAGGAGGAACTGAACATTGTTAGTGCCTACTACATGCTACACACTATGTTAAGCATTTTTCTGTTTCCTTCATTAGGTTTAAGGTAAGTGCTATTTTTCTACCTGCTAATGCCAAACTGGAAAATGCTTAATTTTAAAAGGCAAGGTTTTAGAGGCGAAGTCTTCTAACTCACTTCATATTAGACTGAAAGAAAGCATCAAGAAAAGATAATAGTGAACAGTGAGTTAACTTGAACTAGATTTCTGAAGCCAGTATTTGATAACTGTAATAGCAAAAAAACATCTCTTAAGACTACTAGGTTTTTTCAAAATATTGAAGAACAGAATAAGGTCTCTAAACTTTGTCTCATGATGAATTATTCAAAAGGTCAATATTTAGGATAAGGCAGATGGAAACATGAAAAATGTAGCTTAAAACTTAATTTAAATAGAATCTGATATTCTGAATATACGACTTTGCAAGCAACAATGTAATAGTGCAGAAAAGCTAGAGAGCAAAGTCAAGGCACTTTAATTTTAAAACAGCTCAAATGAAATTACAAGGCCTATCACAGGAAGTAACATTCCTGACCTGACTTTGCCTTGAGACTTTCAGTGAGGTAGGGCATTGTCACATTTATCTGGAATTGCTGGAGAATCAGGAAGTACTTCATTACTTAAGTGGGGGTTTTGAATAACTGAAACTTATTAAAAACAGAAAATAACTATTTAAATTACTTATTTTGGAAAACAAAAATACATATCTACACTAATAAAAGAGAAAAATGGTAATTGGCATACGGCGCTACCCTTTTCATTGGCTAATCAGGGCTATATGCAAATTAACTGCCAACTAAGATGGCAGTTAACTGCCAACAAAGATGGCGGTTAATTTGCATATGTAGGCACAATGCAGGGAGGCGAAAGGGAAAGCAGGAAGAAGCCCCCTGCCACTGACAGTGATCGGAAACCCAGGGGGGAGCTAAGAGGTGGGGGGCAGGGCAAAGGCGGTCCCAGGGCCGCCTTTGCCCTGCTCCCCAGCCATGATCGGAGAATCAGGCGCCTTTGCCGCCCTGGCCAGTGATAGCAGGAAGTAGGGGTGGAGCCAGCGATGGGAGCTGGGCACGGTGGAAGCTGGCAGTCCCGGGAGCTAGGGGTCCCTTGCCTGGGCCTAAAGCGGAGCCCACGATCGCGGGGCCGCTGCAGCTGTGGGTCCCCGCTGCCCGGGCCGGACGCCTAGGCCAGAGGCGTTAGGCCTGGGAAGGGGCGGAGCCTGCAACCGTGGGGAGCTGGGGGTCCCCTGCCCAGGCCTAATGCTTCGGCCAGAGGCGTTAGGCCTGGGCAGGGGCAGAGCGGGGGATCGCGGGGAGCTGGGAGTACCCTGCCCAGGCCTGATGCCTGGGCTAGAGGCATCAGGCTTGGGCGGGGGGTGGAGCAAGCGATCAGAGGGAGATGGGGGTCCCCTGTCCAGGCATGATTCCTGGGCCAGAGGCCTCAGGCCTAGCCGGGGGCCAGAGCCAGTGATCGGGGGGAGATGGGGGTCCCCTGTCCAAGCCTGACACCTCTGGCGGAGGCGTCAGGCCTGGGCAAGGGGCCGATCAGGCGATCGGAGGGTGATGGGGGTCTACGCCTCTGGCTGAGGCATCAGGCCTGGGCAAGGGGCAGAGCCAGCAATCGAAGGGGTCTGGGGGTCCCCTGCCCAGGCCTGATGCCTGGGCCAGAGGCATCAGGCCTGGGCTGGGGGCAGAACCAGTGATGGGGGGAAATGAGGGTCCCCTGCCCAGGCCTGACGCCTCTGTCAGAGGCGTCAGGCCTGGGCAAGGGGCCGATCCTGCGATTGGAGGGTGATGGGGGTCAACGCCTGAGGGCTCCCAGTATGTGAGAGGGGGCAGGCTGGGCTGAGGGACACTCCCCCCCCCCTCCACACACACACACACACCCAGTGCACGAATTTCGTGCACTGGGCCCCTAGTCCATCTATAACTTTATACAATACTTTCTTTTTTAAAATTTCTTTTAGAATTTATTGATTTTAGAGAGAGGAAGGGTGAGAGACAGAGAGAGAGAAACATCGATTTCTTGTTCCACTTATTTATGCATTCAATGGCTGCTTCGTGTATATGTTCCTGACCGGGTTTTGAACTTATAACCTTGGTGTAATGGGACAGTGCTCTAACCAATTGACCTACCCAGCCAGGGCATACCATACTTCCTTTTTTTAAAAAATATATATTTTTATTGATTTCAGAGAGGAAGGGAGAGGGAGAGAGAAATAGAAACATCAAAGATGAGAGAGAATTGATAGGCTGCCTCCTGCACATCCCCCACTGGGGATCGAGCCCACAACCTGGGCATGTGCCTTTGCCTGGGATTGAACCTGGGACCCTTCAGTCCGTAGACTGATGCTCTATCCACTGAGCCAAATCAGCTAGGGCCATACTTTCTTAATGACTCAAACTTATTATGTGTAGCTTTATCAAATAGGACTTATTGTACATTAGTTATTATCTGTCTTTTCTCCATTTTTCCATCAGTTCTATAAGCCACTGTAGTCTGAACAAACCTCTAAAAACTCTCCAAAAAAAAAAAAAAAATGTCTGACTTTAGTGCTGCATGACAGCTATGTGAGGTGCTATGCAAGATACTCAGGGGCTTTTTCTCCAACTCAGTTCGGGGCAGACAGTTCTGTGCTCAAAAAGCCTGAAGTAGTTGGAAGACTGGTGTTTGTGTGTGGGATGACCATATTTGTCAGCACACTTTTATGAAAACTACAACCTCTAGTAGCTCACTTATGTTCTGTCTAACTTCTTATCAAGTTTGATCTATCAGTTAATCATGCTAAGCTATTAGAAAACTTTCCATCTTTCCTATGTAGTACTAGAGCACCACCTTGTGTTAGAAACCTAAGCAAATGAGCAGACATCTGTTTTTAGATACCTTAGTTGTCCAAAGCTTTACTGTCCAGTCAAATGATGAAGTGACAAAAAGATGTGAGAAGTCTACTGCTCCAACAGCTGCATGACAATGGATGCCAGTGATTGGTCCTTGATGTCCCTCAAACATCTCACTGATTCCAGCTTTGCTGTTTCATCAAAGTGATAATATTAGGGAAATCTCGGTAAGATAGCCAACTTACAAAAACATTATTTTACAGTTTATTTATCAGACTTTGACATAATTTCAACACACTTAACTCTGTGCTCATAACCTATCAGAATAACTGAAATTGAGTATTACTCTATTTGGTAACACTACTAAAGCAATCCTATATAATAAAAGGCTAATATGCAAATAGACCAAACGGCAGAACAACTGAACCAGTTGCTATGATGTGCGCTGACCACCAGGGGGTGTGTGTGGAACATGGCAGGCGTCGGCAACAGGTCGCAGAGCGTGAAACATGGCGGGTGTTGGCCATGGCGGGATGATGGAGCAGGTGAGCAGGGGGCGTGGACCAAGGTGGGGTGCCAGTTGCTGTCATCGGGGTGAGCCTCTGGTGGCTACTGAAAATTCTTTGCTCCTGTGCGCCACGGTCCCACCCGGCATTCGCACCTGCTGCCGGCACTGGCCCCACTTGCACCTGCTGCCGGCGCCCGGCGCAGGTCCCAGTCGCTTAGCGCTGTCAGCAGGTGCAAGTGGCGGCTGCCAGCCCTGATTGCCCCTAAGGGCTTCTCCACCTCCCCCTGCTCCTGAGGGGCCATCAGGGACAGCAGCCGCTGCTCACACCCGCTGCTGGTGCTGGCCCCGATCGCTCTGCCCCAATCTCTCCGCAACGTCAGCACATGGGAGTGGCGGTGGGGGCGGGGCTGCCGGCAGACAGGAGACGGGAGGCCACAGCGGGAGGGGTCAGGTGGGGGCGTGGAGGATGGGCCGAGACCTGCCCCTGTGCCCACCGCAGCCTCATGGCCCACAGTTCCTTTCAAGGTGCATGAATCTGTGCACTGGGCCCCTAGTAAGTACATATTTGAACCATAAACATGATGTTGAAAACAGAACTCAAAAGTTCAATGTCTGAAGTGGTGGAATAGAGATAAAGGGATACTACATGTAAGAGAGAAAATCTGGACTACTTTTAAATCAAAAGCTTTGAAGTGAAGGTGATCTGTATTTGAGATGAAAACTGGACATTCAATTTTTTTCAAGGAAGCAATTGATAAGGTACAGCTAGACAATTTCAAAACATATTGAACAGCAGGAGAAATACTAGTCAATTTAAAATGTGTACGTGACATTACTCTACAATTATCAGGAGGACTGAACTAAAAGCTCAAAGTCCACATAAAATGAGAAAATGGCTGAAAGTCTTATTTACAACTTTAAAGGTCGCTATGTGGCATGTGTATAATACATTTGCAATTGCTGAATGTTATTTTCCACCACTAACTTCTGTAAGCCTGTGCACACATACAAAACTACACCACAACTTTCAACATCCAGAATACATCATGATCCAAAATAACCTTTGATTTTTTAAAAATTGTTTTAATTTTATACACCTGACCTCAAATAATTTGTCACAAAAAATGAGTGACTCTAGGATAGATTTCTACTTAAACAAGGGGCAATTTGTTTCAATGAGATTATTCAGGGAAAAATTTTAAATAATTGT
Source organism: Myotis myotis (assembly GCF_014108235.1). Lineage (NCBI taxonomy): Eukaryota > Metazoa > Chordata > Mammalia > Chiroptera > Vespertilionidae > Myotis > Myotis myotis. The sequence continues at coordinate 46,200,451 of NW_023416390.1, forward strand.
AAATTCCAGTTTAGATGTACCTGCCATGGCGGCATGCTGTGTACACAGAACCTTCTTCACTCCCAACAACAAAGTTGTTGACATCTCCAACAGGGAAGGACATTGATGTCACAGCTACTGCCTTTGACTGTTTATGAACCAATTCCATGCTGTCCTGGATAGAAAAAATTAAGGAAATTATTTTGTAAACTTGCAATTTTTATTTTTTTAAGAAAAATTTATATTTTTAATTGGTTTGTAAACAATTCTTTTATTATACTTCTTATATAAATTGCCTTTGAGTAAGTGAAGCAGGTTTGAAAATAAGATATATACAATAAACTATATTTAACACATGTTTAGATTTATAAACTGTTACCATAATACCATTATAAAACATTTATGAAAAACATAAGCTGGGGTTTATAGATTTAAAAAATAACATTTGCCTCAAAATTTCAGAGTTTTCCAAAATAAACCTACCTGTGGATGGGAAAGCATGTCCAAACTCCATGAACAAATTTTTCCATCAGTAGAGATGCTAATCAGATTATGAGCATTTTGTGTTCCAACGACATTTACACAATATACAGGATGCTGAAGAAAGAGATATTAAGGTTTTCTGGAATTATTTCACCAAGAAAGTGAAACAATTTTTACTGCATAATCATAGATATTCTCTTTCATATCAAAACTGTCTCATATCTTCAGGGCATTTTTAATGTGAAGTTTGACGCTATTCTGTTGATTAACAAAAGGATGTCTCAGAAGAGAAATGGGTTTCTAATAAAACAAATTTCCAGAAAAACAGAAAAAAGGCCTTTGTTCTTGGCTGCTAAATGATAAGGAATTCACACATCAAAGGAAACACATTCTGAAGCTACTCTGATGGGCACTACTAAGTATTTAATGGTGAAGGAGCACAGAAGTCTAATGGAAATAACCTCTTTACTTACTGTGTGTGCAGCAGCTGACAGTGGAGTTCTTTGCACTGGAGTTCTTTTATTGCTACGGTTATCCCACAGCACAATTTGGCCTGAATACGTACCGCCAACAACCAGATTTGGATGAAATTTTGCAAATGTAGCAGACATCACAGCTGACTGCAAATCAGTAAGATTTTTATATTTAAAGTTCAAATGTTAGAAGCTTGACAAGTTATAAAAAAGCATTTTCCCCTTCATTATAAGGTATTAGAGGTTATAAAAACAAGTAAATAAATTCATTTTAAAATTTTTACTTTGTTCCAGAATATAAAAATTTATTTTTGAATAGTTTTTGCTTAAAAGTCTAATGTAATGATTACTTACATAAATATATTTAAGTAACTTCTAAAGAAAGGAAAATATTATTTTATTCAATTATAGTATTAAGTCAAAAGGTAACTGGCTTTGCATTAACCTCTAACAATAATCTGACAACAGAGTATATGCTAGCTTTGATTCAGTTAAGTGCTTTTTTCAGAATTATAATATTATTAAAAGATTATAACTTATGTAACCAAAAAAGGCTTGCAAATTCTAACCTACTAAATCCTCTTTAAAACTCTGCATCTGTTTCCTACTTCACACATATGTTTCTACTTAAAACGATCTAGTTCCAACTCCTCAGGCCTTGTATAAGTAATTCAGTGGGCCAATAGTCTAATTGTATATTCAGCAAATAAGTTCCTAAGAAACACCCTGTAGAAAAGACATTTTAGAAAATATTTCTTTTATACAATCAATCACAATAACAGAAAATCACAACTGCAAAGAACTTTAGGTGTGATTAAACATTATAAGGGATGTCAGAAATGCTACAAAAAGGCAGATCATGTTGAATTGAGAAGTCTTCAGTTTTCTGTTAACATCTGTTTGCAAATATGGGTGGTTTAGAAAATGCCAACCCAATAAAATCATTATGTTGACAAGAAAAGAAAAAAGGCACTTGTCTAAATGCATTAATGAATTCTTAAACTTGGGAAAGCTGTTAAAAGACCATCTTACCTGGCAGTGAAATACATATTCTGGGGTAGTTTTTTTGTATTTCATATTCCATACAAGGGCCACACCATCCGGCTCATGAGGAGCATCTTCATTGTTATTATAGGAAGCCACGAGTAACTCTGGATACTGCTCACAAAAACCAAGTAGAAAAAAATGCTATGATAAGAACTGTTTTTACATTCTTAGTTACTCATTGTCTCTATCAAGTTATTCTGAAATACAAATACCTAATACTTCATAAAAAAAGAGGTATCTCTAGAGTTTGCTTACTGGAATGTAACATTACCTTAAATTAGTTATTTAAAATGTTTTAATATAGTTATTTAAAATGCTTTAATTAACTTCATTAATATGTGTATTACAATTTTATCCAAAGGATTTGGTGAGCAATTGAAACTGGGTTTTGGCATAAATAAAATCTTGAGTTTTAAATATAAGTAATGTTTCCAATAATTTCTTCCACAGTTTACATAAGACAAAATGAATAAGAAAACATTAGATCTATCATCTATTATTATTTTAAATGATATATACTGATTTAATTACACAAAATTTCCGTTATTAAAATAAAAGGTGAAGTAATTTAAGCAAAAACAAAACAAAAAACCACAACTCACAGATACAGACAACACTATGGTGATTACCAGAAGGAAAGGGGGTGGGGAGAGGTAGAAAAGGGTGAAGGAGGATAAACAGTGATAGAAGGAGACTTGACTTTGGGTGATGAACACACAAGCAATATACAGTTAATGTATTATAGAACTGTACACCTGAAACCCATACAATTTTATTAACCAATGTCACCCCAATAAATTCAATAAAAGTAAAAAAAAATTTTAAAAGAATAAAAATAAAGGAGGAAAAAAAAATGAATTATTAGCAACCAGTTTTATAATTTACCTGAGATGACCAATCCAAACAACTAACAACCCGATGCTTTGACCACCGTTCGTCAAAAAATTGTCGATTTAATGACAGTTTTGCACCTGCTTGAATCTCTCTATAGAAAAGACCAAATCCAGAAAAAGGTGGTGTTATAACTTCTTACTCTTAATCTTAATGTAATTTAACATTGCTGAAGCCATAATTTTAGCAATTAAACATTACCCTTCTTTGTCTTCCAAATCTCTGCCACTGTAGTCAAAGAAGATGTTAATCTGCTCAGAAAGAGCTCTTTCTACAATTCTTGTGGAATGGTCAAAGAAACTTAAAAACTCTTCAGTGTGCAAGATTTGTTGCTTTTCTTCTTCAGTCAGCTCATGAGGGGGAGCTGGAAAACAAATGTTTTTCTGAAGTCTGACTTATGTGAGTCAAATCAGGTCAACTCACTATTACAGTTTGGATCAATGAATGCCACACATTCTTTTACAACCAGATTCGCCTCTTTAATTTAGAGCATTTTATTCTACTTTCATACATAAACAATAAAGGAAATCTTAATAGGAATCAACAACATTTTTTAAGGTTAAATTCTTTAAGATACCTTTATTATCATTTTCCTCATCTTTCTTTAAAATTTTCTCTTCTTCAGGTTCAATAGGTGGTTTAGGAGTCACTACATCATCTTCTTCTTCTTCATCTGAAAAAAACAGAACAAGAATTATTTTTATGAAAATAACTGCTAATTTTTGAGGTCACAGGCAGAAGGTATCACAACTCTTTACATAAAAGCAAAAGCAAATCACTGATAAGACAGAATAAGTACAAATAATATGAATTTTGGCAACATAATTTTGAAGAAAGAATTATGTAGAACCTCTTGGTTTTTATACATACCTATGTAGCATCTTATCAACAGTCATTCCAAATTCTGTAGCTACAGAAACTGAAATAAAATATGTAAGCAACTAGGATGAATTCCTCAGGGAAATTTCTAAAAGCTTGCAAGGTTTATCATTCCAGACAGAACAACATGCAACTCCTATGTAGTTTTATGTAGCATGCTGACACATTAATGCTGTAGAATGAAGAAAATCAAATGTCGAAAATAGCCTACAGAGCTGGCTGCTTACTTGTGATCTGAAACCATCAGCGTCTAATGGGTCTTCATATGGCATAAAGACGGCTTACATTAACTCTCAGGTTGCTATTTGAGAGGCAGGTTTTAAAGATAATAGCTATGAGACCACATTTTCTATTCTGTCATTTTAAATGCAAGTCTCATTACTACCGTTATATAATGTGGCAATAAGCACTTAACGTTTTCTTGAATAAAAATATATATTGAGATAATATATAATGTTTAGAAGACTTTTTATTACTAAATCTACTCTTATATTCCCAAACCAGGAAATAACTTAAAATCACTTATTTTAAAATGTTATAGAACATACAGCTCTGCCTACTCTTTCACTACATACTGAGATGGGTTTTTATGGAAAAATGCTTTTTTTTTTTTTATTGCGGAAACAGATGTGTCATTTGTCTATGGGGGAATAGCAGCAGGCATCTACAGCACAGTGCATCTCAAGTAATGAGAGCCTATTCAATAAGGGAACTTTCCTTGTTAGTTACAGTCCTTTCCCTGACCCATGTTTGAAATTATCTAAAACACACATATATACGACGGACACAAAAGAATGGTCAAGGATGGGAACCAGCTGCCAAGTCATGGTCCCACAGCCAAGCCAGCTGACTAGATAGCAACAACCAGATGGCATTGCTAGGATTGTGTCTTTCTGCTACAAGGTGGCAATGGGATGGCATAACATTCTTCCGCTTGACTGCTTCCAATCCTGTCTCTCCCCAATGGCAAGCCCATCCAATTACCCGCACCCCAGGAGGCCTACAGATAAGCCTTTGCCCTGCAAACAAAATGCAGCCTGTAGGCCACACCAGCTGCCAAACCACACACATAGTGTTAGGTTTGGAGAGCTATGAAAATCTTTCTAACTCTATAGTATAGGCAATAAAAATATAACTGTAGCTGTAGGGAAGAAAGCTTTAAACGACACTGTATAATGCACACAATGATACAACCTCCAACTTAATCAAAATGATAATGACGTATGCCAATCCTACATTACTTGAAATAGAGCGATTTTTACGTTCTGACAAGTTTACAGAACTAGGATAAATGGCACGAATGATTTCAATATATGCTCATACTTTTGAACCAAATGGTGAAGGTTAAAATTTTTCCTTTCAAGGGCCTCAATCAGCCACAAAGGAAAACAGTAATCACTGTCTTTTCAGCCAGCCCAACCGCATTTGTCAGCCCTTTCTCCGTCAATGCAGCCAGAGCAATCAACCTGCCAAACATTCAGAATGGAAAAACAATCTGAAAATACAGGGTATAATGCACCTGCCAGTGAAAATGGCCATTTCAAGAAAAGCTAGTGATCTCAGTGACCCCACTGAGGAGGCGGTAGTGCAAAGGGGAAAGAACACGTAAAAGAATTCTTAGTGATCGCCACTCTCTTGCACATTGACACTTCCTTACAAAGCATGCCAATTACAGCTTTTGTGCTACTTAAAAAATGAAAGCTTTTTTGGAACAATATAATCACACAGAGAAACAGAAAGACAGTACTCCTTTTTAGATGAATTCTCATATACAATGGATTATTAATCTGAAAACAGTATAGCTGGTAACAATTCTATACTGCTCAAACATTAGAACGAAATTTTACTATAAAGTCACCTGCAAGTGTAATGTAATAAAATAATTTACATTTAACTTAAAAGTTAACTTTTAGAATAATAGGATATTTACTTTAATTAAAAATTTAATCTGGGAATATATATATATATATATATATATATATATATATATATATATCCATTTTCTGCTAATACTATCAATTATCCTAATCAATCTCATTAGTAGCGTTCACTGAATGTAAACCCTAAAATCAAAGATAGGGATTTTGAATCACCCTGGACAGGTCACTCTTGAGCACTGTGAATTATAAATTACAGCCTCCTGCCCACATCGTATTCTCCTCCCTCAACTTTGTTGCATTATACGGCTTCTAAGTACCATTTCCAATGACAGGTGTCAAATTCCTGTCATAATGCATATGGTCAGTACTTTAGTGCTAAGTGACCTCATAATCTACATATTTAAAAGAAAAGATCTTGTTTATAGACACTCTTTTCCTTTTAAAATGTAGATGATGTTAGGCAGTGATCTATATCTGCCTACAATATGGCATCTACCATGCCTATTTGCCTACAGAGGTTATTTTAGATGTAGTTGAATAATAATTATTAACTATTTAAATACATGTTTTTCAGGATTTCATTTTAGAATGAACATGCATAGCTTCCTTTCCACGTGGATTAAAAACTGATTTAAAAATTATGATAGGTATTTAAACCCATATTTCATAAAAATGATTAAGCTAAATGAATTTGAAGGAACATAAAAATAAATGATCTGCTATTCTTATAAAATGCAAAACATAATATTTTCATTATAAAGCAGATCTTTAACAATTACCTATGTATACCAAACAACTGGCAAAAACACCTAACATCAGTAACATCCAACTAGGGAATGTTCCTCTGAAACAAAGATATTTCTCTTATTAAAAACTAATACAATAGCTACTAAAGGACTATTAGCATGACCAAAATATTACAATTCTAAAGATTTAAGCCAGTCCCTATTACATGATAAGCTTTAATATATTTAAAACTGAAAGACTTCAACAGAGCAGGAAGACTGAAAAATGGGACTGCCATGTCACATCAATTTATTGATGAATATTCATTGAAATATGCTAAGTGGTTAACTCCATGCTTTCTCTGACAGGGAATCTAAGGTTATAAACTGAGCAGTAAAGAATGCATAAAAGTAGCAGTTACTTTTAAAATGACAAATCTCTTGTCAATGAATGCTAAGACTAGGTTTAATGAACCATTGAATTTTTACTTTGAGTTAACATCAAAATTGTGATGTATTTTGCTGAGATGGAAAGAAAAGCTGTTCTGTAAATTAAGCTGCACCTAGAAATAACACCAAAGAATGAAATTCCAGTTGTCGGAATAATCTGTTACAAAGGAATAGGTTAATCAAAGTTAAATCATCTGTGAAATGGGTGGCTTTTGTTAAACTGAAGGGAGTCTTCAGAGCAAGTTTAGCATCTGTATGTCATATTACATTGAAGAGACATCTAAATAAGACTAAGCCAAAAAGTATACTTAAAATATTACAACTCATTTAAATAGATAATATGCATAGGTCCTAAAAAGTCCTCACTAAATACTGATACTCTTTTATCTATCACTTACAAAGATTAATTTGCAATAGGAAGTGAAAAACAAATCCCATCATTAGTATATTAATGTTGTTTAGGAAATAAATTTGTTGTTTTCATTATGCTGGTGTCCCCTATTTTAAGACAGTTTAATATCCAATGACGAATACCTAATTTAAAAAGCAGTCGGATTATTCGTGGTATGAAGGAAATTGCCACTGAGTTCTAAAAACCAGGAAATTATTTGCATATAAAATATACATTAATGAACATCTTATAATTTTATGAACATCTTTCAGAAAGTGAGAATAGTAGAAGAAAATGCTACAATTATTAATTTACAAATACAGATATGAATAATTTTCCTTTAATATTTTCAAAATAATCCTTCCTTTTCTGGATCAACATCATTTTGAATCACTTCACTTCAACCCATTTATCCATAATTTCATCTTCTTATACCTTATTCTTTAAGATCATTATTAAGAGAACTTATATTGCGACAAAGCTTCATGAATGTATCAAGGGAATCCATTCCTTTTATTTTTTTAAACATATAGAGTAAGATGCAAAGTCACTGGTCTTTTTTTTTTTTAATCCTCAACCAAGGGTATGTTATTACTGATTTAGAGAGAGAGGGGAAAAGAGGAAGAGAGACAGAGAGACAGAAAGACATCTATGTGAGAAACATCAATTGGTTGCCTTCCGTACATGCCCTGACCTGGGATTAAACCTGTAACCTGACTGGAAACTGAACCTGCAACCTTTTGGTATACAGATGACGCTCCAACCAACTAAGCCACCAAGCCAGGGCTCTAATGGTCTTTTTAATATAAAATTCAGATTTTATTTAGAGACTATTGGCATCATTTCCATAGATTCTGTGAGCTGGGCTCTCATAAATATTACATTTTTCTGACACCATAATTTCAGACATGCTGATTAAAGTCTTTCAATCAATATGAAAAACAAATTCTTCAATTTTTAATTATGTTTATGTCCTTACTGATTCTGAGGGTTAAAAATAATTTATTAAATGTGTTATTTACTCCAGAATTTTTAAAAAATCCATTTTTGACAAAGGTAATATTAACCAGAGGCCCACAAATTTAGTCTACTTGGGAAGTGTGGATTCCAGATGTTAAGATCATGCAATAAAAAATTAAAAGCTCTTTACATATAATACTTTTCCAAACATTATAAATACTAATCAACATGTACCAGAATAAAAATATCTGGAGACCAAACCAATACCAAAAGTAATTGCAAAATACACACAGATAAAAAAGTAGAATGGTATAACACTTCACTGAAAATCAAAACGCAGCTTCTGGTTGTAGCCTGGATATTCTCTCACAATGAGACCACAAGCTCATCAATTAACTTCCCTACCCCTCAGTTTCCTCAGGTGTAAACAAGATGATTAGATTAGATAACCTTTAGGTACCTTCCTCTTTAAAAATCTGTTTCTAAAAACAGTGACAAAAAAAAATCCATGTTGAGAGGTGAATAAGAAAAAATAATGCCATTTTCAAAAAGAGTTATAAACTTTAAAAAGGTAAAGGCAGAAAGTAACTTTTCCAGGAGTGTATCTGTGGGCACCATGCTCCTGCCATGAGAAGCTTTTTACCTGCCGAGAATAAAATTGACTAAGGTCGCATGTTCCTAGTCAATTTCATTCACAGTAGGTGCTGTAAGACAGCAAAGAACATCAGTTCAGAAACTGTATCACCAACTTACAGAGTAAACTTGAAAGCAAGAAGATGGCTAGTAAGGGAGAAAAAAACAAGGCAAAATAAAAACTATTGCTTTTTAAAAGAAGAGATTCAGCCATTTAAAAAAATGGGAGAAAGGTAAGAGTTAAATCTAAGACCAATTTTTATCTTCAATTTGGTTAACTCAAATTACTTCTGCACTGATTACACAGCCTATCCAAGTTTAATTTACTATCTGTTACACTCAAATTGTGAGTCCTGTAATTCTGTCTCATGGTGAGTTTTGGAATTTGTTACATAATTCTTCAATGGGAACCAGCCAGGCTAAGTTTGAGAACTACTGTATTAAAGCAATGGATAAGCACAAGTACAGTTAAGCATAAAATATTTTCATTATAAAAACCTTAATTTCAGGGTTTTTTTCTTTCCCCTCTTTCTAGAAACTTCCACAAACTGGGAAAAGAAACTTAATGTAATAAACTTTGACATGAAAATAATTGTAACAATATAGAAAGAAAATGATCTCATTTTTATAAACAGTGCCAAAGGCTAAAGATGGCCCCGTGGTATTGGGAAATATTTCTCACCCTCCTTCATTTACATATCTTAACCTGAAACTAAAAAACAAAACAACAAAAAAAGGATAATCTAGTGCCTTTAATTATAGCATACACTCTTAAACTTGCAGAATCAATGAGTACTTATTAGGTTGCAAATGAATAAATATGGACCTTTGTAAAATTTGTATCTAAGTCTAGTTCTCACAGTGAAAATTTACAGGTATGTCTGCATCAGTTATGATTTTAAAACTGGGCTCAGTTCACCCATCTTGTCACTTATACCTTCTTTCAGTGAAGATAAGAAATATTATATTTAACTCAATGAAAGATCAAAGCTGTTTATTATTATTAGACTAGAGGACCGATGCACGAAAATTCATGCACTTAGGAGTCCCTCAGCCCGGCCTGCACCCTCTCGCAGTCTGAGAGCCCCTGGGGGATGTCTGACTGCCACAGAGGCGAGAGAAGCTCCCGCTACTGCCACTGTGCTTGCCAGCCGTGAGTCCGGCTCAGGGCTTCTGGCTGAGTGGCACTCCCCCTGTGGGACACTCCTGCGTTGTGTCTGTCCCCAGGTGGTCAGTGTGCGTCATAGTGACTGGTCGTTCTGCTGTTCGGTTGATTTGCATATTAGCCTTTTATTATATGGGATAATCACTATAAAATATTATCCTGATGCAATCACTAATAAATAAGCTAACTAAACCATGCCATCTTTTAATGAAGTATTTTTCAAACTATGGGTCTAAACCAATAAATTTAGTACATAATGTTCAACATTTTAAAAAATGAAATAGAGCCCTAGCTGTATTGGCTCAGTGGATAGAGTGTCGGCCTGCGGACCAAAGAGTTACGGGTTCAATTACCGTCAAGAGCATGTACCTCGGTTGCAAGCTCCTCCCTGGCTCAGGCCCTGGTTGGGGCTGGTGCAGGAGGCAACCAATCAATGTGTTTCTCTCACATTGATATTTCTCTCTGTCTTTCCCTCTCTCTTCCACTCTCTCTAAAAATCAATGGAAAAATATCCTCAGGTGAGGATTAAAATAAATAAATAAAATAATAAAAAAATGAAATAGAGAAGGGAAGGTGCTATTTCATAAAACTTCAGTTAATCATGTGTATTTATGTGTATACTGGATGGTAATATTAATTGAATTTCTTACCATAGATTAACTATCATAAAAGCATGAACATGCTGCTACAGTGGCAGCATAAGAGAGAAAACACATCTTGGAAATCAGTCAGACTTGATAGAATCTGAGCTACTGGCTATGTGACCCTTGATAAATTATCTCTTTCAGCTTAAGTTTCTTCATGAACAAATAGAACCAATACTTAACTCTAAGGGTTTTGGTGAGAAAATTAGAGGTAATGTAAAGTGCCTCACACTATACCTGATATGTAGTAGTCTCTCTTTGCTGTTGAAACTTTCAATAATCAGCCCTAGCCGGTTTGGCTCAGTGGACTGAACATCAGCCTGCGGACTGAAGGGTCTCGGGTTCGATTCCAGTCAAGGGCACATGCCAGGGTTGCTGGCTCGATCCCCAGTGGGGGGCATGCAGGAGGCAGCCAATCAATGATTCTCTCTCATCACTGATGTTTCTATCTCTCTCTCCTCCCTTCTTCTCTGAAATCAATAAAAATATTTTTTTAAAAACAAAAAAATTTTCAATAATCAATTTAAACATGAAGTCTGAAGAACTTACACATGAACAGCTAATATAATAGTTGAAAGATGCTAATTACCCATATATACAGCTTATACTTTATTAACTTTTAAAAGAAAAAGTTTTAAAACTCTAAAAAACAAATACATAATGCATTAGTTTTATGATGTTTCCCTCTAAGAAAATATGCCAAAAAATAAAAACAAAAAAGCATGGGGGAAAAAAATCCACTTATTAAAAAATAAGGGGGGGAATTAATGACAATCATAATTAAGGATATTCACCTTCTTTGGGTTGAGCCATAACTGGAGTCTGCGTTTCCTTTGTATATGTCACGATTTCTCGAGGAGGAAAGTCAACTTGTGTAATTTTAGCCATTCCAAGTTTAATAGGTCCTCGTCTAAATAAAGTGAACACAATATTTTAAAATACAATAAATGATACATTTAACTACATCAAGCCATGTTATTTTAGAAAAGTAGGAATCAAACATTGTGTATCCAACATTGTAATTTAAATCCGTGTTTTATTCAAGAAATTCTAGATGAACAATGAATTGGCTTTATCTTAACAAAAGAATTAGAAGGTAACAAAAACAAAAGATATTTCTGAGTCATTCAAGGTATTTATTTTTCACTTTAAAAAGGCAAATAGTTTAGTTTCTTAGAGTAGATGTGTGGGTAATAATAAAGTAAGAGGATAGGGATTTTGTAGTGGTCTGCTTAATATGGTTGACTATAAGAACTTTTTTTTTTTTTTTTTTGGCAAGGATATGATTCTGGACTGTTTTGAAGAATCAGATAATATGGATCTCATGCAGACCACTTTCAGTTCCCTTCACCGGTAGAAGACTTCACTTTTAAGACTGAAAAGTAATTTTTGGTTGACAACCTTTTTACCTACTTTATAGAAATTGAGAATCATATAGTCCACTTAGATTTTAAAATGAAATATTTAAACTTAAATTGCTAATATTTGCATGGTACATGTTGTCCTCGAATCATATATGGACAAACTACAGTGCAGGTACTTTATACCTAAACTAAAGCAACAGATCTTTTGGATACCATACAACTACTCAAGTCACTTCTATTTTAAATAGAGGGAAAACATTCTCTTTAGACAAACAGAAGAAAGTTGTGGCTGAGGAAAATGGACCAAATGAGAAATATCTTTTATTAGGTATCTGGGGGATCTTTTCTTGTTTATTATATTAGATGTTTAAATTTTAAACCAAATAAAGTATGCATCCAAACTCACCAAACTTCCAAAAAGAAGTTCTCAATTATGAAGCTGTTTTAAAAGGATATCTAATAAAGACATTGCTATAACTTCCAGAATATCAAGCAGACTATCTGAATTATATATATCATTAATTTCTCTAAGCTCCTAAATGTGGGCCATAAGAAATTTTTAATGTGTTTTCTACTTAGGGACTTAGCCTTTAAGAAAGAAAAAGAGCATAATCAAAGAATTAAATGAGAAATTTTAAATACATTTTAATAATCTAGTATTCTAAGAATAAAATTTGAAATAAGAAATATTATATTCTGATTTTCACGATGTGAACCGTAAGAAAAATAAAGCACTCACATATCTGGGGAAAATGGTCAAGCCAACAACTATTAGGACAAGTACTAACTTGAGTACATATACAACTTAGTAGATAAAAATCACAATATTAGAACAAACAAAATATTCTAAGACTTAAAGGTAGAAAGATAGAGAGATAAAACCTCACTTATCTAAAAACCACTTTCCTGAGAATAAGGGAGCATATGGGGGTGGGAGAGCCAACAGAGAGGCCTTCCAGCTAATACATATAGTTTTCTCATCTGCAATTCAAGACCTATTTATTCTTACTTTAGATAGAATTCCAAAGGTATTGGTCATTTGCATGCTTTAGAAGATGCAAATTATCAAGGGAAAATAGCTATCTCAGTCAGGCACAGTGACAGCAACTAACATTTATATTTTGCATTGGAGACTAGAATAAATGAGTGAATAAATGAACTAATAAATAAATGAATAAACCAATAGCAGTCTGGGGTCATAGTATAGAGACCAACAGCTCTGTTCCTCAGAAAACATCACTGGATTTTAATATAGGAAAATAAATCAATATTTATAGCGAGTAACCCAGAAAAGGTTCAATCACATGTAGAATACGTATTAAAAGTCTGGGAACTTTGTAACACATCTTTTAAAAACTTACATAGAAAATACAGAAGTAATAAAAGGAATCTGGACACTTAAATGGGCAGATTTAGGGTACCTAGAAAATCAGATACATAGAATATTTCTTTCACGAAATGACAGAGGATAAATGAGGTGTCACAGTAAAATATAACGCTTTTCCTAACTATATATTGCATATTACAAATTTAAGCAAAATAAAATTAGGACAGTTTCACAAAGAATCAAATTAATTATAAAAAAGCGAAGGTAATAAATCTATTCAATACCCCAAATCGGAATCTGAGTGAAGCTGAAGAACTGATGGATCTGTATCCCAATGCAGCGTCCTAAATGGTTGTAGGACAACCATGAAGCATTAGCAGAAAAGGCCATAAGTTAGTCAAGCAAATATACTCTATGAATAGCTAAAGTACTGTTCACATTAAAAAACCACATGTTCTGTTAGTATGAAAAAAACCACCAGGTATCACTCAATGCTCTAGTGCAGGGGTCCTCAAACTTTTTAAACAGGGGGCCAGTTCACTGTCCCTCGGACCGTTGGAGGGCCGGACTATAGTTTAAAAAAAAACTATGAACAAATTCCTATGCACACTGCACATATCTTATTTTGAAGTAAAAAAACAAAACGGGAACAAATACAATATTTGTATTTGCATGTGGCCCGTGGGCCGTAGTTTGAGGACCCCTGCTCTAGTGCATGCAAAAAGCATAATAAAGTTAAGGATGCAAAAATACAACCTAGAATCGTTAAAAGATAGTATTTTCAGATTAAGGCAAACTATTATTGCACAATAATGGATAAGAACAGCCAAGCATTCAACAACACAAATAATATATTATTTTTGGATGTTAACAAGTGAGACTGTAAAAATAGTTTAAAATTTAAGTTTCCTAATTTAAAAAAATTAGTAAAAACATTTTAGTTAACCTATTATAATCTTGCCCAAAGCATTAAATGTGTGCAGGAAATTATCATATTGGTAAAGGAAATGAGTCAACACATAAGCCTTTCGGTAAGAAAGCCAAAGACTATTCCACTGGGATATAAAATAGCTAAAGTTTCTAAAATGTGACCCTTATGTAATTTATGGGTTAAGCACTGCCTTGGGCGGACATGTCATCTGCTTTAGAAAGCAGCTACAGATTTCTGTCGCTAGGAAAAAATAGACTTTTCCCAGAAAAATTTATTTTATATTCAAAAGATTTTCAAAACTAAAATTTTGGAGAATATCCTATCCATCCTAAATAAATATTCAGTTGTGCTTTAAAGCCTTGCCTACTGGATCTTTTCCATTTAAGTGAGATCTAATCATTATTAAAACAAAAGGTACTTTGTCACATTGGCATTCTCACAGGTTAGCAATATATAAAATAATTATGTACAGTACTGTATGATGCTCACAGTCCATATTAAAAAGTTAAGCACAATAGGTTCAGTGCTACCATTTTTGTCAAAATATTAGCATCTCATGTAAATTACAATGTATAACTAAAACTGCTATATTTAAATATAAAAAAACGATTTCTGTACTTTACTTGCCTATACAATTTATCAATAAAAACAATCAGTTGACTTGAACTAGAGGAATTCTTCATTTTGAAAATATAAAGACTTAAACAGTATTGTGTGTATGCAAAGGAAGAGGAGGTCACAGTGAAGATTTACTTTGTACAAAGCAATGAGCAGCAACAAACGAAGGCTTTGTTAAACCAGACGGGGTTCTATGAGATGCTCTCCAAGGAATGTTCTGTGAAAGCCTTTACATCATATGAAGCTATAGCTGTTATCAGTGACATAAAACTCCTTGTTGAGGAGTAAAAGTTTGCTGTAAAATACAGCCTGTCCAGAAAACATACTAGCCTGGCTATGCACTGAACAACATATGGGATTATTATTTATTAAAGGCATCTACAGACATATAAAGTAAAATTACAAAATAATCTGAAAGCCCAAGAGATAAACTGATCAAGATTGGAACAAAGGAATTAAGAGGCATGATTCCCCAATAGAATAACTGCCACAACCTAAATTTTAGAGATAATTCTGTGACTGAGAAAGTGAACTAGAAACCTAATGAAATATAACTTCCTAATCTGAAAAGTTAGAGAAATACCATTTTTCACAGCCTTTTATATTTATTCATGAATTACTATCAGGTCCAATAGAAATTTTTGACATTTAGAAATAGTGACTGTTTTGATATCATATTTGATAATGTCTAATATATCTCTTTCCTCTCTGTGAGTGTACTAATCTTAGGCTGTCTTGGCTATCTTGCACATCTTAATGCATTTTCCTGTAATATTTCTTCTTTCCTCTTTATTTTTTCATTATTATCATGCCTGCTCAATTTGAGTTACTTCTGTTTCATTATCAGACCCTATTCTTTTTCAAACCATTATATTTAGAAATGCTATTATTTTATTGCCAATAGTACCAAATAATCAACAATATCAATTATCTTTCCCCTAATGTAATCTGGAGATAATTTAGTGGAAGTCATAATTTTCAACTCGTGTGTGTGTGTGTGTGTGTATACATACATATGTATATATCTACATATATCTATATATACACATATATATAAAATGAACATAGCCCTTTTGAAAATTATTTCAAATGAGTTCAAAAGAGACAATGTATGTACTAAGATTAAAAAGGTATGTCACATCATTAAAAAAGAGAAAATTTGCCCTAGCTGGTTTGGCTCAGTGGATAGAGCTTCGGCCTGCGGACTGAAGGGTCCTAGGTTTGATTCCGGTCTAGGGCACATGCCCGGGTTGCGAGCTCGATCCACAGTTGGGGGCATGCAGGAGGCAGCCGATCAATGATTCTCTCTCATCATTGATTTTTCTATCTCTCCCTCTCTTTTTCTCTCTGAAATCAATCAAACAATAAATAAATAAATAAAAAATTCCCTCCCCTGTTAAACTTAGAAAAACTAATTTTGTACTCATTCTCCAATAAGAACAAATACCCCCTAAAGATATTTAAATACCTATTTTCTTGTTTTACAACTTATTAAAAATCTACACTTTATTTATTTATTTACTTTTTTAAATATATTTTATTGATTTTTTTATAGAGAGGAAGGGAGAGAGCTAGAGAGCTAGAAACATCGATGAGAGAGAGACAGACATCGATCAGCTGCCTCCTGCACATCTCCTACTGGGGATATGCCCGCAACCCAGGTACATGCCCTTGACTGGAATCGAACCTGGGACCTTTCAGTCCGCAGGCCGACGCTCTATCTACTGAGCCAAACCGGTTTTGGCAAAAATCTACACTTTAAACAAGAGTTAGCCTATCATTAGAACTTTTCAATACAGTGAATAACATCCTTAATTTTTAAAAATCAAAGCACAACTGACAACAGTATGTAAGTTTCAGGTATACAACATAGTTTGCAACATGGATATACCTTACAAAGTGATCACACAATAAGTCTAGTAACCATCTGTCATTGTACAAAATCATTACCATACTACTAACACTATTCTCTAGCTGTGTATCACATTCCCGTCACTTATTGTATAACTAGAAGTTTGTACCTCTTATACCCTTTCACCTTTTTGCCTTCTCCCCCCTTTCCTATGGCAACCATCAGTTTGTTCTCTGTATTATGAGTTTGTTTCTGTTTTGTTTGCTCAGTTGTTTTGTTTTTCAGATTCCACATGCAAATGAAATCATATTTGCCCTTCTCTCTCTGACTTATTTCACTTAGCATAATATCTTCTAAGCCCGTCCACGTTGGCACAAATGGTAAGGTGTCATTCTTTTTCATGTATGTATACCATGCTTTCTTTATCTATTTATCGATGAACAATTAGGCTGCTTCCATATTTTGGCTATTGTGAATAATGCTGCAATTATAATAGGGATGCATGTTCAAATTAATGTTTTCATTTTCTTTGGATACCCAGGAGTGAAGTTGCTGGATCACGTGGTAGTTCTATTTTTAGTTTTTTGAGGAATCTACATACTGTTTTCCATAGTGGCTGCACCAATTTGCAATCCCACCAACAGTGCAAGGGCTCCCTTTTCTACACATCCTCACTAGTACTTATTATGTATTGTCTTTTTGAGGTGACATCTCACTGGTTTTGATTTGCATTTCCATTATGATTAGTGATATTGAGCATCTTTTCATGTGTCAGTTGTCCATCTCATGTCTTCTTTGGAGAAATGTCTATTCAGGTCCTCTGCCCATTTTTTAGCTACATTGTTTTTTGATGTTGAGTTTATGAATTCTTTATATAATTTGAATATCAGACATATCATTTGTGAATATCCTCTCCCATAAATTAATGATGTAATCACTAGAAAGTAAGTTCCATGAAGGCAGGGGCCATGAACACTTTATTTTCTGTGGCAATCTATAGTATTTAACATTAAATTGGCAATTCAATGAGTGCCTGCTCTATAGGGTGGGGCAAAAGTAGGTCTCTAATAATCTCTACGTTTCCCAATGAAACTCACAAGGACATGTTTTAATTCATATTAATTTTAAAAACCAAGTAAATGTTACATATATTTTTTAAAACAAACTTGCTGATGCTGCATTAAAATAATCTTGCTAATCCTATTCAAATTTAAGAACACTGAGTTTGGAACACAGTATATTATATACATAAAAATAATGTATAGTATCAAAGAAATTGAATAAATATTATTTTTTATTTTGGGAAATATTTTTACTATGGTAATGTTGAAGAAAGAAAAAAAGCCTTCACTTAAAAATACCACTTGCTTATCAGCAAAGGAATCCTATATAATAAAAGTGTAATATGCAAATCGACCGGCCGCTATGATGCGCACTGACCATCAGGGGGCAGACACTCACTGCAGGAGCTACTCCCTAGTGGTCAGTGCACTCCCACAGGGGGAGTGCTGCTCAGTCAGAAGCCAAGCTCACAGCTGGTGAGCGCAGCAGCAGTGGCAGGAGTCTCTCCCACCTCCACTGCAAGCGAGCAGTAAGGAGCGAGGGGTCCTGGACTGTGAGTGCCCCGGATTGCGAGAGGGATGTCTGACTGCCAGTTTAGGGATCGGGCCTAAGCTGGCAGGCGGACATCCCCCAAGGGGTCCCAGACTGCCAGAGGGCACAGGCCAGGCTGAGGGACCCTCCCCCAGTGCACGAATCTCATGCACTGGGCCTCTACTACTAACATATTTGTATAAAAACACAAAAGTATGAGTATTTTAAAAATTAAATAAGCCTTAGAGATAAATTTAGACTAAATAATCTTTAATACATACTCTTTTTAAGATAATAGTATTTCTAAAAAGAAAACTGATTTTTTAAAATATATTTTTATTGATTTCAAAGAGGAAGGGAGAGGGAGAGAGAGATAGAAACATCAATGATGAGAGAGAATCATTGATTGGCTGCCTCCTGCATGCCCCCCACTGGTGATCGAGCCCCGCAACCCAGACATGTGCCCTTGACCAGAATCGAGCCTGGGACCCTTCAGTCGCAGGCCGACGTTCTATCCACTGAGCCAAACCGGCTATGGCTGATTTTTCTTAAATGATAAGAGTTATGTCATTTATCTCCAATGACAGTATTGCTTTGATTTGCAATTTTGGTTCTATATACAGAACAGTTTTGGAAAGCACATCTCAAATTCAAACTGAACCTCTTGTGCCTTCTAATTATTAATGATAACCTGACTATTTAGGAATAATAAGTACCAAGTTTCGGATTATCTAGCTCCCTTGCTCCTCTTTTGCTGATCCTGTTTTTAGAGACTCATTACTTCTTTGTAAGTTCAATTAGAGGGGGGTCAAGCACAACAAAGATAAAAGTTCTGTTTTTAATTTTTTTTAAAGGTGTATTAAGAGATTTTCCTGAGAAGGATATGTAACTTCCTGGCTCAAAATAAGGACTCTAAATAAAGATTTTTAACCTATGTTTAATCTCATTTCAGCTGTCACAAGAAGTAAAAAAGTATGATGTTATTAAAAACTTAGTGTGTATGTGACAGAAAGAGAGAGAGAGAGAGAGAGAGAGAGAGAGAGAGAGAGAGAGAGAGAGAGAGATAAGAGGAAGAGGGAAGGGGGTAGAGAGGGAGAGAAAGAAGTAATAATAGTTTTCCCAACACAATTTTTAGAAAGAAGCTGAAATCTTACTGAACTTGTGAAAAGCAAGACCCAACAAGTGTGCAGGATCCTAAAACAAACATGAAATACAGTTTCACAAGGAAGATGCTAATTTAGGAAAACTTGGCAGTAAGCACTCTTTTCTTTTTTCATTGAGATATAATTGACACATAACATTATATTAGTTTCAGGTATACAAGATAATGATTCCATATTTGTATATATTGTGAAATGATCACCACAATACATCTAGTTAACATCATCACCACACAAATTTCTTTTTCTTGTGATGAGAACTTTTTAAAGATTTACTCTCTTAGCAATTTTCAAATATGTAATACAGTATTATTAACTACAGTCATCATACTGTACTTCACATCTTCATGACTTACTTATTCATAACTGGAAGTTTGTATCTTTTGACTCCCTTCACCCATTTCACATATCTCCTGCCCACGCCCCCCCATCTTGGCAACCACCAATGTGTTCTATGACCATATTTATCTTTTAAGATTCCACATATAAGTGAGATTATATGGTTATTTGTCTTTCTCTGTCTTTTTTTACTTAGCATGATGTCCTCAAGGCAGTGAAAAACTTAATGTTTCCTTAGCAGTTATTCCTTATTCTTGATATTTTATGCATGATTATTTTCTATCTTAATCATAACTAGTGAATTAATAGAACAGAATTGGGCTATTTAACTGTACTGGTGAGATTTTCAATTACTGAATGGGAAATTAAGCACAATAGAAAGGTTTTATGCTATACTCCAAACAGTCATATATTAACCAATATAAAGTTTGCTTAAACAGAAAACATTTAAATAAATTAACACCTCTATTTTAATATAATTAGCATAAAATCCATTAACTATTCAATACTAAATCTATCAAGTATAATAACTGAATATTGTAAAGAAAAAAATTTCCCCCACTTTACAACAATTTCTGTACCATTTAGATCTCAAAATATTAACTTCAACATAATTATTTAGAGTCCCTCTAAAGCACCGACAGTACCTGGGCACTAAATGCATTCTATTCTTAAAAATATTAAAAGAAAATTACTGTACCTGGATCCCACTGCGCCATCTCCAGAGTCTTGGCTTCCAGCTTCACTTGGTGTGCTCACAGATTTGGAGGATGGAGACATAGGAGGAGGGACTAAATAGTGAAACAGACAGGTATCCGCTGTTACTACACGGAGAGGTTGCTCAGCTTATGACGTTTCAAAAGTAATTTAACATGAAGTAATTAACAAAAAATAAAAAATGGCAAACCAAAAAACAAAATACATGAATGAAAATGAACAGTAGAAAGAAGAGGAGAAAGACAAAGTTAAAAATGCATGCTGATGATCATGCAACTTCTCTGGCAAAATGCATTTGGGCTTTATATTTTTAAAAAGCAAGGTTACAGAAGGATGCATCTTCATCTCAGCCAATACAAAATGTGGGCACTAATTTTCAAAGGAGAGCATTCCTTCTCCCCTTTCTAATTTCCCACTTTTAAGATCACCAGAGTGTAAATAATACTTATAATTGCTGTCAATATCAAAACTCTAAAATATGCTTCAAAAGTCATTAACTCTGGTTTTTCTGAGATTTATTTTTAAGTGTTAATTTTTATTTAATACTTTTTTCTTTCAAAAATGTCCTGATTTAATTTTCCCCCACCAAAAAATAAAAGCCAATTTAGAGAATGACTGACTACAGGAATGACTCCTTTAAAATGTCCATTAGTTTCCAGCAATTTGGGTGAAAAGTGCAAACAGGCCATAAAACAGCATGCCTTCTAGACATGATGCATAACATAAAGTGATGCATGCAACTGAGACAAGGCAAGACTTATGGTAACTTCCTTACCCCAGTATTCAGAAAAAACTGAAGTGTACAGACAAAGATACAGACACCCAAAATATTCTTAATCCCTTCTTATAGAAAAATACACATTTTTCATAATATATAAAACAAACAGCAAATGCTTTCCCCTAAACTGTCATTTATAACATTATATACTAACAGTTGAGCGTGCATATTACATGCTTTCACATTTGTAAAACTTTTTGATTACCACTGCAGGGAGTGTAAGAAGATCATCACTGCCATCTTCTGGTTAAATTTTACCATAATTGTCCCCAACCCCAAGTATCATTTTAAAATCATTTTCTAATGTACAATATTAAGTGACAAATACATTTTATGTTGAGCTGTGAGCCCTTCTTTTACTAGTCTACTGAAAAGAAGGTAAGTTCCCAGTTATATAGGAACTAACGAAATATGTACTTAATTAAAAGTCTGTGTTATTGAAATAGTCATATTCACTGAACCCTTAAAATTATGTTAAATGTTTATACATGCTGCAGTAGAAACAATGGGTTTGCTAGTCTAACAAGTTTAGTATGACAAATTACATCTTAAACATAGGTGCACAACTGATCATCTTATTTTTTCAGTGGCAAATTCTATTGGTAACCAGGAAGATTAGAAGGAAAAAAATCATAGCTATAATGTTTCCTGAGATAGTGATGAACTATTCCTTAATTTCCAAAGGACTTGAAACGCAAAATCAAATGTTTCTAACTTTGTGATTAAATCTCTCAGAGACAATGATAAAACCAAATCACTTTCATATAACAGAGTGTCCCCCAAAAATGTATGAACACTTTATCAGCTGATAGCTCAATTTTGAAAACAAAATGTATTTTAATAAACACTATCTTTATAACTATTCACTGTGTATATACATTTTGGGGGGATAACCTATAGTTCGCATGCAGATGGCACTGTGCTAAGTGCTGCATGTATAACTCAAAGTAGCTAAAAATTACTTGTATCTGAAATAAAAGAACATTAATATCCCTTAACTTCTCTTATGTTACATTTCCTTATCTTTTTGTCCATTTCTCACTATAAGGCTTCCCTTAAGATCTAAATAAAGAGCAATATCTAATAGTGGTTTGCCATTATAAGCACAAGTACATGTTTATTAAATCATAATGGGGCAACATAATGTTTTGATATTAGAGGTTTTTAAAAGAGCAAGTTTATATTCTTTAAATTACATACTTAACTTCATGTTTAGAAAAATAATTTTTCTAAGTAATTATTAGAAAGATTAGAAGAAAATAGTAATATTCCTCTCCATGTAATTATTTGTGATGAACTATAAAATTCTTTTTCAATGTAATATGTTATTTCCCCTTTCTAGTGACTTCAAGTATCAATAACTCCACTCAACAAGTTCAATAGTATCTTTCTTGGTTAAGACTACATTTAAAATATATATATAATATATAATCTCAAATTCTTTATGGAGATATGTTAAATTGTAATTATAGATACATAAATAAATACACTAACTTAGCCAATTCTGAAATAGAAGTTTCAGAAATAAAGAGTACATCTTAGGTGTGATGCTACCAAATTATCAGCCAGAAGCAAAATAAATCACCATAACTTCAAGTTTACAATAAGATAAAAATCTCTATACCAAAACTATATTCTTTCTGGGGAAAAAAAGATTTCTAAGCTGGATGATGAAGAGGTTTATTAAGATCTCAAAGTTATCTGGCCCACCAACTTTATCTTGCAATAATAAATTAAGGTAAACTATGAGAAGGAAAAAAACTAAAAAAAGGAAGTTACTATTATTGAAAAAGGAAGAATGTTAATAGGGGAAAAAAAGGGAATGGTAGTTTTATTTGATGACTACCATATTTTAACCCAATTAGTCTAGAAAAATCAAAGAATACAGTAATTGCACAAGGCAATGCCACATACTCCCAGACTCCAACAAATGACCCCTAAGAACAAATGAAAGCATGCATTCAGGGATTTAAAATACACACACACACACACACACAAAACAACTCATTGAATCTCAATTATCAGAAAAGACTCAATTCTAGAATTCATTTTTAAAGACGGGTTAAGATTCCAATCAAATAACATAAGCTATTAATTTTAAATGATATGCTTAATAATAACAGTGATTTAATCAGATTACTTTGCTACACTGTTCAGTATATAAAATAGCATAAACGAATTTAAACTTCTTAGAACAGTGGTTCTCAACCTTCCTAATGCCGCGACCCTTTAATACAGTTCCTCATGCTCTGGTGACCCCCCAACCATAAAATTATTTTTGTTGCTACTTCATAACTGTAATTTTGCTACTGTTATGAATCGTAATGTAAATATGTGATATGCTATATATGTTTTCCGATGGTCGCGACCCACAGGTTGAGAACCGCTGTCTTAGAAGCTTAGAGCAAAGACACCTATTCTCTTCTCTTAGAACCGACAGAGAAATATGGAGTAAACTGAAAAACAAATCTACACCAAGCACTCACTGATCATGTAAGTAATACTGAAAGGTTATGACTCTAATTCTCTAGGACAAAAAGCTAATTGAGAAGGCCTTTCCCGCCAGCTTAGATTTTGGCCTTCCAGGGATATAAAATTAACATTGCTGATTTCTGCCCTGTGAAGAAACTACTAGAATATCCTTTTATATATATATAAAATATATTTTTATTAGAGGCCCAGTACATGAAATTCCTGCACTGGGGTGGGGGAGGCCCTCTCGTGGTCCGGGAGCCCTCAGGGGATGTCCAACTGATGGCTTAGGCCTGCTCCCGCCATTGCCACTGCGCTGACCAGCTGTAGCCTGGCTTCTGGCTGAGCGGCACCCCCCTGTGGGAGTGCACTGACTACCAGCGTGCAGCTCCTGCATTGAGCATCTGCCCCCTGGTGGTCAGCGCACATCATAGCAACCGGTCATGCTGCTGTTCAGTCGATTTGCATATTAGCCTTTTATTATATAGGATTGATTTCAGAGAGGAAGGGAGAGGAAGAGAGAGAGAGAAACATCAATGACGAGAGGGAATCATTGACTGGCTGCCTCCTGCATGCCCCCTACTGGGGACTGAGCCCGCAACTTGGGAATGTGCCCTTGACCGGAACTGAACCCAGGACCCTTGAGTCCACAGGCTGACGCTCTATCCACTGAGCAAAACCAGCTAAGTCTAGAATATTCTTAAAGCACAAAGGACTTGGGAATGTACCTAGATTTAGAATTAGAATTACATTTGAGTCAACCACTGAAAACTACACAGAAGTCTCAGAGATGAAAAATGCTGCACCACCCCATTATTTTTCAAGTAAAAGAAAACCTCTGGCAAGAAGGGACTTTTCCAGGAAAAAGGACCTAGAAAGGTGGACAGTCAAGGCAAATAAATGCAGGGAAAGAAAGTGGTGGTAGAAGACAGTGATATAGAAGAGTGAGCTTCTAAGATAATCTGAGGTTGTAAGAATTTCTGCTAGGATTCTTACTATTCAAAAACAGCCCTTGTTACAATTATGCCCCCTTGTGGACACAAGTGCTCCGAGCATGGAATATTAACATCTAAATAACTTTTTCATACCTTACTCTTTTTTACCTGAAAGCTATTGCTTTAAACCTTAAATCTCTAGAAACCATTAATTTCTCCCTTTTCTCTGGCCCCTTCTCCTAATAATGAAGTTTATTCTCCACTAATCTCCCCTAAATGTTTCTGTTCTTTTATTTTCTACAATATAATTCAGAGCATCAGATAAATGCTTAAAAAGAAATAAAAATAAAATTTTACAGAATTAAAATACTGTAAGAAACTTAAAATTAGACTAAAATTTGAAAAAAAAATGACTTGGTATATGGAAAGCATTTTATCAAAAAATCATATTTAAAATATTCAAAAGTTACAAGAGGGGACTAAAATTTGAAAAAAAAATGACTTGGTATATGGAAAGCATTTTATCAAAAAATCATATTTAAAATATTCAAAAGTTACAAGAGGAAGGGGAAAAAATGAAGCAATACTTATTTTGACCAACAAATTTCTTTTTAATAAAAGAAAACCTAGATATCACATTTACTCTACCCAACTGATACAGACTCAGGCTACAGAGTAACTGACAATATGCTTTCATCTCTTTACAAACTAGATAAAACAGTAGTTACACATACAAAAGGAGATTCACTTTATTTTTTCCATCATCAATGTTTAAGAACTCCACATTTGATACAATATGTCTTGAATGCTGTATCTAAAATTAACTTTCTTAAGACTTGCAACTTAAATTTAGTTTAAAAAAAAAGGCATAATGGAAATTTCCACTATGCTTTTTCCTAAGTTTTAAACACTAAGATTTTGCTGTTGCTTTTAAAGCAGAATGGCTTTTACTTGGCCTTACCAGCTATAAAGACATATAACCTAATAACTGAACAAATATTTAAGTGTCTAGCCTGTGCTGGGCACCAGGAATAAAAATGTTATCTCTTCTCTCAAGAACCTCTGACAGAAAGCAGTCAAATGACCAAATAAATAAGGATATACCAGTGAACAGAAGTTAAGAGTTTTTATTAGCTATATCTTTTACAAAAAAAAGCAACACATGAATTCTCTTTGGTAGAATAAAAAAAAGAATAAAAAGTCCATTTTAGCTGAAACCGGTTTGGCTCAGTGGATAGAGCGTCGGCCTGCGGACTGAAAGGTCCCAGGTTCGATTCTGGTCAAGGGCATGTACCTGGGTTGCGGGCACATCCCCAGTGGGAAATGTGCAGGAGGCGGCTGATCGATGTTTCTCTCTCATCGATGTTTCTGACTATCTCTCTCCCTTCCTCTCTGTGAAAAATAAATAAAATATATTTTTTTTAAAAAAGTCCATTTAAAAAAAAATAATAGAGTGATTTAAAAAAATAAATTTTCTTGAGTATCCTAGCAGTGTTTTTATATTTTACAATAAAATATATTTAACAAACTTATTCTGTATTAAAAAGAAAAACAAGTATCCACCCTGGATCATGATACAACATGTGTTTTTTTTCCCTCATGGGTTAACGTCAAAAAAATTTGACAACCACTGTCTACATCTGTATCCCATAATCTTCAGGCCCAATTTTACATAAATACTGGAAAGATTTTTAGGCATTTGTCAGAGAACAAAGGTGGAAAACCACACAACTCATTTAAAGAGACCAGTATAACCATTATAATAAAACCAGATAAGATACAGTAAAAGGAAAAAAAATATCTTAGTCTTCTGAGCTTAAATAAAGAATCTATATAAATAAAAGCCTAAGTGACCATTAGGACCGAACGACCAGAATGACCGGATGATCGGAATGACCGGACGACTGGTCACTATGATTCACACTGACCACCAGGGGGCAGATGGTCAATGCAGGAGTGCCCCCAGGTGGTCAGTGCATTCCCACAGCCAACCTCCTGTGGCCCCTCCCCCGGCTGGCCAACCTCAGCAGCCCCTCCCCCTCGTCCCAATCGCCCTGATCGGAACCTCCTGCGGCCCCTCCCCGCAATGGGCCAACCTTGCGCAGCCCCTCCCACCCCCCAGCCAGCTAACCTCCAGTGGCGCCTTCCCCCAGTCGGCCAACCTCTCACGGCCCCTTCCCCTGGACGGCCAACCTCCCATGGTCCCTCCCCCCAGCTGGCCGGCCTCAATCAGGACTGGGTGAGATGGCCCCGATCAGCTCCGATTGCCAGCCAGGCTGAGGGACCCCCCCCCCCACTTGTGCACGAATTCGTGCACTGGGCCTCTAGTTCCTAAATAAAATACTAACAAATCTAGCAACGTATAAGAAAAATAGTATCTGAAAGCTAAGTTGCAGAATGTAAATATGCTTTTACATTAGAAAACATACCAATATAAATCATCATATATATTTAAAGGAAAACAAAGCACATTTTCATCTCAAAATATGAAGAGACCTATAAGCTTCTGAAAATATTTTGGTGGTTTTAAAGAACATCCACAAATTCTATGTGAATGTGGGCTGGATTTAGTGACTCTCTTGCAATGGACAGAATGTGGCAGCAATGATGCTGTGGGACTGCCAAAGGTATGCCATAAAAAGGACAGCTTCCTCCTGGCTCTCTTTCTCTCCCAGATTGCTCACTTTGGGAGAGCCCAGCTGACCGGCTGCAAGGATACTCAAACAGTTCTGTGGAGTGGCCCACAGGGGGAGGAACTCAGCCCTCCCTTGCCAACACCAACTTGCCAGCCATGGGATTGAGCCACCTTGAAAGCAAATCCTCTAGCCCCAGTCAACACCTCAGGTGACTACAACTCTAACATCTTGACTTCAACCCCATGAGAGTTCTGAGACAAAACCACTCAACTAAGCCACTATTAAATTCCTGGCTAACAAAAACTTAGAGATAATAAATGTTTATTATTGTTTTGTGTATTTAAAAAAAACACAAACCTGATAAAAGAATAGAAAACTTAAATAGACTATAATCATTAAAACCTGAAACAGCCCTAACAGGTTTGGCTCAGTGGATAGAGCATCAGCCTGTGGACTGAAAGGTCCCAGGTTCGATTCCGGTCAAGGGCATGTACCTTGGTTGTAGGCATATCCCCAGTAGGAGGTGTGCAGGAGGCAGCTGATCGATGTTTCTCTCTCATCGATGTTTCTGGCTCTCTATCCCTCTCCCTTCCTCTCTGTAAAAAGTCAATAAAATATATTTTAACAAAAACAAAAAACCTGAAACAGTGAAAAAAACAAAAACAAAAAAACTCCTGTTGTCCACCACCCTTGGGAAAAAAGTTATAATCCCAGGCAGCTTTACAGTTCAATTTTTCACGTTTTTAAGGAACAGGTAATATCTATCCTTTACAAGTTGTTCTATAAAACAGCAAAAGGGAAAGCTGTCCAATTTATTTTAAATGAGAATGGCCACTTAGTATGGACAGTACAAGAATATTACAGCAAAGTCATAAAATACACACCCACACACACACACCCTTATCTGCCACATCTTGGAAGTGACTATTAGTAATTAAAGTGAAAAGTTAAGTATGTCTCATGCTTTTCTAACATAAAATGCAGTTAGACTCGCAGGGGTGGGCAAACTTTTTGACTCGAGGGCCACAATGGGTTCTTAAACTGGACCGGAGGGCCGGAACAAAAGCATGGATGGAGTGTTTGTGTGAACTAATATAAATTCAAAGTACACATCATTACATAAAAGGGTACGGTCTTTTTTTTTTTTTTTTAGTTTTATTCATTTCAAACAGGCCGGATCCGGCCCGCGGGCCGTAGTTTGCCCATGGCTGAGTTAGAGTAACCACATAGCCCTGTTTATGGAGGGAAAAGCTCCCCTTTATAGAAGAATGAGACACACTGTATAATGCCATGTATGTATAAAAAACATACACACATAGATATATGAAAATTTGAAAAATGTAAACACATGTAGGACAGATCAAAAGGATGTATGTGAAAAATGCAAAAGTACTTAATGCAAGACGGAAGAAGAATGAAACTGGAGATGGGGTATAAGGGAGAAACAAACACACATATGCATACAACTAAAGAATGATCTTTCAACAACTGATGATGGAGGTGGGCAATAAATTAATAAATATGTGCAGGTGAATGCAGTGAAATGGATATCTTACAAAGAACAGAAAAGGGCCGAAACCGGTTTGGCTCAGTGGATAGAGCGTCGGCCTGCGGACTGAAGGGTCCCAGGTTCGATTCCGGTCAAGGGCATGTACCTGGGTTGTGGGCACATCCCCAGTGGGGAATGTGCAAGAGGCAGTTGATTGATGTTTCTCTCTCATCAATGTTCCTAACTCTCTCTCCCTTCCTCTCTGTAAAAAATCAATAAAATATATTTAAAAAAAAAAAAAAAAAAGAACAGAAAAGGAAAAAAAATCCTTGAAAGTGCTCTAACCGGTTTGGCTCAGTGGATAGAGCGTCAGCCTGTGGACTGAAGGGTCCCAGGTTTGATTCCGGCCAACAGCATGTACCTTGGTTGCGGGCACATCCCCAGTAGGGGGTGTGCAAGAGGCAGCTGATTGATGTTTCTCTCTCATCAATGTTCCTAACTCTCTATCCCTCTCCCTTCCTCTCTGTAAAAAATCAATAAAATATATTTAAAAAAAAAAAATCCTTGAAAGCAAATCCTCTTGTCCCAGTCAACACCTCAGGTGACTACAACTTTAAGGTAATCTAAGGTTGTAAGAATTTCTTCCAGGATTCTTACTATTCAAAAACAGCCCTTGTTACAATTATGCTCCCTTGTGGACACAAGTGCTCCAAACCTGGAATATTAACATCTAAACAAAAGCCAAAGGCTCAGAAAAAAAAATGATTATTCAAAGACTAAGCAGCTAACAAGCAAGTTGGTATTTTTTAAACAAGAAAAGAGTGTTCTGATTTATTTACTTTTAAAACCATAATATGCAACATTAAGTTTATTAAACATTAACGTATTTCAATCTTCACACTCTACAATAGGAAAAGGCAAATGAGCTGAAAGAAATAACAATGAAGCAGACCATGAGAGAAACCAGCTTTTTCATCTTCAAACCTTTTAGAAATATCAGCTCTAAGGACTATTTTGTTGTAGTTTTCCAACAGGTATACAGCAGTTACTATCTCTGGTATTTGTTCCCTAGACTAGATGAAATCAGCCCACAAGCTAACCCTGAAATTTTAGGTCCCTAAAGGACAATGACCATGTCAAACTAAAATACCATGTAAAAGCACCCAGCTCAAAATTATTTTAGGCACTAATGCTTTCTAATATGTAACTATAGATTATCCTCAGTACCTCTTCTATTTCAGCCTTTTGGTCTAGCACTGCTATAAAAATGAGTAATACAGAAAAAGAATGAGACTAAGTCAAAAGAATGTACCAATATTATTTTCCTTATTACCATTGAGAGCAGAAGGCTATAAGCTTCTCCTTCCACTCCTATACCTGTGAATACTAATATACCTTTAGAATTTTGATTGATTATCTACACCTCTGTCTAACCTACAGCAAAGAATGTAGAATTAAAATCAGGAATCACAGTCATCTTTAAGGTTAATACAGTATGGCACAGAAAACTTGATCAACAAATATTTGTTGAAATAAATTACTGATTTAACAAGGAAAGTTAAGTGGTGGTTCATGTATGTTAATAAACATAATTAACCTTGCAGCTCTCTTGAACAAAAGAACCATGTATTAGCACATCTGAAAAGAGACAATTCAAAATAAAAGATAAGATCAATAATTCTTAAGATACACAAATAAGAAAAATATGCAAAATATATTGTCAACTCACTCATCTCAAGTACATCTGAGCTGAACGGAATATATGTCTCTCATAAATGGATATGCTCTTATCCTTACCAATGGGGGATTCTGGAGTTAGCCCCATGCTTTGAAGCAATGCTTCAGCTTCTCTTCTTTTTTTCTCAAGATCTGATTCTTCTTGCACAGGAGCAACTGCTTCCTTCTTCTGATCAGTCTAAAATTTTTAAGTTAAAAACTTAAGTTTACATATGGTACACAACATCTGCAAAAAATGTATTTTGAATAGACATTATACTAATTAAGTGAAAATCATTCTCAACAGAGTTCTAGTAAGTAATCTCCAAATGATATGTACTAACTAGATTCACTTTTTTATATAATTAAAGAGCTCCCACAAAAATTTTCCTAATAGGTAAATTCTAAAAGTACAGTCAACTTCTAATTATCTACAATATTAAATTGTTATCCACAGTTAGGAATTGTGAAACTCTCCCCCAGTGGCACAAAAGCTTAGACATAAATATCACAATGCTATGAAAAAGAAAAAAAGATGGAGTTCTTTAAAAGGTAACTAATTTTAACTAAACAGACAATTTGATTTGTTGAAAACAGTACGGTACCTCAAACTTCTGTATGAAGTAGTCATTGTATTTATGCAACTTTATGTAAGGATGTTTGTAAAAAATGCATCACAAATTTTTTTTTTAACTATAGCTATTATCCTATATAATAAAAGCCCAGCGATCAAAAGGCAGAACGACCAGTCGACCAGTTGCTATGACATGCATTGACCACCCAGGGGCAGATGCTCAACACGGCAGGAGCTCCCACAGTGGGAGTGGTCAATGTGCTCCCACAATGGGAGTGCCGCTTGGCTGACCCGGATGAGTGGCGCTCCCACAGCAAGAGCAGCCACTCAGAGGGTGGGTCCACAGCTGCTCGGCTGGCCAGGATGAATGGCTGCTCCCGCTGTAGCCGCTTGGTTAACTGGGATGAGCAGTGCTCCCACAGGAGGCCAATCCCCGCAGGCCACACCCCCACCAGTGCACGAATCCTGTGCACCAGGCCTCTAGTTCATCATAAAAATATGGCTGAGTTTGGTAAAATTCACTTTTGCATAGTTCAAAACATTTTTTAAATTAAGTTCTTGTCAACTTTTATTTTAGACATTTATAATTTCAGAAAAATCTTCCAGTTAAACTAGAGAAACCTCAATACTCTCAGATCATCCAAAACATTTCAAGTGAAATTTAAGCCTTCTGGGGAAAGTTCTATATATACAGTATTGTCCCCTTATCCATGGTTTTACTTTCCATGCTCTCAGTTACCTGTGGTTAACCTTGGTCTGAAAATATTAAATGGAAAATTCTAGAAATGAATAATTCGTACATTTTACATTGCATGCCATTCTGAATAGCATGATAAAATTTTGCTCTGAAGCTCTCCTTTCAGCCTGGGATGTGAATCATCCCTTTTTTCCAGTGTATATGCTATCGCTTGTAAGTCACTTAGTAACAGTCTTGGTGATGAGATCGACTATCATGGTGTTGAAATGCTTGTGTTCAAGAAACCCTTATTTTATTTAATAACTAGAGGCCCAGTGCATAAATTCGTGCACAGGTGGGGTCCCAAGGGGGATGGAGGGGTGGGCCGGGATGCGATCGGCCCTCTGAGCTGGTGGTGGGATGCCCTTTCCGGCCTGGGATCCAGATCCGTCCTGTGGATGTTCACACTGGTTGTCGGGAGCTACCTGGCGGCCACTTTTATATTGTTTCTTCCTTGCGGAGCATCTAGGGAAGCGGCCGCGGTGCCCGAGGCCGACTTCCATGAGGCCAGCGGCGCTGTCGGGATCATAGCAGCGGAGCTGACCCTGGAGATTGGAACTGCAGGAATACTGAGGGAGTGAGTGGCTGCTGCCGGGCTGGTGAGTTGCACTGTCACCAGGACGGATGTGTCAGCTGAGTGGCGCTCCCACTGTGAGAGTGCACTGACCACCAGGGGGCAGCTCCTGCATTGAGCGTCTGCTCCGGGTGGTCAGTGCGCATCAAAGCCACTGGTCATTCCGGTTGTTCGGTCGTAACGGTTGCTTAGGTTTTTATATATATAGATGTCCCTAACCAGCCCTGGTCGGTTTGGCTCAGTGGCTAGAGCATCAGCCTGTGCACTAAAGGGTCCCAGGTTCGATTCAGGTGTAAGGCATGTCCCTCGGTTGCAAGCTCAATCCTCAGCCCTGGTTGGGGGCACATGCAGGGGGCAACCTACTGATATTTCTCTCTCACATCAATGTTTCTCTCGCTCTATCTCTCCCCCTCCCTTTCACTCTCTCTAAAAATCAATGGAAAAAAATATCCTTGGGTGAGAATTAACAACAACAAAATAATAATAATGTCCCAAACCACATTAATGACACTGGCATTTCAGATATGCCAAATAGAAGCCATGAAATGCATCCTTTAAGTGAAAAGGTGAAAGTTCTTGACTTAATAAAGAAAAACAATTGTATGCTGAGGTTGCTAAGATCTATTCTATGATAAGAATGAATATTTTATTTGTGAAATTGTAAAAAAGTAAAAAGAAATCTGTGCTAGTTTGTTGAGAGAACACATTCACATAACTTTTATTACAGTATATTATTATAATTGCTCTATTTTATCAGTTATGGGCTGCACTGTTTCAGTCAACAATAACCCAGGTATACAACGGTGGTCCCGTAAGATTATAATGGAGCTGAAAAATTGCTACCTCCTAGGGATGTCATAGTGGAATGCATTAAGCACGTGCTTGTGCAGATGCTGCTGTAAACAAACCTACTGTGCTTTCAGTCAGATGAAAGTACAGCACATATAATTATGTATAGTACATAACACTTGATAATAATAATAAATGACTATGTTAATGGTTTAAGTATTTACTATATTTTTTATCATTATTTTAGAGTGTACTATTTCTATTTATAAAAAACGAGTTTACGGGAAAACAGCATGCATGTTACCCTGGCAGGAGCCCTCATAAATCTGTTTGCCATGTATTTACACGTATGTACTATGCAGACTTGATGTTGTTTTGTTTTGTACAGTAACATGCTTGTGGCCTAGGAGTAATAGGCTGTACTATACAGCCAAGGTGGGTACTAGGCTATACCAGTGGTCGGCAAACTGCGGCTCGCGAGCCACATGTGGCTCTTTGGCCCCTTGAGTGTGGCTCTTCCATAAAATACCGACTTCTGCACATGGGCCACAGAGTTTCAATCGCACTGTACATGCGCGTTCATACATGGTATTTTGTGGAGGAGCCACACTCAAGGGGCCAAAGAGCCGCATGTGGCTGGCGAACCGCAGTTTGCCGACCACTGGGCTGTACCATCTAGGTTTGTGTAAGTAACTATGATATTTGCACAAGGATGAAATTGCCTACTGACAAATTTCTCAGAACATATTCCATTCATTAAGTGGTGCCTGACTGTATTATTGTTGTTAATCTCTTACTATGCCTAATTTCTAAATTAAACTTTATCATAGGTCCGTATGTATATGAAAAGACATAGTATTTATAGGGTTTGGTATTATCTGAAATTTCAGGCATCCACTGGGTGTCTTGGAACCTTATCCCTTGAAGAAAAAAAAGCTACTGTATACCTCAAATGCCTATTTTGACTAGATAGCTATTACTCATACAATTGTCTGCAGTGAATTTTGTTAGTCATAATATTCTATGATGCCATTTTAACTTCAAAAATTCATCAGAAAATTTCGTCAAAATAGGCTATATTATCAAGTTGACACTTTACCTATATACGTATAACATATTGTAGGCTCACTGTTTAATATTATCACTTGTAATGTTTTAAAATTTTTAAATTAAATATATAAATCATGTAACAGATATCCCTTAGAGGCCACTTACGACCATCCTTAGAAAACAAAAACCAAATTTGCTGCCAGCACTAAGAGGCTTAAAGTTATAGATACTACTTTGTAATGGCTCTGCCAGTCTGACTCATGCTTCTACCAGATAGTTTTTAATGGCATAACTAAAAGCTCCAACTCACTTAAAATAATGTACCACAGAAAGGTTCAGAGAACACTAGAAAATTCTTCAATTATAGACCTTCACAGCATCATTGCATGCCACACATATATCGTACCACTGATTTTTTTTCACTAATATTTTTATTTTTCCCCTAAGAGATTCCTGTAAGTCTTGACTATTTTTTAGGCTATCACATTGAAAAACTTGGTACAAATGTCACAGGACAAATTATCTTACACTGGCCATTTAAAACATATCTGTGGTGAAAATATACAAATTTATCTAAAGAGCTTTCATCAAGATAAATGTACAGTACATTTCAATAAAGGAGCAAGTAAAATATCTCCAGCTCAGGGCCAATGTATATTTGTAGTACATGATTAAACGGTGATGCAAAAATCAGAAGACATAAGTACTTGGGCCACCTTTATCAAACCCATAACTCAGTAAAAATATTTCAACAACTACTCATGATAAAGGAGATAAAAACAAATCCCCTAACCCGGTGGTCGGCAAACTGCGGCTCTTTGGCCCCTTGAGTGTGGCTCTTCCACAAAATACCACATGTGGGCGCGCATGTACAGTGCAATTGAAACTCCGTGGCCCATGCGTAGAAGTCGGTATTTTGTGGAAGAGCCACACTCAAGGGGCCAAAGAGCCGCACGTGGCCCACGAGCCGCAGTTTGCCGACCACTGCCCTAACCAATTAAATATTCTATTATATATTTCTCTTTGTCGTTAATACTATCTTGACATATTATTAGCAGTTCAGGCTAGTAAAATTTTCAGGTAAATAGGTTCAAAATCGAAACTATGTTATGATATACTATAGATGCCATGTTTTATGAGCTGATACCCCTAACACGAGTGGCCCGGTGCACGAAATTCATGCACGGGGGAGGGGGTGTTCCTCAGCCTGGCCTGCACCCTCTCCAATCTGGGACCCCTCGAAGGATGTCCTACTGCTGGTTTACAGGGTTCGGGCCTAAACCGACAGTTGGACATCACTCTTGCAATCCAGGACTGCTGGCTCCTAACCGCTCATCTGCCTGCCTGCCTGCCTGATTGCCCCTAACCACTCTGCCTGCCGGCCTGCTTGCCCTCAACTGCTCCCCACTGCTGGCCTGCTTGTCCCCAAATGCCACCCCCCCACCAGCATGATCACCCCCAACTGCCCCCCCTTCCAGCCTGCTCACCCCCAACCTGCCCCTCCCTGCTGGCCTGCTCACCCCCACCTTCCCTCCCCCCTGGCCTGCTTGCCCCCAACTGCCCCCCTGCTGGCCTGCTCACTCCAAACTGCCCCCCCCCCCCCCCCGCTGTCCTGACCACCTCCAACTGACTCCCCCTGCTGGTCTGCTTGCCCCCACTGGCCATCACGCTGCTTACCCCCAACGGCCTCGCCCCCCACCAGCCTGATCACCCACAACTACCCTCCCCCCCGGGCCTCTAACTGCCTCTACTTCAGCCCCGCCCACATGGCTTTGTCCAGAAGAACGTCCAGAAGGTCTCCTGGAAGGTCTCCCAGTCTAATTAGCATATTACCCTTTTATTAGTATAGATAGTCTTAGAAAACTAAATATGTAAATTGAACTTTTATAAATTAAACCCTAGAAATGCATCATTCTACGTGAAATATTTTTACTTAGTAAAAAAAATCATATTTTAATTGACCACTTTTGATCAGTTGTATCATGCCCGGTACTATCCGCGCTTTCAGGCATCCACTGGGGGTCATGGACCCCACAGATAAGAAGAGACTACTGTACATCTCAAATTCCTACATTGACTAATTATTACTCATGCAACTATCTGCAATGAATTTGTTAGTCAGACCTGTTTCTTTAAAGTCAGATTCACCTATAGTGTCATTATTTTGCAGTCACAACTCTGGACTTTTTAAAAAAACTATTCTCAAAGCTTTACGTAAAGGTGTAAGTACTTGAAATAAAATCCAATTATTTTATATTAAGTTTATTTTCAAAATTCAGACATACTTCCTTCTTTTTCCTTTCTTCTTCTTTTCTCTTCTTTTCCTCTCTGATTTGGGCCAACCGCTGCTTTTTACGTTCCAGCTCTGCCTTTAATTCACTTTTGTCCGACATGTTTGATACCTGAAGAAGCATGTAATCATATACAGTCATTATAACGTTGGTAAAAGCAGCACTCTTTTCAAAAAGTCGTCTTCAACAAGCGTCTCAAGAGGCCGTGTAGTTCAATGCTATCTAAAGAGAACATGTAAACTCTAATTTTAAAACATTGGAAGCATATACATTACTAAGACTTGAAACACATTATGAACAAACGTACATAAGGAATATTATTCAGCGTTAAGCACAGTAGCTAGCACACTGCTCTTTAGTGTTCACAGGCCCAAACTTAACACAATACCTGGCTCTTAAAACAGAGGACGTGGATTGGCATAAAGAAGCTTAAAACCATACCGATCAAATCTATTACCAGGGTTTTCATTCATTCCTAGGAATTTGATAAAAACAACGTGTGGTCACACACAACGTTCCTGTAAATTCTAGAAGTGCAATGTCATCGTAGTATTTTGGACAAGCAAAACACAAGCATCACCCTCACTTGCTATCGAATATACTTAGTTGCAGTAAATGTACGCTTAGTGAAAGCCCGGAAACAAAGTCCAGCCGCTCAACTACACCCAGCTGGCGGCCCGGCCCGCGCATCCTCGCGGGAGCCCGAGCCGCCGTGACTCACGCACGGCCACTTTCCTAAAACTCCGAGGAAGAGAATGTCTCTGGCATTCGTGCTGCCGTCTCCGCGTCTGGGAACTTTCCCGCACACAAAGGGGAGGGAAACGCAGCAATGACTTGTATTGACAACAGGAGCCAGGCGACAAGGAGTCCTTCTCCCCTGGGGTCCCGGCCCGGAGGGCGCGTCCGGGATGGTGCGTCGGAGGGGGGACCGGAGGGCGGACCGGTGGGCGCGGGACGGGACCCTCCGAGGCACCCCCGGGGCGGCCAGAAGCAAGGGCGTGGCCTCGCCGGCGGCCTTCCGGAGTCACCGCGGCTGGCCCTCCGCCTCCCGCCCCGCAGCCGCGGGCGGCAATGTCAGCAGGCACTCCCGAGGCGCCCTTCGAGCCCCGACGTGAGACCTAGCGGACAGGAGGGCCTTGAGGGGAGGACGGTTCACCCACCTGTCAGGTGGCGGGAAGGGGAAGAATCCGCCCGCCTGCAACTTCTGACAACGTCCCTCTCCTCCAGCCACGACACCGAGCGTCGCCGCCACTGGCTCCGCGGCGACTCCAGGCACACAAAGAGGGATGGGCGGTGGCTGCTACGGCGAGTGCTTCGGGACAAATGGCTTCATCAGGACGGAGTCGCTCCCAGGAAGAAGGGGTGGAGCCCGGCTGCGGGGAATTGTAGCCCTTCCGTGATTTACCTGCGTAAAGCACAAGACAAGGAATGAAACAAGGAGCCCGACGTGTTTCCGCTTCACCAAAAACTAAGACGACTGCTAATATCCTCGGACTGGATATGCAACGTCGCCCTGGCCAACAGACAGACACGACTCGGGAAAACTACAAGCCCCAGCTCTAAGAGACACTTGCTTGGGGCAAGCAATGCATTCTGGGAGCTGTGGTCAATGGTCGTCGCAAAGTATGCTGGGACATGTAGTGTTTCCTAGTCTTGCGGTTCCCCACTTTGAGGCCTTCTTCCTTCAAAACTCCCATGAGAAGCTTCCAGCGCTTAATGTATTCAGTCTGTTGTTGATCAGTGCTCCTTGAATCTTAAGATCTTGGACTCAGCACTAGCTGAATTTTAAGAAGGATTTTCCAGTGGTGAATCTATTCAGGGTGTCCCCACAAAAGGGATACACACTTTAACAGCTGATAGCTCAATTTTGAAAATGAAATGCATTTTAATAAACACTGTCTTTATAATTATTCAAAGTGTATATACATTTTTGGGACACCCTATATATTGCACTGCACATTTTGGTGTAGAAACTTTCTAGGGCATATATACCAGTCTTAGAAAGAAAAAAAAAAAATGCCTTATAGAGATTCCATGTGGGATCTTAGGCAAAATTTATAATACAAAATTTAAATTTTTGCCCTAGCCAGTTTGGCTCAGTGGATGGAGTGCCGGCCTGCGGACTGGAGGGCACATGCCTGGGTTGCAGGCTCAATTCCTGGGGATCGAGTAGAAGGCAGCCAATCAATGATTCTCTCTCATCATTGATGTTTCTATATCTCCCTCTTCCTTCCTCTCTCTGAAATCAATATAAATATTTTTTAAAAATTTAAATTTTGAAAATGTACTATAACCCCATTCTGTCAAAAACTGGGAGAAAGTGTCTTGAATTAGAAAGCTCCTTGTAAACCTAATTCAGTTTTTACTAGTATTTATGATGTACACTTGCTTAGCTGCAGTATTACAGTTCTGAAAATTAATAATAAAAATTTCTAACTCCTATATTTACTCTTAAATTTCATCATGTACACATGGACTGACTGTTCATTTGGGGCTACAAATAAAATTAGTACTGTTATAAAAATAATAATTATAAAATAATATTAAGTAATATTAATCATCATAGCATATAACTCTCCTGTACTTTGCTGCAGTATAGGTGGTAGCATTGTGGTTTTCTTTCAAAGAATTTTTGAAAAGAAAGCATTTTATACTATTGAAATCTAAACCAAGCAAAAATGGTTTCCACAGTTGTAGGTTTTTTCATATACAAAGAAAGCAAAAGTGTTAGAATATGAATTTGCCAGAAATTTATGGGTTGATACACATTTCTTAAAATTTTATTTACACAATTTAAAGCTTTCTTTGGCAAGAATGAAAGCCAACACCAAAGCAATGTCTTATATTCTAGATGGTCAAGTCTCAGATTAACCTTTAGGATTCAAATTTTAAGCCCTTGGGCCTGGGCCTAATAAACAAGATAAATATCTCAGAAATTAATTTGAGAAAGAAAATTCTCCAAATTTTAAGACTTTCCCCCCATAACCTAAAATTCCAAAGAGCTATTTTATAACTATACATGTATATCAAAACCATTGCAGGTTCGGTTCCAGACGATTGCAACAAAGTGACTATCACAATAAAGCAAGTTGTAATCTTTCTGCTGGTGGAAGGTCTTGCCTTCAATTTATAAAAATCACAACATCTGTGAAGTGCAATAAAACAAGGTGTGCCTGCTCTGCCTTTTTGTTTTCTTCTTTCCTAACATTGAGTCTTCATTTATTAATTTGAAAAAATTGTGATTGATTAACCACTATGCGCCAGGAATGGTGGTAGGTATAAGGGCTAAAATGTATATCTCTGTTCTCAAGATGGGAAGACTGTCAGGACACTCAGTTCAACTAAATATTATGATCGGATTAAGTAGGGAAATAATGGAAACACTCTGGAAAAGAAAATTTTCAGGATTCTAGGGCTGTCTTTGGTTCTGGGAGATTGAATAGAAGTTAACCATGCGAAGGGGATGGAGAAAGGTCCCTTACAGTAAGAAGGGGAAAGAACATGGCCAATGTACAAAAGTGTGAGAGCACAGATGACTGGAGAATCTGGAAATCATTCGGCCGTAGGCTAAGACAAGAACTGGGGAGTGAAGACATAAATAACAGCGGCATCACATATCTCAGTTTAGATTTAGTCCTGAAGATCATGGGAATCCACTGACAGCTTTTAAGTAGGAGGATAGTATGAAGCAGTTAGCATATTAAACAATTGACCTTTTGAAGTGGTCTGAAGAAAGGCTGGTGTGTGGTGTTTTTTCTTTGGCCCTCAGACTCATTTCCTGCCCTTCTGTGTCAAGCTCTAGCTTGTGGGGATTGACCTCAGCCTCTCTGAGGACTTCCTTGGGGTTGGGTTTGACCAAAGAAAGGCCTAGGCAAGGTTATCAGAAGGCAGGTGGAAAGGGAAATGGGGCCTTTCTCCTCCGTTCCTTTTCTTCTTTTCTTTTTTCTTTCTTTCTTTTAAATATACTTCATTGATTTTCCACGGAGAGGAAGGGAGAGGGATAGAGAGCCAGAAACATCAATGAGAGAGAAACATCGATCAGCTGCCTCCTGCACACTCCCCACTGGGGATGTGCCCGCAACCCAGGTACATGCCCTTGACTGGAATCGAACCCGGGACCCCTCAGTCCGCAGGCCGACGCTCCATCCACTGAGCCAAACCAGCCAGGGCCCTTTTCTCTTTTGATGTCACATCTCCAGCAGGAACTTCACCCCTCCATGATTATAGCTCCTGTCAGGGGGCCCCTCCTTCATGGCTGTACCTTTCGCTGGGCTCTGCAAACTGTA
This sequence comes from Myotis myotis, assembly GCF_014108235.1. Classification (NCBI taxonomy): domain Eukaryota; kingdom Metazoa; phylum Chordata; class Mammalia; order Chiroptera; family Vespertilionidae; genus Myotis; species Myotis myotis. The sequence goes on from NW_023416390.1 coordinate 46,241,278, forward strand.
TTTTCTCCCTTTGCCTCTTCAGCATCTCCTCTGTAGCTAGTATCTAAATACACTGTCAACTCTTATTTGCTGCCTTACCTCAGCTAGCCCTCCTATAACTGGCCCTTTCATTAAAATGTCTTCATGTGAACTATGTGGGTGAATTTTGTTTTCTGCTGAGACCCTATTTATACAGCTTGGTTGGAAGGATGGGAGATGGAGAGAAGAGGCAGGGTAGAGACAGGGAGCTGAAAGTGGTGCAGGAAAGATCTAAACATTGTTTGGAAGTTCCATCTGCTTAATAGGGAATAAAGCATATGTGAAACCCTTTAACTAGTTTCTGTGTCTTTGTGTCCTGAAATTTCCATCTCATGTGGTTAAAGAATTACTGGCTAAACAGGGATGCATACCTATCTTTCAAATCCTAAAATCTGATTTAGTGAATAAAGATACAGCCCTGGAATGCAGTGCCATAGAGCCATTAATATCAGCACAGTAGTTCTCTATATGCTGATGGCAAATGACCTCCAATATAATTTAGAAGTGAAAAAAATAAGGTATAGAATCATTTGCACAGATTGACTCATTTGTGCAAAAAAGGAGAAACATATGTATGTGTATGCTATTTTTGCAAGGACACACTAGAAGTCAGTAATAATGAATGTCTCTAGAGAGGAAGGGTAGATGTCTTTGGATCTAAAGTAACAGGAAGACTTTCGCCTGTGGCCTGCCTGAATTTTAAAAAATATTATATATAAACATATAACTTTTTGTTTCTGGACTTTTGTTTCATTTTTAAAAAAATATATTTCTTTATTGATTTCAGAGAGGAAGGGAGAAGGAGACAGAGATAGAAACATCAATGATGAGAGAGAATCACTGATTGGCTGCCTCCTGCACACGGGGATCGAGCCCGCAAGCCAGGCATGTGCCCTTGGACAGAATCGAACCTGAGACCCTTCCGTCCGCAGGCTGACGCCCTAACCACTGAGCCAAGCTAGGGCTCATTTTTAATATTAAAAAATCCATTATCAGCATTGATTACAAAGACTATAATGATTAAGATGAGGCCAGTACTCCAGATATTACATAGCTCAAACCACTATGTCATTCCTATTATTTAAATTGACGGGATTGAGGAGGAGATGTAGTGAGCATTAGTGCTGAAGGGTTACATTGTTTTAGGGGAGGTATGGTTGGGGAATTTGCATTTTAAATCTTCTCAGAATGGTTTGTAAGAGAGGATACAAATAGATAAAATTTGCATTTGTTGAACAAATTTATATCTAGAATTACACCTGAACTCAAATATGCCAACTTATGAAAAAAAATTTTGAAGTGATATATTGAACATACTGCAGGATTTCATTTACAGAGTCTTGATTGGAAAGGGACATAGGATGGTGTCTGGGTACTGGTAATATTCCGTATTTTGATCTGGGTGGGGGTTACACAGATTTATATAGTCTGCAAAAAATTCATTGTACAATTGTACATTGTAAAATGGTATAAATTTACTGATTTTTATATTCTGTAAGAAATTCTGCCCTTAAGAAGGGTCCTCTTTACTGTATCTATGTTATATCAATTAAGAAGTTAAGAAGAAGCAACATACTAAAACATGGCACTTCAAAATAAATAAACATACACACCATCTGAAAGATGTAGTACACACCCAAATTGGAAAGGGAAGGAATGTGAAAGGGTTAAAAATGTGTTGTTAGCCAGTGATCCAGGATCTCAAAATATTGAAGGGACTCCAGTTAAGTCTTTCCCAAGTAGTCAACTCTCGAATTTATACTAAGTTTGTTGAAAACCTTGTGATAAGCACCTCATCATACAAAGTCTATGATGACATTATATTTTAAAAAAGAAAGTTGTAGCTGCATTTATGATGAAGTTTTCTGGTAACTATACTTTTAGCATTCTTCTGTAAATGTCACTCATTTGGTTATAACTTTGCAAAATGAAATGCACTAAAAAGTTCATTCCCGTGAGCTTTTTACTAGGCAAAGAGCATATTTCTTACATCTCTTCTTAAATATGATAGCTCTATTATTTTTTTTTTCTATATCTTAATCAGAGGTCCTCTAAGATTTTGCTTTGGTTGCCTAAATTCATGAGGTCTCCACCACCTTGCCTCCAAGATGTGGAGATTGCTCATCTTTTTCCTGTCAACAGCTCTTTCCAAGGCACTGGTACTTTTAATTTTTTCTAAATACTTCTTCTTCACCTTCAGGAAACGTACTTGATCTTGTCTTTTAGAAATGTTGACACAACTATTCTCTTCCAACTTTGGGAGCTATCTTAACATTCCCATTTCTTCTCATGCCTAAGGGCAGCTCTCTAAGGAGCTCCCTCACTCAGGAATGTTCAAAGGCTGACCAGCAGATCTGTCCTCACAATGTAACAGCGTTACTTTTCTATTATCCTCACTATTGTTCTAGTCTGTATTTTCCCTTTGGGGTGTTTGCTGCATTGTTAACTTAATATAGCTTCCCTCCCCCAACCCCCCATTATTTTCTCTACTTGTCTTGATGCACATATTTTCTCTCTTAGTGTCAAAATAAGGCGATGGTAAATGATGAGTCCCTTCTGAGCTAAGGGTACTTTTGTAATCTGGTAACCTTTGGCCGGAAGTACATATCCTAGTGAATGATGGAGTACTTAAGAGTGATTCACCACTGAGCATTACAGAAAATAGGCTGAGGGTTCAAAAATTCAAGGCAAGTCCCCGCTCCTCAGCATGGTGTATCGTGTGCTCTCACTTTTGGTTAAGAGAGAGGAGATAATGACGGCTTCTTAAAGTTACCTATAAGGCACTCACAACTCTATTAGGTGTAATGGTTTTAAAAGGGAGAATGAAAACACAGCTAGAAGATCAACACAAAAGGAATCCTTTTCTGATGGAGACAGCGAGGCTTGTGCATCTCATGACACATACATGCAACTCCCATCAACTGTCATGAGAATTATGAGTGCCCCATTAAAGGAGTCTATATACCCCCACAAATGTGGTAGGGGGATACTCTCATCCTCCCAGAATTTCTTGTATTGATTTACTTTCTTGTGGTGGAATAAAATCTTGTATCATTTTTTAAAAAGTTATTCTTGGATATTCAGCATGTGTGTTTTGAAGTGTAGGGGTAGAAAACAGCAATTACTAATTGGCAGAAAAAGAAACAACCACAAACCCTATGCAAATCCCAATCAGAACCAGATTGATTAGTTTTTTTCAGATTAGAAGCATTGACCTGTAATATTCCTCTTTGAATAAATATTTATTCAACATTTGACCTCACTGACTTTAGGCAAATTTCAGGGTGGTTAAGACTTTCTACATTAATATGGAAATGAGTTTCTAATTTTACACAATTGTGGATTAACAACATGTACAGATTTGCTCATTGACTTACTTTAAATAACTTAATGTAATCAAATAAATTGTGAGTCTTTCAGAATCCCTTTCTTTCCTTTTGACCCCTGATCCTTTAACATCCACTTCTTGATCTCCATCTTTCTCTGATTTCTTCTTTCTATTTCCTTGGAATTTAGTAGCTTTTCTTTTCATATCTGGGGCTGAGTAGAGGAAAAGGGATTGCATTGCAAGTGCATGATGTTTCCCTTCAAATGGCAAATGAGACAAAGCGTCCTCTACTTTCTGCAAACCACAAGAACTTCTCATGCCTAAGGGCAGCTCTCTACGGAACTCCTTCACTCAGAGCAATGTTCAAAGGCTGACCAGCAAATCTGTCCTCATAATTTAACAGCGTTACTTTTCTATTATCCTTACTATTGTTCTAGTCTGTACTTTTCCCTTTGGAGTGTTTGCTGCAGAGAGGCCAGACAAGGAATGTCTTGATTTACATAAGGGGATTGTTTAATGCCGTTAAAACAAACAAACCCAAAATCCCTACACTCCTCTTTTATTTTTAAATTAGTTCATTGATTAATATTTTAACTTTAAACAATTTTTTCATTTTCAATTACAGTTGATTTGCAGTATTATATTAACCTCAGGTGTACAACCCAGTGAGTAGACATTATATAACTTACTAAGCGATCATTCTGATAAATCTCATCCTCATATGACACCATACATAGTTATTACAATATTATTGACTATATAGGCCATGTACTTTACATTTCTGTGACTGTTCTGTAACTACCAATTTGTTCTTAATCCCTTCACGTTTCACCCACTCATCCGAACCCCCTTTCATCTGGCAACTGTCAAAATGTTCTCTGTATCATAAGTCTGTTTCTGTTCTGCTTGTTCGTTTATTTTGTATTTTAGATTCAATTGTTGATAGATATGTATTTATTGCCATATTATTAGTCATATTTTAAATCTTTTTCTCCTCCTCCTCCTCCTCCTTCTTCTTTATAAAGAAGACCCCAGTCAGGGCACATGGCTGGGTTGCAGGCTTGATCCCCAGTAGGGGGCGTGCAGGAGGCAGCTGATCAATGATTCTCTCTCATCATTGATGTTTCTATCTCTCTCTCCCTCTCTCTTTTCTCCCTTCATATATATATATATATATATATATATATATATATATATATATATATAATGTATAATGTTTGGGACTCCAGCAGCACTCCTGTCATGCTCCGCCACTATCCCCTTTTGTGTTTTTTTTACAGCCAAAAGTTATGGATACTTCTCTTTCTGGCACAGGAACCCTGGGCTGGGGGGTCTGGTATGGGGCTAGGACCCTTTGCTCCTCGGGGGAAACCTCCACAGCCCAGATATCCCTCCACATTTTTATCTGGCACATGTGTGTGTGGGACCAGCCTGTTCTGCATCTCCACCCCTCCTCCTACCAGTCTTGATGTGGCTTCTTCTTTAGACTAGTATCTTTAGCTGTAGGACTTCTATTCAGCTAGATTTCAGGCGGTTCTGAATGATGGTTGTTCTTTAGTTTAGTTGTAATTTTGATGTGCTTGTGGGAGAATGTGAGTACCACATTTGTCTATGCTGCCATCTTGACTGGAAGTCCTACACTCCTCTTTCTAGAAATCCCATATTCTTGGCACTATAGTGGCATGCTCAGCCTGGGGAATACCTAACCTATCCCTGATTTATTGGAGCCTCGAGTGAAAACATTGCAACTTCCCATGAAGGAAAGGGAAGGGAAGAAGCTTTTGTTGCTGTTAAGTGCAAATGTATCAAATAATTAACAATTGAAGAATATTCTTTTTAAAAAAATATATTTTAATGATTTTTTACAGAGAGGAAGGGAGAGGGATAGAGATTTGGAAACATCGATGAGAGAGAAACTTCGATCGGCTGCCTCCTGCACACCCCCTACTGGGGATGTGCCCGCAACCAAAGTACATGCCCTTGACCGGAATCGAACCTGGGACCCTTCAGTCCGCAGGCCGATGCTCTATCCACTGAGCCAAATCGGTTAGGGCTGAAGAATATTCTTATAGGGTAATCAGGCCCTTGTAGTCCTTTCTCTGTATGTTTGCCTTAGAATTTGAATCATTAATGACAGTTCAGATTTTCAGAGAAAAGATTATTTGCTTGTGCAATACCACAGCCAAGACAACTGGCAATGCTTATTGTAAAGAAAAGCAAAAATACAGACAGATACATTTGTAGCATGTAAAAGAAATGCATAAATGGGCATTGGAATATTCTTTTTGTATTGATCTTGAGGTTTAATTGTTTTAAGAGAATTTGACCAAGTCAATTCTGAAAGCATCTTGTTTTCAGTGAAGGATTAATCTCGTTCAATAGGGAAGAATCAATGCTCGATTCTGCTCTTTGTTATAGTTGTGTAGCCAGATAAGTAATTGATTTCCATATCTCCAAGACCAAACTCTAGTTGGTGAGAGGAAATGAAACCATTGACTTAACAGACAGACTAATTTAGGGGTCTAGCAAAAAGAAATGTAATGACATTGCTTTGCAAAAACAAGAAAGTAGACACAGGGTCTGGGAAATGAGGAAGGCAATATAGGACAGGGTAGAAGGAAGTTCTCAGCGTAGAGCAGGCCTGGACACAACCAGGCCAGATGGGAGTCAGAGAATGTGGCCCTCTGGTAGGGATGTCTCTAAGATGATTAAAATGGAGTTGCTAGATTACTTGGTGTATCTGAATGTACTGGAAGGATATTGGTACTTCTTTTAAAAAGCTTAGGGATGGCCCTTGCTGGTTTTACTCAGTGGATAGAACATCAGTCCCGGGTTCAATTCCAGTCAAAGGCATGTACCTTGCTTGGTTGCAGGTTCCCCAGCCCTGGTCAGGTTGCATGCAGGAGGCAATCAATTGATGTGTCTCTCTCACATTGATGTTTCTCTCTGTCTCTCTCTCTCCTGTCCATTCTCTCTAAAAATCAGTGGGAAAATATCCTCAGGTGAAGATTAACAACAACAACAACAACAAAAGTTTAGGAATGAATCACAGAAAATTAAGCAAATGGAAATATGAGAAAACTATGGCCAGAGAAAACTAAGCATTGTACCATAAAGAAAATTATTTATAGTATACTTTATAGCTTAGCTGTGAAAAATATTTAAACATGGTAATTATGAAAACATTGAATAGTGAATGAAAATTATTTTATATCTACACTAGTGGCCCGGTGCACAAAATTCATGCACATTAAAAGGAAATTAATTAGAGAAAATATTTTAATATTGCTATTTGCCTTTCTCTGTAATAGAAGTGTCAGAGATGAAAGAATATTAGTAAAATGTATATGAAAATCTTCCTCCTGTCAGAGTATGGGGCACCCTGCGGGACCCAGAGTCAAGTCCCTGTCCACCTGCATGCACCTTGAAATTTCGAGAGATCCATACCTGGCTGGCCCCACCCCCATTGGGCAAGATCCAGACCAGGCTGGCCCCACCCCCGTTAAACCCCGCCAGGCAGGGGGCACAGCTTCACGTCCTCCAGCGCACTCTCAGGTTTCCCATCAAGCCCCGCCAGGCCTGGGGCACAGCCTGAGGTCCCCCATCAAGCCCCACCGGGTGGGGGGTGCAGCCCCAGGTCCCCCCCCCCCCCCTCGGCCTGGCACCACGCAGCCTCAGGTCCTTGCTGATCACTTGTTACCGCTCGTTACGGGAACCCTGCCTCCGCTGTGGGTGCAGTCATCTTGTGACGGTGTGATGGAGTGAGGGTCAATTTGCATATCACCTCTTTATTATATAGGATAAGAAAGTGAAGAAGAGATTGGGTGGGAGGATATGTGGATAAGAATCAAATTATTCTATAGTAGGAAGTAAGATAAAATATAAAACTGCAAAAAAATTAAGAAATAGTAGCTTAAAAATATTATTTAGAAATGAGGGTAAACAACTAAGAGAGCAGATATTATTGGTGGGGAAGTTTGGGGCAGAACCCTAATATTATCATTTGACTGTTTAAATTATGAGCATCAATTAATTAATAAAAAAAATTAAGAAAAGCATTTATCCACATTTTGAAAAACAAAACAAAAACATAGGGATTATTTACAAAGGCAAAATCCCTATACATTTCCCTCCCCCCCCCCCATCCCCCCGCCACCTCTCTCGTTTGCCTACGACAAGTAGTACTCCACAGGAGTTTTTATTCCAACCAAAGTGATATTTGTTTTGTTCCTTGATTCTAAAAGTTGCAAGACTTCAGCATGATTTAGCCAATTAACACACCAATGAGACAGGCCAGGCCACGGGCCTCAGACAGTGCGAGTACAAAGTGCTCAGGGAGAACTGCACTGGGAGTGGCAGGGTATTTCAGGAAGAATTTTTAGCATAGATGGAGAGAGGATTGATGAGGAACCAAACTTGCTGATATTTCGGTCACATGGAACTCTCCCCTCCCCGTTACCTAAGCGCGTCACCTTTCCTTCCCAGGTGGTTCTTTATATACCCTTATGAACCGACCTTAGTCTCACCACCACTGATACTACTTTGGATATCAGATGCTGGGCCACCGAGGCTTGCATCATTATCCCTTTTGCCTTATTTGTGGGGGCTGGTCATCCTGTTTGGTGGGGTTTTTAATATTCTCAGAACGACATATCCGGAGGAGATAATTTAGTTCTGCTATGCTTTGGCAAAGCCTGTCCTCTCTTTCCTGATATCTTATTATGTTTCTCTCCTTACCTGCCAGTCTAATAGGAATGAGCACATGGTATGGTTAGTCACTGATTTCTAAGGCAGTGAGACAAAACTTTAAAGATTGGAACTCTCTCAGGAATTCCAGCAAATACGGTAATTCCAGGTTCTCAATTGTGTAGGTTGTTTTTTTTTTAAGGACCAAAGTTGCTGAGCAAGATTATAGATTTACAGGTTAGTTTTCTTCTACTTTTCTCTGGGTTACGAGGCTCTAGTCTTCATTACATATTTTTCCCATTAAATTGTGCAGTTTGATTAATTGATTCCAGGAAAAGAAGTGTTTAGAAGCAGGAGCTGGAGCAACCAGCCCAAAGAAGCCAGTCCAAGAATGGCGGGATGTTGATACAAACTGAGACAAGCAACAGTGTCTCTCCCTCGCCAAACAATGGCTATGGCTCTGTGCTACTAGAGTTCATTCATGCATCCAATGTTTCCTGAGCATCCCAGTGCCTGGCACTGTTCTTGATGCTGGGAATACAGTGTCATAAATCTGCTTGATTGTATCTTCTTCAGATGCAGCCATGAAAATTCAGAATACAGTTGCCCTAACCGGTTTGGCTCAGTGGATAGAGCGTCAGCCTGTGGACTCAAGGGTCGCAGGTTCGATTCTGGTCAAGGGCATGTACCTTGGTTGAAGGCATATCCCCAGTAGGGAGTGTGCAGGAGGCAGCTGATTGATGTTTTTCTCTCATGGATGTTTCTAACTCTCTATCTCTCTCCCTTCCTCTCTGTAAAAAATCAATAAAATATATTAAAATTAAAATAAAAATCATCATTCTCCCCTTAAAAAAAAAGAAAAAAAGAATACAGTTGAATTTTCCACCCCTTAATTCAAGTCTAATCCCGAGCTCTTACCTGCCTACATTTGACCAAAAGTTTCATAGAAAAGAGACTTTCCCATGAAATCTGCAGCGTTCCCAGCATCTAATCCTTCAGGGGAACAAGCCTATTTTTGTGGTAGTTTGTCTTCACTGTGTCCTCTCACCCCACCACCTCTTGGATAAAGAACTAAATTCCATGAAAAGCCACAGCTACCCCATAGTCGAAATTAGGCCCTAATGGTATTACACTTGCACAAATTGAAATGGGGTGAAAAGCTCAGATTGTGGATTCTTAGATTTCCTTGCTAAACTGGGAAGCTTTTATGGGCTCCCTTTAAATTGAGAGGCAGAGTTTAGATCCTTTTGTTACTTAAGAGTCTGAGCAAATTAGCAAGTCCGAGGCAAATCTTTTTTGATTACCTAACTATGACAAATGCCTCCTGGCCAAAGAATAACCCTTCTCCAGAGGGAAATGTTCAGCAGGACCTTTTGCTTAAATTCATAAAATCTGTTAAAGCAAACCCCTCACATTTCCATTAAGTCGGTAAATTACTTCTAGGCAAAGTGGAGAAAATGCTGGTGATAAAATGGCTGGACTGTATTAATGACGGGAGGTGGGGCTGCAAAGGTGGAAGAATTGATGCTACATTTACGATGCAGAGAATTTCAGGCCTTTTCACGAGTTGGGCTAAATGCAAATGATGTCACCTTCTCCTCTAGTGAGAGGCAAAGTTATTAGGCCGCAGAGGCTTCCCCGAACGCTTTGTGTTAAAATGATTACAACGTTATTTCTTTCCCTATCTATTCTCCTGGAAAAAAAAATCAGGATTTTATTATAGATGGGAAAAATGCATAATGCTATGGGAAACAAAGACCTGGCTACATTCTTGCTACTGGATTATTGCTCTTCCATCTCAATGCTGATTGAAATCCAAGACTTGGTATCGAAGCCTTAATGAGATGCTGGCAAATATCTTTCTGCTCCACTGGAAATGGAATCTTTCCATTGAACATTTTGTGCCAGTGGGTGTCGGCTGCAATAGCATTTTGCATTTGAATCAGAGGGGTCAGTCCGGGATAGCCGCCCATGTGTTGCTGGCTCTGCTCACTTTGGAGTGAAATTGATCCCCGAAGGTATGGAAAGTACAGTAGTGGGTCTTTATATGTAATTAACTCATTGTTTCATCCAGACGATTGCCCAATTTGTTGTGTTCCTAAAAATCAAATTTTCCTATAGAAATGACCTGTCAATGTCAATATCCCACAATGCTTCCCAAATATATGGAATTAGTATGTTGTCTCAATGAATTTTGTATACTCATATTACATTTACTTAGGGAAACGTATTCATGTCATAACAGTTTTCCCTGAAAGGGACATTTTTCTGAGTTTTGTGTGAATGAAGAAGTGGTTGGTGTTGTGAACTTAAGCTAAAATCTAAAGTTAAAATTCTCTGTCCCTTGTCTAACCATCAGCATTTTCTGAGCCTCTGAACAGAGTTTATTATCAATAGTCCCCCCTTATCTGTGGGGGATACATTCTAAAACCCCCAGTGGGTGCCAAACCCCACATATACTATATTACTTCCTATACCTACGTACCCATGTTAAAGTTCAATTTATAAATCAGGCCCAGTAAGAGATGAACAACAATAACTAACAATAATATAATTATATCATAATGTAATAAAAACTATGTGATTGTGGCCTCCCTCTTTCAAAATATCTTATTGTACTATACTCACCCTTCTGCTTGTGATGATGTGGGACGGTAAGATGCCCGTGTGATGAGATGAAGTGAGGTGAATGACGTAGGCACTGTGATGTAGACTTAGCCTAGCGTTGGCCTGACGATACATCAGAAGGAAGATCATCTGCTTCAGGTGGTCTTGGATCTTCCAGCCACAACGACGTGGGCCATTGAATGTCGGGAGCAGATGATGTTGGTGGTTGGGGAAATTTAATATTTTCCAGCTTTGGTTGGCTGTGGGAAACTGCAACCACAGAAAGCGAGACCATAGGTAAGTGGGGACTACTGTATACTCTTGCTCGCTAAGGTTGACATAACAGAAAAGGGAGCATCTAGCTAGTGGGTTTTTTTGTTGTTTTGTTAATCCTCACCAGAGTATGTTTTTTCATTGATTTTTACAGAGAGAAGAAGAGAGGAAGGAGGAAGAGAGAGAGAGAGAGAAAGAGAGAGAGAGAGTGAGAGAGAGAGAGACATCAATGTGAGAGGGACACATTGATTAGTTGGCTCCCACATTCACCCAACTGGGGCCAGGAATCAAACCTGCAATCCAGGTACATGCCATTGCCCAGGGATCAAATTTGACCCACCAATGCATGGGCTGATGCTCTAACCACTGAGAAACACAAGCCAGTGCTAGCTAGTGTTTTTTAAAACAGATTAGAAGCAATAATAAAACACATTTGCAAATACTTGGCTTAGTAGTTAAATAATTTATTCCATATCTGTAAGCAATAAAGCATAACATATTCCTAGAATGCATGTGTGTTTATATATACATATATATGTACATTTTAAAAACAAATGTATGCTACCAAAATATAAAAACTGTTGCTTTTCATGCTGTGTTAATCTCAAAAGACTGAGCATAGAAATGACTATTACAGGTGAATTTGCAAATAAAAAAGGCCTAGCATATCCTACATTAAATTCACTTAATTTAAATAGTGACGACTTACTGTTTTATGCAAAATGATCAATTTGATTTAAAAAATGAATAGAACTACTAGAGAGATTTGCCTATATTACTAGACCAAAAGATTGAGCTACAAATGCAGTTATTGAGATTCCAAGTGTGGGAGAAATTCAAGAAAGTAAGTAACTAGCAAATAAAAGAATTTTTACTTGAAGTTAAAATAAGGCATATGACAATATTGGAGTAATAAATTCATTGCTATCATAATGGAGTCTTGTTATGAATCTGCTAAGTATAGAGAAAGTGAAAATTTTTATATGATGATTTAATAGGCCAATGAATTTTCTCGAAGCAGAGAATGTAATTCATAAAAATATTTAAATATCCTACTGAATTTTGGCAATATATATTTTAAAACTTAACATTGTACAAACATTTTAAAGCAGAAATTCCACTTTTTAGAAATTGTACTAAGGAAATTAGGAGTTTAAAAGGAATCTTAAAGAGGTTTGATTATAATTATCATAGTGCTATTAATTATAACAACAAACCTCACTAATGGTTTGGTTGTGCACATTACTAGTATTTGTAGAACAGAACATATAGACTCTATATAATAGAATACTATGTAGCTATTAAAATTATGTTGTAGAATGTATTTATTGATGTGGATATATTTGCACTGTTACATTGTGTTTAAAAAAAAAAAAGCCCAGTTTATAAAGTGATATATAAGTATAATCCCACACATATGAATATATATACGGGTATATGTGTTTGTTTTCAGGAAAAGTAGTCACCAAAATATTAAGAGTGGTGATCTCTGAGTGGTGGGTTGTGTGTGATTTTTATTTTCATGTTGTTTCTCTATCTTTGCATACGTTTAAAAATTACAAATGCATAAAGGGAGGAAACCAAAAACAAACAAAAAATTACAAATGCAACAGGAATGAATTGCTTCATAGGGCAGTTTTTTTAAAAAAAATATATTTTATTGATTTTTTTTACAGAGAGGAAGGGAGAGAGATAGAGTCAGAAACATCTATGAGAAAGAAACATCGATCAGCTGCCTCCTGCACACCTCCCACAGGGATGTGCCCGCAACCCAAGTACATGCCCTTGGCCGAATCGAACCCGGGACCCCTGAGTCCGCAGGCCGATGCTCTATCCACTGAGCCAAACCGGTTTCAGCAGGGCAGTTTTATTCTAGCTAGAAGTAAATCTGACTTGGCTGTTGTTCTCTTAAAATTGAGAGACATCAGTCTCTGTAATTTTCTAAGCCCTTCCCATCTCTTGAGATTGTAAAAGGACCCCCAGGAAATTGGAGAAGGGCCTCTCCTCTCCAGGTCATCGGGGCTGGCACTCCTGATCCTCCTCACTCAGGCAATGCACAGTGGCTCTGCTGGGGGCCGCGTGCTTTCTGCTCATTGTGGCACAGGGACCTTCACTGGGGCTTAGCGCTCAGTCCCTGAGCACCCACTGAGCCTTTTAACTCCGTGGTGGTGCTGGTGGTGGTGGTGGTGGGGCGGGGGGTGGTGAAAGACATGCTTTCTTCCCCTCCCCACCCCAAATTAACAGAATTAAACAAACAACAATGAAAACAAAAAGGAGCCCTGACCGGCTTGGCTCAGTAGATAGAGCGTCCATCCGCCTGCGGACTGAGGGCATGTACCTTGGTTGCCGGCACATCCCCAGTGGGGGGGTGGGGGGGGGTGGGGGGGGTGCAGGAGGCAGCTGGTCAATGTTTCTCTCTCATCCATGTTTCTAATTCTCTATCCCTCTCCCTTCCTCTATATAAAAAAAAAAATCAATAAAATATATTAAAAACAAAACAAAAAAAAAGGAGTTTTTAAAAAATTAAATTACCCTGTTATGTTATACCCTTTAGTTACAAAATGTGCTTAATGGCTTTATTTTGAAAATATCGACGTTTAAACTTTATTTTAAAATTTATAAGAGCAATAACTCACTACTCTTACTACTTTCAGGCAATGAATGGTACCAGTGAAGACACAGTCCCAGGCTTTAAGAAACGTAATGTACGGACAGAAACAGGCCTCTCCTTTTCTTTGCTGTGGCCTTCCACAATTTAGGAGAAGCACCGGGTAATTCAACCCCAAGATTTTGGCTCCTCTGATGCAAACAGCCCCTCTGTACAAAATGTGGGACAAGATAAGCAACATTCGTCCACCCTCCTCCTCTCAGCTGCTTTAACAACTCAGCGATAATTGGCACCAAGGAGTCTCTGGTTAGTAGAAAGTTCCCTTTCCCCCTCGCTTCCAGACAAACCCCTTTTGAACTCTTTATAACTTTTGCTTTAAGCATGTTTTGCAGACTTGGGAAAAATGCTGATAAGACACCTCCTTAGGACATCTGCCAGCTGTCTCCTGGAAAGCAAACAAATTGTAACTTTTCAAAATAGTCCCCCCAACTCCCGTATCTGCTCAGCTTCCACACTATCCCCCTCCCTTCCTGGTCGCTTAGCAACAGCAACTGCTTAAAGCGCGGAGCCACTCTTTCTTCCCCACCCTGCCGTTGACTAGCAATACTTGGCCCTTTCCTCCCTTGGAAAGTAACATAAATCTCCTCTCTGCACCTCTTCTTTTAGTTGGGAATTCTTTCACAGTCTGAGTCACCAGCCACACCCTGACAATTAAATTAGCCCCCTTTTACTGCTTCCTGAGAATGGTAAAAATATTCCTGTTTGGGGTATTCAGCTATATTTCTCCCTCAGCCCACAACTCTTCCCATATCCACCCTCCCCAAACCTTGCTGCTAATGCAATGCTGGGTATTCTGATAGTCAGCGGGATCAGACAGCTTTAGATGAGATTCTCCTCCAGTTGAATGGACAGGACCTAATGCTGAGAGATCACTGGGCTGGCTAGAGATGGTTTAGTGACTGACCATATACTAGTACAGCCCCTTAAAAAACAAAATAATATTGCCATGATTTCTTGGGGGCTGGCTCTAAAGGATTTGGTTCTACAAAGCCTGAAAGGGGAAGGAACCTTTATTCCAAAGGTGGCTGGCATTGGTAATAGCTACTAGATTTGAAAAGAGCTCTTCTGCAAGAGACAAGGAGACTAAAGCCAAGAAGGGCTGACAGAATAAAGACCATCTGTTGACTGTAGGACACATGACGGTGATATTTGAGCCCTACCCTGTCACACTATTGTGCTCCTTCAGTAAGAGCACAGGATAATTAATTTATAATTTTGGTTCTAGATATTCAGTTGAGATTAACAACGAGATCTCTAGTAATGAACTTCAGCATGGAATTGTTTTACAGGCAAGAAGTGGTCAGCGCTCTTCCACCTTCACTAAAGGCTGAGTCTGAATTACAGACTCAGAAAGTCCGATTGCCAGTCACTTGGGTATTGAGTATCTGTGTTTCTCCTCAGTGTTAACGTCTGCTCTTTATTAAGTACTTACAATGCATCAGGTTCTATGCTAATATTTCACATGCTTTATGTCTCCACTAAATCTGTACAAATTTGTACTGGAGGTACCCCAATATACAGGTGAAAGACTGATGTTTAAATATTGTAATCCTTGTTCAAGTTTACATAGAACAAGTTAAATGGTAAAACCAGGTTAGTCTGATTTTTATAGCCGTACTCTTAACTGCTGATTTTAAGCCATTTATAATGTTTAAAATAACAGAAAAGTCCTAACAAAAGTTGCCTTAAATTAAAAAAAAAAGCCATAACACAGAAAATGTCATAACTGACATAAGCAGAGGTCTAGCTCCTGGGCAGTATGTCAGGGTCCCTGTCCCTTCACAGGGATGCCCTTGGTTCTGCCCCCCTTACCCCTGCTCCCCCCCCCATGTTTTGGCTTTGTTCACAGGCTGATACCAAGGTGACTCATTCATTCCAAGCATCATATTCAGACAGAATAGCATCCAGAGGAAGAAAGGAGATGGTGGATTTCTTTTCTCTCTCTTAAGAACAAGAATGAGGAGGCCTTCCATGGAAAGCTACCCCTCCCCCGGAGACTAACTCCATGTCTATGTTGCCAAAAATAGGTCATACCCACATTCTTAAACCACTTCTGAGCAAGAGGAATAGGATTAGCACAATTGGTTTAGATTAATAATCTGGAGTGAACCTGATGACTTGGGAACTTGGACCAGCCTATTATACCTGTTATTAGTAACTGAAATGCTCAGAGCCAAATTTTAGGCTTAC
Organism: Myotis myotis; assembly: GCF_014108235.1. NCBI lineage: Eukaryota > Metazoa > Chordata > Mammalia > Chiroptera > Vespertilionidae > Myotis > Myotis myotis. The sequence continues at coordinate 46,257,048 of NW_023416390.1, forward strand.
CACCAACAATATCATAAACTTTGGATATTGACATTACCTGGAGCTTTATCTTATTTTCTAACCTTAGTTTTTCTCATATTCTTATTTTTTAATATATTGAAATATGTGTTTTATTGTAAGTGATCCAAATCCTTTTTAGAATGAAGTAAAATATAAAAATGGTTAATAGATATTTAAGCACTTACATTTAAAAATAGTGCTGAGTTTATTTTTAACCTGCTTTATTTTCTGTGAACTTGTTACAAAAGAACAGGGCTTAATCACGTTATGTGCATATTTATGACATTTTGGGGCTATTGTACAAGTCTGTGTTATTTTCTTAAGAGGAACTCAGTGTTATGCCCAGATTTCAAGATTCCCAAGAGCCCACCAGGGAGCCAGCGAGTCCGATGCAGAAGCAAAGAGTCCTTTATTTCAAACCTAGGTCTGGCTCCCCTGCCCTCCTTACTGGCACAGCAGCAGGTGGCAGAGAGAGGCCTAGCCCGATGGAACGAGGAGTTTTATAGGGGGGTGGAGTAAGGGCAGGAGAGGGGACTTTGGGCCCCGCCGATTGGCCAGGTGCAAGTCGGTGTCTCGTTACACAGGATGTGGTCATATTGATGGCGTGCACTTCCCTTGATTATCATTGGTTAGTCCAGAGAAATCCTGGGTGTGGCTAGCAGAGGCTTGGGCTTCTAGGAAGAAGCCTTGCCGAGCACATGGCTCTGCCCAAAAATGGAGGACCCAGGGTAAGATGGAGGGCGTAGTCCTCGCCCTTTCAGGTAACTCATCACATTGTCCACCAACTCAAGGGTTGAAAAAAAATGGGGTTAATGTTTAAACCTATGAAAACTCAGAAATCTGTTTTGGAATATCCCAATTCAGTTCAGGTTTTTTTGAGGGGGACTACTGACATGAAGTGCTACAAAATGGACATTAGTTATCGTAACCATCAGTGTATGTGACCATGGAAATAATCCAGATTGCAAGGTTGGTGGAATACATGTTCTCAGTATAAAATGCTTATAATTGTTCTCATAATTAAATAACCTAAATCAATAGGCAGGACCCCTGTAGAATTCCCATAGAAGCAGGCTTAATTTGTATTCTTCTGGAGAGACCTACTCTACTTACTTTACATTCTTACCTAGAAATGGTATTTTTGCTATGGTATATCTCATTTCCAAAAAGGAACTATAATATTTCTTGTTCAAATGTGGCAGCTGTGCATTTATAGGCTTTTTTTTACCCCCCCAAACTGAAATTATACACATTATGTGACTATAACTGCCTATAATCTGTGTATGCTATAATTTAATTATATTTTGAATAAGAGATTTGCATTTTGTAAAAGCATTGGTATTTAGACACTAAGTCACTAGAAGAAAAGAAATAAAATTGATATGGAGGGTTTTTAAATAGTTACATTTCAACTAAAATAAAGAAAAAATGTCCCAGGTTTTTCTTTTTTTTTACAGATAATTAAAATAATCCTTACTATTTAGAAATAATGCTCCCTCAAGACAATTGCATTTGTGCTATTTGAAAAGAGAGGAGAGGACCTATATCTATAAAATATATAACATAAAGGTTTATTTTTTTAAAAAAACACTTGGAAAATCATCATAGCTTATTTGTGAAAAGACTCTTGCCTCCATGAAATCTTGATGTGTTCTTTACATAGTAGAAATGTTTCCTTTCATTGTTGAGTGTCAGAAGGCAGAGAAGTCTAGAATTACCATGTTATAAATGTGACTGAATTGTTTTAAAAATATTTCAAAATAGGTGGTTATCAACAGAGTATTGAAATCCTCATTTTCATTTAACAGTCAGTATTATTTTAAATGACTGCAAGATTACCGCCCCCCCCCCCCCCCATCTAGGCAGCACTAATTGGTCACACTAAACACAAAGAAATGTTATATTTGGAAATATTAAAAACATCAATTAAGATATCCTGATCCTTGAGCTTCAGCCCAATTTCTTTGATGCTTTTAAGTCAAAGGAGCTCTTTAAGGGAAAAGAAAGTTAATAAATAAAAGCACAGAGAGAAATGGGACAAGCATTTCAGAAAGAGATTTTTGGTCTTAAGCAAACTTTTATAGAGAAGAGAAAACTAGAGGACACTAACTCATTTTATGATGCTAGTATAACTATGATATAAAAAACAGACAAGGGCAATATAAGAAAGAAAATTTACAGGGAAATTTTTCTCATGAACATAGGTGTACAAATCACAGATGAAATACTGGCAGCCTGAATCCAGCAATATATAAAAAAAGATAATAAAACATGATGAGGTTAGATTTACTTCAGGAAAGTAGAGTTACTTTAATATCAGAAAATCTTTTTTATCATTACCATATTAGCAATATAAGGAGAAAAAGCACATGAATATTTCAATCAATGTAGAAAAAGGGTTGGATACCCAGCAAGAAGAATTCATGATTTTAAACAATACTTAGCAAATAAGGAATGATAGGCGCTTTCAGTGTGATAAATGGTATCCAATAATTACATAGAGCAAACATTAAATGTGAAATGTTAAAATCATTCTCTTTAATATCATGAATAAGACAGGGATGCCCACTATTATCTATAATAATAAAAGCATAATATGCTAATTAGACCGGACATCCTTCCCTCTGGACAAAGCCACGGTGGGCGGGGGCCAAGGCAGAGGCGGTGGCGGCAGCGGCGGCGGCAGGGGCCAAAAATTCATGCATCGGGCCTCTAACAATACTATAATAAGTATTATTATTATTATTTTCAGTTTAATATTGTATTGAAAGTACAATGTGGGAAGTAAAGGAGAAAAAGAAATAAAACTGATTTTCAGGGGATATGACTGTCTACGTAGAAAATCTAAAAGAACATACAAATAAATTATTAGAAATCCGACCCCAAAGGCAACACATTTCTATAATCTAAGGACAAACAGGAACTATAATTCTAAAGATACTTATCATTTAAAATATTATTTTTTAAAAGGTAGCTAGAAATAAACCAAACAAAAAGCACGTAAGTCCTCTATAGAGAACACGATAAGAGTTAATTGAAACATATTAAAGTTTATGTAAATAGATAAAAAAATACATTATGTCACAGGCTTGAAGATTCAAATTTGTAAAATGCTTACAAACGTTAGATTAATAGATTAAAGAAAAACCACCAGCATGTATACATGGGCCACTGTCCCATTTTAACAGTGATTGGTTAATCTTATTAGTTAGTTGTTGCCTTGGACCTGAAGAAGGTGAAAGTTAAGGTCAGTTAACTTTCTCGATTAAACTAAGAAAATGATTTGGAAGGGAAGAAAGAAAGCCCAGAAGGGTGAGCACACAAACTGAGCTTAACATTAGGCCCATAATTGAAAAACCATAGATGCATTCATAAAACAGAATATTGGAAATCACAATGGACTTGGAAAATAGACACGTGGTTAGTATAATTAACCAAGAGTGACTGTATATTTCCAAGAGGGTACTTCTCAAAATTTAGCATAGTAAGAAGCATGGGTAGAGTTTTGCAAACGCAGATTCTGAGCCTAGACCAGTGATGGCGAACCTTTTGAGCTCGCGTGTCAGCATTTTGAAAAACCCTAACTTAACTCTGGTGCCGTGTCACATATAGAAATTTTTTGATATTTGCAACTATAATAAAACAAAGACATATTTTTGATATTTATTTTATATATTTAAATGCCATTTAACAAAGAAAAATCAACCAAAAAAATGAGTTCGCGTGTCACCTCTGACACGCGTGTCATAGGTTCGCCATCACTGGCCTAGAGATTCTAATTTAATGGGTATAAAAGGAAGGCCTAGGAACGTAGGAATTTTATATCAGCTCTAACCTTAAATATCTGAAGAATAATGGACATCTGCATTACTCTTACGTAGGTTCACACAAAGGGGTTAGATTAGAAAATTACACATGTATGTGACTGGGGTTTGTAACTAAAATCAACCATGTTCTGCAAATCAGCTCAGTTTGAGTATCTATACTATAAATATGGGTCAATCCTAAAATAGTCTGGACTATTTCCCTCTAAACCACTTCATTAAATTACTAGCAATGGGCCCACCAACAAACCAATAACTGAGAAAACATTCTTATTTTATACTAGGGGCCCGGTGCACAAAATTCGTGCACTGGGTGTGTGTGTGTGGGGGGGGGAGTGTCCCTCAGCCCAGCCTGCCCCCTCTCACATACTGGGAGCCCTCAGGCATTGACCCCCATCACCCTCCAATCGCAGGATCGGCCCCTTGCCCAGGCCTGAGGCCTCCGGCAGAGGCGTCAGGCCTGGGCAGGGGACCCCCAGACCCCTCCGATTGCTGGCTCTGCCCCTTGCCCAGGCCTGATGCCTCGGCCAGAGGCGTAGACCCCCATCACCCTCCGATCGCCTGATCGGCCCCTTGCCCAGGCCTGACGCCTCCACCAGAGGTGTCAGGCTTGGACAGGGGACCCCCATCTCCCCCCGATCACTGGCTCTGGCCCCCGCCCAGGCCTGAGGCCTCTGGCCCAGGAATCATGCCTGGGCAGGGGACCCCCATCTCCCTCTGATCGCTTGCTCCACCCCCCGCCTGATGCCTCTGACCCAGGCTTCAGGCCTAGGCAAGGGGACCATCATATCCCCCCAATCCCCGGCTCCGCCCCCCACCCAGGCCTGATGCCTCGGCCAGAGGAGTTGACCCTCATCACCCTCCGATCACCAATCACCGGATCGGCCCCTTGACCAGGCCTGAGGCCTCCGGCAGAGGTGTCAGGCCTGGGCAGGGGACCCCCAGCTCCCCGCGGTTGCAGGCTCCGCCCCTGCCCAGGCCTAACGCCTCTGGCCTAGGCGTCGGGCCCAGGCAGCGGAGACCCGCAGCTGCAGCGGCCCTGCAATCGTGGGCTTCGCTTTAGGCCCAGGCAAGGGACCCCTAGCTCCCGGGACTGCCAGCTTCGACTGTGCCCAGCTCCCATCGCTGGCTCCACCCCTACTTCCTGCTATCACTGGCCAGGGCGGAAAAGGCACCTGATTCTCCAATCATGGCTGGGGGGCAGGGCAAAGGCGGCCCCAGGGCTGCCTTTTCCCTGCCCCCCAGCTCTTAGCTCCCCCCTGGGTTTCCGATCACTGTCAGTGGCAGGGGGCTTCTTCCTGCTTTCCCTTTCGCCTCCCTGCATTGTGCCTACATATGCAAATTAGCCGCCATCTTGTTGGCAGTTAACTGCCAATTAATTTGCATATAGCCCTGATTAGCCAATGAAAAGGGTAGCGTCGTACGCCAATTACCATTTTTCTCTTTTATTAGTGTAGATAGGCAAAACATAAAAATCTACTTCAATATGCGGGGAAAATTGACATCTGGGTTCCCACCTGCTGCCTCAATATTAATTCACTCATACACACAATTTTGAAGATGGCAAGATAAAAGAAAATATTTTTCAAAGCGTTCTTTTAGAATAACTTTTACAAAGCCACTTTTGGATACATTGGGATGCTTTTTCAGAAACTCTGAGCCTCAGACTAGTTGAAAATAAAATCTGAAAATGTTACAGAATAGTCATGGGGATGTGAAGTACAGCATAGGGAATATAGTCAATAATATTCTAATAACTATGTTTGGTGTCATGGGTATGAGATTTATCAGGATGATCACTTATTAAGTTATATAATGTCTAATCATGGGATGTACCCCTGAACTTAATTTAATATTGTATGTCAAAGTAATTGGAAAATAAAAAATGCTTAATTTTAAAAAAAGGTCTGGACCTAGCTGGTTTGGCTAAGTGGGTAGAGCACTGGCCTGTGGACTGACGGGCCCCGGGTTTGATTCCAGTCAAGGGCACATGCCTAGGTTGCAGGCTTGATCCCCAGTGTGTGGTATGCAGGAGGCAGCCGATCAATGATTCTTTCTCGTCATTGATGCTTCTATCTCTCTCTCTCTCCCTTTCCCTTCCTCTCTGAAATAAAAAACAAAAGGTGTGAAAATGTGGATAAACAATATGAAAAAAAAAAATGAGCCCAGCCTTAATTGTAAAGAATTAGAGCTTCAAACAAGACTTATTTTTAAAAAAAACACACACGCACACAAAAGCACACACACAAAAAAAAAACACAGAAAAAGTCACATCCAATATAATTATGTAAATCTTTTAAGAATATTAGCAAGGAGACAAGTTTTTAAAAATAGTTTTTATTGATTTTAGAGAAAGAAGAAGGAAAAGGGATAGAGAAATAGAAATATCTATGAGAGAGAAACATCAGTCAGCTGCCTCTTGCATGCCCATACTGGGGATCGAACCCGCAGCCCTGGCATGTACCCTGACTGGGAATCAAACTGGGGACCTCTTGGTTCATGGGTCAATGCTCAACCACTGAGCCACACTGACTGGGCTAATTCTGTAAACTTAAATGCGTCTGGCAAGAACAAACATCTACCTAAAACCTGTGTAGAATTCTGAGAGGTGCTGTTGTGTTGGTAATGTCCCGTTCCACCCACTCACCCTGAAGACAGAACCTGTGTTTTCCATTAGCCAAAGCTGCTTTGAAACAGTTGACAAATAGTTGCTGGGGTTATCATTAAGTGAGCCTGTGACGTGGCTGTCGGTCTCAGTAGCCAGCATTCATTTCCTGTGCTTGTTGGCACACACTGGGGTCTCATGGCACCGCACAATAGCAGGAGTGAACTGAGGGGCACAATTTTAAAGCAGCAGCTGGGCCTCCTGGAGGCTCTCAAACACTACAATCCCTAAACCAGATGAGCATGCTACTACAATCTACATGCACAGCAGTCTCTCCTTACCCATGCTTTTACTTTCCGTGGTTTCAGTATATCCGCGGTGAACTGCTGTCTGAAAATAGTAAATGAAAAGTCCCAGAAATAAACAATACATAAGTTTTAAATTGCACGCTGCTCTGAGTGGCATGATGAAATCTCATGCCGTGTAGCGCCATCCTTCCCGGGACCGGAGTCACCCCTTAGTTCAGCATCTCCAAGTTGCATATGCTTCCCACCTGTGAGCCACCTACTAGCTGTCAGAGTTATCAGATTGACTATCACACACTAACCCTTATTTTACTTAATAATAGTATATTGTTATAATTGCACTACTTTGTTATTAGTTATTGTTTTTAATCTCTTACTGTGCCTAATTTATGAATTAAACTTTATCAGAGGTGTGTGTGTGTAGGAAAAAACAGTCTTATAGGGTTCAGTACTATCTGCAGTTTCAGGCATCCACTGGGGGTCTTGACCCAGCGGACAAAAGGGTCTACTGTAATCGACATTCAAACACTACAATCTATAATCCACGTGAGCATAACATGAAGGTACTGCAAATCCTGGTGCAAAAGGCCACTATAGGCAAATACAATCTAACAAATCAACACACAGAACCACCAAGAGCCAGAGAACGCTCACGCCAAAACTATTTTTTGTTTCTACCTTCCGCAGTTTTTCCAGCCCCAACTCAGATGCCTCACAGAACTAAACTTTCAGATGAGAGGGAGGTTTCTTATTGGGATTCACAGTTTCTTTTTGATATGCCTAATATTACTCATTTTTTGTTCCAGATCAACATTTTTTTTAAATTGACCTGTACATTCAATCTGCGATTTACACTGAGTTGCTGGTCATTCAAAATCACTGGTATCTGATTTGTACTATAAATAATCATCATTTCTTCTTATTCTTTTCCAAATAATGTAGCTACACTTAAGAGAGAAAATATCTTTAAAGCAATATTTAATATATATAACATTAAATATTTAATATATATTTAATATCCTATTATATGTATACCTCTACATATAACATTAAATTTTCACTAGAAAAGAAGGTAATGTAAGTCTTGGCTGAAATTAGAAACCAGAATTTATCAATGTCATTGATAAAGACCCACCCTACTCACTCATTCTCCCTTCTGTCCAGTTTGAGCCACCACCCTCACAAAGGTTGTTATAGAAACACCTCTCAGATTGCTGGGGTTGGTTGCAGTGCCCTCATTTGTTTCTGTCTTGCAATGCCATTTTAAGCCTTTCAGAGGATGTGCTGTATTGTTTTCATTCACAGTGTCATGTAATTAAGTAACAGCATTTTTACACAGCAGAATCAAGTCTAAAATTCTCAAAATGCACATACAAGGCTAGATAAGCTTTGAAGAGCCATAAATGGCTCAGATTGATCCCTGCTAGGCTCATGTAGTTGAATTTTAAATTTAACAACAGAAAATCAACAAAGATTTGACACCAAGGGAAATATACGTCTAAGGAGCAGATGATGAAAATATTATATTCCCTTTAAAAATAAATCTAAAGCCACCTTAAGTCTTGAATTTTTATGGTGTTAAAACCGAGTTGCCTTTATCTTCTCTGTTCTGATTTTGAAGAATTGTAATTGTACATTTTGTGAGAAAATGCATGTCTGACAGTAGCTAACTCTTCCATTCCCCAGCGGAAATTCAGAACTATTTATTTCAGAAAGGTTAATTTAAAGTCAAGCTTCACTTTATGTTTTAAAATAGGTCTTAAGAGACAATATTTAAGCATAGCCTCAATTTAATTGGTTTAGCACCCTGGGAACTCATGTTAAAAATAAGGACGCTTATAACAAAGAGAAACTGGCATGGCAGAGAAATTATTACATTCTCTTCGGATTTTTAATTCATTGTTTTACAAGCCCACCTCAACTTAATTGCTTTTAATTTTCCCCCTTTTCTCTCTCATAAGGTTATAGAATAGTCCCAGCCCAGAAACTGCTGGAACTGGCAAATTAGGTCATCCCAGTCAGTGACAGAAACCAAGAGCAGGTGTCAAAGCATGCAATTTCATAAGCATAGCTTTTAAAAGAACATACATAATTTTTTTTTCTTGCTGAGAAAGCCAATAAGTGTTATTAATAACACTTAAATTAAAATTCTCCATGGACATCATCCCTAGTCTTCATCCCACAGTTTTCTGGAGAAGAGAGTTAAGTCCCAGGTCATCTGGGCAGGATCAACCTTGGGGGGAAAAAAGAATTTATTTCAGACCTTACTTCCGCTGTTTTTGTTGTTGTTAATCCCCGCCTGAGGATATTTTTTCCATTGATTTTTAGAGAAAGTGAAAGAGAGGGGGAGAAACAGAGAGAGAAACATCAATGTGAGAGAATCACATCAATTGGTTGCCTCCCGCACATCCCCCGACCGAGCCTGCAACTGAGGTACATACCCTTGACTGGAATTGAACCCGTGTGATCCAAACCAGCTAGGGCTCAGCCCTTACTTTTTAATTTATGTATTTATTTATTTATTTGTAATGCAATTTTAAAAAACTTTCTTTATTGATTAAGGTATTACATGTGTGTCCTTATCCCCCCATGACCATGCATGCATATAAGCCTAACCAATGGACACAGCCCTTACTTTTTAAGTGACAAATTCTGAAAAACAAATACTGCCTCTGTAGGAAATTGCCCTTCCAGTTCTTGGCTTCAGATTTTATTTCAATCCCTATGTCACTCTGCAAAGTTTAACCAGGGACATGAATGGGGGTAAAGAGCAGCCTCAAAAGTTCGTGAAGAGACTTTAAAAACTTAGCAAGAGGGTAATGAAAGCCATCCTATATAATAAAAGGCTAATATGCAAATTAACCATCACTCCATCACAAAGATGGTGGCACCCATAGCCACAAGATGGCAGTGCCCAGTCCTCTCAGCCCTGCTGGAGTCCCCCAGTCCCTGGGGGTGGGGTGGGCGGCTGCTGAGCGGGGGCAGCGTGAGCGGCCAGGCAGAATGCTTGCTTTGAGGCCCGGAGCAGAGCCGGGGGGGGCCTGCCCAAGCCATGGTGGATGCTTGAGCGGAGCTGGGGGGCCCTGCCCAAGCCATGGCGGAGGCCTGAGCAGGCCTGGAGTGGACCTGGAGACAGGGGGATGTGCCAGCCACGCTTGACAGCAGTCCCGCCTCTGCGCATAAGCTGCAGAGGAAACACCTTTTCTGACTGCTCATTGGCTAGGCTCCCTGTGCCACTGGCAGTGTTCTTGGTAACTTGGGTAATAAGAATCCAAGAAGGTGATCTAGGGTTTTTCCACCTCACTCCTGGAGGAAAAAACGAAGGTCCGCTGCTGGAGGGGCTAAGAAATGTCATATCCTGCCCTAGCTGGTTTGGCTCAGTGAATAATGCCTTGGCCTGCCTACCACAGGGTCTGGGTTCAATTCTGACCAAGGGTATGTACCTAGGTTGCAGGCTCTTTCCTGGCCGGGGCCCAGGCCAGGGCTCATGCAGGAGGAAACCAATCAAAGTGTTCCTCTCACTTTGATGTTTCTCTCTGTCTTCCCCTCTCTCTTCCATGCTCTCTAAAAATCAATGGAAAAATATCCTCAGGCAAGGATAAAAGAAAGAAAGAAAGAAAGAAAGAAAGAAAGAAAGAAAGAAAGAAAGAAAGGTCATTTCCTATGAAAGACACATCTTGAAAATTCCTAAAGAATGTTGTCATTTTTTCATGGTGAAGGAACTGGAGTCCGTGTTGATGAAAACACCTTGGCAACTGTGGCAGCCAGCAGTGGCAGCAGCAGCGGGGTGATGGGTGTGGTCAGCCTGGTCATCTTCCACAGAGGGAGGCCAGACTGCAGCTTAGGCCCGCTCCCTGAGTAGTACATCCCTTGAGGGCTCCTGGACTGTGAGAGGGGGCAGGCTGGGCTGAGGGACCCCCCCACCCCATGCATGAATTTGGTGCACTGGGCCTCTATTAGTCTAATAAAAGACTGAAAGAACCCAGTCAGATATCAAGCAACAAAAGGTGTTTCCAACCCTTGTGGGAAACTTACAAAAATCTACTGAATGCCATTGGACCTGTGAGAATTGCAGAAACTCAGCACAACTCCATCCGAACCCTGGCACTGAGAGACTCGACCAAACTCTACCATGGCTTCTATCAGCCTAACGCCTAAGGAGACAAAATGACACTTCAGAGCCCAAACAGACAAACCATAAACCAAAACAAATAAGCTGAACCTACAATGCTTAATTTAAACTGTATAGGAACTCACAGCTTAAATGAATCGCATGGATTTTTATTTGTGAAGATCAAAGATAAGCTTGGTAATTATATAATGAGACATAAGGAAGAGGTACAAATAACTTTTTGAGAAAACTGCTCAAGTTCCTCTTATCAATTATATTTGAAAATAACATGTCACAGTGTTGACTGAAATGAAAGCATATTTGTTTTCATGATGTTAGGAAAATTCACTTTTAATATTGAGATTAGGGTTTAGATACAAGATAAAATCATCTAAAGAATTATAACATATTTCTCTGATTTTACTAGGAAACTTGCCTCAACACCCCAAACTAGATGCTAATGTGAAGAAGACTTAGAACTGCCTATTGATGAAATGCTCTGGAATTCAATCTAAAGCAATCAATTTGTTTGATGTGGGGATTGGTGGGGGAGAATGTCATGTTTGAACATTACATGGTTAAGAAGACAGTGCTTAGGTGCATATGTGATTCCTTTACTAATCATATATATATATATAATATATATATCATATATATATCATATCAAATATATATTTGATATATATCAATATATTTGATATATATCAAATATATATATATATATTTTATATATATATATAAAAGAGCTAACATGCTAATTAGACCTGGTGGGGGAATGACCTTCCAGAACAACTTTCCGCAACTTTCCGGACGACCAGTGGGTGGGGCGCGGGCCGTGAGGCAGCCGGGGCTGCAAGGGCCGAGGCAGCCAGGGCTGCGAGGGTTGAGTGCCTTGCACGAATTTTGGGCCGTTACTCCAGAAATAGATACTCACGTGAAGCTGGACATAAACTATCTTGGAGCTGGGCTCTCAAATGTCCAAGAAGCTCAGTTGTAGAAGGTCTGCTGCAGAGTCTACATGCAGAAACGTGAGTGCCTTGGAGAATTAAGAGACGGAAATGCCAACTCAGCCTTTCAAATGGCTTAATGTTTACAGCTGGGTATGAGTAAGCAAATTTGCCAAAATCACCCCTCCGTGAAGCTGAGGTTTTTGTCCTGAGGGGGAAATTTAATCCATTACAAAAAAGGGCATTTTAGTTGTAGAACTTCATTATCCAGGACTTTATTAAAGTTAAAATACCTTTTTTATTCATAAAGAAACTATGGAAGTTTACATCTAGGTTTCTTATCCTGCAAAATTGGGACTAATTGGAAAAGAAGAATGGAAGTGTTTAAAAACACAAAACTCTCCAATCTGGCTAATTTTATGCTCAAGCCATCCATAGAAAGTGGTACAGATATATATCTCTGGCTTCATTATTTTACATGTTTACAATGTAAAAAATAATATAGTTAGTTTGGTTTTGTGTGCATGTGCTCAGGAAAAGAAATTCAGACTAAAAGAAAACACTGTATGGATAAGGAAAATGTTTAAATGATAACATGATGTGATAGCCTAAACCAAGGCCGTGACTTATTTAATAAATATCTACTGAGCTTCTGCTATGATGATTAGCCCAACAACCTGAATAAGAAAATGTGGAAAGGCTTATAACATTAGTGAGACTCTCAGGGTTACAAGAAATAGACATACCATTCAAACGAGCTCAAGTGATAAAGGGTATTTACTGGCTCCTGTTATTGAAAAGTTCAAGAATTGTTTCAGGCACCGCAGGATGCCAGGACTCAATGCCATCCCTCTCTTTATCTCTTGGCTCTGACGTCCTCTAATGTAGTTAGACAAGCTAGGAAGGGAACCCACAATTTAAAAACTTTAAGACCACGTTTACAATCCCATTAAGGAAAATCTTCCCTGATATTCATGTCTTTTGGTGTCAGTTTTTTTGTCTTTAAAATGAAGGATTTGAGCTATCATTTCCAAAGTTTCTTCCAACTTCAACATTTAGATTTAGCAAATAAAAATACAGTAAATTTGAATTTCAGATATACAATGAGTAATATTTTAATGTATGTACCAAATATTGTATGGGAATATTAGTAATAAAATATTATTCATTATTTATCTGAAATTCAAGTTTAAATAGGCATCCTGAATTTTACCTGGCCACCCTAATCCTTTATATTAAATTTCATTCATTCATTTATCCATCCATCCATCCATCCATCCATCCATCCATCCATCCATCCATCCAAGGATTTGTTCAAACATATACTAATTGGATACCTGCTGTGGCCAGATACTCTGCTAGTTGTTGGGGATATCGTGGTGAGCAAAAACAGATATGTTTCCTGCTCTCATGGGACTTTCACACGCTCTGGGGAGAGTAACAATAATTATAGAACTACCAAGGTGAATGTATGGTCACTAGCTGAGTAAAGCATGTTGAAGGAAAAGAGAGCATAGTACAAAGGACCAGGGGTCAGGAAAAGATTCCCTGAGGAAGTGGTGCTTGAATTAACAGAGTGGGGAAGTGTATTCAACATGGGGGAACTAACCGATACTTCTTGTCTATGTTGAGATTAATGAAATAGAGTTGGATTGAAACATTTGTTGGCGTCTTTTTTGTTGTTGTTTTGTTTTGTTTTGTTTTGTTTTGGTGCCGTGACTCGGATACAAACCTGTTGGCATCTTCTTGAACAGACTTGGAGACAAACATGGGTAGTGACACCCTTTTACCTCCTTAGTCATTCTGGCTCTTGTTACACATGCAGCCTTACTTTGTGACCCTAATAGGACACTTTCCATGAGCAGTACCATAGGTGTGAACACTTCTTCAGATGTCTATATAAGGTATGTGGGCATTAGAAGATACAACTTATGATGCCAGTTCTGAAAACACATTACTGGTCCTATTTTATTTCAATTAAACTTCTGCTGCTATAAACCATGAATAACACTTGGAATTGTTTTCCAAGTCGGGAGCCCTGGATCCTGGCATTAATTCTGCTTTCGCCACCTAGTTGGATGTGGGCATGCCATTTAACCTCCCTGCGCTCCAATTTTCTCACCTATGCAATGGGATTCACGTTGTAAATCCAACCTACATCACTGGATTGTTGTAAAGATTAAAATAACATGGAACCTTATATTTTAAAAGCAAGTTTTAGTGTTCCTATGTTATTAGTCATACCAAAATAGTTACTATTATTGTTTTTCATGTGAAATAACTTGTACTTCCCCTGAAGTCATATGGGGTATGTTGAAACTTGGATACATATAAATGTGACGTGAATAAATGCCTTTACAGGTTTTTCATCTGTTTAGTGAGAATAATGGTGTAGTATTTGCTAGTATTCCACCAATGTGGGATTGAGGAAGTTAATGTGCTTAGAGCTTCTTGAAAATAGGTTGCTACCTAAGTACAAATATAAATCCCAGTTATTATTACTACCATTAGAGCTGATGTTTCTTTTTTAACACATTAACATCCCTCCACTGAACACACTGCTGAATTGTTAGAAGGACTCACGTTGTCATTCCTCTCTTCTCGATGTGTCTCGCTGCTCTTGAGCTAAACAATTCTCTAGCTCCCACAGTGCTTATTTAATAAATGATGCTGTTAAGTCCCCAAAGAAAGACTTTCAATTTTCCTCTTGTGTGATGGCAGTGATCAAGACCCAACATCCTGTGGGCTGGTTCAATGAGAATGTACACTTGAAACTCTTTCACTCGCTTGTTTATTGTATTTAATCTGTTAGATTTTATAAGCTGTAGGAGTAGTCGATGCTTTTCTTCTTCTGTTGACAATTTCCTCTTCTACTTTTTTTCCAAACCTAGAAAAAAAAGGTTAATTGCTATATATTTTTGAGCTAATTTTCTCTGACTTTTATAAAATGCTGTGAAGTAAGAAGGTTATCAGGATTTTATATATAGCTCTTAAAGTGTGTGTGTGTGTGTGTGTGTGTGCAGAAATAATAGTAGAAATAATAGTAGGATCATGGAGTCACTAGAGAAATTGTAGAATCATAGAGTTACTAGAGAATTTTGAGATCAAGTCCAACTTCTTCATTTCACAATTGAAGCAACTGAGGCTCAGAGAGTTACACAATATAGCCAGATCGCATCACCGGGCAGCACTAAAACCTGAACTTCCTGAGGACCAAAGGTGAGGGAGAGTGTGTGGCAAAATGGCTATCACCAATAAAGGCTACAAAGGCTATCAAGGAGATCGTAAGACCAACCCCCAACGGATTTATGGCTTAGAACCAGCAGAAGACCAGCTCCCACCAACATGGTGACTAATTTCACCTTGCCAGAATCCCTAGCCTCATTATATTCTCATTCTAATGCGTTAGCATACTAGATGGCACACCCCATGCCACCATGAGCAGAAACGGGAAGTACGTATAAGGATACAACACGGTCGATGAAGCTCTTTCAAGAAGTCTCCACCCCTTTCCTGGAAAAGTCTTGAATATTCCTCCCCCTTATTGAATGCCCTACCCCTTGATTAAATGAACTCAATAAAAGAAGTAAATCCCATTAGGGAGAGGCTGCTCTGCCTGTGGAGTAGCCACTCTCTGCCCCACTGCTTCACTAATAAACTCTCTACGCTGGCTTGAGTTTGAATTCTTTCTTGCATGATGCCAAGAACCCATGGTGGGTCGAAGACCCCTGGGACACCTGCATTAAACAGTGGACCCTGGCGGTCATGTTTTTACTATCTATTTTCACCACTTGTCATAGATCATTGTTGAATTAAAAGATAACAAGTGGGCTAACAGGTCCTTTCAGAGATTTTGACCAGATACTGAGATAACAGTCAGTCTCTATGCTGTTTAATAAAATGTTACTTGTTTACTAAATGTTTTAACTAAAATAATATATGCAGACTCTTACTAGAGACCATGTTTTGTTTTAAATCTATTACAAATTTTACATAGTGCTGGGCCTTCTAAAATAATACACATAGCTTATTAGGCTGGGATAGGAATGCAGCATCATAAAAATAAAAATTGACTGTAATTAGTAATACAAATTCATTAAATGAAATTCATTAAGGCAAAAGGTTACTATCTTTTAATATTCTTTGAAATAATGTAAAATTCAAGCAAAATAATTAGATTTTACCTGACAACACCTATGAATACAGAAGCTGTGGAGAGATCACCTTAATCCCCACAGAAAAGCAGAGAAAGCCACACTGAAGAATGAGTGGAGTAAGAAGATGCAGAAAAAAGAGAGAGATAAGCCTGGCCAGTGTGGCTCAGTGGTTGAGCGTCGACCTATGAACCAGGAGGTCATGGTTTGATTCCCGGTTAGGGCATATGCCTGGGTTGTGGGCTCTATCCTCAGTGTCGGGGGTGCAGGAGGCAGTCAATGACTCTCTCTCATCATTGATGTTTTTATCTCTCTCTCCCTCTCCCTTCCTCTCTGAAATAAATAAAAATATATTTATTTGGCTCCATGAAGAGCATAGCTTCTTTAGCTCCTGATGGCTTTGGGGTTTCTAGTTCCAGTTCTGCACAAGGCCCATTTGTACTTCCTGATTTGGGGACTTTTAAAACACCCATTGTAGCAGACATATATGGTTTTGTCTATCCCTCAACTCTCCCATTATTTGGGGGGGGAAACTTTCCACCCCATATTGGTTCTAACATGTGATCACATGACCTTGCTTTTTATCCACAGTGATCGATACAGGAGAGAGGCACATGACCCAAGCAGGACAATCCGAGTCTTCTTCTGGGATGTTTTTGAAATGGAAATGTGAGAAAGAAGCTCTTTTCTCAAAAAAAGGGGTCAGCGAATTATGTCCTCTCCAAATTCAGCCCACTGCCTGCTTTATTTCTGCTTTTTGAAATAATCATAGAGTCATAGGAAATTTCAAAAATAGTAAGGAGATCCCAATACCCATCATTCAGTTTCTCCCAATGACAACATATTCTGTAACTATAGTACATGATTGACACAATGAAACTGACACAGGCACAATACAGTTAACCAGACTACAGCCCTTACTCAGACTTGACCAGTTTTTCACTTTTTACAAATGTCTTTGTATATAGTTCTATCCTATTTACAGAATCATATAACCACCATCACAATCAACACACAGAACCGGTCCATCACCACTTTATATTAGTGGCCCTAATCTCTGAGAACCATTGGTAAGTTTAATGATTTTTCTTTTCCAAAGTTTAAAAATGTAAGGGACAACAATTTAGTTTAAAGTCACTTTTTGCCTTCCAATTATTTATTTTACATTTTTATTGAGGTGAAAAAAACACAGAAGTTCTCCTCCTGTGGAATGGTACCCACAATTTGCACAACTTTTCCAAGAGGAAAAGGTCTGGAGATTGGTTGCACTGCAATGTGAAAGTGCTTAACATAACTGAACTGTACACATGAAAATGGTTAAAATGGTATATTTTATGTTATGTGTATTTTATTTACCAAAGTTGAAAAAAAAAAGGGAAAAAAGGAATGAAGTACTTATACTTCATGACATCGATAAACTATGAAAACATTATGGGAAGCAAGAGAAGCCAGACACAAAAGGTCACATGTTACATGATCCCATTTATAAGAAATGTAAAGAACAGGCAAATCCATGGAGACAAAAAGCAGGTTAGTGGTTGCCGTAGTTGGAGGGAGTGGAGAAGGAGGAATGACCACTGGTGTACAGAGCTTTCTTTTTGGAGTGATTAAAATGATAAGGAGATAATGGAGAGTAATGGTGATGGTTGTGCAACTTTGTGTATATACTAAAGACCACTGAATTGTATACTTTTAAGGGTGGGTTTTATGGTATCTGAGTTATATCTCAATAAAGATGTTATTTTTTAAAAACGCTGCAGTGGGTGTCAGAGCACCTTAGGTGCTAGGGCCCCAGACAATCACACCCCCTGTAGTTGCAGATTCGTGAGGTGAGTTCTCATGGCTACCACACATGGTGCTATATCACAAGTATATTTTTGGTGTTGATTATGATAATAGTTGCCTAAAATACATTAAGTGCAGACCCGAGCAAGGAAATGGACTAAATTATTTCCCCCACGATTTCTTTTTCCAAGCTTCGGTAAATGCATGGTCTGAGTTCCCCACGGAGAATAGATGAGTGTCACTGCTATTTCACTGCTGCGACCATTTTGATTCTGAGAGAGCAAAGGATATATATCAGCAGAAAATATGAAATGGTTTCAGAGCTCCTTTGTGACCCTAATAAACATAAAAAGTACCATGAAACAACTTGTATTTTCAACTGCTGATCAGAACCACACTTATGCAAACTGCCGGTGGGGTCGTTACTGTCATCATTCTCACTTTGGGCAAATCAAATGGTCGTAAGGAAGGATGGGATGTGCCCTGCTGAAATGAGATGGGAATGCTTGTGGTGCAAGGTACATGCTAATTTTTTAAAGTTCCAGATTCACTAGTTTTAGTGGAAGATAAATCAAAATATAATTTTAAAAGTTTTTCCAAAGAGGTGGAAGAGACAAAAGGAGAGACTAGTAATCAAGGTTAGATATTTCTGAAATTACTCTACTTAGATATTTGACTTTGGAATCATGTAAGTGTTTTAGATGATTCAAATAAAATAACTACAAAAGTAAAAAATGAAACTAATGAACCCCACTGTGGATTTAGTGGGTATCTTAACCACACAGAGAACTATTTCAAGGTGCTTCAAACATAATAATTTGACTGGGATGCATCCTATAACATAAAACCAACAAAACAAAACAAAACAAAAAACACACTGCAAAAACTCTGTAGGACAAATGACCCAGTTCTTTCAACCAATAATTTACAAGGGGAAAAACGGAGACTTTCTTAAGAAACTTAAGAAAAACATCAACCAAATGTTAAGTATGGACCTCATTTTGATCTTGATGACAAAACTCTGAAAAAAAATATTAATGAGGCAGTTGAAATTTGAACACTGACTGGATATTTGATGATACACAGAAAGTATCATTAGTTTTTAGTGATACTGATATTATGGTTATGTATAATAAAAGATCTTTTAGAGACATCCTAAAATTTTTACAAAATAAATGTAAACAGATTGCCTAGATTTAGCTTTAAAGTAATCCAGTAGGGACAGAAAATGGTTAAGAGCATAAACAGCAGTTTTGCCAAATACTGATAACTCGCAAAGCTGGAGATGCCATTAAACTAGTGTCTATTTTTTGTAGATGTCTGACGTTTTCCATAAGAAAAGGTTTTTTAATGGCTAGTTCATCTTTTAGATTCAAATATAGGTCTGAAACCATTTCGTGTTTTCTGCTGCTATATCTTTCTTTTTCTCCGAGTCAGAATGTTTGGAGCATAGAAAGGGTGGCAGCACGCTGTGGTGCTCTGTTCTTTGACTAGCTCTCTCACCCTTCGACAAGTTGCCTAAACTTTCTTTCCCATCACAATAGCAGTGAGACCACTTAGGTAGGTGTCTAGTTGCCATTTGCCATTCCATGTACACTATGAAGTGATCATGGCATCCAAAGAACCGCGAACGATGGTTGTCCACAGGTGAATAAAATACAGTTCTTGTCTTTAGGGAGCTTATACTCTCGCGGGGAGGTGATCGTATCACTCATAACAAGTAAGTTATTATTATACTGTTAGCACAACATATAGAGGGACCTGAAGAAGGGATTGACACATTATATCTTGGGATGGAATTGAAGAAAACCTTCATAAAAAAGGTGGGCTTTACACAACATTTTGAAAGAACGAAAATGTGCTTTCCAGGTTGACAACTCAAGCAAAGATAGACAGGCCTGGGAGAGCCTGGCATGTTTGAGGGACTAAACACAGTATCTCATGTCTCTAGAGATGTTAGTAAAATTCCTGTGTCTTTCAAATAATTACTGTCTTATTAATGGGAATTTTCAATTCAATAAACTTTCAGTTGAGTTAAATGACTACCTAGCAAGGCAAATGAATAACAGAAAACACTCTATCATTTAAGCACTTTCTATGCTTTTAATACTCTGCCAGAGTCTGTGGAGGGTCCGAAGGAAAAAATAGAAAAGACTCCTACAGGATTTTCTGGCCTTGTGAGATGGGTAGGATTTACATGTGTGGAATAATTACATAGAATGATTAGAGAATTCCTGAGGAAGGAAGAGAGTTTCAAGGAGACTTAGGGAGAAAAAAATAGGCCAGGGTTTTGTTCTAAGCAAATTTTGTTGGTAATGACAGCTAACACTGAGGGCTCCCGAGCATGCCAGGCCGTGGGTGATGCACTTACACACACTACCTCATTTTAGTGCACATTGATAAGCAGAAAAATCTATGTCCCAGGGACTGTACAATGAATATTTTTCTTCCACAGTTAAACTATAGATACAGAGAACATCATTCCCCAGGTTTGCTTCACTCAACCTTAGCTGGTCTCTAGTTGTACATGTATGCCTGTGGGAGGGTGGGCGGGGGTGGGGGCTGGAAGGGTATGTCAGGGGATGAGAGTGACCCCAGGAAGTCTTTGACTCCCCTAAAATTATGGCGAGACTTGGTGTGAACAGATGAGCTGGGCCAAAGGGGTTCCTTCTCTAGGCAAACTGATGTGCAAACATAGGAGTTAGAAGAGGGGAGAAGGCAACAAATACTAGCACAGGAAGAGCAAGAAGCCGAGTCACATTAATGGCTAAACACCAGTGAGAAGCCCCAACACAACTACCCATTCTGCTTTTTCTGTCTAATTATTTGGATTTTTCCATGGTCATTAACCTGGTGAAGGAAATAGACATAGAAAACTATGTAAAGTAAATGCATGCAAATTCAGGGCAGAAAAAGAAGCCTGGAGAATGGAAACCAGCTGACTTTTGGGTGGAATTGTGATTTTTTACCTTTTAAAAATGTTAGCAAATGATAGTATTGTGCTAATAAGCAGAGGGAACATTCTAATGCATACAATAATCTGGACTTACAATGGACAGACCGCTTTTAAAGATTGAGAGGAAACAGGGAGGGAGAATAGAAGAATAAGATCTGAATAATCTTTAAATTTTGGTAAAGATGAGTAGATTTCTTGTCATTTCTTGACTGGGAAGAAATGACAAGAAATTATGATATTTAGAAATCACATTAAAACAAAGCTATGGCATCTCTCACGTAGGCTTTGGGTAACTCCTTTTGTTAAGTGGGTGTGCAAAAGGGGATGGTTTCCCTCAAACTGAACAATTTCAATGTTTGATTTGAGGTTAGATCCCTTTTTGCAGAAGACATTTTTTTTTTTTTTGTCTGATGAATACAGCAAAAGCTGCCTCTCGTACTTGTCCTCTTTCTGGATTATTTGCTTACTCTGGGGATGAAAGGCTGCCTGGTTTGTGAACCAGTTGTTATCCTTTGCCTGCATATCATGTTAGCTTTTTTTGTCAGAAAAATCACAAGAGTATATAAAAGTTTTTGATGAATAGAGCCCTTTATTTTTAGCAGAAAATGGATGGAACAGTTTGGGGCTTTGGGGCTGCATACTGCTCTCGTGTGAGCACCTCCCACTGCCTTGACTTTTTATTCTGGAGTATGTGGCGCCAGGATTTACATGGCGCTGTGGGGAACAACTGGATTTAGCATAAGTAAGAATATCTGCTCTTCCCCTGGGGAGAGACAAAAAGCATAAATGCACAAGGAACAGAGACAATATTACCAGGAGTTGTATTCCTGTTCAGCTCTTTTATTCTCTCTGAATGCTGGATTCTGTTGCAAATAATAAAAGCAAGAAGCCGGTTGGCTTAGAGCCAAGGTCTGGGATTAGCAGAAGAAACTATTTTATTTTGGGCTAAAAATATATTTGTCAGTGATGGTTTTATAAATTATACACATGGCCATTTGGGTTAAAAATTGTTGTTTTTTTTGTGTTGTTGTTTTTTTGTAAGTTGTGCCAGGAAGTACAAACTAATAGTTTGAACTAGGCAGAGAAAGACGAATTTTCTCAGAGTTCCTGGGAATCCAGATGGTGTTTTGCACACACCGGTTACTGCTTGCCACACTTTCTCAGTGTACACCGGGTCTCTGAGTTTGCGTTGGATTTTTAGTATTCCCTCAATAAACTGCATCGTTTTTCTTCCTTAGTTCAAACTGTGAGATATTTTTTACTGTAACACTCTAAAACCAAATAATGTCATTTTTTTTCCTTTTGACTCTCATCTCAAATATTCACTCCTCTCCCCTCACCCCTGCCCATAAAACACATTGAATTGGTTGTAAGATAAATGTGGGTTGGAAACCCAGCTTCCCTGCATGCTCCCTGCCTTTATTATCCTTGGGAAATTACTTAATTTATCTTCACTTCAATTTCTTCATTATAAATGAAGAAGAAGAATAGCACACATCTCACCAGGTTTTGTGAAGATTAATGAGACCATGCATAAAGAGCAGTTTGCATGGCATCTATGGAATGGGAGTTTGCATAGTCAGATAAGTACTCAGCAAAATTTTATCTTGATCATTATTGTGGGGTAAAGTGGTATTCAGAGGGAAATTTATAGCTTAAAAGTATAAAAAAATAAGAAAGCCTTAAAAGCGAAATAAGCATTCAATGTAAAACATTAGAAAAAGACAAAGAAAGTGTTTATGTTATAAGTACAATGACTTCCGTTTCTGGCTATAACGAAGACTAAATGCACAGAGAAAGTCTTCCAGTATGGAACTAAAAATTCTGGATGAAATACACTTCTATCTTTTAAAACAGTTGGCTAGCCTGTTGGGAAAAGGAGGAATATCCTTGCCATAAGTAATAAGAAAATAAAAATTCAGAGAAGTATAAGGCCATGTGGTGCTGGTGTTTGCCATGGGGGCTGTGGCTATGCTAGGAGGCCACCTGGCGAGGAGATGGACAAACACATGAGGCCTGTAGAAGCTGAGAAGATGGACTGGAAAATGTTCACATGAAGCCACATTTCCAGAGAGGTTCTATTAGGTTCATTTAAGAGGGTTGAACTGGGGTTTGGTGGTAAGAGCATGGGGGGGGGGGGGGAGAGAGAGAGAGAGAGGGGGGGGGGGATTCACCTACCATCATTAGATCTAAATAAAAAGTAAAAATGAGGAGAATACTTGGAAAATATTTAACTACACGTGTTTGGGGACAGAATTGATACCATCTGTTGCCCACCCTCCAATAAATCTAAGCCAAATATTTGGTCCAGTGTGCTCCCAAATATTTGGTTAACAGGAGGAACAGGGCATCAAAATAAATCTAAAGAAGACAGAAGAATGGAAATAATAAGAGAAAGAATCAATAAAATAGAACACGAGGAAACAATAAAGTACATCTTTTGACAAGACTAACAGTACTGACAAATCTTCAGAGAGCTTGACCAAGAAAGAGAAGAAAATACAAACATTAGCAATGAAAAGAAGGCATGACTTAGGTGCTAAAAGGATGTAAGAAGACAACTGGAGCCTCTTTCCTCAATAAATTTGCAAACAGGTGAAATGCCAAGTCCCTAGAGCAGTTCCCTAGGCTTTCATGTGTACCTGGACCACCTCGGAGGCTTTCGAATCCAGATTGCTGGGACTCACCCCTAGAGTATCTCCTTTAGTAGCTTTGAGATGGGGTTTAAAAACCTGCATTTTTAGCAAGTTTCCAGGTGATGAAACACTGAGAACACAGTCCTAGAAAATACATATTACCAAACAAACTCCAGAGGAAACTGAAATTTTATAATCCAGCGTTTTCCTACCCTTTTCACTTCATGCCACACACACACACACACACACACACACACACACACACACACACACACTAATATTGTATGGCACACTGGGGTAAACAAATGAGGCTGCTCTTGGCTGGGGGTAATCTGCTCTTGACTGTATTTTTTCCACATCTGCCTTGACCTACCTGCTCTGGCAGCCTCAGTGGTTGAAGGATCAATGCCTTGGGCTCACCTGTAATCCATGCTCTGCATATCAGTGTGCCTTGGTGCACCTGTTGGGGAAGCCTGTGCTAGGATTTATACTCAGATGTAGTTGTCTATCGCAGCATAAAAAATGACCCTCAGCAAATAGATGGTGACGGAAGAGAATTGGACTGTGAATTCTTCTGGGGGAAGAATCTGCTCCCAAGTTCACTCACTCAGTTGTTGACAGGGGTCAGTTCCTCTAGGGCAGTGATGGCGAACCTTTTGAGCTCGGCGTATCAGCATTTTGAAAAATCCTAACTTAACTCTGGTGCTGTGTCACATATAGAAATTTTTCGATATTTGCAACCATAGTAAAACAAAGACGTATGTTTTTGATATTTATTTTATGTATTTAAATGCCATTTAACAAAGAAAAATCAACCAAAAAAAATGAGTTTGCGTGTCACCTCTGACACGCGTGTCATAGGTTTGCCATCAAATTCGTGGCTACGTTGATCTCTCTGTGGCTATAGCTTGCTTTAACAACTTGCTTCTTGCAAGTAAGAAGAGATAGAGAGAATGAGAGCTAGGCAGAGTCGGTTTCTGAAACTTCCCCTCAGCGGCCCGTTATATTTGCTGTGCTCTATTGGTTAGAAGCAAGCCACTAGGTGCCACCCACCCTTAAGGGGAGGGAATTCATGTGGCCATGAAAACCAGGAGGTGAAGGTGATTAGGGGAGCCTTAGAAGCCTGCTTACTACACGGGAAGAGAAACTGCTCGGTGGCAGGGTTAATGCATATGTTCGGCTTCACTGGGCCGTTCCAGATTACCCTCCCACAGCCTGAAAGTTACCAGTTCTACAAATTCTCACCAACACTCGCTATCGTCAGACTTTAAAATTTCCACCAATCTGGCGGGAATAAAACAGGAACTTGTATTTCTCTAGTAACTAATGAAGTTTGAGCATATTTTCAAATGTTTATTTACCACCTAGACACGTTCCGTTCAAGGCTGTTCGTATTTGTCCATTTTATGTTAGATTTTTATCTTTTTCTTATTGCTTTAAAGGTGCACATGTGGCTGGATGCTAACCCTGAATCCACCATAGGTGCAGCGAGTGTCTTCCTTCAGGTTTGGCTTCTGTTTTCACTCTCTTGATTTCTTTTGGGGAACAGTTTTATTATTTTAATGTAGTTGAACTTATGCTTCCAGGTTTGTGTTAAGAAATCCTTTGCTACCTCCAAGTTAGAAAGAGAAATTCTACATGTTCTTTCAACATTTTAAAGTTTTGTCTTTAAGTCCTTTGTCATCTAGAATTGATTTTTGTGTATAGAGTGAGGTAGGAATTCACTTAATTTTCCCCCTCTTATGACTAATCAATTAATATTTTCCTAATAGTCTGTCCCCGCTTCCTAATATGCAGTGCCATAGTTAGATTCTTTATACAGGGTGTCCCCCAAAATGTATACACACTTTAACAGCCGCTAGCTCCATTGATGCTTATTTCTTTTCAGATGTAACCCATTGGGATTAATAATTATTCGAAGTGTGTATACACTTTTTGGAACGCCCTATAGATTCATCTATTCATGAGTTTTATTCTAGGCTCTGTTTTGGCCCACTGATCGATCTCTGAGGAATAACATGCTCTTAATTTTTAATGACTTTCTAAAACATCTTGCTGTCATTGCTTTTACTTGTTCTCCAGGATTGTTTGAACCATTCTTCGCTCTTTACTGTCCTATATTTTAGGATTAGCATGTCAAGTTCCATGAATAGAATATCATTAAAGCTATAGATGGTTTTAGGAAAATACTGTTTACATCTTCCTAATGTCTTTCCTGAAGTTTTATGATTTTTTTCCCATAGACAGCTTGTACATCTTTCATTAGATCTATTCCAAGGTGCCTTCTATTTTTTGGTGGTGTTGTAATTAGCATCATGCTTTGAATTGTGTCTTCTATATATTTGTTACTGAAGTATAGATTTGCAATTGTGTTTTGTTTATTATATTTTGACAGTTTATTTTCCTAGTTTTTATCTAGTTTTAGTATCAAGGTACCAGCCTCAGGTGATAAATTGGACCCTATTCCTTCTTTTTCTACCATTTTGCAAGATTTCATGTATGATTGGAATAAGCTTTTGAGTGTTTGCCTGCCTTTAGAAATATCTAGGCCTTGCCCTAGCTGGTTTTTCTCAGTGGTTAGAGTGTCGGCCCAAGGACTGAAGGGTCTTGGGTTCAATTCCAGTCAAGACACTTATCTTGAGCCTGGGTTGCAGGCTCAATCCCTGGCTCTGGTCAGGGCGGGTGTGGGAGGCAACCAGTTGATGTGTCTCTCTCACATAGATGTTTGTCTCTCTGTGTTTCTCCCCCTCCCCTCCACTCTCTCTAAAAAAGCAACGGAAAAAATATCCTCAGGTGAGGACTAGCAACAACAACAACAAAGAAATATCCAAGCCCAGTATTTTCTTTGTAGGAAGACATAACTACTAATCAAATTTTCTTAATAGTAATAGCAGGGTTTTCTATCCGGTGTGCCATATAAGCAAACTGATATTTCTGAATGGGCTTCAGAGAGTTTAAACTCTCAGCCTTCCAAGGCAGATAGCTGAGAGGGAATTGGGGCTGCAGGAGCCCCTGGCCAAGTTGCCTCTGGACATAAACATTCTCATCCCTTTACTCCACTGAGCTTTTGATGTTTATTACTGACTTCTCTATGAAGCTCTTGCACATCTTTTACTGGGTTTATTCCTTATAATTTTTTTGTCATTGTAATTGGCATCTTTCTTTTAATTGTTTTTTCTAAATATTTATTGCTAAAGTGTAGATTTGCAATTTTTCTGTTGATCTTATTTATGGCAAACTTACTACGCTCTCTTATTAATTCTAATATTCTTTGTCTATAATAGCTATTTTGTGTGTGTGTGTGTTCCATGATGGGAAGAAAATTGGGAAGCTTGCCTTGGGGAAAGTCTAACCTTAGTTTCCTTATCTGTAACATGAGTTGAAAAGGCACCTGCTTCAAAGGATTTTTATGAAGATTAAATGAGTTAATCCAAATTAGGTAACAGAACAGTACCTGGGACACAGCAAGTGTGTAATTATTGCTAGCTGTTATCCTTATTTTTACACCATTCCTTTTTCTTTACTTAAGACCTTATGTTTCCTTCCTTCAGGCTCAACCTGATACCCTAGGTCCGTGGTCGGCAAACTGTGGCTCGCGAGCCACATGCGGCTCTTTGGCCCCTTGAGTATGGTTCTTCCACAAAATACCACATGCGGGCGCGCGTACAGTGCGACTGAAACTTTGTGGCCCATGCGCAGAAGTTGGTTTTCGGCCTGGGCAAGTCTATTTTGAAGATGTACTGTTGATATTTGGCTCTGTTGACTAATGAGATTGCCGACCACTGTCCCAGGTCATCAGCAGTGGCTTTTGACCTTTTGTGAGATCTTATATCCACTTTTAGATCCTGAGGAAAGCTTTGGTTTCCTACCCCAGGGAAATACAAAAACACATAATTTTCAAATAATTTGAGGAAGGTCAAGATCTCCTTATCAATGTGCAAGGATCTCCCCCTGCTTCCAAAAGATTTATGGCACCAGGCTAAGCATCCTGCTGTAGAACCATCTCCCAGTTTTCCAGAGGGGTTGAAGCTGTTCTGGTGGGACACCCTGGGGTGTGGGATGAATTTACTTTGCTCCTAGTCTGGCTATGACATTGTGCTCCCATTCTGAGCAATGGGATTCAGTCCTGCTCCTCTGACCTGCCTCTCAGCCCAGCTTTGGGGGTCAGGTCTTCTTGCTCTTGAACCTGTGCCTTGGCAGACTGCTCAGGACACAGGAGACCCCTGAGAGGGGCGCCCCACCCTGTTCATGTAAATCTCTAAGGCAGGTTTTCTCAGCACTGGCACTACTGACACGTTGTGCTGGACAATTTTGTATTGTGTGTCTGTGTGTAGGGGCTGCTCTATGCATTATAAAATGTTTAACAGCATCCCTGGCCTCTATTCATTAGATGCCATTGGCATCCCCCAATTATAGCAACTAAACATCTCTCCAGGCATTGCCACGTGTCCCCTAGAGAGACAAGATCCCCTCCAGTAGGGAATCACTACGCTGGGGCCTGAAGTCCTGTCCTTGAACTCCTGCTTGATGCCTGGAGTCCTACTATCTGCTGACAGCCTCCTTAATACCAAATATAAGCCTAGTCCCCAAATAGAGCTTGCTCCTGGATTTCCCAGTGCCAGGTTCTGCCTCCTAATCAGACGCCACTGTAATTCTTGCAGCATATTTCTGGTGACAACAGCTTGCCTGGACTACCAACTGTTGTGTTTCAAAATACTATTTTCTCTGGCTTGAGTGAATGACCCTCCCCTCCTCACTCCCCCACAAAACAGCTGGCTTTCCTGCAGGGATGAGGTGGGGCTGATTTCAGTCTTTGATCCAGTTGGGATCCAATTAGTTCTTCCGAGAGTGGCTGTGCCATGAGATAGGACAATGAGGCTTTGTTTGTTTTCCTTGGGAAAGTCATCTTCCTGGTGGTTTTCTGTGAGAGAGCCTGTCCTTTCCCTATGTACGTGGAGATAGAGTTTTCTGAAGGCAGTAAATTGCCCCATTCTACAGTGCAGCAAGTCAGTCAGGAATGAGCAGCAGAACCACGGAATTGCAGCCTTAATAGATGCCAACAGCACAAAGGTGGTGAGCTTCATAATGGAGCCTTAGAGAAAGCGAGAAAGATTGATGGACTGAAAGCTAAGAGCAGAGAACGGAATGGGGGAAAGAACATTGTGTAATGCTTTTCACAGAGGACATACCTAAGAACCACAGGAGAGAGAGAGAGAGCGTGCAGAACAAGAAAGTACAGGACAAATTGTACCTTGTAGTCTTCTAAACCTGGCCTGGTTGATTATAGTGGGGCAGGAGGTGCTGGGAGGGCCCAGGGTCTGAAAGGCTGACACAGATATTGATATTGGGAGGAAATCCACTCAAACAAGTAAGAACTGGTATTCAATGGCTTTAACAAGTTGGAAGATGGTTTCTCGCTCATGTGAAAGTATGGCGGCTTTCCTTTGCAAATCGTCAAGGGCTCAGCTTTTTCACCTCTTGCTGTTCTGTCATCTTTTAGGTGTTGTCCTCATCTTCATGACCAAGAAGGTTCATTCCCACGCCAGTATTCCTGCTGGCAGAAAGGGAAGGAAGGGAAGACAAACCCCTCCGCTTAAAGGCATAACCCAGAAGTTGCCCACATTATTTTTGCTCATATCCCATTGGCCAGAACTTAGTCCTATAGTCCTACAGTGATAACTAGCTTCCAAGGGAGCTGGAGATTCTGGAGGGCCACCTGCCAGATGAAAATCAGAGATTCTTGCTCGGAAATTCCTCTACAGGACTAGCTTGAGGGCCCCCGTCCTCAGTCTTTCCTCTAAGTCAGTGGTTCTCAACCTGTGGGTAGCGACCCCTTTGGGGGTCGAACGACCCTTTCACAGGGTTCGCCTAAGACCATCGGAAAACACATATATAGTTACATATTGTTTCTGTGATTAATCACCATGCTTCAATTATGTTCAATTTGTAACAATGAAACTGGGGGTCACCACAACATGAGGAACTGTATTAAAGGGTCGTGGCATTAGGAAGGTTGAGAACCACTGCTTCAGTTCCCCAAGTGCCCCTAGAACCTGTTTGGCAGATCCATTCTTGGAAGACAGAAGAGGGATGGGAAAGAGTGGGCAAAGATGGAGTTCTCTTTAACAAAAAAGGGTTGCTAAACACTTGTGTTTTGTTAGTATAAAAGAAAGGCGACTAGAAGTATAACACCACAGGCAAGCCCAGTGACTGGATCTTGAGCTAGGGCCCCATTTCTACCAGCTAATCGTTGTTGTGAAACTCCAGGGAGAACTGAGGCCATGTTGTATTTGTGTTGGTTGTGATTAAACCTGAATAATTTTTCACTGAAAATAGTCACAATGTTATCTAATCCCAGCACTAAAAGAAACAACCAAATCCACTGGGAAACCACAGCTGCCTTCATTGATAACGAAGTCAATGGTGGCCTGTTGTTCTTGGAGGCCACTGGTTGGTAGCCGGGGAGCTGCTGCCACCTCGTGGACATTCCAGAAAGCGCAGCCAGGGAGGCGGCCTCGGCCACGCCAATGGCGCGCGCCCCACAGCCCAGGCAGTCACACCTCGGTGATGCTTCAGCTGAGCTCACTTATTACCTTGGAAGACCAAGGGCCCCGGCGGTGTATTATGGGTTTGCGGTGTTTATTAATCCACAACGGTACTGTTTTTGATAGACAACCTAAGATTAAGGCCAATAAAGGACTCTGGGAAGGTGGAACGAATAATTTCCTTGACTTGAGAACAAAGAAGAAAGTCAGTAAATAGTACCTGGATCTTCCAGTAATTACTCCATCTTATAAATTACTGCTTTTCTCTTATTCCAGCCCGCAATCTGTCATTCTAGAAAGGATGATATATTAATTTTTAGCTGAGCAATACCCACGGGGAGTAATCAGAGTCGGCGCTGTACAGGTGTTTTTCCAATGAAAAAGGTTACTATTGGAATTATTTATAATCAACATCAGAACACTGAATATTAACAAAGTGATTTTCCTCTGCTCATTAGGGATCAGGAGATGCATGTTGTTTTGGCTGACATTTGAAAGGTCATGCCTGATCCAAGAAAGCAGCTCCCCACTTCAAAATGCTGTCACCGTTCCTTCCTGTCCATTTCCTTTTTCTTTTATTTGTTATTTGACATTCAATTATTGTGAAATTGTTAGATCATATAAATGGTAGAAGAATATGATGTTGATGGTGCCTGACCCTATCACTCAGCTCTAGGAAACACAATATTATCAATACAGGTGAAGCCCTCTGGGTACCCCGACTGTGTTCCCTTCCTTCCCATTGCTTCATGGTTCCCACTCCCCTAAATTGGGTGTTAATCATACCTATTTATTTCTTAATACTTTTATCAATAAATATGTGTCCACAAACAATATAAAGTATCAGTTTTTGTGTTTTTAAAACTTTATTTCAATGTGTTTCTTTTTGTAATTTGGATTTTTCATTCAATGTTATGAGTGTGAGATTCATCCATTGCCTCGGTTTCCTAGGCTGCCATACAAATTGCCACACACTTGGCGGCTTACACAGCAGAAATGCTTTCTCTCGCCGTCCGAGGTCTGGAAGCCTGAAATCAAGGGGTCCTCGGGGCTGCACTTGCGCTGGGCCTCTGAGGGAGAATCTGTCCCTTGCCTCTTCCAACTTCTGGTGACTCCAGATGGTCTTGATTTGTGGCTATATCACTCCAATCTCGGTTTCCGTCTTCACAAGGCCTTCTGCTCTCTGCTTGTGCCTTCCTCTCCTCTTATAAGGGTACTTGTCATTGGATTTAGGGCCCGCCCATGTAATCCACGATGGTCTCCTCTCAAGGCCCTTACTTACACCTGCAAAGCTCCCAGAGAGTATGTGGTGGAGGCGGGTTTCCACCCCAGGCCTCTGACTGAGTCCTCTCACCATGGATTGCAAGGCCTCTAAGGGCAGATAGTGGGGACTTCCGGCCATTTAATGGGTATTTAATGTGACATTGGTTTTAATGCTTAGCCCATATAGGAGGAAGCTAACTAGTGTTGAGAAGCTACGGTGTGAGAGAATGGTGTGCTGGCTGGGGAGGCAGGAAATCTGAGTTCTGAGGTCAATACTCAGTTGACTTCCAAACTCCAAGCACAGGATTCTATTTTGTTCCTGTTCCTCTTCCAAGCCACTCCCTGATCTAACCAGCAGGGAGATCAGTGAGACAACCAACCACCCATCCACTTCTTTTAAAGAAGATAAAAAATATCTAGGTTTATCCGGATGTTCCCTTAGTGAGTTATAGAATGTCTGATCACTGGGGTGGACACCTGAAACGAATACAATATTGTATGCCAACTGTAATTTGAAAGTTAAAAATGATTTAAATTAAAAGTAAAAAAAAAAATTAAAGTAAAAATAAAAAACAACATTATTGTAGGCTTCTTATCAAGCAATTTATAACCAACTCCGTTAGGCAAAAGCCACACCCATAAGTCTCCTTTAGCCCTTCTCCACCTCACACTCTCCAAAGCTGTAGGCCCTTTGTCTGCTTGTAAAGGTCTACGAAGCAACTTTTTGAGGTTTTAACAGTTTTGTAGTCACATCCCTGGCTTCACCTGTGGACTGTTTTCCTGACAGCACTCTGGATTTGATCCTACTTGGAAGCCATTTCATTTCCTGTATGAGGGGGTGAGGAAGGAGAAACGGTTATTTTCAAACCCAGAAATTTCTGGCTCCTATATACAGGTGTCCCCCCAAAATGTATACACACTTTAGTAGCTGATAGCTCAATTTTGAAAATGAAATGTATTTTCAAACACTGCCTTTATAATTATTCAAAGTGTGTATATACATATTTTGGGGGGGGGACACCTTATATTTAATAGTTCTTTTTAAATTGAATTTATTGGGATGACATTGGTTAATAAAGTTATGTAGGTTTCAGGTATACAATTCTATGATCTGTATATTGTGTTGTATGTTCACCATTCCAAGTCAATTCTCTTCCATCACCATTTATCGCCCCTTTATTCTCTTCTACCTCTTCCCACCCCTCTTTCTCTCTGGTAATTACCATACTGTTGTCTGTGTCTATGAGCTTTTTGGTGTGTTTTTGTTTATTTGTTTGTTTTTTTTTTGCTTAATCACTTCACCTTTTTCACCTAGCACCCCTTCACCCCTCCCTTCTGACAGCTGTCAGTCTGTTCTCTGTATCAATGAGTCTGTTTCTATTTTGTTTGTTAGATTCCATATCTGAGTGAAATCATATGGTGCTTGTGTTTCTCTGACTGGCTTATTAGCATAATACTCTTTAATAGTTCTTTCTTCTCTCTTGCATTTTACTAGAGTCAGTGAGAAAAACCAGGCAGCCCCTTCAACACTCTTCCTGAAGATCTCCTTAGACAGGTCATTCAGTTAATTTGGTATATTTTCTATTTTCCATGTTACCACCGATAACGGTGTTGCTAAACTTTCTACTACTATCTATGACATCTCCCAATAACATTTTTCTCACTTTCTGTCAGCCTTAACCAATAACTTCAAGAACCACAAGGTTTTCATGAACAGTCTCTTATTATACCCTCCCAAATTCTGCCTGCCACCAAGACCTGAAGTCATTGCTACATGTTTTCAGTCTTTATTATGGTACCAAAATCTGTTCCAGTTATCTCTTGCTACATAACAAACCACTCAAAAATGTGATGGCATAAACATTACACTGACAACATCGATTGACTCATGAATCTACAATTTTGGAAGAACTTGAAGAAGACAGCTTCTCTCTACTCAGTGTCAGCTGAGGTGGCTGAAAGATTGGGGGCTCTAGTAGTCTGAACACGCACTCATTCACATGTCTGGTGGCTGTTGTTGGCCGTCAGCTGGGAGCTTATCAGGACTGTTGTTGGAATGGCCACACATGACCTTCCCATGGGGCAGCCTGGCTTGTTCACCAAATGGTGAAGTGGTTGGGTTCCAAGAGGAAGCATCCCAAGGGGGAGCGCCAGGGGAAAGCTAGTGTCAGAAGTCAGGCATTATTTGCACCACGCTCCATTCTTTAGACGTGAGTCGCTAAGCCTGGCCCATGCTTAAGGAATTGGACTCCATATTCTGATGGGAGGCGTGTCAAAGAATTTGAGGACCTGCTTTAAAATCATCGTAAAACAGAGACATGGAAGCATAGGACAGACTGCAGACTCTCAGAGGGAAGGAGGGGGTGGGTGGGTGGGTGGGAAGTGATCAACCAAAGAACTTGTGTGCATATATGCATAACCCAGGGACTTAGACAATATAGTGGTGAAGCCCTGGGGCGGGGGTTGGGGACAGGCTAGAAGGGGTCAATGGGGGCAAGAGGGGGAAACATGTCATACTTTCAACAATAAAGATTTAATTAAAAAATAAAATAAAGTCACCAGAAAAAGGTATCCTTCGCTCCATTTTACAGACGTAGAAGCTGTAAGTCAGAGAGACAGACTTGCTGAAGGTCTTACAGTTAGTAACTGATAAGGCTTGGGACCCTAAGATATACGTTACATATTTAACTACATAATGTCTAATGTGAATCTGTAAAGCATTATGGTGATACCACATTTCACACAGAAAAACGGAGATGCAAGCGTGTGAAAGAGAGAGAGGCAAGGGCACAAATTTTCTAGAAGGCCTTCATATGCACAAAATACTCCAATCACGTTAGAATATATACAGAGCCCTTGTCCACGCATGTACTGTTTACAAAAATCCGCAAGTGGCACATTTCCGGATTCTAACGAGTAAACATTAATATGATCTCAGCTGAGCTTTCCTCACTTCTTAATAGAAAAGTAAGAGAACTCATGGGCCACATGGGTTATGAATCAAAGAACTTTATTATTTTTGTGTGTGTGATGAAATATGAGTTGATTTTGCTTAGTGTTTATTTAATGACTCACATGGTCATAATGGCCAGAAACGTCTCAGTCCTGACTTCAGAGCATCTAACTAGGTTCTGTATTCCTGTCAACCACCCTCCAGGTTGGAATGCAACACCCTGTGCCTGACAATCCTATATTAGCTATGATGACTGAGCACAGGGGAACCCTAAAATAACCCAGCATTGATCTCCTTTGATTCTTATAAAGAGACAATAAGCTTACCAACTTTTGACCAAAGGTATTTTTGGTCTCAAAGTTAAATTTCTGATTAATGGTCAGTTTTCCTTACTGAATACCTCCTATGTCTTTTTCTTCGATGGCATTTATTCGAGTCTGTGTGTGTTTGCATTTGAATGTGAGTGCGTGTTCTTATGTGAGCATGTGCAATGGTTTTTACTGTAGCCCTTTGAATATCCTTAGTGCTGTGGGAAGATGAAAAACAATAAAATTATGGTATATAAAAAATCAAAACAAAATGCTGTGCCAAGCAATGTATCTAAACACCTTCCGAAAAGTGTGAAAATAACTTTTCCTGACACTATGTCCTGTGTGGTCATGGTTAGTCGGTGTAGTTTTTCTGGAACAAAACACAGTCTCTATTGATTTTGGCTCATGTTCTCCATGTTTGTAAAAAATCTACTATCTTAACCGTTATGAACAGTGTTAAATCTTCAAGGGCAAATTTATGTAACCTACTCTCTCCCTCTCTTGCAGGAATAGCCAACACATAAGCATTGTTCTGTTCAGAGTGTTGTTGCCTGAAAAGAATAGTGAATTGTACACCAAGAAGAATAAGGCACTTAGCTTGTGATGCTTGGGGATTTACCAGCACGATCTTCATTTTCCTCACGGCTTTGGCCCAGGATTTCTCCCTTTTGCCTCCTTCCTCCAAGCTGTTCTGAGTCAAGTTGAATCATTTTAGTCCATCTGTAACTCTTTACTCAGTTTATTCCTTACCTCAGTCTTGTCTCTTTTGTCACCTTTACAAAGCCCACTAATACACTCTTGTTTCTGGAGCCCTCAGTACCTAGATTACCAGAGGTTTATTCCACTCGTAAGCCTTGAGAATTCTGAATAGTTCTGTGCTGAAAGATGAAAATGATGGTGTAAATTAAATTGGGTGAAAGTCTCATAAAATAACATAGATGCAACCTCCTGGCATGTGCCCAGGGCGGTGCTGTGTACACGGAAGAGCCTGGGTAAATAATTGGTGGGTAAATAAAAATGGCCTGTTTCTGTAGAGGATGCGAGATCAGGTGCCTTATCCGAGGTTACACGCCCGGACCACGATAGAGCTCTTACAAGAATCCAGGCCCTCCTGTTTTATCCCGTGCTCACTGCCCAGCTTCCCGTAATCTGCGTTCCCTGGGGAAGACTTGGGACTGCTGCCGCCTCGGGGGCTCTGGGGATCAGCAGCGCCGCAAAACAGGTGGCTCCTCCGGCCAGTCGGGCGTCTGGCCCAGCCGGGCTCTTGGCAAATGCTTTGATTCCTCTTTCCTGGTGTTGAGAAAGCATTTATTTTGGTTTTTAAAATATTGCCTTTGATTTTTAAAAACTAGACTAAACAAAGATTTGGGTAATATCCATTAGGCAGGTAGATTTCTGAAAATATATATTTAAGCACTTGTAATGTTTTTTTTTTTAGTACAAAAGTAGCACATGTTAACTATAGGAAATATAAATAAA
The DNA here is from genome assembly GCF_014108235.1 of Myotis myotis. NCBI lineage: Eukaryota > Metazoa > Chordata > Mammalia > Chiroptera > Vespertilionidae > Myotis > Myotis myotis. Next base: position 46,292,922 of record NW_023416390.1, read on the forward strand.
ACAAAAAGATGGAAATGTATACTGCCCATTATCCTACTCTGCCCCAAAGAGAATCATTATTAACTAAACTATTTGGTATATTATGCTTTCAGTTATGTATGTATAAGATGTCTCCCAAAAATGTATACACACACACTGAATAATTATAAAAGCAGTGCTTATTAAAATACATCTTATTTTCAAAATTGAGCTATCAGCTGTTAAAGTGTGTATACACTTTTCTGGGACACCATAATATGTATTATACACTGTTCATTTTACTTAATAACATTTTATGAACATCTTTCTATTTTATTAAACTCACCTACAACATAATTTTGATGACATAATGTCTTAGTATGACATTGTATTTGTTTATTCTCTATCTATTGGACATTGTTTTCAAAGACAAGAAATTGTGAAAGATGGTTTGCCATCAGATGGTCCCTGTAGGAGCGATTCCCCGCCCCCACTTGCACCCGCTCACACGCCATTGCTCTGGAAATAAGGGGAAGAGAGTGTGGCCGTGGGACTGGATTGCCTCTGGGAGCAAGGACCCACCAAAGCTCCGGAGGAAAATGGAACCCAACCACCCTCCTCGAAGGAGAAACAAAGAGTTCCACAACCGCCAGATCTCACGGGTTTCCTTCTCGAAATCAATCACGTATTTGTACTTAGGAAGGTCGAGAACATTGGGAAATGAACAGGGTGGGGGAAGGGTGAGGAGAACAACTTCATAGATTAATACACTTTAGAAAGCTGGAAATAGAATTTTTAAAAAGGTCTTTAATGAAACAAAGAAGGATATCTCCAGTTTTGCATGCTGGTTTGAACTGCATTTTTAGGAAGGGACATGTGTGTATATGTGTGTGTGAGACCAGGGGTATGGGGTGGGGGGGGGGGGGGAGAGGAACAGGGGCGGGGTTGGGGGGAGGAATAGAAGAGAGAGAATGGGGTTGGAAGGCTGGGTAAGGGCGGGGTGACTTCCTATCCCGTGAGGCCTGAATCATAATCACCACTCCACACTCTTACACACACTTGAGTTACATTTGTACTTTTGCTTCCTCTGGGGTGAATAAGGTCACACTTAAAAGTTATCATTACTCCCCTTGCCTCAGCCCTCTTTTACTTACCTTCCTCTGCTTGAGTGTTCCAGGTGAGGTCACGGGGCCCAGAATCTTCTAAAATCTGTCCAAAGACCTCTTAGCTAGAGATGTGAGGGGAGCATGAGCTCTGAGAGAAGAGGGAGGGAATGGGTGGAGCGGGGAAGGGCAAGGATGCTTCGGATTCTCTCTGCCTTCGCCCCAGCTGGGCCTGGGTGGAGGAAGAAGGAGCACTCACAGCCCTGGACACCTGCCTGCCTGTGTGTGTGCCAGGCCTGAGCCAGAGGGGGGCCCTGTGGGGACACCCAGTCTGACCTTGGAGTCCCTCCAGCCCCTGAACCACAGAATAGAAGAAATCATCTCAGAATCCTAACTTCAGAGGAATCTCATACATTATCCAGTGCAACATCCATCTGATATTTATATTTCTCCTTTTCACCTTTTTTCTATGAGAAGGAAATTGGTGACAAATCTCAGTTTGGCCTCGATGTGATAGAGTCATATAAATAAGTATCCTATCTAATAATAGACAAACATGGTAATTAACTGTATCTTCGCTACGCCTCCCATTGGCTAATCAGCATGATATGCAAATTAACCACCAACAAAGATGGTGGCTAATTTGCATACTGCAGGCAGGGCAGGTCAGTGCCATCCCGCCTGCCCCGCTGCCATCCAGGCCCGCTATCTGCGACCCAGGGTGGCAGGCGTCCTGTGTGCAACCTGAACTGGGGCGGACGGGCGGGGCAGCAGCAATCGGCCAGCCTGCCTAGGTGTCCCATGTGTGACCTGACCCGGGGTGGCCAGGCGGGCAGCAGCAATCGGCTGGCCTGCCCAGCCGCTGTCCGGGCGACCCGTGTGTGACCCAACCCGGGGCGGCGGGCGGGACAGCGTGGCTCCTTTGTCACCCCCGCTTCCTCATCACAGCTCCCTTGGGGGCCTAAGCTTTTAGTCAGACATCCCCCGAGGGCTCCCTGGCTGCCAGAAGGATGTCTGACTGCAAGCTTAGGCCTGATCTCCCGGGGAGTGAGCCTAAGTTGACAGGTGGACATCCCCCAAGGGGTCCTGGACTGCAAATGGGCGCAGGCCGGGCTGAGGAACCCCCTCCCCCCCGCGAGTGCACAAATTTTTGTGCACCGGGCCTCTAGTAACTACATATAAAACATTTATTTGGACTGACTTCAGGCCAACTTTCTACCCTGTCATTAACCAAATGGAGGAGCTGCTTATGCAAGATTCTGACCTGAGGCTGGAGACTGGATATTCTTCCAATCGACAAAAGAAACCCTGTCTGACCCCACTCAGCTTGGAAAGCTCTGGTGGCTATTGAACCAATCAAAGGCTGCCAGATGCACTTGAAAGTCAATCAGGAAGCCTTCCACCCACTCACTAATCAAATTCTGTCCTAAAACTTCCTCTGTTTACTCGATGAACCTCACTCTCCTTTCAAAACACCCCAAGTCTCTGCCAGAAGGAAAGTTATGGTAGCTGACTCCCCTACTCCAAGAGCTAAACACACAGGCTTTAGGCAATTCTAGAGACGTTCTTTGTCTTTTTGACAAAGCACAAACATACTCTTATCCAGATTTGCAATATAAAGTTGCATGTTGGGCTACCTCCAACATGATCAGAGGTTGCCAGATTGTGAGATCCAACACACCTCACTTCCAGCAGCCTCTCCACCCAAATGTGGCCCTCCTTAAAATGGGGACGGGGGTAGGGTGAGGTCCTAAGGGTTGTGCCTCTGGGGTGAGTGGGGATTTGGGGGGAACGGAGCTCTTTTCAGTTTGTGGTCTTTTTTTTGAGCTGCCTAAAGGTTAACATTCTATAGTTAAAGATTTATTATCTGGGCTCCAAGACTGTTCTTCATGCAACTGACTGTAATGGGAGGAAGTCCACATCTCTTTAAGAAAAGATGTGGAGCCAGGGGAGGTCCACAGAGAGAAGTCATCTAGGTCTTGTCTAAGAGGACCACCTAAGAAGGTGGAAGAGCCTCTTAAAGGAAAAATGCCAGCTTTCTGGGTGCTGGCTAAGGACAGAGTGACTGCCCAGTTGACTGGAAGTGCACTTTTTTCCCAGCAGCTTCAGGAGCTGCAGGCCTGGCTCGGTGCAGCCGCAACCTCTCCGTGCTCCCTTCCTCTGAGAGCTAGCCTGTCTCTCCCCCATTTATTTGCAGATGCTGATACAAGTCCACTGTGTTCCTCAAATACCAAGAGCATATATTAATCTCTCCAACTGTTCCCAGGAAACTTCCTTTGGATTAAGGTACCCTCCCCAGTCCCCATCTTGCCTTTCACACTAATGTAGGTGGATTTTGATAGGAGAAAAAATGGTAGAGTTAGGGTATGAGAAATGAGGGAGGGAAGAGACTAAGAAAAAATGCCAGTGAGTCAAAAAGGGACATTTAATTTGGCCTAGGGCCAAATCCCCAAACTCCTGTCCAGCACAGAGGAGCAGCAGCCCGCAGCAGTTCCCCTGCCTCGTGCTAGTTTCTTTCTTGCTATCATGGTCTGCTTATCTTGAGACACATCTATCTGGTCCTACCATAAGCCTGGGGGTGCAAATCCCAGCTCCCTAATTCTTACAGAAATCAGGGAGGGAGAGCCAGTGAGCAGAACATATAGTCTGATAAGAAGGGTTAGTGGCAGGAACCTGGTTCTTTAAATGCCCTGAGGAGAAACGCTCCACACAGACCAAGGGATGGTGGGAGCAGGGGCAAAGGAGAAGAAGCAGGAGCCAGCGAGGGGTTTTCCCAGGTGATGCCTGATCTGAGTTTTAGAGGAGATTCTGAATTTTGGAAGGCATAGAAAGTGGGGGTGATGTTTGGGTATGATTACCAGATCCTGACCATCCTATCTAATAATAGACAAACATTGTAATTGACCATACCTTCGCTACGCCTCCCAAAGATGGCAGCTAATTTGCATACTGCAGGCAGGGTGGGACAGTGCGAGCCGCCAGTGCACTGCCATCCAGGGCAGGCCGGCCCCAGAAGCCCCAGAAGCCGGCCTGCCTTGCCACCCAGGACCCAATTGGCGGGTCCCAGGCAGCAAGGCAGCCCCACCCCCAGAAGTCCCAGAAGCCGCCTGATATGGCAGTAACTCTATCAGTAAGCACTCTGAAAGTCAGTGGCATAAATGCACCAATTAAAGAACAGATTATGAGGGTGAATCAAAAACAAAACCCACTTTAAATATAAAGACACATATAGATTAAAAGTAAATGAATTAAGCTGCAGCCTGTTTTACTCAGTGGATAGAGCATTAGCCCGTGGACTGAAGGGTCCCAGGTTCGATTCCAGTCAAGGGCATGTACCTCAGTTGCTGGCTTGATCCCCAGTCCCTATCAAAGCATGTGCAGGAGGCAACCAATCAATGTGTCTCTCCCTTTCCCTTCACTCTCTCTAAAAGTCAATGGAAAAATATCCTTGGGTGAAGATTAACAAAAACAAAGTAAATGAATTAACATTAAAGAGATTATAAGAAAAATATATTCCAAATTTTGTTAGTTGTATAATGGTTATGTTTAAATTATTAACACCTAAGAAATTTGGTGAAGGGTACATATAATATGCTGTAGTATTTTATAGGGTTTTTTTTACATGTATGAGATTATTTCAAATTAAAATATTAAAAATTAATAAAATATTAATTGAAATGTATCTGCATTACATGAAAAATCTCCTAATTGCTTCTAGCATAATTTATTAAATTGTGCTAAAATTTATAAGGGTTCAATTAAAAAATATCTTAATTCTAAATGATATAATAGAAAATATATAATAGTGCAGTTATAAGCATTTATCTGAAAATAAAAATTTAAAGAAGGGATTAGCCAAAGAAAATATATGCACAACCCATGGACACAGACAACAGTATGGTGATGGCCAGAGAGAAGTGGGGGGCAAGAGCTGGGTAGAGGGGGCAAAAGGGGGAAATAGGGACATCCTATATAATATCCTATCTAATAGTAGACAAACATGGTAATTGACTATACCTACGCTACACCTCCCATTGGCTAATCAGCGTGATATGCAAATTAACTGCCAAGAAAGATGGCAGCTAATTTGCATACTGCAGGCAGGGCGGGACAGCGCAGCCACCAGCACGCGAGAGCCGCCATCCAGGCCCCCGTGTGCGACCCCAGAAGCCGCTTGCCTGCCACCGTGATCGGATCCGATCCTGGGCCGAAGGCAGGCCCCAGAAGCCCCAGAAGCCACCCAGAAGCCGGTGATCAGGGGGAGATGGGGGTCCCCTGCCCAGGCCCGACACCTCTGGTGGAGGCGTCGGGCCTGGGCAAGGGGCTGATCTGGCGATCGGAGGGTGATGGAGTCGACGCCTCTGGCCGAGGTGTCAGGCCTGGGTGAGGGCAGAGCCTGTGATCGGGGGGAAGTGGGGGTCCCCTGCCCAGGCCTGACGCCTGGGCTAGAGGCGTCAGGCCTGGGCCGGGGGAACCAAGCCAGTGATTGGTGTGAACTACAGAGGAAACACCTTTTCTGACCACTCATTGGCTAAGCTCCCTGTATGCCACTGGTAATATTCTTAGTAACTTGGGTAATAAGAATCCAAAAAGGTGACCTAGGTTTTTTCACCACACTCCTGGTGAAAAAAATGAAGGTCCACTGCTGGAGGGCTAAGAAATGTCATATCCTGCCCTAGCCAGTTTAGCTCAGTGGATAATGCCTTGGCCTGCCGATGGCAGGGTCTGGTTCAGTTCTGACCATGGGCATGTACCTAGGTTGCAGGCTTCTCCCTGGCCAGGGCCCAGGTCAGGGCTCATGCAGGAGGCAACCAATCAAAGTGTTCCTCTCACTTTGATGTTTCTCTCTGTCTTTCCCTTTCTCTTCCACATTCTCTAAAAATCAATGGAAACATCCTCAGGTGAGGATAAAAAAAATAATAAAGAAATTATCATTATATGAAAGACACATCTTGAAAATGCCTAAAGAAAGTTGTCATTTTTTCATGGTGAAGGGACTGGAGCAGGCCTAAGCCGTCACTAGGACATCCCCTGAGGGCTCCCAGTATGTGAGAGGGGGCAGGCTGGGCTGAGGGACACCCCCCCCCCCCCGCGCCAGTGCACAAATTTCGGGCACCGGGCCCCTAGTCTATATATATAAAAGGCTAATATGCAAAGTGTCCCCGCGGGAGTTCAACCGGGAGACCGGGAGTTCTATCACTCATCATGATGTGCACTGACCACCAGGGGGCGGCATGGAATGAAGGAAGGCCCCAGCCGGCAGCTGGCAGCCGAGGAAGGGAGACCCCAGCTGGCAGTGGAAGGCCCCGATCAGCCCTGATCACTGGCCAGGTCTAGGGACCCTACCCGGGCATGAATTTCATGCACTGGGCCTCTAGTCTTACAATAAATAAAAAATAAAAGAAACTCAGCAAATTAAAATTCTTCAATCTGATGAAAATCATGTATGACATATTTAATAATAGCATATGGAATGCTTTTTCTCTATGATAGTTAATGAACTAGAAATGTTCACCCACACTAATTTACTGGATTGTAACATTTTGAAATGTATCAAAAATATGAGTATTTGATGAATAAAGAAATGGATAGCTAGAAAAGTGATAAAGCAAATTTAAGAAATTATTAATGATTGACTCCAGGTGGTAGGTGTGTGCATGTTCACTCTAATTCTTCCAACTTTTCTGTATGTTTGAAAATGCTCATAAAAAGATATTGGGGAACCGGTATGCAAAGTCCTACATTAGAGAGACCTATTTATCTTTAACTCTGTGTTTTCCAAACTCCTTTTTCCACAAAGCAAAATTTTTAAAAACCCTAAGGAAAATGTAATCACCCCTGCAGAAATGCTCTGGAAAACATTTCCTATTTAGATTTAGTCTACACCCATTTTAATTTTTTAAACAAGAACGATGTGCCACATCCATTGCTGCATAATGAACCACCTCAAAATACCGTGGCTTAAAAGAACGACCATTTATTATTTCTCATTGTCTCTCTTCAGGTGGCCTTCAGGTGGTTTTGTCTAGACTTCCGCAACAGCATAATGGCCAGACTCCAAGAGGAGGAAACAGACCTGTAAATTCTCTTAAGGCGTGGGAAGATTCTCAGAATGTCACTTCTACATTCCACTGGTTAAAGGAAGCCAACAGACCAGCCCCGATTCAAGCAAAGAGGAAACAGACTTCATTCACCTCCTGGTATGAGGAGCAGCCTGGAGAGAAGGGGAACTGATGGGGGTCATCTTTGGAGATTATCACAGAGGACATTTGGTGCCAAACTTTCCATTTAAAGCACAAGTTGTTTGCCTTATTAAAGATGTTTAAAATTTACAAATGAATGCATTGCTGTTTATCTTGCAAAAGCAAGCTTTGCTTTTCAGATTAGAGCTTTGTTTGTTAGGTAGCAAACTTCAAAGTGCACTGAAGCATTGATTTGAGGTGGGAAGTGTCCTGTACTTGAGAGTCAGAAGATCTAGGTGTCTATTTTGACTGCGATTTTTCCAGCTGGGGAACGTGGGCAAACACTTAACCTCTCATAACCCGAGTTCCCTTGTCTGTAAGGCGGTGTTATTTAACTCACAGAATTTTATTTCGGGCTAAAAAGAGACAGCGGTCTTCCATGGTTCCCGGAGAGCAGGTCTCAGGGAACTAGAACTGGAACCAGAGCAGTTCTGAGGAATCCTCAGCAGGATCTGAGTCGTCACTCCCCCGCTACACTGTTGACGTGTGCTTCCTATCATTAATGACTGGCTCTTCCTCTCCAAGATCAGCATTTCCTCTTTACCACATAGTTCTTGATTTTTCATCCTCTCAGCCTGCCATCAAGCATCATGGTCAAACCTCACAGTCAAGTCGAGGCATTGGCAAACGTGGTCCTGTGAGTCAAAAGTGGCCTGCCACTGCTTTTATAAATACGGCGTTATTGGAACACAGTCAGACTCACGCATTCACTATTGTCTGTGGCCTCTTTTAGCTACAAAGGCAGTGTTGAGTGGTTGCAACAGAAACAGTGTGGTTCACAAAACCAATATGGCTTTTTATTTTTATTTATTTATTTTTAAAACATGCTTTTATTGATTTCAGAGAGGGAGAAGGAGAGAGAGCTAGAAACATCAATGATCAGAGAGAATCATAGATTGGTTGTCTCCTGCATGCCCCCTACTGGGGATGGAGCCCACAACCCAGGCACCATGTGCCCTTGATGGGAATCGAACCTGGGACCCTTCAGTCTGCAGTCCAACGCTCTGTCCACTGAACCAAACCAGCTAGGGCCCAATATGTCTTTTTAGAGACAGTTTCCTGATCCCTGGTCTAGATTCATGGCTCCTGTCTCTAGGCATTCGTTTAGCTTCTGCTCTCACTACCTCATTCTTCAAGTATTTCCTAGTCCAAGTTCCTAGAAGAGAGAGAACCAAATTCCTCTGAAATCCTTATTCCTCAGCCTGGAATGAAATTAAAGGACATCTTCTTTTCCTGCCGCCCACCTCCCCAGCTATGGTGAGGCTGTATACAGGTGACATGTTCTCTCCCACGTTTTTCAGTCAATTGTGGCCGAGATGTAGGTAACATGGAGTCAGTAAAACACAGCTGCCTTAGAGGGGTGAGGGCATAGTGGGCACTGGTACAACTGAAAATGGAGTTAAATGAGCTAATACATGTAAAATTACATGGTAATGTACTGGAGCCATATATTTATAAAGTGTCCAAAGTACTTTCCAATTAAGATCAATCTGAAATGAAATACATGCCCCTGAGGTTAAATATATAAATCAGTGACAAAATAGGATCTATAATAATGAAAGCATATTATGCTGATTAGACCTGATGTCCTTCCGGACCACCTTCCAGACGAAGCCAGGGCTGCTGCCAAGGGATCGAGGCACCACCACGGCTGTGAGGGAGGGATCAAGGCAGACACTGCAGCTGCAAAGGCTTACTCTTGCACAAATTTCATGCATCAGGCCTCTAGTGTAACATTAGAACTCAATTCATTCACAATACTTTAGCTCTAAGGAATAATAGGACATATATTATGGTGTTATTACATGAGATACCATTAACATTTCCCAGAAGACAAAAAGTAGGTGAAAAAAAGACTAAATGAGAGGAGAAATTAAGATCGGATGAGCATTGGCACTAGTTAGATGTGAATGATCTTTCTTATTTAGAAAATAAAAACCTCAGCAATGTGTTCATTACTAATTATGTACTTTCTTGAGGACAAGGAACTAGTAACATAGAACTAATAACATTGTAATAACCAGCACTTTAAATAGGTTATTCTTCCAAGCTTTTCCAACTGGAACTGTGCCTGCTGGGGTGCTCACATTTCAGGCTGCCTTTCACACCACAGAGCATGGCTCCAGTTAAGATCCCGTGTGGAGGAGACCACGCCAGGTTTGCGAGGCTTCTAATCCTTCTAGGAATGCAAAAGGTATGGCACCCAGAGTACACTTTAGAGAGAAACCTGGCAGCGTTTTCAATAAAGAAACTTTACAAAATTTTCCATGGGAAAGAAACTCAGAACCATGCCTACACGTAACTAGCCTAAACGAATTGATAACACAGACAAATAAGTTCCAAAATAACTTTTATTACTATATAAAGCCAAGTCAAGAAAAAAATAGGTGCATATTTTTTCTACAAAATTTAAAAATACTCAAGTTATTTAATATTTTCCCATAAATGTGTTGAGATAGAAAGACAAATTCACACACACAGATATTTTTCCAGGTACCTTATAGGAATAAAGAGTAATAGTTTTCTTTCTTCTCTACTTTCCTATGTGTAGCTCTAAGACATAGCAGTTACAGTTTTCTGTTGTAAACCTGAAAAAAGGACTTTCTAAGAGAAAAATTCTATCATGTTGCAATAAAACTAGCAGGAAGCTCTACTTCATCTTTGAGCTTTTAGATTTGGCAGCTGCGGTCAACCAGTATTGCACTGGAATTTCCAACTCGGCTGGGAAAGACCCTAATTAAAAACAAGACACCCTCTTTACTTTGTCCTTTAGAAAACATACACCACTCGTCAGTATCCCTTAAAAGATGCAATTGCCTCCTTTGTCATTTGATGTAAGTCCTGCAATGCTGTTTCTCACCATCACAGCTCAAATGTAACCACACAAAGAGAAGAAAGAAAAGTCCCTTGGAAGGTGGACTCAGTTTGACACAAGGAGCATAAGAAGCTGCACACTTGATAACATTAAATCAAAACGTATATTCATTTGAGCTTCTCAATAAACCCTTCAAGAGAAAAGGCGTTAGTGTGGATTTAGATGAGTGTTAAAATAAAACTTTCCCCCCTGAAATTAGATTAGGGGTAAACCAAGCCAGATTATCTCTGCAGATGACAGAAGCTATAATTGTTAGTAGGGATCTCAGTCACTGTTTTGGAATTGATACCTAAGGCTTTCTTCTCCCCTATTCTTTCTTGTGGGCTTTTTAATGAGATATTTTTGGGGGAGATGCTTTAGGTAGAAAATATTAGCTTTTGAAAGATAAAGGTGCAATTATCTTTAGAATAGGAAGCCCATTAAAAAAAGTCTCAAAGAGAAAGTTTTTCTAGGTATATTTTGCCATGCATTGTTTTCATAAAGGCTGAGAAAGAACGGAAAGAAGCTCCTATAATATCTGTAAGATTACCCTCATATTAGCCAGAAAGAAAGACAAAAGAAAGGGCTGAGATGAGGGGTGCTCAAATAGTTTGCAATGGAGCAGAATGTTCTAGTACCAAACCCATAATTAACTTTTCACTAATTACCTCTTTCTTGGCCTATGTAAAATGGAATGGCAGTTTCAACTTTTGAGGTTCTCATTGACCCTTCCCCTCTAAAACTCCTGGAATTCTGTACCGCTCCATGTAATGAAGTATCCATTTATCAAATGTCTGTGTGTGGCAATGGAGTTCCTCTTACCTAGCCTGCTCTACCGATATCAAACTGACACTATTACCAATTTTGGAAATAGAATTACATAAGAAAACAGTGTTTCAGAGAGGGGATTTTGAATGGTTATCCATGAAGCTTAAGGGATGTGGTGGAGTGTATTCAATATTCAATCTATAGAAGTAATTACCAGCTATCCTAAGAGGAAATCCACTAAGCACTAAAAAAGTCAAGTGTATTTGCTGTAAAACTGTAAGGTTTTTATCCTTCTTAAAGTGCTCCAGTTTAGCATTGCAGGGAAACCGAAAATCGACCCGCAAATGAAAACCATCACTTCAGCATAGACACGGCTCTAGGTTTTAGTTTAAATTAACCCCGAGAGGTCTCCATGCATGAAAGTTGTCACCTCTGGGTCGCAATTCACGACTGAGAACACAAAGCTCAAGGTATCCCCTAAAATTCCAGGCAAGTCTGGAAGGACCCCAGCTGCTGCCCCCATGAACAGCAGACCCTGAGGTCAGTCTCTCTCTCCCATCTTCAAACTGAAACTGTCCAGCAGCTAAGATCGTAAAGAACAAAAATCTCAATTGATTATCTTGAAAGCTACAGATGTTCTTGCCCAAACTTGCTTTGTCATCAAGACACAATTTTAAGAACAAAGAGGCATCAAGGTAAACCATGGCTTGTTGACCGTGGAAGGGCGCCCAGGACCTATTTCCAGGCCCTTTTCCTTGGTTATCTGAGGAATTTTGGCAAAAAGAGCCAGAAGGTAACCATTAACCATGCCACTGCACTCCAGCAACAGAAATTTATTCAGGGGAGGGTCAAAGTAGGTGCAGGTTAGTATAAAACAGAAAAAAATGGCATGGTGACGTGGTGGGACTCATGGACTGAGGAGCCAGACTGGCAGGTTTTGAATCTTGGTTCCACCACTTATGACGTTGGGGCAAGTTACTAACCAGGTCAAGCTTCAGATCTTTCATCTGTAAAATGAAGATAATCATAGTCCCTACCTCATAAGGTTTGTCTGGAGATCGAATGAGCTAATTTCTATAAAGTGCTTAGAATAGCGCCTGGCACAGAGTAAGTGCCATGCAACTACTTAAAAAAAAAAAAATAAATAAAAACAGAAACTGGAGAAAAAGTGCTCTGTGAGGTTTGTAGAGCAGTTGGTGCTGCCTAAGAATTCAGGCACATTCTTGATTTAATTGGGTTTGGAATCCGGATCATAAAATATGCCAAACCCCAGGGAAGCCTTGGGACTAAGTTGAGCTTTGGAAGAACTTCCAGGGCTGCCGCTTTATCAGATTTACCAACTGACAGATGCAGTGTGAGCATCTGCGCTCTGCAAGGCACAGGATGCGTTGGTCCTCAACAAGAGGTAACAGAACCACAGTTTATAGCTGCTATCATTTACACTGACCATCTCCTTTCCAATGCAGGTAAGTTCACAGGCCTCGATCAGTACCAACTCTTTCAAGAAATCCTACTTTATGATTAAAACAATATAAACGCTATGGAGCTCAATCATCTTATGGCTAAATAGGGGACGCTAAACTGTAGGGCTAGTTTTTAAAAGCGAAGTTACATGACTACACCTCTACCTCTTACATGGTGGACTTCTGACCACTCTCATCAAGGGCAACGTTTCTTTTCCTGGCTGCTGCTTCATTGTTTAACTCTGAATCTGATTTGTCCGTGTTGCCAAAGTTGATTGCCATGGAGCCTTCCACTCCCTCTGGAGTGCCTCCGTTTGGCTGAAGACGGAGAGAAGCTGGTTCTTTAGGACGTTTCCACTGTGGTCTGGTGACTATCCAAAACACGAGGGCCCCAAACACCAGAATCAGAAGGCCCAGGGTATTCGCAAAAACACCTTCTGGTGGGAATGTATCATAGCCAGGTGTTTTCCTAACAAAAAAATAAAAGAGAGAGCGAGAGTCAGTCCACTTACAAACAGAGTGAGACAGCAACATGCCAAACAGTTTTGAATTTATCTGCTGAAAATGCACACTGGTACAGCTTCAGTGTCAATTCCCTTAAAGCTTGATAGTAAGGGGAAATTTATGCAATCATTCACTCAGTGGAATAGTATGATATTGTTAAAAAAAACACAACAACTTTAGTATAAAAATAATATAGCTTCTGGAGCACCTGTATCACTTAAAAAATGAAAAAGGGATGATACAAAAATGTACATACACCATAATTACAATCAATAAAAACATGCACATCAAAAATATTGTAAGGGCATGCATAATTTCAATAGTTGTTTTAAGAGTAGTACACCTTGCCCTAGCCAGTTAGGCTCAGTGGATAGAGCGTTGGCCTGCGGACTGAAGGGTCCCAGGTTCGATTCCGGTCAAGGGCATGTACCTTGGTTGCGGGTACATCCCCAGTGGGGGTGTTCAGGAGGCAGCTGATCGATGTTTCTCTCTCATCGATGTTTCTAACTCTCTATCCCTCTCCCTTCCTCTCTGTAAAAAATCAATAAAAAATATATTTAAAAAAAAAGAGTAATACAACTTATTGGATTTTTGGTCCTTCTTCAAGCATTAAGTAGTATTATACTGTATAATATAATAACCTGTATTTATATATAATGTTATATTGTATTATATAATAAATGTTTTTAAGAATAAATATTTAAAATTTTTGATGTTGTAATATTTTTAAAATTTTGTTATATTTGATTACCTTTTCCCAATGAATAAGTATTTTCCACTTATAGCTTAAGTATACAATTAGGGAAACTACGTCACTTACAGGGCAAATATCAGTTTCTCAGTCACTCCCATAAGGGCTGTTGCAATCACTGTTCCAAAGATGACAAGTCCAGAATAAGTATGTAGGGGCATGAGAAATGCTCGGAGAGAAAGTGGAGCCCAAGGAAGCAGAAAGATGAAAAAACCTAGGAGAAGCTAAACATCAAAAAGTACAATGGTTATCATTTAATTTTAAGTTTTAACTATAGAAATTTAACATTATTATTTAAAAGCAATCTGTGCAAAATGAGAAAATATTTCATATAGAACTAAGGACATAAAATGAAAAGTTTTCCCACTCCAGTTCCACTAATCCAAGGTAACATCTAACATCATCTTCTAAAGCAGTGGTTCTCAACCTGTGGATCGCGACCCCTTTGGGGGTAGAATGACCCTTTCACAGGGGTTGCCTAAGACCATTGGAAAACACATATATAATTACATATTGTTTTGTGGTTAATCACTATGCTTTAATTGTGTTCAATTTGTAACAATGAAAATACATCCTGCATATCAGATTTTACATTACGATTCATAACAGTAGCAAAATTACAGTTATGAAGTAGCAACGAAAATAATTTTATGGTTGGGGGTCACCACAACATGAGGAACTGCATTAAAGGGTCGCAGCATTAGGAAGGTTGAGAACCACTGTTCTAAAGCATCCTTCCAGAAAATTTCTGTGCCTATATAAACAAACGTGTGTGCGCGCGCATGTGCGTGTGTGCACACGCGCACGCATATTTGTTTTGCATATTGTGTTCTTGGATATCTTTTCATAGCAACACATGATTATCTAGTTTATTCTTTATAAAGGCTAATATTCTATTTTGAGGATGTAACATAATTGATTCAGTTCTTTATGCGTGTTCTTGTTTCCAGTTTTTTTGCTATCGTTACATTAACAAGGCCACATGAACATTGCAGGTAAGTAGCAAGGACAAGGACAATTCAATAAATGGTGCTGGGGAAACAGCTTACCCATATGGAAAAAAAAAACCCACCAAGTTGGATCACAGCATCACATCATACACTAAGCTAATTCCAGATGAATTAAGTACTTAAATATCAAAGCTAAAACTTTAAGACTCTTGATAGCCAGTGGTTCTCAAACATTAGTGTGCATCTGAGTCACCAGGAGGGCCTGTGAAAGCACATTTTTCTGGGCCCCACCCCACAGTTTCTGACCCAGCAGGTCTGGAGTAGAACCTGAGAACCCATTTTGAGTTCATGGTAGAGAAGGTTTTCATAAACAAGTCACCGAAATAAAACATAATAACCTTAAAAGAAAACATGATTCCTGTTTTATTAAAATTGAGAATTGATTTTAAAAATACTAACAAAAGAGGAAAATACAAGCTTCAAATTGGAAGACATATGCAATACATATAAAAGGAATTTGAAACAGAACTACAAATGTTTAAGAAAAGGAAAAAGAAACTTTTCTTTTTTAATGGGCAAAAGACACGGACAGGTGTTTCTTAGAAGAGAAACAAGTAATCGGTGAAATAAACATTAAAACCACAAGAAGACATCATTTTATATCCACTAGCTTACAATAGTTAAAGCATTTGAACACAAGAGTAATACTTTTATGTCAACAAAGGAGGTTTAAACCTGGGGGGCGGGGGCATTTGAAGAGGATGCATGTTGACAGGGAAGTGCCATATGGGAATTCTTAGACCCTGCTGGCAGGAACATAATTGGGATCAACCACTTTTGAAAACAATTTAGCATTTTTTTTTTTTTAGGCTCTGTCTATAATTCCACTCCTAAGTATACATCCAGAGAAACCTTTGTATATGAGAGCCAGGAAATGTGTATCTGAATGTCTAATGTCACAGAGAATAATTGAAAATAACCCAAATGTCTAATAGCATGAGAATGAGTAAGTAAATTTGTGGTATAGTTATATAATGGAACACAAAAGTAAAAATGAATGAACTAGAGGAAACAAGATAGTTGAATCAGTACAATGAAAAGAAAGGTTGCAAAAGAATTAAAACATAGTTACATTAGGCTACATATATTATGAGACTTTTAAAAGTTAAAGGAAAACTAACCGATATGTTGTTTAGGGATTCACAGTATGTGATAAAATTATAAAAAAAAAAACAGAGAGTGAGAAAAGAAAAAAAAACTTCAGGAAAATGGTTACCTTCATGGGTTGGGATAGGTGGAGAGATGTGGGGTCAAGGTGGGTCGGGATTCTATGTTTTCCAAATTAGGTTGATGGTGGAATCACGAAAATCAATTTTATTATGATACATAATTTCAATATACATACAAGAGGTGTTTTGTTGAATCCTCACTTGATGATATTTTACCATTAATTTTTAGAGAAAGTGGAAGGGAGGGGAAGAGTCAGACTTGGGGAATGGAGCCTGCAACCAAGGTATGTGCCCTTGACCAGAATCAAACCTGCGACCCTTCAGTCTATGGGCCAACACTCTAACCACTGAACAAACCACCTAGGACCGTGGTTGGCAAACTGCGGCTCAACAGCCACGTGCGGCTCTTTGGCCCCTTGAGTGTGGCTCTTCCTAAGCCTTAGGAGTACCCTAATTGAGTTAATAACAATGTACCTACCTATATAATTTAAGTTTAAAAAATTTGGCTCTCAAAAGAAATTTCAATCATTGTACTGTTGATATTTGGCTCTGTTGACTAATGAGTTTGCCGACCACTGATTAGGACAAGAGTTTGTTATTTTTAAAAAGTGGCTAGATCTTACAAATAGAAAAGAATTCTACACTGGAAAGGCTTTATGACCCATAGATACACAGGAGGAAGTGTATTGCTTGTCTTGTTTTCCTGCCTGCCTCACCTTCCCTCCTTCCTCAAAGGACACAACAGACTTTGTGAGTGAAGTGCACAGCAGTGTGGGCGTAAGCGAGCCACAAGCAGGCTGCAGCTCTCCACCCACAGGGGCAGCTAGGAGAACCTCCACTTGGAACTCTTCTAGTTCAGAAAGAGAAACCACTTCCCCTTTTTACTCTTAACCTAACAAATCTGGTAGAAACACATCTCTGTCAAAGCTGTATTTTTATGGCTCGTGTATTTTTTCAACTAAGGATGTGGAGGCAGGAATCTTCGTGAATCGTAATAAGGACAGAGCTGGGCTCCTATCAAAGGTGAAGAAAGCAAGTTTAGAATTGGTTTCTTTCCACTGGGAAAGGAAATGTTTTTTCATTTAATTTCTTCCTGAGTGATCTGTTCTGTCACTTCTATGGACAAGCAATGCAAATACTTAAAAACAGCTTTTAGGCAATAACAACAAAAATAAAGCTGGAATGTCGTCATTTTTTCCACAACAGGAACAGGAAGCCATTCACCTGGCTCCTGAAGGAACAGCCAGAAGACACCAAGCACGACTCGAGTGCTCACAACTGTGGTGAGGAGATGCTGTTTGCTTAATTTAGCTTAAAAAGTCATGTATGTGTGATTTGTACGTAACATATGTGGCTTACTTCTGTTTCAAACAAAAGAGCTACACATTCAAGTCAAACAAGATATAGTTTAAAAATTAATAATCCCCCAACCAACCCTACCCACCCCCACAGTTATAGCAGTTAGGTATATGTTCCCATACCTTTCTTTGAACATCTATACATATATGCTTTTTTCCTCCCCTCTCCCATTTTCTACACACATTACTCTTTAGTATTGTTTACACTGAAATGCATACCATGGATTTTACTGCTGATCAGTAGATATAACTACATTCTTTGTAACAGCTGTATAATTGCCAACAATATGGATTTACCACAAATGATTTAACCATTCATTCCTTTATTTGGACATTTATTTTGCTTCCCGCTTCTTGCCTATACGAACAATGCTACACTAAACACCCTTCTTTTTTTAAAAAAAAAAATATGTATTTTATTGATTTTTTACAGAGAGGAAGGGAGAGAGATAGAGAGTTAGAAACATCGATGAGAGAGAATCATCGATCAGCTGCCTCCTGCACATCTCCTACTGGGGATGTGCCCGCAACCCAGGTACATGCCCTTGACCGGAATCAAACCTGGGACCTCTCAGTCCGCAGGCCGACGCTCTATCCACTGAGCCAAACCGGTTTTGGCTAAACACCCTTCTTAGAGTTCCTTATATCATGATGGTAGGGAGCAGCTATAGGGTCAAGCCTCAGACTGACCTGTGGCAGAGCCACCTACAAGTCCCAGCTTGGAGGGCAGAGCCCTCCTAGCACAATTAAGCTTGACCGTATAGGTCTCCCTTGTTCCTGGGTAGCTAATGGGCTGTGGGAGGTGCAGCAAGTGCTACCAAAACAAGGCTTGAGTAACAAAATAGATTTGAAACTCACAAGAAGATTGTAAACATGTTGACCACTCACCTTGTTTTGCTTTGTGTGATCTGACTATAAAATAAAGCTTGGCTTACAGGCTGTGTCACTGTTGCCTCATCCAGGCACAGTGATCCTACCTAGCCCCAACTGTATTCTCTTGTCTGTCTTCTTTAATCCTTCACCGCCCCTTCTCAGGTTCCCTCCTGGCTGTGCTGGACACGGTTCAGACAATATGTTATTTCTGCTCCCCACCAAATGTGCCATTGCTAGGTCAAAGAGTAAGTGAACCATTGCTAATGGAGGGGAACACAGAGAGGACTATAGGAACTGAGGACAACCCTCAGCCAACAGTCAGCAAGGAACCAGGTATCTCAGTCCCACAGCCGCAAGGGAGTGGACTCTGCCAATAACCTGAATTAGCTTGCAAGCTGATTGTACCCCCAAAGTCCACCTGTAAGAGCCCAGGCCAGCTGACACCTTAATTTTGGCCTTGCGAGACCCAAAGCAGAGAAAACAGACAAGCCAATCTGGACTTCTGATATACAGAAACTGTGAGGTAATAAATTGGTGTTGTTTTAAGCCACTAAATTTGTGGTAATTTGTTCCGGCAGCAATAGTAAACACTAACACAACTGTTCATGGCTTTTTTTTGGATCTTTATTTTTCTTTTCTTGGTTTATTTTGCTATTCTTTTTAGTTTCTTAAGTGAATACTTAGTTTATGTATTTTAAGTTTTCTTTCCAAAAAAAAAAAAAAAAAGCATTTAAGCCTATATTTCTCTGAGAACCATTTTAGCTAAGACCCATAGATTTTAGAATAAGTATTCTTTTTTTGCTAATCCCTAAATATTTCTTAATTTTACATATTAAGATATAGAGCAGAGTATAAATTAATTTTTAGAAAAATCATCCAGATTTACAAGCATAAATTTAATAATGAGGAGGCATATCTGGTATGAAAAGCTTTTTATGTGTCCGCAAGAAGCAGAGGCCGAAGTAACCGCTTGAGCTAAAGCTGACCCTGAAAAGCTTTTTAGCTTTAAAAGTTTACTACTCCTACTCCTACTCCTACTCCTACTCCTACTACTACTACTACTACTACTATACAAGGAATGCTTATGTGTTTAGAAAATTCAGAAAATAAAAAGAAAAATAATGCACATCTTTCCAGATGTTCAAACAATGCCTTGTCATATAACTAACTCAGTAAAGGCATTTATTTAGCTACCGTGCTCAGGAGTACAGAACCCTTTCACGGCGAAGCTACAAAGAGTTTGGGTAATTTCCACGCTGGTCCTCAGAAATACAGCCCTCCGCTGCGAATGCTCAAACACGAGCTGAGTGATCATGGGGACATCATGGAAACAGAACCAAGAGCCACTGACTGTGTAACCTGTGCATCCTCAGCACCTTGAAGGCTATGTCACTAAAGGGCTGTGTGAGGTGAGTCGATGCTCCCCACAGGGCTCGGGCTCTGGAATTCTGAGGTGGCGCAAAGGAAGTGGAGCAACGCCAGGCGAACCAACCACTGCAAGCGGAAGAGGCAGCTGAAAAAAGTCCTAAGGAAATGACAGGAGGTGAAGAGGTTCCCCAAAGCAACTGTCTCCAGGTCAATGTTCCCTGCAGTTGTCATCCATCCACTTTGAGATATTTTCCTTGCTTCTTCCTGACCAGGAAGATCATGTTTGCTGTAGGGTTTCCTCTGTGCTCCTCTCCTGTCTGGCACCTTTCCACTCCCCAGTCCCTACCTCTGGGCATGGTAATGCAACCTTAAATAATTAATAGTGTCGGAAAACTAAGATGGCGGCATAGATAAACACCGGGAAATTGCTGCCTCCCACAACAAGTGAAAAATACAACAAAAACACAAAACGGACATCATCCAGAACTAAAGGAAGGCTGGCTGAGTGTAAATTCTACAACTAGAAGGAAAGAAAAGCACACTGAGAGCCAGGGGAGCTGCGGAAGTAAAGTGCAGAGGTACGGGGGCTCGCGCCCACGGAAAGGGGCTGGCACCTGAGGACACGGCTGTCTTTTTGAATCCAGAGGGAGTCACAAGCTCCCAGCGGCTCTGAACTCCGGTTCCGGGAAGTCTCTGGGGACCCAGGACTCATACGGGGAGAAACTGGACTGTCTGGCAGCGGGCGAACTTGAGGGTGGCTTTCCCTCAGAGGTGCTTGCAGCTGTTACCGGGACACTGAGACGTGCGACTCCTTAGGGCAGGGCTAAGGATCCGCCATAGCTGCTTGCTCCGCCCTTTGATTCCTTGAGACCCCGCCCCACCCAGGCTGCGGCAGAGGCTTTTGCATAGGAATGCCCTGGCCCTTTGCAACCTGATAATTACCTAACTGCAGCCAGGCCAGACAGACCCAGAACTTCCAAGAGAAGGCCCAAGGCCCCACAGCAGCTTGCATTGCTTCACAGCTGGGCCTCATCTGGGCACCTCCAAACTCCAAAAAAGGAAGGGGAATCTGCAGTTCTCTTCGTAGCTCCTGCTGTGTAACCTCAGGCAGAGACTAAATTAGCACCTCCTTAGATCCAAGAGCCAGTGTACCCAGTGGCCAGAGTGGGACCATCCAGATTACAACTCCTCAGATCCATAAGGGACACACTCAGGGGGCAGACTCACTGAGCACCAAAGCCCCACTGAAGCAAGTCTTGCCCCAGAAGGGTGTCTTCAGCACAGAAGTTCTCCCACTGAAGACACAGCTGATTCTCACTGCCAATTGGCCTGGAGGTCAATTCCTCCCAGTGATCCTACAACAACCAAGGCATAACTACAACAAGACTGTGCACAAAGCCCACAAGGGGGTGCACCAAGAGTGTCCACCTCAGGTAACTGGGGAGGCTGAGCCACTGGGCCCTACAGGACACCTAGCACACAAAGCCACTCTTGGGCAACACAGGGAAGCAGCCAAAATGCGGAGACAAAGAAACAGGTCACAAATGGCAGAAATGGAGGAAAGCAAACGACTGGATATAGAGTTCAAGGCCACGTTTATAAGGTTTTTCAAGAATTTTATGGAAACCACCGATAAATTTAGTGAGTCCCTCAATAAGTATAGTGAGACCCTGGGGGACATGAAAAAGGACCAACTAGAAATTAAGCATACACTGACTGAAATAAAGAATAATTTACAGAAATCCAACAGCAGACAAGAGGATCCCAAGAATCAAGTCAAAGATTTGAAATATGAAGAAACAAAAAATACCCAACCAAAGAAGCAAAAAGAAAAGAGATTCCAAAAATATGAACATAGTGTAAGGAGCCTCTAGGACAACTTCAAGCGTACCAACATCAGAATTATAGGGGTACCAGAAGAAGAGAGAGAGCAAGATATTGAAAACCTATTTGAAGAAATAATGACAGAAAACTTCTCCTACCTGGTAAAAGAAATAGACTTACAAGTCCAGGAAGCGCAGAGAACCCCAAGCAAAAGGAATCCAAAGAGGACCACACCAAGACACATCATAATTAAAATGCCAAGAGCAAAAGACAAAGAGAGAATCTTAAAAGCAGCAAGAGAAAAAAAGTCAGTTACCTACAAGGGAGTACCGATACGACTGTCAGCTGATTTCTCAACAGAAACCATGCAGGCCAGAAGAGAGTGGCAAGAAATATTCAAAGTGATGAATAGCAAGAACCTGCAACCAAGATTACTTTATCCAGCAAAGCTATCATTCAGAATAGAAGGTCAGATAAAGAGCTTCACGGATAAGAAAAAGCTAAAGGAGTTCATCACCACCAAACCAGCATTATATGAAATGCTGAAAGGTATTCTTTAAGAAGAGGAAGAAGAAAAGGAACTCTTACCATTTGCCACAGCATGGATGGAACTGGAGAGCGGATAAATACCACATGATCTCACTCATTTGTGGAATATAATGAACAACATAAACTGATGAACAAGGACTGATCCAGAGACAGAGAGGCATTGATTGGACTGTCGGGCCTTGGAGGGAAGGTAGGGTAGGGTGGGGGTAAGGGGGAAAGATCAACCAAAGGACTTACATGCAAGCATATAGGCCTAACCAATGGACACGGACAACGGGGGGGTGAGGGCATGAGCGGGGGGGGGGGGGGGTAGAGGGTAACGTGGGGACAAGGACACATATGTAATATCTTAATCAATAAAAAATATATTAAAAAATAATAATTAGTAGTGTCATATAATTAACTTTAATTAACGTTCAAAAAGCCTTAAGCAGAAAAGTGACAAATAAATGCCTGGTAAGAGGTCCTTTTTTTTCAGAGGTCATACATTCATATATTTTGTAAATTCACTCCAGTTTCTTACTTTTCTATCTACAGAAAACTGTAGCTCACAATGATGTCCAAAATAAGGGAGTTGAATGTATACTGTACTAACTGAAGAAAGGAAGTAAATCAACACAGTTTACAAAGATTTTTCAATAAAGTGGTTAACACCATAAGGACTTTTAAAATTTACCTTTTCTTTAGTGACCTAGAACAGCCAAATCCCTATCACTCTCCATTAACTTATGTTTAAATATAGTGCTGTCCAAAGTATGTATTTTTAGTAAGCGAGGACAGAGGAAAAATAAAATAAACACTGAGTCTTCAAACTCAAAGAATCAATGAGATACAAATTCATCTTTTCATGCATAAAGTTAAACCTAGAAAACAGATGTGACTGAATGTGGAAATCTATAGCTCTTGTCTGTGCTAGTTTATTCAGCACATGAAACTTGAAGTCCCAGCAACACCAGTCTAGATGTGATCTGTGGGCAATTTCCCTGTAGATACATATGCCCATATTTAGAATCTCACATTCAGGCTCACAGGCTGTAAATACTGCAGGTCCCCAGCCTCCGCAAGGGGAAATACTTATAATGGAAACAAGTGGAACAAGGACTAGTGGGAATGAGAAGATGATTTCCAACAAAATATTAATGTATAGAAAACATCTACAGTATCTGAACTGCTTTACTTTTTACACCTTGTTTATAAACTTACTGAGACACTGACCTGTGACATGAAGAGTATGACAGCTGTCAGTCCAATCCAGCTATGTAGACTGTACATATTGGGGATTTTCAGCGTATTGTGGAAATCAAAGACAGCCACCAGAGAAATAATGGCAAGAATGGCTGCAACGAAGTGTAACCCCGCGTGGATGGATTTCATCAGGAGCTTGCTGCATTTCCAGGTCCATGGCAGTCTGTATACAATGATGGCTACAGGGAGACAAGGGGGGGCAGAATGTGGGTGTGTGTTTTTTAAATCCGCACAATACACAGTTTGACACACTGAACACTCCCTTCCATGGAAGCCTTTCCTCTTGGTTTCTGCTTCTACCTTCTTCCCACCTTTCAATGGTTTTTCTTGGGCTCTTTTGCTGGCTTCTTCTTTACTCCCAACTTGTGACCAAACTTTGGTGCCCCCAGGCTCAGTCCCAGGGCTGTCCTCCTGCTCTTGCTGTGGGTGACCTCATTCACTCTTTCACTGAGGTGCCACCTACATGGCAGGGACTCCGGAACTTTAATCTCCAGCCCAAAACTTTCTTCTGAACTCCAGACCCACATCATCCAACAGCCTCTTGACATCCATATAGATGCCTCCTAAATATCTCAGACTTCACACATCCAAAACTAAATTCTTAATCTTGTGACCTGGTTTCTTTCTAAAAATGTTTTAGTTTGATAAGAAAAAGGCAGACTAAGGATGAGAAAAATATGCAAAAAGATTTAAATAAGACAAAAGAGTAGATCCAAGTGGCTAATAAACATAAGAAAGACATAAACTTCATTATTCAACAGAGAAATACAAATTAAAATCAACTGAGAACACCTTTACCACATGTCTGAATGACGATACGGAATACTGAAGCGGATGTGAAACAATCAAAACTCTCATGTTATGCTGATGGGAGCTTAAATGAGAACAAAGACTATGGAATTTAGCAGTATCTACTTCAGCTACACACGTAGGCATACCTTAGAATCCAACAATGCCACTCCTAGGTATACACCCCAAAGAAACACGTTCACCAAAAGACATGCACTAGGATATTATTAGTAGCACTATTTGTAATGGTCCAACCTGGAAACTCCCCAAATGCCCATCAATAGAATGAATAATAAAGTGTGATATATTCATTCACATCACTTAATAGAGCAAAGAAAACAAATAATTTATAACTAGAACATCACCCAACAATATGGATCAATCCCAAGAAACAAGATATGAACAAGTATGTCTTGTATGAGTCAATTTATATGAAGTATAAACACAGGTAAGACTCATCTATGCAATAAGGAAAGTCAGGCTAGTGGTTGCCCTTGTGAGGAAGAGTTATAGCAATTGAAAGGGAATACACAGGGGTTTCTGTTAATATCCTCTTTCTCAGTCTGGGTGCTGGCTACATACCTAGATTCATCAAGCTATACATTTACATGTACACTTTTTGGCATATAGATTAAATTTCAACAAAGAAGATTTTTAAAACAGGTGGTTTTTTTAAGTGTCCTGATTTAAATAGTGGATTACACGGCCAGCTTGCAACTACTTTGTGTGCTGAAGACAATACCTGCCTCACCCCACCTCTTTAGTCCATGTCAGAGAAAATGTAGAGACCTGGAAATGTATGGTCGGTTGAAAAAGTTTAAAGAATGCTTCCTTGGAAGATGGATCCCACTACATCAGCAGTGTATCATGTAGATTTCCTAATTCTAGCAAGAAAAATAAAAGCCTCTTCCCACCAAAGATATTTATGAATTAAATATATGAAACTTCATAAAATCATAAAAATGTAAGGGATTCCATTTTCAGACAGAAACATGTCTAAAACCACAAAGACAGATGTGAAGTCAGCCTCTTTAAAGCTTCCACATGAGGTGTCGCAATCATCATATCAACCAGGCTCCACCCCAGGGGAAGGAATCTCAGATGAGGGAACTTGAAGATCTTATAGATAATACTCAGAAATGTGTTTGCTTCAAAAGCAAGTTATGAAGAGTAAATCACAAGAGCTTTTTCTCCCCAATTTGAATGATATTACATCAAAAATTTCCAAAATCAAAACTAATCTCTGATGTTGAAATCAGGCGTGATTCTCATGACTGAGAGGAGTTACAAGGGTTACTGGGGGGATTCTGGTGCACTTGGAATAGTGTTTCATGATCTGGGTTCATGAGTGTGTTCATGTTATAAAAAGACATCATTTATGATTTAAGTACTTTTCTTCAATAAAAAGTTTACCTAAAGAAAAGAGTTATCAAAAAATTCAAAGACAACTGTGTTCCCAGTGAAAACTTTTTAACTCTTCTCAATCCTATAGGCATCCGAGGGAAATGTGTCAAATATTCCATAAAACTGAGATCTACCCCCATTGGGTACTGAAACTTGATTTTTTTTTTTTTAATTTAAAAAAAATATTTTTTTTTTCTTGATTTCAGAGAGGAAGGGAGAGAGAGAGAGAGAGAAACCTCAATGATGAGAATAGAATCAATCTTTTTTTTTTAAGAAGAGAAAAACTCTAAACAAGACCTCCAGGTACTGAAAATCTGTAATTGTCTGGGCCCATTTGTATCAGAGGCTAGCACATCTTTTCCTGCAGAGCCCTTAAGAGCTGACTCTTAGACTAATAGGACAATATGTTTTATTTATTATCCCGAATCATAAATAAAAGATTAAATTATGCTTTATTTGTGCTACTGCTGGAGAAGGAAAGCTAGTGTGTAACGAATTTGTTTGAGTAAACAAATGTTTTCAAATCAAGTTTATAAGGTTTAAAAATCAGGTGTTCACAGTTTCATTCCCAGTCGGGGCACGTGCCCAGGTTGTGGGCTTGATGCCCAGTGGGGGGTGTGCAGGAGGCAGCCAATCGATGATTCTCTCTCATCATTGATGTTTCTATCTCCCTATATATATATTTATTTCAGAGAGGAAGGGAGAGGGAGAGAGAGATAGAAACACCAATGATGAATCATTGATCAACTGCCTCTTGCATGCCCTCTATTGGGGATGGAGCCTGCAAACCAGGCATATGCCCTGACCTGGAAATTGAACCATAACCTCCTGGTTCATAGATTGATGCTCAACCACTGAGCCACACCAGCCGGGCTCTATCTCTTCTTTTAGTTTCTAGCTCAGGTTAGGGTGCAACCCCCAACCTCTTCCCTCCGTCCTGCCTTACATTTTATTCCTACCAGCTCTAAGCTCTTGCTTATAAATTTTCATGTTGGCAAAAATCTTCACATTTGTTCACTTTGGGTGGTGAGCACATGGCAAGCTGTTTATTATTTTCTGTATGCTTTAAAGAATTCATAATAGTTCCAAAGTGTAAAAACACTGCTGTAAGCTTGCAAATCCATAGCCAACTAGTCTCAACGACTACTTAGGCAGCTTGTGGAAATCTGAGGGGCTTTCCTGAGTGAGGCACGGGATTCTCAGCAGCCATCCTGGCTAAAGAGAAGCTCTGCTGGATGGTGGAACTTGCTTCAAAAGGCTGTCTGGATACATGAAGGATAATCGCAAAACAACGCACTTGCATAAGATGTTCATGTGCTTTAAAAATGTATAAATAACCAAAATGCGGTGGACTTCAGGAAAAAAGGGCAACCTTAACAAATCAGACCGCATTCTTCAACAACAGTCTATTCTCAACACTTAGAAAACTGCCTGGAGAGCCGAATTTAAATATTTCTTGCTTCTTTGGCTTGGCACTTCCCTAGACACCATTCCTGAGGTTCAGTGGGAAGGAAGAAAAAGGTCTCATAAGCCCATGAGGAGGGGAACAGCTATCAAATAGCTACTTGTGACTGAAACAAGAGTTTTCTGTTAGAGATCCTAGTTGACAGACCATTTTCCACCAGAAAAAGAAGGGAAACATAAGCACATACAGATGTTTGACTTATGCTGGGGTGACAGCTCAGCAAAGCCATCCTCAGTTGAAAATATCGTGACGCATCGAACATCATAGCTTAGCCTAACCTACCTTAGCCATGTTCAGAACACTTACATTTGCCTATAGTTGGACAAAGCCACCTAACACAAAACCTGTTTTATAATAAAGTGATGAATATCTCATGTAATTTATTATGTGTATCACTTTTGCATCGTCATAAAGTGAAGAATCCTAAATCAAATCACCACAAGTCGGGGACCATCTGTATATGTGAGAAACACATTTAACATCTTTAAAAAAAAAAATTATTCGCCCTAACCGGTTTGGCTCAGTGGATAGAGCGTCGGCCTGCAGACTCAAGGGTCCCAGGTTCGATCCGGTCAAGGGCATGTACCTGGGTTGCAGGCACATCCCCAGTGGGGGGTGTGCAGGAGGCAGCTGATCGATGTTTCTCTCTCATCGATGTTTCTAACTCTCTATCCCTCTCCCTTCCTCCCTGTAAAAAATCAATAAAATATATTAAAAAAATGTATTCGTAGTGGGACCTGCTATTGTAGTAAATTTAAAAATAAATGAAATGCTCTAGCTGGTTTGGTTCAGTGGATGAAGCGTCGGCCTGCAGACTGAAGGGTCCCGGGTTAGATTCTGGTCAAGGGCACATGCCTGGGTTGCGGGCTTGATCCCCAGTCAGGGGGGTGCAGGAGGCACTGGGAGCGGGCCTAAGCCGTTAGTCAGAATCTTTAGCACTGCACTGGCCAGCCATGAGCCAACTTCTGGCTGAGCGGTGCTCCCCTTGTGGAAGAGCACTGACCACCAGGAGATAGCTCCTGCGTTGAGCTATGGCCCCTGGTGGTCAGTGCACATCATAGCGACTGGTCATTCCGCCGTTAGGATCAATTTCCATATTATCCTTTTATTATATAAGATTATGTATAGGAGAAACCAAGATGGCGGCATAGGTAAACACCGAAATTGCTGCCTCCTACAACAACTTCACAAA
The DNA here is from genome assembly GCF_014108235.1 of Myotis myotis. Taxonomy (NCBI): domain Eukaryota; kingdom Metazoa; phylum Chordata; class Mammalia; order Chiroptera; family Vespertilionidae; genus Myotis; species Myotis myotis. The sequence continues at coordinate 46,320,811 of NW_023416390.1, forward strand.
TACAACAAAAAGACAAAACGGACATCATCCAGAATTACAGGAAGGCTGGCTGCGTGGAAATTCACCAACTACAAGGAAAGAGAAAAGCACACTGAGGGTCAGGAGCTGCGGAAGTAAAGTGCAAAGGTACGGAGGCTCGAGCGCGCGTGGAAAGGGGCCGGTACCTGAGGACACGGCTGTCTTTTTGAATCGGGAGGGAGTCACACGCTCCCGACTGCTCTGAACTCCAGTTCCAGGAAGTCTCTGGGGACCCAGGACTCATACGGGGAGAAACTGGACTGTCTGGCAGCGGGCAGAACTCGGAACTCGAGGGCGGCTTTCCCTCAGAGGTGCTTGCAGCAATCATCGGGACACTGAGACATGCGGCCCCTTAGGGCAGGGCTGAGGATCTGCCATAGCTGCTTGCTCCGCCCTTTCATTCCCTGAGACCCTGCCCCACCCAGGCTTCGGCAGAGGCTTTTGCATAGGAATGCCCTGGCCCTTTGCAACCTGAAAATTACCTAACAAATTACAGCTGGGCCAGACAGACCCAGAACTTCCAAGAGAAGGCCCAAGGCCCCACAGCAGCTTGCATTGCTTCACAGCTGGGCCTCATCTGGGCACCTCCAAACTCCAAAAAAGGAAGGGGAATCTGCAGATCTTTTCGTAGCTCCTGCTGTGTAACCTCAGGCAGAGACTAAATTAGCACCTCCTGAGATCCAAGAGCCAGTGTACCCAGTGGCCAGAGTGGGACCATCCAGATTACAACTCCTCAGATCCATAAGGGACACACTCAGGGTGCAGTCTCAGTGAGCACCAAAGCCCCACTGAAGCAAGTCTTGCCCCAGAAGGGTGTCTTCAGCACAGAAGTTCTCCCACTGAAGACACAGCTGATTCTCACTGCCAATTGGCCTGGAGGTCAATTCCTCCCAGTGATCCTACAACAACCAAGGCATAACTACAACAAGACTGTGCACAAAGCCCACAAGGGGGTGCACCAAGAGTGTCCACCTCAGGTAATTGGGGAGGCTGAGCCACTGGGCCCTACAGGACACCTAGCACACAAAACCACTCTACTAACACAGGGAAGCATAAAAAATGTGGGGACAAAGAAACAGGTCACAAATGACAGAAATGGAGGAAAGCAAATGACTGGATATAGAGTTCAAGGCCACGTTTATAAGGTTTTTCAAGAATTTTATGGAAATCGCCAATAAATTTAGTGAGGCCCTGGAGGATATGAAAAAAGACCAACTAGAAATTAAGCATACACTGACTGAAATAAAGAATATACAGAGATCCAACAGCAGACAAGAGGATCCCAAGAATCAAGTCAAAGATTTGAAATATGAAGAAACAAAAAATACCCAACCAAAGAAGCAAAAAGAAAAAAGAATCCAAATATATGAAGATAGTGTAAGGAGCCTCTGGGACAACTTCAAGCGTACCAACATCAGAATTATAGGGGTGCCAGAAGAAGAGAGAGAGCAAGATATTGAAAACCTATTTGAAGAAATAATGACAGAAAACTTCTCCTACCTGGTGAAAGAAATAGACTTACAAGTTCAGGAAGCACAGAGAACCCCAAACAAAAGGAACCCAAAGAGGACCACACCAAGACACATCATAATTAAAATGCCAAGAGCAAAAGACAAAGAGAGAATCTTAAAAGCAGCAAGAGAAAAAAAGTCAGTTACCTACAAGGGAATACCCATACGACTGTCAGCTGATTTCTCAACAGAAACCATGCAGGCCAGAAGAAAGTGGCAAGAAATAGTCAAAGTGCCGAGGCCGGTTTGGCTCAGTGGACAGAGCGTCGGCCTGCGGACTGAAGGGTCCCGGGTTCGATTCCGGTCGGGGGCATGTACCTGGGTTGCGGGCATATCCCCAGTGGGGGATGTGCAGGAGGCAGCTGATCGATGTTTCTCTCTCATCGATGTTTCTAACTCTCTATCTCTCTCCCTTCCTCTCTGTAAAAAATCCATAAAATATATTTATAAAAAAAAAAAAAAAAAAGAAATAGTCAAAGTGATGAATAGCAAGAACCTACAACCAAGATTACTTTATCCAGCAAAGCTATCATTCAGAATTGAAGGTCAGATAAAGAGATTCACAGATAAGAAAAAGCTAAAGGAGTTCATCACCACCAAACCAGCATTATATAAAATGCTGAAAGGTATTCTTTAAGAAGAGGAAGAAGAAAAAGGAACTCTTACCATTTGCCACAGCATGGATGGAACTGGAGAGCATTATGCTAAGTGAAATAAGCCAGTCAGAGAAGGATAAATACCACATGATCTCACTCATTTGTGGAATATAATGAACAACATAAACTGATGAACAAGGACTGATCCAGAGACGGAGAGGCATTGATTGGACTGTCAGGGCTTGGAGGGAAGATAGGGGAGGGTGGAGGTAAGGGGGAAAGATCAACCAAAGGACTTATATGCAAGCATATAGGCCTAACCAATGGACACGGACAACAGGGGGGTGAGGGCATGAGCGGGGTGATGGGAGGGTAGTGGGTAACGTGGGGATAAGGACACATAAGTAATATCTTAAGTAAATAAAAAATATATTAAAAAAAGATTATGTTAACAAGATATTATAAAAATTAAGTCACAAAATTTTTATTAAAATGTTTCTTACATACCGTTATATTGGCTGGGCTGCAAAAATATTTGTTGTGGGCCGTGAGTTTGACATGCTTGTTTTAAAGGCTACTATTATCACCACACATAAATGGCTGTAAAGTTGAATTTTATTACTAACAATTTAATGATGGTACAGAAATAATCATTCATTCTTTCAACGACTACTTATTGGCTTACCATATGCCAGTTCTAGGCATCACTCTAGTTGCTGGGGATACAACAGTGGACAAAATAACCATATCTAAAACATTTTTATTAGTTATATTATAAACAGATCCATATGCATTTATTTATAACAAAAACTGTATTTTTGGTTTGCCTTGAATTGTTTCGTTACACTTTGTAAAAACACTTATTTCCCTAATATTGAAAGGTTTTTATTACCAATTGTGTTCCCAAGGCTGGTTTTGGAGTAGGTATTTGGGGCACTTTCTCCATTATCTTCTTTGCCAGGTTTTACCCAAGAGCCCTTTCAAATATATTTAACCGGTCTTGAAATTTGGTCACTTTTAGATACATTAATAGGATATTCCAAATGCCTTTTAAGAACTACTCTTCATTTCTTTTTGTTACTCTTTTAAATGTTACTTAAGTGTAGTTAGGTTCTCTCACAAAACCAACTTGATATCATGATACTATTCTATTTCTCTTCCTTCAGTTTATACAATAGAGTTCTACAAGTGGAAAAACAAGGAGTATAGAATTGCTGAGACTTCTTTGCGCTAAATTTATAAACTTGAATTTTCTATGTTTTACTAAAGAGCACATTCCACCTGTTGAACCTTTTAAAAGGTCAGCGGCCACTCTGAGAGCGTTCGTTTGTTTCAGTCTGCTGCGGCCTTTCAAGGTTTGTTTCTCTGATTTCCTGGCAGTATACCTGTTTCATGGGAAACTTTCTCTCAGGGAAGCACAAAGCCTCCTCTAAAGTTCTCTTTGGAACTCTTCCTCATTCATGCTCACCAGATTTCCTACCAGTTTAAATTTTTATTTTGGTTTTAGATATTCTATAGTCTGCTGTACTTTATTTTAGAAACCAAATGTCTTCCAAAATATACTTGGAGAGAGAGGGGAGAGACATTTTTTTTTTTTTGTAACTCTAGGCAAGCCTTCCTTTCTTCAGACCTTACTTCTTAAAGGTGTTTCAAAGGACTCGTACTTGTTCTCACATAGTTTCAAATACTGTTTACTGTTTGTATATTGCATTTGTAAAGCATTTTATGCTTAGAGCAATGCCTGTATGTACTTTAGCTTTTCCTTCCTCGTCTCTAAATGCTTGTGTCATGTCCATTATTAGAGATGTGAAATATTTTTTATTTATTTTTAATTGATTTCCAGAGAGAGGAAGGGCAATAAGGGTTTTCACAGAGTATAAAGAGACAATTTGCCCTAACTGGTTTGGCTCAGTGGATAGAGCGTTGGCCTGCGGACTGAAGGGTCCCAGGTTCGATTCCGGTCAAGGGCATGTACCTTGGTTGCAGGCACATCCCCAGTAGGGGGTGTGCAGGATGCAGCTCATCAATGTTTCTAACTATCCCTCTCGCTTCCTCTCTGTAAAAAATCAATCAAATATATTTTTTTAAAAAGACAATTCAAGGCACCCCAGACACCATTTCTGTTATAAATAAATGCATGCAGAACTCTTTATAACATAACTAATAAGGATGTGTTACACATGATTATTTTGGTCACTGCTGTATCCCCAGCTCCTAGGATGATGCCTAGAACTGGCATATGGTAGTCCAATAAGTAGTTGTTGAAAGAATGAGTGATTATTTCTGTAGCATCGGTAAATTAGTAACAAAATGCAACATTACAGCCACTCATGTGTGATGACTACAGTAGCCTCTTCTAAAGTAAAAGTGCCCTCTCTTCCCCTCTGTGATCCTCTTGCTTGGAGGCCAGCTTGGAAGCACTGGTTTAGCCAATCTCACAAAAGCATGGGCATCATTACATTACATATGCACAGCCTAAAAGTTTTCTCCCTGAAGCTATGCCACATAGGGGAAGAGTGTGTTATAACACAGCTAGGCTGTAGTATCTGCTTCCCTCCTGGCCTATACAGTCAACCATTTATATTCCTAGTCTCTCCGCGGGAGCCTTCCTACTGTTGGGTGCGAGGAGGTAAAAGTGAGCCAAGATTTCTGAGAACTTGAAGGTACGATGCATGTGCCTCTATGTATGAAAAAGCTATGCTCATGTCAATTAAATGTATTGTGTGGTTAAATGCTTTGCAATTCCGGAATCTAAAGAGTGAACAGGATGGGTAATGTTGACAGGACAAACATTCCAAAACTGATGCAAATACAGCAACTAAGCTGTAAGAAAACAAGGTTTGCATAAGAGCAGCAGATGAACATTTCCAAAACACCCACTTACACTTTTTTGCCCCAAAGTGAGTACAAGCAGATTTTAAAAAGTCCAAATTTTAGAGAACTAGAAATCCTTTTAGGAAAATAGTAATGAACTCTAATATGAATGAAGAGTTCCAAGGTATATAATAAATGAAGCCTTTTGCCTCTCTAAAAAAAAATATGTTTTGCAGAAAATAAGCATATTGCCATAAAAGCAGAGAAATCAACCTTGAAAAGAAGGCCACGGAAAACACACTACTCCCATCGGTAAGTTACTCAAGTGCTCTGTGACTCAGTTAGCTCTGATAGAGGAAACAATGCACTTCCCGGGCACACAGAAAGCGCTCGCTAAATGGAAACTTGTTTTCGACTTGGTCTCTTCTTTGGTAAGTCAGGATACAATTAATACTAAGTATGAGGAAAAGATACTCCACAACCTCTGGAAAATGTCTTGGTATTAGGAGCTGCTCTGAAGGCATGGCTGAAGAGATAAAGAAACTGTTCCTACTGCTCGGAGCAAGCAGAGGTGTTGACAGCTCTGGCCAAACTTAAGGGCTCCACCCACCATGAAGGAAGAGCGCTTCTGATGACAGCGGCTTTGAAACTTGAGTGTGTGTTTCTCATTTTAGTGCAATGAGAAATAACTGGGATTATCCATTGAAATAACTCACACTCCAGTGCCAGTCTCACACCAGGGAAGCATGCCGGCCATGGCTGGGTCATTAGTAATGCTGGCCACTACATCTCAGAGTGGGAGAGTGCCTGCCACACCTGCCCAAGGCTGCAGCACCGGCTTTAAACAGAAAATCTTTTCTGTAGGAATGAGGTGGGCACTTCTTTGCTTGCTTGTTTGTGGAAAGTTAAATATTGGTGAAGAAAAGGCAGCCTGCTTCCAAGAACAGGGTACCTGTTTCCAAACCCCTCCACTCTTCATCACCCCAGGGCACCACGTTCTACCTTTTTCTAAATATTTTCTCTGCCAAGGCAGAGTGCTTGGAAAGTGGTTTCAAATAAATGGCACTTGTCCCACTAGCTAGAGGTCCCTCTGGTAAAACAACTGCCGAAGGAAACTGCAGGACATCCTGGGAGGCACTAGGCCACAATATAAACGGCCAGAGGAGGGTAGGAAGAGGTAGGCAGGGGAAATGGTGAAGGGGTGAAAAAGCACCAATTTCCAGATATAAAATAAATCAGTCCTGGATGTCAGGTACAGCATGGTGACTATAGTGAAGGATGGCATACTGTATATTTGAAAGCTGCTAAGAGAGTAGATCTTAAAAGTTCTCATCACAAGAAAAAAAAATACCTGTGTGATAATGGGTCACTAACTAGATTTGTTGTGGTGACCATTTAGCTATATGTGCATATATCGAATTATGATGATAGAGACCTAAAAGTAATATAATGCTATAGGTCAATTATGCGTCCAAAATTAAACAAACGGCCATCGACGGAGCCCTTCCTCCCTCCGCTCCAGCCTCATCCAAGAGGACGCAGGCCCCGAGCTGGCTCCCCGCGCGCGTGGGCCAAAACCCCGGGACATCCTGGGCAGAAGCCAAGCAGGCCGGGCCCCCTGCTGGCATCTCCGCCCGAGTTAGTGGTCAGCGCCCAACAGGAAGCCTCAAGGGGAAGTATTCCATCTGCAGCCACATAAACAAGTTGGGCTCAAACTGAACAGTGCAGGCCGGGCCGCGAAAACACCCTTTGGAGTCCTGGCAGCTTCCCGGCCTCGATGGGTTGACTCCTCTAAGAGGAGTGAAACCAGAGCGGACGCTGCACGCACAGGGCTCCAGGGGACCAGCGCCTGAACTCGGGGCTGAGCCGTAAAGGGGCAAACCTCGCATCTCCACCCTTCCAGACCCCGGCCTTGCTCCCCTAATCTGCAGCCCAGAAAGTGCAGCGAAGGCCTCGCCTAAAGAGCGGCTTCGCGCTCCTGCCTGCGCGAATTGGGTCCACAGGGAGCGATTTCCCGGCGTGTGCACTGCCCGGGCCGGGCTCACGGCGCTCAGGCATGTCTCCTCGGCTCCCGATCCGGGTGTCGCTGGGGCGCCTCAAGTGCCCCCCAGCCACTCCCTGCAAAGAGTTAACCAAGTTCGCTCGGCGCCCGGGCCAGCTCAGCCTGGCGCCGCCGCTGCGCCCGGCCGTCCCCCGAAACGAGTCTCGCAGCGGATCCCCGCCCCGCGCGCCCGGGGCCCGCGCCGCCGCTCCTGCGATCGCTCACGTCGGCCACGGTCCCGGCTCTGCGGGACCGCGCCCCGCACTCAGGCCACCCCCCGGCGGGGGCCGACCACCGACCTCCCCCCGACCGCCCGCCTCCGGGGAGCCTCCCCCCTCCTTGGCCCTCTGCGCTCCCTGCATCCTCCCTCACTTCCTAACTCGCTCACGTCGGCCCCTCTCTCGGTCGGGGACCCCGGCCCGCGCCCCCTTCCCGCCGCCTCCCAGGAGGCGCCAGTACCGATGCCCTGGATGAAGATGAAGCCGGTGACCGCGAGCACCGGGTGCCAGTTAAACTCGGGCGCTCTCCCGTCCCAGCCGAGCCCCTCGCGGTAGTGGAGGACCCAGATGAGGGTGAAGATGACCGACAGGAAGCCGACCAGCAGCGCCGAAACGAGCAGCCCCAGGAAGCCCCGGTAGCCGTCCATGGCCATCAGCACCCCATGCCCCGCGCCGCCGCAGCCGCAGAAACTGGACTGGCCACGGCGGATCGCGGGCGTAGCCTTCTAGGAGGCGTCTCCGCCCGGGAGGAGGGGCTGCCGGGGTCGTGGGGCCTCCAGGGGGCGGGTAGCCGCCCTCACACACACACCCGTCCTTCCTCGGGGATCTCCGGCCGCTGAGAGCTCTCGCTGCGCGGTGGGCGCCCCTGACTCGGCGCCCCAGCTTGCAGAGCGCGCGAACAACCCATCCACGTAGTTGTTGCGAGTCAGAGCCGGGGTGATTCCGTACCCACCACTTCCTTTTAACTCTTCCCGCGTCCCTTCCTTATTTGTGGGAGGCTGAATAAGGCAGTTCACCCCGGGCTTATTCACTTGAACGGCCATCGACTGAGCCCTTCAGGATGTCCCCGAGGTTTTGGCCCACGCGCGCGGGGAGCCAGCTCGGGGGGCCTGCGTTTTCTTGGATGAGGCTGGAGCGGAGGGAGGAAGGGCTCCATCGATGGCTGTTTGACAGGAGGGTCCGTTGGGTGGGGTTGTGTATGTGACTTTGGTTAATGAAGGCTTCGGAGCCCCAGTCCGAGAGGATTGGCCGTCTTTTGGTGCTAAGAATGCTCCAAGGAGGAACCTGTGGGGTGGGATGGGCTTGGCCCTACCTAGCAAGGAAACTGCTTGCGGTTCGCGCTTTAGGGAGGGAAGAGAGACACCCCCGAACCCCGGACTTGCCTATACTAGTATAGTGTGATAGAAGTGGATCTGTAAAGGGCCTCCCTGCCCAAACCCATCTGGACCAAAGCCCCACCTTGAAGTGAAGCTCACTCCCTGCCCTCTTTCCCAACGTTATCATTACCCATTCTCCGCTGGACAGGAAAAGTGTCGGTGGTGTCTAGTGCCATTAAAGAAAACGGGGCCCTGTTAGGACTTCTAGATTGCGCGTGGGGACATTCACTTCTAGCCTCTCCTGCAGCTCATCTCTAAGGACTGGCCTTGTTGCCTTTCGAAAGGCCTTAGAAAGTGTGTGTGGGTGGTTTTCAGTGTAAAAAAACACACACAAGTTTTAGGCCAAGAAAGTAGGCATGCAAAGCCCTGATAGTGGGCAGGATTAACGGCTCAGTTAAGAGGCTGCGGACTTCCCCCTGTCAGTTTTTCTCTTGGTGGAGAGAGAAAGAGAGGGAGAATAAGCACATGGAATAGAAGGACCCTTCCCCATAGTGTAAGGCTTTCTGTGGTCTGAGCCAGCCTAGTCCTCCACTCTAATCCTTTCCCACAATCTGACTGGCCCTGATGTCCACGGCCCCTGACCACTCCCTACCACCTTCCTGCTCTTCTGACAGGGAGCCAACCAGCCGCCTAGAAAGTCCCTGCAGCCGTGCATGGCCATCAGTGCTCCATATTCCTTGTCCCAGCAGCCACGGGGTTTGCCTGAGCCCACCTGCACCCAGCAACCTTCCCTGAGTCTGTCCATGCCCCACTTTACACCTACCCGCACTTCTACAGCCAATGCATGCCTACACCACTTATCAAGATGCAACCATCTGTCCCTGTGCCTGTCTCCATGTCCCAGACTACCCCTTGAGGGTATTAACCGTCTAATTTTTCCTTATATTCTCCTCAGCATGTAGTAGTTACTCAGTAAATGTTTGCTGAGACATGAATGGGACTGAGTATGTGAGTCAGGGTCCTGGCAGGAAACCGATGGCACATCTCAATCGAGCAATTCAGTAACTAACAGGACCTAGTATTTATAAAGTTGTGGGCAGGGGGTAGGTAACCTCAAGGGTTTTGCAGTGCCCAGGCCTGAAGGGGAGAGAGCTACTGAAATCCAGGGCGATAAAAATGCATAGGAAAGGCAATCTGATTAGGGCTATGGCCTTGAGTTGAGGGACTAACCTGCAGGAACTCCACAGAGAGGAAGAATGGGAGGCAGAAATATTCCAGCCTTACTCTCCTCCCCTCCAATCTCCTGCACAGTCTGAATAGCTTACCTTAGTCAGAAGCCAGAGGGGAGTTCATGCAGTCCAATAGCTCAGCCTCCTAGGGAACACCACAGAGTGGAGAAAGGTAAGAGTAGGTCTACAGAATAAACAAAATTCACTCAATCTTCCTGTCTCATTTTTTTTCAGACACTTTTGGTTCTTGAGTGCTGCAAATGTTTTGTTTAATTTTATGCTGTTTCTCTTCTTTTGGAACACTTAGTCAGTAAAAAATGTGTTAAGGAAGAGTTTATTGATTTTGAGAGAGAGAGGAAGGGAGAGGTTGAGAGAAACCTGTGAGAACACAACATCAATTGTCTGCCTCCTGCAGGCCCCGTACTGGGAATTGAACCGCAACCTCCTGGTGCAAGGGACACACCCGCCAGGGCTTAACTAGAATTTTTTAACAATAGTGTCATCGTATCCCTATTCTTCTCTCTACAAGTATCTACTTAACTTCCTCATCCCCTTGACCCAACACCTTCACTTCACTCTTGAATTGATTTTGCTCAGCAACAGCAGCAGCAAATAAAATTCCTGGGATTCCAGACGCCATCTAATGAAAGCATGGCCAGGTGGCATGGGTGGTGTTGAATCATCCTGAAGTTACAAACTAAACTGAGAGAAGTTCGATTTGTAAGTTGTCCTTTTAGGACCTAACTTTGATGAAACTTGTCACTTGAAACAGAAAAAAATTCATTAAATATTATCATAATGTTAACAACCTTTTAAAAGAGTTGTTCGATTAAAAAGTTTCCCATGTGAGATGGTAAAACAATTTGTTACCAAAGTACTTAGAAAGACTAGGTAACCTGTTAGCAATGCTATCTAAGGGATTCCCGCTATGTGTGTATAGGGAGGGTGGGGTGTGTAGGCGGGGCATTTAGCCTTCCTGAAAACCCTGATTCTGGAAACATGTACATGTGGACACAGATTTTGATTGTCCCTGGTGTAGTCACTGAATGCAGAGTGAGGAGATAAGGTGTGAAGACGTGGGAAAAGAAAAGCCGCACCCCAACCATCAGGAGAATTGGAACCAGGTGCCCTGCATGCCATCTATCTATTAATTGTTCACACAGGAATGTTGCATTTCTTTTGGTGCACACAGAAGTCCAGTATTCTAATGTAAAGTATAATAAGCTGTACATAGTAGCTTACTTTGTGGAATAAGTGGGCCATTTTTTTTAAACTTTCAAATGTTGACTGTGTTGACAGTCTCCACCTTTCTTTGCCTTCCTTTGTGCCCAGTAACACTGTGCGCCCTTGCTTCTCCAGGCCTGCGTGAGGTATTGGTCGCCTGCTCTTGCTTGTCCCGGGTCTTCATCCCCCTCGATTGGGTTCTCTTAAGTCTGTTTGCATTTCTGTAAATAGTCCCTTGATTAAACTCTCTGTTTTGCACCAGCTGTTTCCTGCAAGACCCTGACAGAGACAAGCGGAAAAATACTCTTGCCTAATGCTGTTTCCCCAGCCACCCGCCCCTTAACTGTCTATGCCTTCTGAGGGCACACTGTGAAAGGAGGAGTATACGAAGAAAGGAGATCACACATCTTCCTGTCCTCCCTTCTAGTAGACCGAGATTGGGGGCTCAGAAAGCTGTCCTGGATGACTGAAATAAAGCAGCTTACAGCTGATCCCCGATGACTAAAATAAAAGAACTCACGGCTGACACTGTGACTGATGACATAAGCCAAGCCCAGGCAGTGGTCCAAGGCTCCTTAGCAAAATAAAATGGGTTCCGGTTTTGAGATGAACACAGTCAAACTGATGCTAATGGGAGGAACATACATTCCTCATGCGAGGCTAGACTGTGTTGTCTTCAGGAACAAAACCCAATGTCTGCTTTGCTGAGGTGTGAGGTGTTTCTGCTCTGAGGGAACGAGTGAGGAGAGGAACCTCAGACCTAGCTGTGTGGAGACCAGCTGTGGAGCAGCCTGTACCACCTCCCTGACTCAGGGTCCATTTACCCCAAGAGGGCAAGGCTGAAGCAAGGAAAGATTCCATTTGTATCTGGCCACAGCCCACAGAAATCCAGCTTGCAACGAGGCAAGAAGTAGCTCTTTTCCTGAGGGAGCAAAGTGGCACACAGATTGGTAAGCAGACCCAAGGAGGAGAGGATTCTGGGAAGGACATGGGGAGTGAGGAGAGCACCTTCTGAGGTGGCCAAGCAAAACACCCAGCTCAGTAGAGCGTCTTTCCCATGCTGCACACAGGGGTGGAGAAGGATGTGGGGTGAGCATAGGTCAGACCAAGGCATTACTCTACTCCTTTCATACCATAGCGCAATGTACCTTGGTTGCAGGCACATCCCCAGTGGGGAGTATGCAGGAGGCAGCTGATCTATGTTTCTCGCTCATCGATGTTTCTAACTCTCTATCCCTCTCCATTCCTCTCTGCAAAAAAACAATAAAATATATATATATATATATATTTTTAAAAAGACACCCAGGGAATGCACATGGGCCACTTAAAGGCCTCTGGGCTCCAAAGGCTCCAGGTGAGCCTTTCGAAGAGATACTCATCCAGCCCAGCCTGGGGGCTGGCCAGCCTGCGGAGGTGAGTCAGGTGTCGCCCATCTTCTTGATGAGTTTCACCTCCTCACCCAGGAAGTGGTTCTCCGGGAAGTCAGAGAGCTGAGGGTCTGCGAGGGTAGAACTTAGGGCCGGCAGACCCCCAAGGGCCTGGTTCCGGGTCCTCTCCAGGCCAGGGCAGCTTCCATGGCATCCTGAGTTTCACCCCACTTGTCTTGGGAAGGCTTCAGCACATCCTGAAGAAAATGCGGCCACCACGCTGGTTTTGTAACTTTAAGAGAAGCTGGTGCCTTCACGCTTCTCTGCCAGCTTGCAGAAGTGGCTCTCGCCCTCCAGAGCCAGAGCCATATCCGCGCGGTAGAAATAGAAGACCAGAGAGAGGTAGGTGCGGGAGGCCCTCGGATGCAGGCCGGCCAGGCGGTTGGTGGCAGCCTCCACTTCGGTGGAATAATTCTGAAGAATTTGGGAACTCATGGTTGTTGGGCAATAAGGCGTTAAGGTAGAAAGACAACAACGGTGTGTTGGCTGGTCTTGGAGGCTGCAGATAGCTGAGGTGGTTGAAGGTGGTGATTGGAAAAGTGGGTGGAGGGTGGTTGGAGGCTAGAAGAAGGGGCGTCCCTGGGTCTGCTCCATCTGGGACCACTGAGGGCACTGCCTCATGTAATTTTTTAAATTGCTTCCGTTATCATCCTGTTTCAGTTGAGTTTGGGGATAACTGGTGAGGCAGGAAGCACTTAGGCATGCCATTGGTAACTCTTCCTGATCACCTGGTAATTCTCTGCCAAGACAAGATTGCAGTGACCCTATCCCTTCCCTACCCTCTCAGCCAAAGTGCAGCAATCCAGTCCAGACACAGAGTGTGGTCTTTATCCAGGCAAAAGGGAAAAGAATTAAGTTCCATGATTCCCCAATTCTCATCCACCACCCTTACCCCATAGGTTAGTAGGAAATAACCAAGTGAGGAAAAAAAAAAGAAAAAGAATGAGGTTTGGTCACATCTAGGCTCTATTTATTTTAGAGCCCTCATCCCCATGCAAACTTACAAATCCTACTGAAAAGTTGATGTTAGTGGAGCCATTTTTTAAAAGAGCCAGAGCAGCCATCCAAGACCTGCTTGCACATCTTGCTCCTTGAACCTTTGGAATGCTTGAGCTGGGCAAAATAAACCTTTGAACGGGGACACACCAACATTGTCTTCCAAACAGCTGTCTGTAAAACAAACAGGAAAGCAGGCATTGTGACCACAGGACTGATGGTTTTGCACACTCTTTCTGAAGATAAAGCCAGTAATCAGCTAGGTATAGCTAAAGAATAACTCAGTTTGTTAACACCAAGACAAATTCTTTTCTTCTATTTGTGTAATTATTTCCCCTCCTTTTTAAATTAAAAAACAAAACAAAACATCCTTGCCTTCACCCTGTAATTGGGACACAATTTGGGTTTCTGCCGGAATCTGTGCCCCTGAACTGCAATTCTGTGATCTCAAATAAACGTTTGTTGCCTCTCACTTCTGCTTTTTATCCTTAGGTTAACATCCTAGTTTAAAATATAAGCTCCTTCAGGGTGAGAATTTCTTTGAGGCAGGTGTAGGATGACATAGAGACATGAAAATGCTTGCCATGAAGGAAGAAGTTATTTTTTTTCTAGTATTCACAGTCCCCTAGAAACAGGAGGCATGGATCTCCATGCACTGCCAGTCCGGGAAGGTCGGGAAGGTGGGAAGCAAGATGATCAGGCAGGGAGAGAGGGAACTGCAGCCAGGAGCCTTTCCTGTAGTTTTTGAGGGAAGGCATGAGAGATGCAAGGTAAACAATTGGAGCAAGCTAATAATTGGATATTTTAATAATTCCAGTGGGCTCTGGGCTCTAGGGGTGGTCCACAGTGCCTGGTACCTGGCCCTGCAGGGCAGGGGATGGTGTCCCAGACTGTAGAAGTCTCATGAAAGGAGATGGGGTGGGGGGGGGGCGGTGGGGAGGGAATAGACTCAGATTTGGTTGTTCTGTATATCAAAGGTATTCTGGCAGGCAAATTGTTATTGCTAGGAATTAGTCAACTCTAAAAAGAGTGGTTTCCCCAGTCCAAAGGCCCCAAAATACCAGAGCATCAAGAATACAGGGGGGGAAATAAAATATAATTAGTACAGCCTATAATTGTTATTGACAAAGGCAAGGCCTTTAATATAACACATCTGTGAACTGACTAGAAAAAAGTTAAAGAATTAGCAGGAAGGGAGTGCTCTGGGACACTTTCCTCATAACCGAGCTTTTTCCTATGTAAACCAGATTTATAAGTACACTAAACTGTTGGATGGGGCATTATAGCATGTGAAGAACTGGATTATACTGTAATTAATGAGTAGTCAAAAACATCACTTACCTTTGGAAAACTTTTATTGGATGCTTCTTTGGCTTTGTAATAGCAGGACTAAGGGCTCTAATTACAGTTCTCCCAGACATGGATGCATATTTTTAAAGGGCATTCATAGGCAGAGTGTCTCAGAAATATATTTCCAAAATTTTGGCTCATGGATCTCAAGGTTTTATTGAAATACTAGAGGCCTGGTGCATGAAATTCATGCATGGGGGGTTGGGGGGAAGGGAAGGTCCCTCAGCCCGGCCTGCACCTTCTCCAATCCAGGACCCCTCGGGGGATCTCCAACTGCCGGTTTAGGCTTGATCCCTGCAGCCTAAACCGGCAGTCGGACATCCCTCTCATAATCCAGGACTGCTGGCTCCTAACTGCTCACCTGTCTGCCTGCTTGATCGCCCCTAACCACCTCTGCCTGCTGGCTTGATTGCCGCTTAACTGCTCCCCTGCTAGCCTGATCGCCCCAGCTGCCCTCCCCTGCCAGCCTGATCACCCCTAACCTTGCTCCCTGCTCCCCTGCTGGCCTGATCACCCCTAACTGCCTCTGCCTCGGCCCCCACCACCGTGGCTTTGTCTGAAAGGAAGTCAGACATATGGAAGATGTCCGGTTGACCCAGTCTCATTAGCATATTACCCTTTTATTAGTATAGATGGATTCGTGCACCGGTGGGATTCCTCGGTGTGACCTGCGGGGATCGGGCCAAAACTGGCAGACCAACGCGCCTGCTGCTCCTGCCTGCCACCCCTGCTCATCCCAGGCCCCGCTGCACCTGCCACTGCTGCTGCTGCTCCTGCTCCGTAGGCTTGCTGCCACTCCACTGCAGTCTCTGGGCTACAGCGGCCAGCTGTGGGAGCACACTGACCACCAGGGGCAGCTTCTGCATTGAGTGTCTGCCCTCTGGTGGTCAGTGTGCATCATAGCGACTGGTCAACCGGTCGTTTGGTCGCTTAGGCTTTTATGTATATAGAATGATGAAGGAACCATGCATGCCCAAAAAAGAGAACTCTGAAAATAAACCAGAGAGTTTCTTTTAATTGGCCAAACATTTGGCTAAATAAATTTTATTTGCAAGTGGCTTACACAGACCTCACTGAGTCTCAAGAAGCCTTGGTTGTCATTTCTATTAGTAGGTAAAAGCTCTTTTTAAAGAGAACACCAAATGGGATAAGTCCAAATTTTACTTTTGTTCCAAAATTATTTAGCTTGGCTTCTGTTATTTATACGTTTCCTCCAAGCCTGGATCTTTGAGATTTCAGTCAACAAGAAGCAATTTGGAATAAGGAAATGCACGGTTCTAAGCCTTCAATCTGCTGTCAGCTTGCTGTGTAATCAGACAATTTATAGAAACCAAAAAGTGGGCTGCAGTTTGCTAATCTGTGACAGGATAGCTTCATACTAGATCAGGGTTCTTAACCTGGTGTCTGTGGATAGAACCCGAAATGGAAGAAAATTGCACCTTTATTTTCATTAACTTAGAATTGAAATTTAGCAGTTTCTTAAACTATAAACACAAGCCCCACTAGTATTGCAGTGGCAATGACTTTGTCACCAGTACAAACCACTGATATTTTCATCCCCCATTAAGAGTTGTGGATATCTCAACTTACCATTTGTACTCAGTGCTCCTTCTGAGCTGCAGCAGTTATTGGGCCTGAAGCTAGATCTCAAGGCATCAGCAATGAAGCGTATATACTATTATATCACAAATTTGTTTTTTTTAATTTGATAACTCCTTTTCAATGGAATTGGTTTCCTTTGTAGTCCTTTTTCATTTTATTTTATGCATTTTAAAACAATATTTGAAGGAGAGGTCCATAGGTCTTATTAGTCTCCCCCCCACCCCCGCCCTTTTTATTGAAATATTTGTCTGTGAAGGGAGCCAATACACATGAAGGCCAAGAATCCCTCAACTAAATGACCTTTAAGGCTTTTTTTCCTGCCTTTAAATCTATACTTTGTGCCATTGAACCCAGAAACTCAGGGAAGGCTATCAACTAAACCTCACATCTTACAAAGTACAGTCACCATCCTACCATGATAGGAATGTAAGAAACAGCACTTGAAGAACTTGATGTGTCTCTTAGAAGATTAACTGAGGAAAACCTCAAATCTTCGTAACCCAGAGCTGTTATTAGATGCTGAGCTGTCCTGAAAATAAAAGGCCTGCCTCTTGATTGCTTAATCTCCATTTTCTGATGGTCTGGCAGAGCTGTTCTATAAGCATAGCCAGGCCAGGCAAGAGTATCAAACAGATCCTGTTTGTCATGAGTATCCTGCTGCCCCCTCTTTTTAGACCTTCCTCTCCTACCTTGGCTCTTCTCCTTCCCAGCACCCACAGTTTGCACAAGAACCCCCAACACTCAGACTACCATATACCACCATATCAAGGCCCTAGATCCGTGGTTCTCAACCTTGGCTGCACATTAGAATCACCTGGGAATCTTTTTAAAATCCTGATTGCTGGGCCTCATCCTCCGGAAAGTCTGTTTCTTTGTTATGGGGTGGGGCCACAACATTAGTAACAAAGAAACTCCTCCAAGCCCTTGTTTCCATCTCTAGGTAATATATGTGCATTTAAGGTGTGTTAAGATGATTACTTAAGTCCAAAGTCGCAAACGAGGTTCTAGTATACTCCTGGCTCCCCTCCTGTTTCATCAAAGCGTTCTTTGCTTATGTACAGAGTCATAAAAACCACTGATCTGAGGACCTGATCTTATCTGTTTATGTGGTAACAGTCTTAATTTTGGATAATTAAGAAATAATGACTATTTTTTCTTTTAATTTGCATGACTCACCCAGGTTAAACTCTTAAGAAAGTCTTTCATGGAAATGTATAATGATCTGAAAGTCCAGCCTGAACTCTCTGGTTTGCCATGGACATCGAAAATGAGAATATATCTATGCACTTTGCCCTTAAATAGTTTTCCAAGATTAAACTTAGAACACTTTGCATTGACCCCAGGGTGGAATAGTGTTGGGGACAAGGATATTTGCCATCATCCTTAAATTTTGGGTGGGAGCCTTTTAAGTGATGGTTCTCCATCAGCATTAAAATGACTATTTTAGTTGTCCAGAATTTCCTCTTAATTACTAAATTTCAGCTCCAAACAATGAAGTCATTTTCCTTGGATAGTCTCTATTTGTATATAAACAATGAATCTTAGAACAGACTGATCCTATACAATAATATGCAAATTGACTGAACAGTGAAACAACTGTTTGCTATGGTGCACACTGACCATCAGCAGGCAGATGCTCCACACAGGAGCTGCCCCCTGGTGGTCTGTGCACTCCCACAGGGGGAGCACTGCTCAGCCAGAAGCCTGGGTCACAGCTGGCGAGTGCAGCGGCAGTGGTGGGGGCCTTTCCACTGGACTGTGAGAGGGATGTAAGTCAGCAGGCAGACATCCCCTGAGGGATCTCGGACTGTGGGAGTGTGCAGGCAGGGCTGAGGGACTTCCCCCCCTCCCCCCTAGTGCACAAATTTCATGTACTGGGCCTCTAGTTGTTAATAATTGACTTCAAACTGAAAACAATCCAAAAACATACCAACTGTAGGATAGATCAATTTTGATACAATTGAATATTATAGAATAATAACAATAAACTAAAATGCAACAAAGGAACAAGTTGGAGATACCTACAAAAACATAAATGAATAATGTTGAGTAAAAAAGCAGGACACAAAATAATATACACAATGTAGTTATAGATTTAAAATTCAAAAAGAGGTAAAAATAAGCCCTTCTGTTTAGAGATGCATACAGAGGCAGGACGTTTATTTTTAAAAGCAGGGAATTATACCCTGGCTGGTTTGGCTCAGTGGATAGAGCGTCAGCCTGCAGACTGAGAGGTCCCAGGTTTGATTCCGGTCAAGGGCATGTACCTTGGTTGCAGGCAGGTCCCCAGTTGGGGGTGTGCAGAAGGTAGCTGATCGATGTTTCTCTCGCATCGATGTTTCTAGCTCTCTGTCCCTCTCCCTTCCTCTCTGTAAAAGATCAATAAAATATATTTTAAATAAAAAGCAGGGAATTGTGCCCTGGCTGGTTTGGCTCAGTGGATAGAGCATCAGCCTGCAGACTGAAAAGTCCCAGGTTCAATTTCTGGTCGGGCTCATGCCCGGGTTGTGGGCTTGATCCCTAGTGGGGGCATGCGGGAGGCAGCCAATCGATGATTCTCTCTCATCATTGATGTTTCTCTCTCTCTCTCCTTCTCCCTTCTTCTCTGAAATCAGTAAAAAATATATTTTAAATTTTTTTAAAAAAGCAGGGGAATTGCTCTAAGTCAGGATAATGGTTACATTGTGAGGGAGGGACAGAATTGTGATCAGAAAGGCACGGATATGTGGCTCCTTAGCTGCTGATAATCTATTTTTTGAACTGGAGGAGGGGTTATGTGGTTATTTGTTTTGTGGCTATTATTTGAATTATGCTTCCCCCCTAAGATGCATGTTATATTTCACAATTTAATTTAGAAAAAAAAGAAAACAAAGGAAACCATTGCTAAGATAAACAAACCATAAGAGAGCACCAGGAATGAACAGGCAAATTTGGGAGAAAAGTAGAACTTTTCAAGTACAAATGAAAAATTAGGCAAAATTAACCAAATACTGGACTATAAAGTAAGTCTCAACAAATTTCAGAGAGAGACAGATTACAGACAGGAAAATGAAATGTTGGAATGGCTTTTAAACTGTAATTCTTGAGAGCTTGTTTGGAGGTTCTAGCAGGGGAGCGCAGCTACTCGTATACCCTTGACCGAAGACCGGTCCTCTCCTGGGGGGGGGGGGGGGGAAGGTCGCCCTCTTCAACCGAGTGCGCAGCTTTGGGAGGGACGCACATGGATCGGTGAGGGAGGAGGGGGACACCCGCCTAGCCAGCCAGATCAGCCGAATCAACCCTGGCAATCAATGGGGTGACAGATGTCGCAGCCAGATCGCCCTCACATCCTAAACTGTAATTCTTTAACCATGCTATAGCCATTTTTGTTGCTCTTACAGAGTTTGAAAAGGTGTGCCCTTGAAGCTTGTGACTTTTAAAGGGTGTCTAAAATAGGATAAGCAATACAATAAATAAGATTCAGAAATGGTTGTCTCCTTGAGCAAATGCCTTTCTAAGAGAAAATAAAAAATACTTAATTGAACCATAAAACTTTTATTGGTAAAAAGAATTGGTAAAGAACTACTGGTAATTTTTTTTGGAAAATTTCATTTGAGAGATCAATTTATAAATGCTTATTATCTAAGCAGATAAAGTGGCCTCAATATGAATCTGTTCGCTGTTTGTATCTTTATGAATTTAGTTCACTGTGTCATCACTTTCGTGATGGTTCAAGGTTTTAAAGTATATTGAACTAAAATGGGTTTAAAGAAGTAACCGGGGTCATGCAGATTAACTGACTTTTCTACTTCAGGTATTTTATTTAGTATATGAACTCTGTGGACTGAGATAAGACAGGGAGAGGCTGGCAACATGCCCAGAGTTCCTCGAAGGTTATAAATCCTAACTTGCTAAATTCTGTTTATGAGGATGAAACCTCTGGCAAAAGGCCCCAACATGTCTGAAAATTATCTGTAAAGGCAGAAAGTCATCTAAATGTAATGTACTTGAAACTATTCACGTATGCCGCAGTACAAATATGATAAATTTTATGAATTCATTATTTTTCACACAATGTGAAAAGTGGAACTGCAGGAATTGTCTGATTTTAAATATGGTTGGAAATGTGGAGGTCTCAGGTGGGTTCATCCCAAGAATTCAAGGTTGGTTTAACACTAAAAAACCAATCAATGTAACTTAAAACATTAACAGTCTGAAATAGAAAAACCACATGATCATCTCAGTAGATGCAGAAAAAGAATGCGACAAATTCCAACATCTACATTCAATAAAAACCCAGAAAACTAGGACTAGAAGGGAACTTCCTCAAATTGACAAAGGGCATCTATGATCAACCTACAAAACTGTAACTGTTTAACCGTGCTTTAAATTTTCTACAAATGTTCGTAGGAGCTTTATTTGTAGCAGCCAAAAAAAGCAAACAACCCAAATGTTCATTATCATACTTAATGGTGAAAGACTGAAAGATTTTCCCTATGTGTTGGGTACCCATATGCAGAAAAACAAGTCCAAACAAACTTTGATCCATGCCTTGCACCATACACAAAAACTAACAAAAGTTGATTATAAATCTAAATATAAAACCTAAATTAAATATCTAAAAGAGTGACCATTCCGAGTGTTGGCAAGGATTTGGGGCAGTTGGAACTCTCATATACACTGATGACAGGAATATAAAATGGTACAGCCATTTTGGAAAAACTATTTGGAAACTTTTTAAAAAGTCAAGCATATACCTAATGTATGACCCAGCCATTTCTCCCTTGGTTTTCACTCAATAGAAATAAAGCATATGCCCATACAAATTTGTCTGTAAATGTTTGTAAGATCTTTATTTGTAGTAGCCGAAAAATGGAAACAACCCAAATGAACATTAACAGGTAAAGGCATTTAATTGTGGTCATAAACAAACAATGGAGCACTGCCAAGGAATAAAAAGAAATGAACTATTGGTACATGCAACACAGATGATCTCAAAACAACTATACTGAGTGAAAGAAGCCCCCTGAAAAGTATTTACTGTGTGATTCCACTTATATAAAATTCTAGAAAACTCAAACTAACCTAAAGTGACAGACACAGAGCAGTGGTTGCCTTAGAAAGAGGAGAGAGGGGCAGGAGGGAGGGAAAACTCTTTGGGGTAATGGATATGTTTGTTATTTTGATTATAGTGATGTTTACATGTCAAAACTTAACAAATTGTACACTTTAAATATGTTCATTTTATTGTATGTCCATATGCCTCAATAAATCTATACTAATAAAAGGGTAATATGCTAATTAGGCCGGACATCCTTCCTGACAAAGCTGGGGGCGTGGCCCTGATCTCAGGCCAGGCCTAGGGACCATATCTGCACACGAATTTCATGCGCTGGGCCTCTAGTTTGTTAATAAAATGTAAAATTTACACATGGAAAATAAACACATGAGAATGTGCTTACCATTAGTTAATAAGGAAAACTAAATTTAAAATCACATTGAGATCCAATATAGTTATTGGGGAAAGGGTACAGCTTGTTTAATATGCTTTCATATTAGAACAGAAATTTCCCTGATTTAGAAATAACATGAACACAGTCTTTAAAGAAAACAGTCGTATTATTTATTACAATGTTTTATGGAGCCTCTTCTCTGGTGTCATGTCGTCCAGCTCCACCAGTCATGTGGAACAGTCAGGCGTGTGCCCTTAGGAACCAGGTTTGTTCTCCAATGCTGGTCTTCACGAAAGGAAACAGGGTTCCTTGGTGAGCAATGTATTCCTTGAAAAAGAATAATTCAAGCTGGATTTTGAATTATCTTAACTATTATCACATAAAAAGAATGTTTTCAACAGTTCCTGATAGGGGGGTAGCGGTTAAAGAAGATAAAGTGGTTGAACGGAGGGAAGGCTGCTAGGCACAAGTAGAAACAATCTAAGTCTCAACTAGAAAAGGTTATATACCCACCAAAAACACTAAGATAAAAAGATAAACAACCACAAATGTTGGAGTAAATGGTCTGGCAGTTTCTTATTAAACTATACATACACCTATTCTGGGACCCAACAATTTCATCCTTAGATGTTTACCTAAAAGGAATAAAGACATACCAGTATGTTCACCCACAAAAAAATTGTACAAGAATATTCACCACAGCTTTATTCATAACTAGAGGACCGGTGCATGGATTTGTGCACCAGTGGGGTCCCTCGGTCTGGCTTGCGGGGATTGGGCCGAAACTGGCTCTCTGACATCCCCCAAGGAGTCCCAGATTGTGAGAGGGCGGTTCTCAGGTGACGCACTCCGGAATCGGGCTCCCTCCTCTCTGATTCCAGGTGCGTCACCTGAGAAGCACAGCTGCCAAGTTACCACAGCTCAGCAGCTCCTGCATTGAGCGTCTGCCCCTGGTCGTCATTGTGCATCATAGCTAGCGGCCAGTTGGCCGGTCTCTTAGGCTTTGAGATATATACATAGTGTTGTTGTTTTTTCAAGTAGAAACAGCCTGGGTGCCCATCAACAGGAAAATGGAAAAAACAAATGGTGATATATTCATGCAAAAGAATACTCAGCAATAAAAGGAATGAACCACTGACACATGCAATGTTAATCTCAAAAACACGCTGAGTGAAAGAAGCATTATGCTTTGCATGATAGCATTTATGTAAAATATTAGAACAGGCACATTTAACCTATAAGGCAAAATAATCAGAACAATAGTTACACCTGGTAG
The DNA here is from genome assembly GCF_014108235.1 of Myotis myotis. Taxonomy (NCBI): domain Eukaryota; kingdom Metazoa; phylum Chordata; class Mammalia; order Chiroptera; family Vespertilionidae; genus Myotis; species Myotis myotis. The sequence goes on from NW_023416390.1 coordinate 46,343,642, forward strand.
GACGTGGAGTGGATTGCCTAGAAAGGGCCAGGAGGAAACTTCCTAGGATGACTGCAATGTAAAGGGTTTGGGTTACACAGGTCTATGCATTTGCAAAAACTCAGCAAATTTATACTTAACATTTGTGTACTTCGTTGCATGTAAGTATACATAAAAAATTTTAAAAACTAAACAGTATTAAATCAATTTAATGACATGCATGTTGAACTATTAGGGAAAAGTATACCAACGTCTGCAATTTACTTTGAAGTAAATCATAAAAGTGGCATGGATAGATAACAATGTAGAGTGAAAGGTAGAATCCATGTGGTTGGTATTTGGATATTTACCATAAAATTCTGTCAACTTTGCTGTATGTTTGAAAATTTTCATGGGGAAAGCCTTTTAAGAGGTTTGGAGGAAATCTGGCATAAGTTTTTGTCAACCTAATGGGGATTTTTCCGATCTCTGCACTTACTCATTGTAGGACCTTGCACAAATTAACTTCTGCAATTGTCATTTTCCTCATTTGTACGACGGAGTTCACACCTCAGATGGTTACTCTGAATGCTGAGACAACTCCTTTTACATGCATCACCATGATAGTAGACAGGAAGCACTCACTAAATATAACTTACAAGTTTTTTAAGAGCATGTACAGGACACAAAACAACTGGTGGAAGGATGTGGGGCACCTTAATTTGTTTAAATAAAGCAATATGATTTCCTCACTAGGTTGTTCAAATGGAAGGATGTGGGGCACCTTAATTTGTTTAAATAAAGCAATATGATTTCCTCACTAGGTAGTTCAAATAACCATAATAATATTTCTTTTGTTTTGTCCCAGAAATGTTTTAGAAGGCCAAGGAAAATAATCTTATTGCATTGATATTGTGAGACTATACAGAACCTTAGATCAAGGAGTGAAATGCAGAAATGCATCTCTTATCAGCTTAATATCTGGACTTGCTGAAAGAAGCTACCCTGCTTCACCCAGTCTGAATTAAACACTCAGAAATGTCACCCCATTATGTTTTATGCCTGGCACTAGCACCTGTTAAGTAGGTGGGCACACATGAATGTCTCTAACACATTAAGGTAGAGAGGAGGGTTACGGTGGGGCAGGAGGCTATTAACCACAACTTCTCTTCACCCTCAAGAGGATAACAGACTCACACCTGGCAGGTGGCAGAATGAGCAACTGTATGCCCCTACTTTTCGGGGAAGCTTACTATATTATCTCCAGGTATGTGTGTTATCTGTAAATTTCCATATTCTTTGCTATCTTGTGTACCTTTTGCCATCTTTTTATCAACCATCCTGTTACCCATCATGCAGCCCACATTGCCACACAATGTTGTAAGTGCCTGAAACTAAGTAATAGCAGCTTGTCCTTGTCCTGCAATTGGGCACAGCCCTTCCGTTTGCTACATGGCCCACAGTTCCCTACTGTCTTCCACACGAGGTGCATTTCCTGCCTGGCCCATGTGGCACTTGGATCTTGGTCTGGTTCGATTTGGGCAGTGGTGAGACAGTAGGAGGTTCTTAGTGGTCGATTCAGATCTAGACTAGAAGCACACACCCATACGCACCAAAACAGGACGGCAGTACCATTTTATGTACCCTTTTAAAAAATGACAGGAATCTCGGTGGTCAGATGCCTTTTTGAGTACATGGGATCCTTTCTAGCATTTTATCAAAAGAAGGCAATAACTTAAAGGAGAAGGAGAAACTCAACAAACCTCTTCTGGAAAAAATCTGACAGGATTCAAGTCTTAGGACATTCTTTTCTGACACTCCCGGAAACAAAGATTAGGTTTTATAACTATATTTGCCTTGAAACCCACACAGCACTGCTTTCTTTCTTTTCTCTGGTATTTTTAATCTATTCCCCCTTTTCCAGATTGAAAGGAACTGGGCAGGGCCATTTACCTCGTGTCTAACTAGAAGTTTGGGGCTATATCCACCACATGGCAACTATTCAACCACTTCGTAATCACATCATGTCTCTAAAATGCTCTGAAAGCTTCACATATTAAATTAAATAGTTCTATTAAATGTGCATAAAATGAGAATGAATTTTTCAATTAGTGGATATAAAAGTATTCACATTTCATATATGAAGATAGTTTTATCATCTTGCTCCTGAGGTAATCACTTCTGCTTTCCCAAATGGTTGTAATACGTAGGATCAGATTCAGAAAGATCATATTTTTAGCCCACATATAAGTATTTTCCCTTTTTCTAAAATGTTACCCATCTTCTTTTCTGTTGCACAAAAGACAGTTTTATGTCTACTCCCTTTATTGCTGTAAGTTTATGGACTCTGCCACTAATTTCCTGACTTTTAGAATAGCTAATACGTCTCTCTCCTCAGCCCTGTTGATTATAATAAGGTTGAAATTTCTCTGCAAGCTTCAAGGGCAGAACAGGGCAGAATTTACATCATTCTTAACATGGGTTCAAGCTACAACTGAAGAGTTTTTATATAAATCATCCAAGCTAAAGTTCCTTATTTTAACCTTAGTAGGAATCAGCAATGATTTTTACTGCTATTTCCGCCCCTCCCCCCCCCCCCCCCCGCCTTTTTTTACTAGTTATTTTTTTGAGGCTGAATCAGAGAAATGTATGGAACATGTGCACTGCAAGCAACTGGATTTCTCTGACAGAGAGCACACAAAAATACTTTCTCCTTTTACTTAGGTTGCATTTATTTAACATTCTAAAGAATGACTATCTGATTTCAAGGATCATATTTAGATCAATTTTAACAAATAAGAAAAAATACTCATTTCACAAGTAAGATAAAACCAAAAGTTTTTTCTACCTAAGCAGTTAGTTTCCAAGCTACTCCTGGAACCACCTACCCTTCTACAGAGAGCAAAACTGGTACAACCCAGAATAACTTTACCTTACTGTATTGCCCAAGCAAAACTGGAGGACACACCAACTAGACCGAATGGTGAAATGAGTACAACATTCTTAATAATTAAGAGCTAACAGGCTACATATTAGAAAAAAATTCACTTAAAGTTTGTTCGGAATCATTTACATTCGTCTACGATAGAAGCACAAATAATCAATGAGAACATCAAGCAACGAGAATAAAACCATGGAAGAAGAAATAATTAGTACAAATACAAAATACAGATACATATTTAAGGTTTTCTTTTTAACTGTGATGACACATCTTGGGTTCAAAAGTATGCTTTCACATTACAGATCTCATTTCTCATCCTTAAGCAAAATATGGTACAGAGGACACAGGATTTCTTTCTTTATCTTTTGTATCTTTCTTTTTGTCTTTCTCTCTTAGTATTACCAATCAAAATTCCATACTATCCTTTAAGAGCCACGTTAAACACCTCCTCACCAATGACCTTCTCCCCAATGATTAAAATTAAGCTGTTCTCAACATTTTATATTTTCAACACCACCTAGCTAAAATCTCTAAAATGCTAGACTTCTTGGGAGAATATTCTAAAAATCCCTTACATAAAATGAAGTTCTCACCACCTTATATGGCAAGAGTTTAAAAGAGAAGTCACAGTCATCTGGAGTTAACACAAGATCTTATGGAGAACTTGCTATGCAAATAATAAAAAAGGAGGACTGGACACAGTTGTTGGGGTGTTTGGCTAAAAGTCTCATAAGTTACATCTCAAAATTAAAAATTTTCTCACTCTTTTTCTCAACTTCTGTTTGTGGCTTCTTCTTCTTCCCCAGGGTCACACACCATCTGGTAAACATAGCAGCTAAAGACCCTGCTGGGTTTCTGTTCTATGTGTAGGACCAAGTCTCTGTCAAAGTAGACTTCGTGGCTGTATGTCTGCAATGAAAACACAGTCAAAAGCAATCTCCCCTTCACTATTTAGAATAGAACCATATTGACTACTTGTCCCTAAAATGTCACAGCACCTATGCCAGGGATCTTCAAATACACATTTGGAGGCAAAATAGTTGTCATAAAAGGTTTATTTTTCATTATTTGTGGATATGCAGATTACTTACGACAGTGGTCGGCAAACCGCGGCTCGCAAGCCACATGCGGCTCTTTGGCCCCTTGAGTGTGGCTCTTCCACAAAATACCATGTGCGGGAGTGCACGTACAGTGTGATTGAAACTTCGTGGCCCATGCACAGAAGTCGGTTTTCGGAAAGGAGATAGACGAAACAAGTATACAAGACGAGTGTGGATGGGAGAGTTGGAAGGGGTCGACCTCAGCGAATGTACCTCAATCAGATTGAGGACGTTTTTAGCAAAGGCCAGCTTAGGAGTACCCTAATTAAGTTAGTAACAATGTACCTACCTATATGGTTTAAGTTTAAAAAATTTGGCTCTCAAAAGCAATTTCAGTTGTTGTACTGTTGATATTTGGCTCCGTTGACTAATGAGTTTGCCGACCACTGACTTACGAGAAAAGCATGACACAAAATGCTAAGAATGGAAAGAGCCCTGAACTTAAGAGTCTGAACAGCCAGATTTTATTGCCAAAACTGCAACTACTTCACCATGTTTTGGTGGGCAAATTGCTAAACCTCTCAGGTTCCCCACTGATAAAATAAGAATTGGATAAAATATTTCTTATAGCTTTTATATTCTATAATACTCAGAAGAATAGACAAATGCTTCTAAGAGTGCCTGGAAACACTACATTCTTAGATATGGTCTCCATTAAATAACTGTAAACTTTTATTTTTTAAAATATTAACAAACTTTCAAAATGAGAGAAAACCAAGGACTATGATAAGGAAATAGTCAGCATGTCCCGGAAAAAACATAAAGTTTTGTCTTTAAGGCCACTGGTAAGGTGACATCCTCTACTCCCTAGGGGAGGAAGTCTAAAGAAGTACTCATTTTGTCCTACATGTAGTCCAGTAACCTCTTTCATGTGGTCATTGGTCTATGAACTAGGACTGACACAGACATAGAAACATCTGTTTCAATAAATGCCACCTATAAAGGGAACCCTTACAACTTTGTATTGCATGAACGCTACTCACCACATCCCATGACTCCACCAGTGGAATGCTTTTAAGTAAAGTTCCATATTCATTACAGTGGAAATCAAGGTGAGCTTTTCCTTCGGCATCTATTTGAGTAACAGCTACCACAGAAAGCAAATCCAATTCATCTTCATAGTCCACAATTTTGAAAGTCTTGGGGAATAGATGGATAAGGCAAAGGAAAAGAAGAACAAATCCAGTTATCCAGTTAGGGTTATCTCTACATTTGTAGTTTAACTATTCTACTACTTATGAAAATAATGCAGAAAAAAGAATGAGTGGGTGGGAACATAGGGGGGAAGGTGTCTCTGCTTATATGCCTAGTAAAATACCAGTTTCAAGATTTTCAAGACTTAAACAGTATCCCACAGATTTTGACAAACAGAACCAAGCCTATGTACATCTCAGCCAAACTATAACTGAAATTCTCTATTATGAGCAAACCAGAGCTTCTCCAAATTCGAAAGAGATATTCAACTGCTGTCTCTGAATATCTGGTTCCCAGAAACAACGAAATATATAGAGCCCAGTTCTGCAACCTGAAGACTGCCACTGTGCTAGGAAGGTTCTTATGACAGAAAAAAACAAGTCATTTAAAGAAGAATTGATAGCCCATCATATACTATTTAGGATTCTATTTGTCATACTTTTTTTAAAAACCCTTCTTAGTTCCTTAAAGAAAACAAACAAACAAACAACAAAATTGCTGCTTAAACTTGAGGAAGGATATTTAGAATTGAAATTTAACCCACAAAACAGGAGTAGGATAAGAGATATAGGTTAGATTAAAGATGGTAAAAACTCAAGGAAGGAAAACCTAACTCCAGAACCCAGGGAGGAAAACCTGGGACTCCAACAGCCTCACAGGGAAGCAGATCCATGCCCAGCCATCAGGGATGGACCAGAGAGACATATCCTGGCAGGCACAGCAAATTTCTCTTAATCACCACATGCAAATCCTCCACTTACATTTGGTCAAACTGCTTGTTAACCCATTTGTATTTTCTACCTTTACCACTTATGACATACAAATTTACATAGATTTATTATCTGTGGTTCCTTTTCATTTACTTTTTTGCATTGATCTAAACTTGGTCAAACTTCAAAGTTTGGGTGTGCTTTTATAGATGTTAATCACAATCCTTTTCAATTTTCCTTTTCCAGGCTAAAAGTTTTTTTCTTATCTCATGATGTAGAGTAGCCCTCTTTGCAACTACCTCCTTCCCTCTTAATTATTCTTGCTACCTTTGGGTAGTTTTGGTATGTCTTTCTTGAATACAGTTTTTTATACAGGATAGGGAGCTTTCTGCTTTGTTCTCAACAGATTTCCTTGGTTCAAAAGAATAAATATATATTTTTTCCTTTTTGACAGTTGCCACATACTGGGCCAACTCCAACCTATTTTTAAAATTTTTCAAAAACTATCCTTAGAAGGTTATTCTAATATTTCTACCTAGAAATAGTACACAAATAATATAGTTCTATGGTCTAAATGGATTTAGTATTTATGCATTGGTTTTATATTTGCAGCATGGTAACTGTCAGTTGATTTCAAAAGTCCTTCCAATGCCTCTTCAAAAGAAAAGGATAGCCCACTGGTGTGGCTCATTGATTGAGTGTCAACCCATGAGTCAAGAGGTCACTGGTTTGATTCCCGGTCAGGGCACATGCCCTGGTTGCAGGCTTAGTCCCAGGTAGGGGCATATGCAGGAGGCAGCTGATTGGTGATGTTTCTCTTTCATTGATAAAATCTATCCCTCTCCCTTCCTGTCTCTCTGAAATCAATAAAAACAATAATTAAAAAAGGATAAAAATGTATTAGCTCAGTGACTAGTAATGTCAATTTGAGGCCAGAGGCTGAACTGATTTACGACCCTTCTTCCCTGGCCCATGAACATAAACAAACATATCCATGTCTAGTAGGTAAAAAAATAAGGTTAAAGCCATAAAGTCAGAAGGAGAAAACTCAAGACTTTTCTAAGAGATTTCCCTCTAAAACAGTGGTTCTCAACCTGTGGGTCGCGACCCCTTTGGCGGTCGAACGACACTTTCACAGGGGTCGCCTAAGACCATCCTGCATATCAGATATTTACATTACGATTCACAATAGTAGCAACATTACAGTTATGAAGTAGCAACGAAAATAATTTTATGGTTGGGTCACAACATGAGGAACTGTATTTAAAGGACAGGAAGGTTGAGAACCACTGCTAAAGTGTCCACATTAACACAACAAAACAATAAGCTAATGGTATTTTCAAGTTATTTCAGTCCTATGAACCTTTCTGCAAATAAAACCTTATGAATAATTCCAATCTGAAAAGAGAGGGTAACGGGAAAGCACTGGTTGAAATAGTATGCATAGTCTTACAGACTAAGCCTGCATGGAACTCACCCTCAATCTCTACCCCAGGGTCCCTGTTGGCCAAAATAATTTAAAACCCATAGAGCAAGTACATACTAGTTTGGTTTGTTGTCTCTGGCTAGAGTAATACCTCTTGTTCTGGGTCATCATCCAGAAGATTAAATTTTTTTTTAACCACCCGTCCAGATGCAGTAACAGTGGGTAAGTTTTCATTCTATCAGATGGAGAGAGAAAAAAGATGTGACAAGTCCTAGTATATGCAGTTAATAACAAAATTAATTAGCAAATGTGGTAAAACTAACCAACCCTTCTCCAACATCCATAATTCTTTCCTCAACTAATAAAATTCTGAATCAGCTTTTTGATCCTCCATTTAATAAAAATACTTGTTACTGTAAAGTTTTTAATGGATAAAACACTAAAATAGGCAAAAATAAATACGAAGGTTACAGATTCGCTACTTCACTCGCCCTTCAGACTCTGCTTTAGTATATAATAGTACAGCAAATAGAATGGATCTGCTTTTGGAAATTTCGCTCTGTATGATTTCCTTCATATTCTTAATTTGTATGCTAAAGGAAAAGAACCAGCTGGAGTCAAAACAATGAATTAAACCCAAAGGTTGATAACTCATCAATAAAAACTTAAAGAGAAACCCAGAAAGGAAATAGAAATAAGCAAAAAATACTCAATATAGTCCTGTCTGGTTCGGTTCAGTGGATAGAGGGTCAGACTATGGATTGAAGGGTCCCGGATTCGATTCTGGTCAAGGGCACATGCCTAGGTTGCAGCTCCATCCCCAGTAGGGGGCGTGCAGGAGGCAGCTGATCAATGATTCTCTCTCATCATTGATGTTTCTCTCTCTCTCTACCTCTCCCTTCCTTTCTGAAATCAATAAAAATATATTTTAAAAAATACTCAATATAATCAGTTCTCTCCAGATCTCCTATGTACTTGGGGTTAAGACCAGCTATCCACATAGACAAAGTGAACAGACTTTTATAAACTTGTGCTGTTCTTGTCAGTCATGCTAAAGGGCAAACACATCTGCACTATTCTATTCCTATATAGAAAGACAGTGATACACACAGATTTTAAAGTACTCCTGACTTACTTTGTTCTCTCTGTTGGCCAATATGACAAAATCTTCAGAGATCTGATGCTGGCCACGATTATTTTCTATTTCATTTAGCTTTAAAACTCTGAAAAGAGACAGAGAACCAAGATGGCGGCATAGGTTAACGCTGGAGTTTGCTGCTTTGAACAACTACTTCAAAAGTGAAACCAAAAAACGGAAGGGACATCACCCAGAACCACAGGAACGCTGCCTGAGTGGAAGTCCTACAACTAGGAGGAAAGAGAAACGCATACGGACACTCAGAGGAGGCGCAGTGCTAAAGTCAAATTCTGAGGTGCGGAGTGCGCGGAGCGGGCTGGCGGCGGAGGGCGCAGTTGGCGTTTTCAATCGGGAGGGAGGCGCAGTCTCTGAGCTCCAGATACAGGCGAGTCTTTAGGGACCCAGACTCAAACGGGAGAAGCGGGACTGTCTGGCTTCGGTCAGAGCGAGTGCAGCTTTCTCTCTGAGCTTTGCAGCGGGTGCTGGGACTCAGAGAGGCAGAGCCCCTGGGGACAGGACTGAGAGCCGCCATAACTGCTCTCTCCGGCCCACCCTGTTGATCCTGTGCGACCCGCCCCGCCCAAGCCCTGCACACAGGCATTTGCCGGATAGCCTCAGGCAAACGCCAGATTAGCACCTCCCTAGAGGACAGAAGTTCTCTCACTGCTGACACAGCTGATTCTCATAGTCACTTGGCCTGGAGGTCAAACCCTCCCTGGAATTAGCTACAACAATCAAGATTTAACTATAAGACTGCGAACAAAGACCACTAGGGGGTGCACCAAGGAAGCATAACAAAATGCGGAGACAAAGAAACAGGACAAAATTGTCAATGGAAGATATAGAGTTCAGAACCACACTTTTAAGGTCTCTCAAGAACTGTTTAGAAGCCGCCGATAAACTTAATGAGATCTACAAGAAAACTAATAAGACCCTCGATCTTATATTGGGGAACCAACTAGAAATTAAGCATACACGGACTGAAATAACGAATATTATACAGACTCCCGACAGCAGACCAGAGGAGCGCAAGAATCAAGTCAATGATTTGAAATGCGAGGAAGCAAAAAACACCCAACCGGAAAAGCAAAATGAAAAAAGAATCCAAAAATGCGAGGATAGTGTAAGGAGCCTCTGGGACAGCTTCAAGCGTACCAACATCAGAATTATAGGGGTGCCAGAAGATGAGAGAGAGCAAGATATTGAAAACCTATTTGAAGAAATAATGACAGAAAACTTCCCCCACCTGGTGAAAGAAATGGACTTACAGGTCCAAGAAGCGCGGAGAACCCCAAACAAAAGGAATCCAAAGAGGACCACACCAAGACACATCATAATTAAAATGCCAAGAGCAAAAGATAAAGAGAGAATCTTAAAAACAGCAAGAGAAAGAAACTCAGTTACCTACAAGGGAATACCCATACGACTGTCAGCTGATTTCTCCACAGAAACTATGCAGGCCAGAAGGGAGTGGCAAGAAATATTCAAAGTGATGAATACCAAGAACCTACAACCAAGATTACTTTATCCAGCAAAGCTATCATTCAGAACTGAAGGTCAGATAAAGAGCTTCACAGATAAGGAAAAGCTAAAGGAGTCCATCCAGCAAAGCTATCATTCAGAACTGAAGGTCAGATAAAGAGCTTCACAGATAAGGAAAAGCTAAAGGAGTTCATCACCACCAAACCAGGATTATATGAAATGCTGAAAGGTATCCTTTAAGAAGAGGAAGAAGAAGAAAAAGGTAAAGATACAAATTATGAACAACAAATATGCATCTATCAACAAGTGAATCTAAGAATCAAGTGAATAAATAATCTGATGAACAGAATGAACTGGTGATTATAATAGAATCAGGGACATAGAAAGGGAATGGACTGACTATTCCTGGGGGGGAAAGGGGTGTGGGAGATGCGGGAAGAGACTGGACAAAAATCGTGCACCTATGGATGAGGACAGTGGGTGGGGAGTGAGGGCGGAGGGTGGGGCGGGAACTGGGAGGAGGGGAGTTATGGGGGGAAAAAAAAGAGGAACAAATGTAATAATCTGAACAATAAAGATTTAATTAAAAAAATAAAATAAAATAAAACTCTGAAAAGAGAAAAAAGGGATAGCCAGTTGGCCTGGAGGTCAAATCACCCCCAGTATTGCCGACAACAATCAAGGCTTAACTACAACAAGACTGCGCACAAAGACCACAAGGGGGTGCACCAAGAAAGCATAAAAAATGCGGAGACAAAGAAACATGACAGAAATGGAGGATATAGAGCTAAAAACTGCAATTTTAAGGTCTTTCAATAATTTTCTAGAAACTGCCGATAAATGTAGTGAGATCCTCAAGAAATCTAATGAGACCCTCGATGTGGTGATAAAGAACCAACTAGAAATTAAGCATACACTGGCTGAAATAAAGAATATTATACAGACACCCAACAGCAGACTAGAGGATTGCAAGAATCAAGTCAAAGATTCGAAATGCGAAGAAGCAAAAAACACCCAACTGGAAAAGCAAAACGAAAAAAGAATCCGAAAATACGAAGATAGTGTAAGGAGCCTCTGGGACAGCTTCAAGCGTACCAACATCAGAATTATAGGGGTGCCAGAAGATGAGAGAAAGCAAGATATTGAAAACCTATTTGAAGAAATAATGACAGAAAACTTCCCCCACCTGGTGAAAGAAATAGACTTACAGGTCCAAGAAGCGCAGAGAACCCCAAACAAAAGGAATCCAAAGAGGACCACACCAAGACACATCATAATTAAAATGCCAAGAGCAAAAGACAAAGAGATAATCTTAAAAGCAGCAAGAGAAAGAAACTCAGTTACCTACAAGGGAGTACCCATACGACTGTCAGCTGATTTCTCAACAGAAACTTGGCAGGCCAGAAGGGAATGGCAAGAAATATTCAAAGTGATGAATACCAAGAACCTACAACCAAGATTACTTTATCCAGCAAAGCTATCATTCAGAACTGAAGGTCAGATAAAGAGCTTCACAGATAAGGAAAAGCTAAAGGAGTTCATCACCACCAAACCAGTATTATATGAAATGCTGAAAGGTATCCTTTAAGAAGAGGAAGAAGAAAAAGGTAAAGATACAAATTATGAACAACAAACATGCATCTATCAACAAGTGAATCTAAGAATCAAGTGAACAAATAATCTGGTGATCATAATAGAATCAGGGACATAGAAAGGGAATGGACTGACTATTCTTGGGGGGGAAAGGGGTGTGGGAGATGCGGGAAGAGACTGGACAAAAATCGTGCACCTATGGATGAGGACAGTGGGTGGGGAGTGAGGGCGGAGGGTGGGGCGGGAACTGGGAGGAGGGGAGTTATGGGGGGAAAAAAGAGGAACAAATGTAATAATCTGAACAATAAAGATTTAATTAAAAAAAAAAAAAAGAGAGAAAAGGATTCTAAGAACCTAAGACTTCAACTCACCATCAAAATGCCGAAGTTGAACTAGTGAAACTCAACAAATGAAAATTATAGTAACAACACTGAGTTAGTTCTCCTCTCCTGATTTTCTGAAATATTAACGTCCATTTATTTACGTGTCCATAAATTCTTTCAAATTCAGGTATCTTGTTAAACAGAAAAATGTAGGAATGATGACAAGTGCTACTGAGGTAGGTAATGAAGTAGCATGCTCAGTCTTAAGCCATCTTCCAAACTGGCTTAATGAAAGTTACTTTTTTAAAAACCTCATCTCTGCCATCCTGCAACAGGTCTTTAACGTTTTGACTTTAACAATGACATTACAGTACAGGCATACCTCGTATTATTGCTCTTCGCAGATGTTGCATTTTTTTTTTTTTTACAAACTGAAGGCAAGACCCTCCACCAGCAAAAAGATTAAGGCTCACTTTATTGCAATACTTGCTTTATTGCTGTCGTCTGGAACCGAACATGCAATATCTCTGAGGTATGCCTGTAGATAATTTGCATTTTTATTTCTGAAGATAAAATGAGATATCAATGAACAACACTTGAATTATAAGACAGACTGGATTATCAACCATGCTTGAACTAAGAGTTTTCATGAAAGAGTAATATTTAAGAACTGCAAATGACTCAATACTTTTCTTTTTTCTTAAGATTATATTTAAAGATTTGGGTTTTCTGAGTGGTTTCCTTGGATCAAAGGAAAATAAAATAATTTGCTCACCACCCACACAAATCTGTTCACAGCACTAACAGGCTTCAAAAGCACAATATTTTCAAAGCTTAAAGTCTCAAGTGTAGGCAAAGAGAGCAGCAGGGAGAAGCAGCTACTGTGGCCAGGAAGAGCCAGAGGCCTTAGAGTTTGCCAGATATAAAGAAATCAGATTAATTTTAAATTACCCAATTAGCTATCTTAATTAGTGTGGATATTGTATAGTGCCTATCTATTAAAACATGGCAAAAGGGCACATACTCTCTGTGAACTTTATTTTCTTTCTTTCTTTTTTTAAAAATATATTTTATTGATTTTTTACAGAGAGGAAGGGAGAGGGATAAAGAGGTAGAAACATCGACGAGAGAGAAACATCGATCAGCTGCCTCTTGCACACCCCCCACTGGGGATGTGCCCGCAACCAAGGTACATGCCCTTGACCGGAATCGAACCCGGGACCCTTCAGTCTGCAGGCCGACGCTCTATCTGCTGAGCCACACCGGTTAGAGCAGGACTTTATTTTTTAAAACTGCCTTAACTGGTTTGGCTCAATGGATAGAGCATCAGCCTGTGGACTGAAGGGTCCCAGGTTTGATTCCGGTCAAGGGCATGTACCTTGGTTGTGGGCACATCCCCAGTAGGGGGTGTGCAGGAGGCAGCTGATCGATGTTTCTCTCTCATCGATGCTTCTACCTCTTTATCCCTCTCCCTTCCTCTCTGTAAAAAAATCAATAAAATATATTTTAAAAAAACAACTCAAACTCTTAATATTAAGAGATGGGTGGTAACAAACATTAAAAGTAAGGTTTACAAAAGCTGAGCCAGTTTTTATAACTTTTTGTAGAAGTTCACAATCGTATTTCATTAAGACCAGTCATCCTCCTTATACTCAGTCCAGAGAAGTAGACTAATTAACGTGGAGCAGACACTCCCTTCTTACTCACGAACACTCACTGAGCACCTTAGTCTGGGCTAAGCACTGTGCTCAGTGCTAAGATTAGAGGAGTCAGGAAAACAGTCTCTTTCCCTGTATTTATGGAGCTCATGATTCCAAGTCTAGATTTTAAACAGATGTTCACACAAATAATTAGTGAAAATTGCTCTAAGTGCTACAGAGGAAGATTACATAGTTGGTGCAATGAATAGAAGACGAGGAGCTAATCTAACAAAGGTTTCAGGAAAGGACTCTGTGGAAAGGGACAGTTAAGCTCAGGCATTAAATATGAATAGATATTAGGTAGAAGAATAGCTCAGGGAAGCAGACTCCAAACAGAGGGAACAGGTCCTCGCCTTTCTGAAAAGAGGATGACTGAAGTAAACTGAGTCAGAGGAGGGTCTTTCAGACCATGCCAAGAGCAGCAAGAAGCCATAAAAAGGTTGAAGCAGAATTCACATGGTCAGGTTTTTGTGTTTGTTAATGTTTCTTGCCGGGGTCCAACCCCAGCAGGTCCAGGGGTTCCCAAAGGCGTAGACGGAGTCGGCGAAGAAGGAAGGACACGGAGACAGTGTTCAGTTGATCAGCAGCCTAGCCAGGATCTCCAGCCAGGATCTCCAGCCAAGTTCTGGTCTGGATCTCCAGAGAGGTTCTGCTGTTTATTGTCTTGTTACATCCGTATTTATACCAGTTGATTTTAATCCTGTCAATCTCTATTGCAAAGGTTAGGGCGTTTCTTATCTCCATTCCAGGGAGTAAAGATTATGTAGCTTAAGCATGATTGTTTGTAGTTAAAGTGAATAACTACCCGCCTGGCACTTAGTTAAGGAGTTTTATCCCCTCCCTGACTTCAGGGGAAAATCCCTACCTGGGGAAACAACCTTTCTCGGAGAGGTGACCTTGGTTAAAACACACAGCGCTAAGGGGAGCAAACATATTAAGAACAGTATGCTATATACGCCAGGTCCCTTGAAACATGCTGTGCAGATGTTTCTTTCCTGCAGCGACTGTGTCAAGCAGCAAGGATGGACCGGCTTCCGGCAGTTTCTAAAAATCACTCTTAGCTGCTGAGAAGAAAACAGACTTAAAAAATGCAAAAATGGATTTTTGGAGTTCTGTAAGTACACTATTAAATTACTATGGTCCAGGCCAGTGATGACAATGGTCTGGCCAAGATGATGACAGTGGCCAAGGGCAGAAAGTGGCAGATTGAAGAAATATTTAGTAGCAAAATAAACTGCACTGACAGAGAGAGAGAGAGAGAGAGAGAGAGAGAGAGAGAGAGAGAGAGAGAAAAGCCGTGAATGTTTAAGTATATGTACCCTGATGAAAGACAAGGCCAGAAAGTGCCAAGAATGATTCCAGATTTCTAACATGATCTTAGGTGAGAGATTTGGGCTAGAATAACATTTTTGGAATTTTGTATACATGATCTTTGAAGCCAAGGGAATATAGAATTCTGGAGAGAGAAAAAAAGAGTGAGAAGACCAAGTCCTGAGGACTTCTAACAAAGTTTGAGTAGAGGAGCATGATGTATACTGAGAAGGGCAGATCTCAGAGAGGGGGACACATTTAGGAGAACTGTGTCAGAGAAGCCAAATGAAGAAGGTTTCAAGGAAGGAGAGGACAACTCTTGGAAGATGTGGGTTAACAAGGTTTATTTCAAACAATCTGCTACCTCTCCTATGGTAAGGCTGTTATTTAGAACAAAGAAAAATCATCTTTGTTCTCATTAATCCTGGAGAACTAAGACCTGATGAGGATGAGCCAATCTGCCATCTTCTTTACTTTTATATCATCCATCGAAGAACTTACTCAAAGATAATATTTATAAACAGTAATGATGAGGCTGAGGGAATAGTCAGGTTTTCCAGATGTCAGTCTCTGAGGAAGTACTCTATAGGCAGCTAATTATTTCCATAATTTGCTCAGTAGTTAGCTAGTACAAAACTAAAGATCCCAGTAAATGCTACCAAAAGCTACTTTTAATTTTAAAATAACTAATGAAAATACTCACTTGACCTGATTTGGGCCAACATGTATTATTCTTCCAGAAGCATCAGGGTGAAAATAGATCCAGTCAGATTCTAGAGAACAACATTCCATTTCTTGGATCCCATTTTTAGCCTGAAGTTGGGAAAAAATATTGAGACTAAAGATTAAAAGACAGGAATTTTTTTTCCCTTTCAAATCTAAGAGCAGTGACAGATCAGTAAGTCAAAGGTACAGGGAAGAGAAAATATTAATCAGTTGAACTGGGATGTGTATAAGGGCTGAATTAGGACACTCAAACTTGAGAAATCTAAAACATTTATATTCAGGAATCTCATAGATTTACCCTGTACCAAATATTATACCTCATAAAAAATCTCTTAGTTACCATATCTCAGGCACACCCAATTTGTGTCAGCATTAGATGCTTTATATTCCTTATTTCATTTGATCTTACAACATTCAAAGCATATTTTGTTATCTCCACTTTATGGGTGAGAAAACAAAGAGTATAAATCATTTTCTCAATGTTTAGCATCTACTAAACAGCAGATTTGACTCCAAAGTCCATGGACTTTCCATCCTATAACCTTGCCATAATTATGCTCATGCGGTCCCCTCCCTTCCCCCTCCCTAACAAACCGTCACTCAGAAGAGTGGATACATGAAAATAAACACGTAACCAAACCTAAAATCTCAGGTCATATGATCTCCTTGGATAAGCCAGATATTAAACTTCAATGCTGAGGAAATGGTCTAATACTGCTTAGCCTTTAAGACCGTGGAGACATTTATTTCACAGCAATCTATTTAGACATTAAAATCACCTCCATGATATGTTATCACATATGCACATATATGTGTTTTGCTTTATACACAGGAGCACTGGGAACCATTATCAGCATGAATACTAGTACATTAACTTCACTAGCTTTATCTAAGTCACTTAAATTCTTTAATTTCTCCAATTTAAAATAAAATAATACCATCTTTCCTATTTGACACTCATGAAAGTTTGTGAAATATTAGTGAATTTATTCCAGTAGCATATATTGACAGCATGCTATGTTTTAGGTGTCACACTAGGCGTTTGTACTTGACATGACGTGAACATGCAGTAATCCTTGCCATCAAGAAGCCCATAATCAAGAGGGGAGGCAGAGAATTATAAGGCAGCGTAAAAAAACAAAGTGCTCAAGCATTCAACCCAGGTGAGCAGAATTTCAGGAAGAAAAAAAGCTTAAGCTGAGACTCCCAGGATGAGCAAAAAATGACTAGCAAGAAGAGAGCAAATTCAAAAGCACCGAAGTATTCACCTACCTAGCGTGTATGTGCATGAACACGAGAACCAAAATTAAATTAAGGAAACAGTGTCCAGCCATGAGACAGGAGCAGGAGGCTGGGGCTATGTCACAAGTGCTTTACATGCCATGCTTTTCTAAAAATTTGAATTTAACACATTTTATGTATCAAGTTAGAGAATGAGTTTTAATTTTCCAGAATTTAATAAATATCCTCATAGGAATGATGATATTATTACATTTTATACGAATATCAATGCAATTAAGCATCTTGGATGCAACCACTGAAATTAATGTGTCTATGATGGCATTAGCGCCAGATGCTCCTTCAATATAAAATATGTACATACTATACATATCTTTCTTTAGGAGATTATTCTCTTTATTATAATATCTATAACACACAAAAGAAACATCATCCCTCTGTATTAAGCACTATGCAGTATTACAAACTTTGTAGTGTTTATTTGTTCAAATGCTAGATTTCATTTAGTTATTTATTTGTTTCAAATGCTAGATTTTTAAAGCACAGTTTAACAGAAGGCTCTGACACATGTACTGAATTCTTCAGTTTGGAGGCATATGTGCTTTGGGATTATCTACTCTTCCGACTGACAGGTGGAAGGTAATGGGCATATGCATCATTATGTCACTGCAATAAAGCTGTCTAGCAAAAGGATTGAAACTTCTCCTGGATTTGGCAATTATTTATGAATATATTAAAATACAGATTTGACTAAAATCTGTATTTTAATATATAATCTTAATCAATTATTACAGAAGGAGAGCCCATGCCAGATATGCTTAATATGGATATTGAAAGCCATTTTACACACACGAAAGAATATGTATTATCAGTTCTTATGTAAGAAGAGTATGTACTAAATATCTACAGTGTGAACTGTGTAAGGTTGGGCTGGAAGAAAAAGTTAAGTAAAAAAGAGATACGCGATGTCCTGTCAGCTGAAGGATGTCCTCTGCTTGGGAGGTGAACAATCAAACCAGACTTGTCATGGCAGGAAACAGCCCCTCAAGAGTGCATCGCAAGAGAGGATATCGCTGGGCGGGGCCAAACAGGAGCTGTTATATGAGGTAGGTAAATGAAAAACAGAGGGAACCATAATCCTGCAAAAAGAAAACCAGAAGACCCTGTACACAGTGTTCCCTGCTGGCCACAACAACAAGGGAAATAGATAAATGAACCCAAGACTGTGCTGGTCTTCAGCATGGTAAAGGTGACCTGTACTCTAAAAGGTTCTGGGTCCAACAGCAACTGAGCAAGATCCTGAAAGACATGGGTGGAATAAGCTGAGTCTGCCTCAGAAAAGTTCATTTGATTTATCAAGAGGCTCCAGAAATAAACAAAACTAAACCAGAAATGCAAAACAAATATGGAATGTACACTCATTCTTTTGCACTTACCTCAATCACTGTACTTAACAGACAGCATCTCATTTATCTACACATTTGTGTGTTTTTTTGAGAGTGTAAGCAACTTGAGGGAAGGAAATGTGTCCCAGCCATATCTGGCACACAGTTGGCCCTCAATGATATTTATTAATTGATAAATCAATGCCTAAAATCACTTTTTAAATGAAGAAAAATAGATTTAATGGATAGAAATTTCTTTTGTCTTACCATGTACCATTTCTTCCTATTTTGCCATAAATAATTTAAGAGTAGCCTTGAAAGGTCAAAGTGTTTCATGGCTTACATTGTGAACACTAGAATTTTACATGGTTCTGTTCTGGAAAGCAACAAACCATGAAAAAGCAAAACCAACAACACATTCCACCAGCAATTTCAGAGGCAGCCTGAACATATTTCATTGATTCCCACCATGAAGCTTTCAGAGATGATTTGCATGGGTTCTCCTGCTGGGAGACTGGTAAGAAAAAACACCTAAGTAATCTCTGGTACCCTAAAATTTTTAAATGATAATGTTTTTAAATTCCAGGTAGGACACACAAGCTTTTGCTGTATTCTTTGTAATCCTTAGTACTACACATTATTCACAAATTAATACAAACAAAAAGTAACTCAGGAACGTGAACTTATTAGAGAAGCAGAGAAAAAAGAATTTCTGATACGAATTTACTACTAAAAGGTCTGATCACTCATGATTTACCAAGGAGTTGTCTTTAAGGGCACAAATATGGAAAACTCCCTTCTGTTTCTTCTTATTAGGTGTGATGATGTAGTGCCAAGGGTGGCCTCCAATCTGAAAGGCATTCTCCAGGGAGGACACCTCAAAGAGCAGTGGTGGCGTGTCTGTAGACATGGGCAAAAGGAATTTATTAGCTTTCTCGGTTCTGGTAGCTTTGGAACATTCATTAACTGAGTTCAACCTTCCTTTGCATGCATCATCTATGAGTTTCCATTAATGAAAAATCACTGTGTTCAAGAAAATAAAAAACAATCAGGAAACAGGCTTATTGCTAAGAAAAGAGAAAGCTGGTAGAAAACAAATGTTAGGCTATGAGTCAACCTTCTAGACATCTGTTTTCGGGGTAAGTGTGACCTGTAGTTGAGTGGAGATAAAAGTGGGCTGAAGGTGCTTATGAGGGAAAAATGACAAAGTACAGCCAATAAAAGCAGCTGTCATTTACTACGACGCATCTGTCGTGTACGAGACTGGGTTAGATACTATGTCCAACTCTCACAACAATCCTGCAAGATGATTCGGTCTAATAATTCCTTCACTGTGCAGAAGACATCTTCCATAATCTAGACTAACAGGTTAAACTGACCAAACTTTACAAGAGAAGTCCTGCTTAGGATTTCCAGTGTGGAAGTGATATTAGTCACAGTGAATGTAAGCAGTTAGGATAGGCCCCGTCACAATGGAAGCTTTATTAAAGGGTAGCCAGTACTACTATATTATTATTAGACAAGTTAACTTTAAGGGAGTTTAGGTACATCTAGTCAGTCACTGGCTTTTGGAGATTGACATCATATGAGAAATAAAAGCATACCTCGTTTTATTGCGTGTTCCTTTATGGTGCTTCATAGGTGCTGCATTTTTTTATAAACTGAAGGCAAGAACCTCCACCAGCAAAAGATTCTGACTCACTTTATTGTGATACTTGCTTTGATATGGTGGTCTGCAACTGAACTCACAATATCTCTGAGGTATGCCTGTGCTTGCTTTATTGTGAATGGTCTAGAACTGAACTCACAGTATCTCTCAGGGATGCCCATATCTGTTGGTGTTTCTCAGTCGTCTTCGATGACAATTAATTTTAGGTAGAGGTAACGGATTTACTCTTACAGAAATACATAAGCGGAAGGCACGGCATCTTTAGGAGATCAGAATTCCTTTTGGGCAGCCTGTGAAGCACCACATGGTCTGTTTGAACAAGTGGCTCATCTATGATTCCTTTGTTTAGCCTTTTACTTGAGAGTTTAATCTTTGGTTTATGAGGCCACCACTGTCAGTAAAGAGGCTTATCATGTTATTATAGAAATGTGTGCTTTATTAGGCCTCTTCATAAGCACAATTAACTACTATACATAGGTGACAGTTATCGCCATACGGGAGAACTATCAGTGTTTAATTTTTCTCTATTTCATTTAATTTCATTTTCTATTTATTCTGTAGTAAAAATAAATTGCTTTGCCTGGCCGCTGTGGCTCAGTGGTTAAGCATCAACCTATGAACCAAGAGGTTAGGGTTTGATTCCCGGTCACGGCACATGTCTGGGTAGCAGGTTCAATCCCCAGTGTGGGACGTGCAGGAGACAGCCGATCAATGATTCTCTCTCACCATTGATGTTTCTGTCTTTCTCTCCCTTTCCCTTCCTCTCTGAAATCAATATATATATATATATAATTTTTAAGTTTACTCATGTGATTTTAATATCTCTTTCCAAATATTAAATCACATCCTTGTATTCCCAAGATGAACTCTGGTCAGTCATGGTTTATTTCTTTTAACATACACTGCTGAATCTGAGTAATAGTTAATTTCTTTTTTATTAAACTGCTGAATTTGATAAGCTGGTTAAATAGAGAACATTTTTATTATATTTATAGAATTTAATATAATTTTATTTTTTGTGCTTTCTCAACCATTAAGTATACTAGGGGGTTCTCTCTGTGTCTAAGCTCTATATTCAGATAGAATGGCAATTATATTTTCCTTGGAAAATACCTTTCTTAGAAGTAGATAAAATTGTAGAATTGCAAAATAGTAAGTAAAGTGGGGGCAAAGATAGTAACATTTGCTGCAACTCATCATTTTGCAGATAAGGAAATCCAGACTAGAGAGGTTAAGTGACTTGCCAAAGGTCATTGATCTCTGGCCAAGCAAGGCTCAGCATCTCCAAGCCTTCAGTTCAATGAATGAATGATAGATTTTTCTTGACATGTATTCAATAGCAAGGAGCATGCTGTATAAGAGTAAAATGAGTTGAGTTTGTAATTAAATTATACGAAAAACATTCGGGTGATTACAATTAATAATTTACACGACTACTTATTTTTAAAGGTGAAAAAATACTATATAGTAGCCATACCTGTGAGTTTAATATTACAAGGAATGCCAAAAGGAGCCTCTCCCACAGTTCCAGCAGTCCCACCCCATCTGCATGCACACCCTAAGTCAAGTTTCTGTTGCATGAACTAAAAACAAAACAAAACAAAAATGGTGTCTTTAGCACCTACTTATTGCTGTCTGGAGAGAGAAAAATTCAAATTCACATGTATATGACAGAAAATGTCTTTATTTATTCAGGGCTTTTATGTTTATCTTCCCACCCCTCTATTAAAGGTTATTTTGTCTTTCTGCATTTCCTGAATTTTTGTAGAGTAGAAATTTACACAAGTGTCTTACTTTAAAAGCATCTCATTAAAAACACCATTCTTCAGTCCAAACCTCAAGTTAATTATAATAGGCAAATTCCAGTTTTCTCTACCTGTTCAGTGATGGCTTGGAAGCTATAGAGTCTGACCAGTCCTGAGCCGTACATCACAATCAGTATTCCATGAGATAAGGTAGCATCTGTAACGTTCCCGAAAATCTGAGGGGAAAGGTAGATATCACCTGAGAAAAGACCAGAAGGCCAATCCTCTGAGTGTTCACAGTGGTTTATGCATTTGCTTAATATTCAGGCTACCACTACAATACTGCTGCCTCATATCATAAGATAATTATAACTTAGAAACTTGAAATTAAGGTGTTAGTAGGGTGAGTGGTAAGCCACTGGAATCTCACACTGAAGCACTAATGGGAGATGCAGTAGCATTCATCTGCTTTATCCATTTGCTTCAGTTTTGTCAATATCTTTTAATGACAAATTGTATTCCTCATGGATATGGCTTTACATGAATCCATCTAATTCTAAATAAATATTTACTCTACCATGCATAGCCTGCCAGGGACCTGTTCTTTGTGCTAAAATGTTATTTATAAAGAGACTTAATTTTTTTATAAATGTTATTTATAAAGAGACTTAATTGGAGGGAGAGAGATTGGATCTAAAAAGTAATTCTAATAAGAAACAGCCAGCTCCAGATCTTTATCATTACCTTGTTCTTTAAATCTTTGATAGTGTTTAATTTTTTAGTCATGTAAAAACCAAACAAGTTAAAGACTAACCACCTATTAATTAATTATTATTAATCTAATAATTCAAGTAAGACTTTGGTTCATTGCTCCCTTTCTGTTTCTGTGCAGTGGACTTGGTCATGATTCTCCATAGAAGTTCTGATGAAGAACTTGATCCTATGCTTATTTTAATATTTAACAAAAGCCAACATAGACAAATATTTAGAGCAATAAAAGAATAGAAATTAAGTGAAAATGGGTTTCTATTTCTACTCAAGACAAGTTACTTAGTAAAGATTTACTACCCCAATAAATAGCTTAAAGTACATTCCAGTCTGGACCCTGGGTAGCCTGATCATGCATGATAAGTGAAAGATATACTTCAATTCCAAGTCAGCATATTGAAACCATATTCCTCAAATGATAATCTTAGCCAAATGAGAATAAATAGAAACAATTTATGACTTCATTACGTGTTCATTCCTGCTGTAGGCTGTAATTAGAATAGACAATTAATCTACAAGCACAAGGAGGACAATTATGTTCATGAGTTGTGTGTTTTGGTTATCTCTTAGAAGGTAAATTATAGTTTGCTTTGATCTTGACTAGCTCATGACTTTTTTTTCACTGACCCTGGGTCCCCACTATGTTTGCGTAATACAAACATAGTTTCAGTTATTGAGTGCTATAATAAAATAGCCACTCTACCTTAAAATTTGGTTTGTAATTTGGAGTCAAATTTAGTTTAAAATTCCAGTTCCTCCATTTATTGCCTGTTTAACTTTCTACTTGAATACATTATGTTATAATGTCATAAAATGCTCAAAGTGCCTGATACAAAACAATTAATAAATAACTATTATTCTTCAGCCTTTATGCAATTTAGTATATTATACTTATATAATATAAACTTGTAAAAAATACATTCATCTTGTTTGCTAATGAATACTAGTGGACTGTCAAGATCTGTTCTCTATAATACTTTAGGTGCTTAATTAGAGACTAGTAGAAAAGGCCCTAGCTGGTTTGGCTCAGTAGCTAGAGCATCGGCCTGTGGACTGAAGGGTCCTGGGTTCAGTTCCAGTCAAGGGCATGTACCTCGCTTGCAGGTTCAATCCCCGGCCCTGGTTGGAGCACAGGAGGCAACCAATGGATGTGTCTCTCTCACATCAGTGATTCTCTCTCTCTGTCTCTCCCTTTCCCTTCCACTCTCTCTAATAATCAATGGAAAAAAATATCCTCGGGTGAGGATTAACAACAACAAAAAGACTAGTAGAATAGACCAACAAATAACTATTCACTTAGAATAAGTAACAATTTTTTAAAAGAAAGTGGGAGGCTATTGATTCTTTTACTCAAAGGAAATTTGTCCTTCTTTCCTCCCATATAACCACCCACAAACCAATAAGAATGGCAATAACAATAAAACATAAAACTTAATGAGTTGGAAATGCACATATTTAATTATAAGACTTGTTTATATATCATAAGTTTTAGATCTATAGTTTGCAATTAAAATGAGGCTTTTTGTTACAGGTTTTCACCTTTATTTAATGATAATTTTAACAAACTTGGGAATAGTCCTCTGGAAAAATACCTTACTCATTTCATAATTTTATAAAATAGTGGTTTCTTAATGACCACTATTCAACAGAAAGATGAAGGAACGATTAGGCTCTCTTCCCATGTTAAATGTTCTCATATATTTTGAAATAAAATAAACGAGGTCAGCAAGCTTTTTACAGTCAGGGGAACATTTCTAATCACACCTACTAAACAAATAATTAAATCAGAAATGAGCGCTTACCTTTTTGTTGATCTCCAGAATCCCTATGAGTGAAAAAGGTAGAACATGGAACACTGCAAGGTACAGCAAAACAGGCTGTGGAAGGCCTGCCTAAAAGAAAGACTGAAATTACAGGCAGCTCTCAAGGGTATTTCAGAAGCACTGTTTCCTGAGCTGAGAACATCCAACTGTCCTAGCATGCAGTTATAGATGGTTTCACGAATGGAAAACACCCATCTGTCTACATTAGAGTTATTTAAACAGAGATTCACACATGTTCAAAATATGTCCATTAAAATGTTCACCCTTCAGTCACACATATGCACATATACACAAAACTTATAAAAGTAAATATAAAATTAAACATTTCTTAGCAACAAAATATAGTTTATATTCTATACAAAAACATTTTATATACTGTAAAACAAAATGCATATTACATATTGTATAATATATCCCTATATTATAGTATAAATTATGTTTATGTTAATATAACATAAATTAATACATTATATTTTAATGTAATATTAACAATTAATATTGTAAATTGGAATTCAAACAATAAAGAGCCTAATTGAAAGACACATGGTTATCATGGTTATAGCATTTAAAAGCAGTGTTACTCTGACATATCTACCGTAATGAAATGAGAAAAGAGTATCGACAATAAAAGCTTGAGTGATTTCTCTGCTTGAAGAGGATGGCTTCCTTACTTTGAAGAACAAGATCCAGTCAATTTCTTTCTACCATGGAATGTAAAATAGTCTGTACTAGCCCACAGTGGTTTAAAGGGAATTTCTGAAATTTGTGGTAAACAACTTGTATAGCATGGTTCAGAAAACAAAGATCATTAGTTCTTTTATGACAAATCAGCAGACAAATCCCTATGGGAAAAAAAAATTCTTCACTTTATGGAATGTTTAAAGATGTCTACCTGCCGGGTCAATGCTGAGCCTTTGTTCTGAGCTGACTTGACTGCAATGACTTCTTGAGGAGTGTCCCAGCTCAAGTATCTTTTAAAAGAATGAAGCAAAGTTTATTCATTTGGGGGTGGGAGGAGGCTTCCTTATACTTAAATCAAAATATAATATATATTTTATGTCAAATTTTTAAAAAATGTTTTATTGATTTTTATTTTTTAAAATATATTTAGAGAGGAAGAGAAAGGGAGAGAGAGAGAGAGAGAGAGAGAGAGAGAGAGAGAGAGAGAGAGAGAAACATCAATGATGAGAGAGAATCATTGATCGGCTGCCTCCTGCACACCCCACACTGGGGATCAAGCCTGCAACCTGAGCATGTGCCCTGACAGGGAATCGAACCGTGACCCCCTGATTCATAAGTCGACGTTCAACCACTGAGCCATGCTGTCTGGGCTGTTTTCATTGATTTTTAGAAAGAGAGGAAGGGAGTGGGATATATAGAGAGAAATATCAATGAGAGAAACATCATCGATCAGCTGCCTCCTGCACTCCCCGCCCCCCTTACTGGGGATTAAGCCTGCAACCCAGGCATGTGCCCTGACTGGGAACCGAACTGGTGACCTCTTGGTTCATGGGTTGACCCACTGATCCACACCAGCCAGTCATATGTCAAGTTTTTTAATTATTTAAATTATAAAAGCAAAGCAATTTATTTTAAAAACAAATAAATAGCTAAAAGAATTCCCTCCCAATCCTTATATGAAAATATTTTTATAAAATATATAACTTTAATCCTTCTGAGTTTTGATAAAAATTGTTTGATCTAACAGTATTCAAACTTAGAAAACAAATAACCATTTTATATAAAGTATAAAAAATATTACTTTCACGTTTTGAATGCACATACTTCAAAATTTACATCTAGTTTATAAAACTAGTTGTTAAAACAATAGTTCTTAGATTGTACTAGATGGGTAATTTAACTGAAACAGACTAGCCTTCAGGAAAATCTACCATAAAGTGCATCTTACATATAGAATACTATTTGTAGACTAGAGGCCCGTTGCATGAAACTTGTGCAAGGGGCTCGGCCCTTGCAGCAGCACCGGCTTCCTACAGAAGGTCATCAGGAAGGTCGTCTGGTCTAATTAGCATATTATGCTTTTATTATTATAGATGGAAAACAAGACTTTTTAAAAGTTTAACTGCCAACTACTACAGGTTAGCTACTGATAAGGATACAAAAAAACATTATAAAGGGTCTTTATCCTCAGAACTTCAAATTTAGTCATGAGGAGAGAAAAAAAGAATAGATTTATAAATTGAGATCCAGATATGCAATGGAAAACTAAAACACACACACGTGTGCGTGCAACACACACAAAACTTGCTTTCAGTTTCCTGGGCCACAAGTCTCAAATTTTTATAATAAAATCTTGAATAATAAAGTCACAAATAATACCTGAATTTGCAATACGAAGCAAGATATATTTTCTCAAGGACTCTTCCCGTACTTGCTGATATACGAAGTAGCCAGTTATGGGCTGTCAGTGCTATGAGTGAGGATTTATAATCTGATGGATTGGGCAGCATTTCCCCCTAAAAAAATGAGATGGAAAAGTAAAACTACTTGGCCATGAACAATCTGCAGTACTCAATGCCCAAAGGAAATAGCTAAGCACTAAAGAAATAGTCAAATAAGTATATCAAAGAAATAATAGTAAATGCTCAAATACACAAATAAAGAATTAAGACAAGGAAAAATATGGTTGTGGGTAATTGTTTCCTTTTCTTTTTTTATTTTTTTGTGGGGTTTTCTTAAAAATCACATTTATTGGGGTGACATTGGTTAATAAAATTACATAGGTTTCAGGAATACAGTCTGTGGGTACTTATTTTCATCATTAACTTATTAAGTGAGTCTATTCATATAAGCACTAAAACAGTATGTGAAATAACGTATGACGTGTTATTATTTATCATTAAGTATTCAACAAATGTTCACCAATCATTACAATAGTAGTAGGAGTATTACTAATGCTGCTGCTGTGATAAGGACAAGTTCTTAAGACCATGTACAATAGCATAGCAATTAAGAGTCATCATTAGAATAGATATTTCTAAGACTTGTTTTCCTTTTGACAGAAGTCAAAAGGGCAAATTATCCCATTATTCACTGTGGCTCCATTCTAGCTCAGGATGGAAAGTTATAATCCAGAATCAAGGCAGCCCAATGAGAACAGAAGACGGACCTGGTTTAAAGATAACCTATGTCACCAAGGAATTACACCCCCGAAAGGAAGAGGATAGCTGCCTGGTGCACCTGCCGCTGCAGAGCTACCACCAGGTGGAAGTCTAAGACAGGAAGACAAAGAAAGCAAAAGGTTCTATTTGATTTGTGGAATAAAAAGGAAGTTCTAAGAGGAGAGTTACAAATAAGGAAGTTAAAATTAATCTAGTATTTGCTTAGGCAGTAAGTGAACAGAAAAAAATGACGGCGTAGTTATTTTATGCATGCTCTCAAAAGTTTGTCTTCCCTTTCAAATGTTAGAAAAAGAAATAAGAGATACTTTTAAAATCAATTTTTTATTATATGGTGTGTTATAGAAGTATCATCTAATGGAGATTTTAAAGTTTTTAAAAATGTAGTATTTAGCCAAACCGGTTTGGCTCAGTGGATAGAGCATCGGCCTGCGAACTCAAGGGTCCCAGGTTCGATTCCCGTCAAGGGCATGTACCTTGGTTGCGGGCACATCCCCACTGGGGGGCGTGCAGAAGGCAGCTGATCAATGTTTCTCTCTCATCGATGTTTCTAACTCTCTATCCCTCTCCCTTCTTCGCTGTAAAAAATCAATAAAATATATTTTTTTAAAAATGTAGTATTTATACCTTGCCTATTAAAAAAACAAAAGAATATGAAGGAGTATATATAATAGGTTTGAGCTATTTTCCTAAACCAAAAGTTATATTCCACACATCGTCTCAGAAAAGAATGGTGCTAATTTAAATATAGTTTCGAATCAGTATGTTAAAAACAATGCAATATGTTTCTTAATTTTTCTTAATGGAAAATCTTCACTTCAAATGAGAACAAAATGTTTAACAAGAAGTGACACTAGGAATTAAGTTACCTGAAACTCTATTTTTACAGGACTGCTCTAAATTTTTAGGTGCTTTGTACTAGTGTCTTCAAAACTTTTCTCAATTAAGAAATTTGTCCTCATCCTCCCTGCACCAATGAAAATGGATGCAAAAGGCTTTCTATGTTGGGGCACAGCAGTTATTTTTAGGTTTCAATAGGGAGTTGGGGAAGAAAACATAGATTTAAAGCTTTCTGATTTTTAAAATGGAGCCTTCTGGGAACAGAAAAAACGTGTCCAGGAAAAAAGAAAGCTGTAGCTACAGAAAACTACAATTCTATGTAAAAACAGTGTATTGTTTTGTTTTTTAAGTAATTTTAATGGGCCCTAACCGGTTTGGCTCAGTGGATAGAGCGTCAGCCTGTGGACTGAAGGGTCCCAGGTTCAATTCCACTCAAGGGCACATACCTCGATTGCAAGCTCCTCCCAGCCTAGGCCTGGTCGGGGTGCATGCAGGAGGCAACCAATCAATGTGTTTCTCTCACATCCATATTTCTCTGTCTTTCCCTCTCTCTCCCACTCTCCCTAAAAATTAATGGAAAAATATTCTCAGGTGAGGATTAACAAAAAGAAAAAAAAAAGAAATATACCTAAAAAAAGAAGTTTTATGATCAAGAGTTTGGAAAAATAGCTTGATAGTCACTATGTACATTAGTACTATTATAAGTATTATTACTAGTAAAGGCTCTGAGAAGTAATTCTATAAATTTGTTTAACCTTTTAAACTCAGAATACCCCAAACTTGTCTACAACCCATTCCTCCAAACTCCTTTAGCAACTATAAGATATTAACATCTAATGAAAATAGTATTTTGAAAAATACACACTAGGGCAATGCTGGTCTAATGGAATAAGCTTCTATTATTACTAGAGGCCCGGTGCAAGAATTCATGCACTGGTGGGGTCCTGCTGGACCACACCAATCAGAGTGCGTGTGTGGGGGTGATTGGGGGTGGGGCTTGCTGGGGGTTACGGGGGAGAGGTTGCAGGCAGTTGGCCAATCGGCATCAGGGCTGGCCAGGGGGCAGGGACATGAGAGGTTGGCAGGCTGCCCCGCCCCCAATTGGGGTGGGGGGACTGATTGGGGGCGGGGCCAGCTGGAGGGGGGTTGGGGGGGAGGCCTTGGGCAGATGGCCAGCCAGCCCCGCCCCCTGGTCCAACTCCCAGTGGAGGAAACAATTTGCATATTAGCCTTTTATTATATAGGATTATTATTATTATTGATTTTAGAGCAAGAGAGGAAGGGAGAGATAGAGAAATACCAATTTGTTGTTCAACTTACTTATGCATTCATTGGTTTATTCTTGTATATGCTCTGACCCAGGATCGAAACCTCAACCTTGGTGTATTGGAATGATGCTCTAACCAACTGAACTACTTAGCCAGGGCCTCATTGTTTTTTATTTTTATCTTATGATTTTCCTAACAAGATTCCTGGAGGAAACTCATAAGAACCCCCTTTCAAACAGTCATGTAACGTAACTATTACCCATACCATGTAACATAACCTGTAACAAAATATTTGGTTTCAGTATAGTAAGTAAAATGATTTCTTAAACACTAAGAATAACCACAAACTAGTTTTTATTTCTTATGGAACTTTTAATGAGGTCATAATTTTTTTTAATTTTCAAGATTTACAAATAGTATCAAATTTAAAAAATATATTTTTAATATTATTTCATGAGGAAAAATAATAATCAAAAGATAAGTTCTCTTAATTCCTTTCAAGATTCAGGAATCACTATAATATTTAAGTTTTATTCCCTTGTATAATATATTAATAATAACCAGTTCTAGGCTAAAATTGCTTTAAAAACAAATGCCTAAAAACAAATCTTACCACTGGGCATTCCCATAATAAAGCATCCTCTATTTTTTCTGATTTGGAGCATTTTGGCATTTCATAAAGTTTTCTTGGCTCTGATGCAACACTGGGAAAAAAGAAAAATAAATGATTAATGATAACTCATCTTAGTAACTGAGACAGTGTTTACTCAGGTATGAGTAATTTTTTTTTTCTATTCAGAGATTTAGACTACCAAAATGCAACTTACTAGTTTGCTTTCCTCTTCTTAATTATATGTTAACTAGAGGCCCAGTGCACAAAAATTTGTTCACTTCGGGGGGGAAGGGGGGTCCCTCAGCCCGGCCTGTGCCCTCTCACAGTCTGGGACCCCGCGGGAGATAACGACCTGCTGGCTTAGGCCTGCTCCCAGGTGGCAGAGGGCAGGTCCAATCCCTAGGTGCAGCCCCTGATCGGGCTCAGAGCAGGGTCGATTGGGGAGTTGGGGCACCTTCCCCTGTCATGCACAGAGCAGGGCAGATCGGGAGATTTCGATGCCACCCTCAGTTATGCTCAGGGTAGGGTTGATTGGGGGGTTGGGGCACCGCCCCCTGTCACACTCAAGGCAGGGTCAATGGTGAGGTTGCGGCACCACCCCTGTCATGCACAGAGCAGGGCCCATCAGGGGGGTTGGGGCTCCGTACCCTGTCACACACAGAGCAGGGTCAATCAGGGGGTTGGGGCGCTGCCCCCTGTCACGCACAGAGCAGGGCCCATCAGGGCGGTTGGGGCTCCATACCCTGTCACGCACAGAGCAGGGTCAATCAGGGGTTTGGGGAGCTCCCCCCTGTCATGCACAGAGCAGGGCCGAGCAAGGGTTTGGGGCGCCGCACCCTGTCACACACAGAGCAGGGCGGATAGGGAGGTTGGGGCCCCGCACCCTCTCACACACAGAGCCGCCGGGCAATCAGGGGGTTTGGGCGCTGCCCCCTGTCACGCTGATCCCGGTGCCGGGAGGCCTCGTGGCTCCGCTGATCCCGGTGCTGGGAGGCATATTACCCTTTTTCTATATAGGTTAGAGGCCTGGTGCATGGGTGGGGGCCAGCTGGTTTGCCCTGAAGGGTGTCCTGGATCAGGGTGGGGGTCCCCACTGGGGTGCCTGGCCAGTCTGGATGAGGGGATGATGGCTGTTTGCAGCTGGTCAAACACCCTTCAGGGTGGGGGTCCCCACTGGGGTGCCTGGCCAGTCTGGGTGAGGGGCTGAGGGCTGTTTTCAGGCTGGGACTGAAGCTCCCAACTGCTTCTTTTTTCTTTTTTTTTTAATTCTGGGCCAGCTTTAGCTCTGAGGCTCCAGCTCTTAGGCCTCCGCTCCTGAAAGCAGGTATCTGGTTTGTTTCGGTTCTATAATCGAAACTCTGTTATCAACTCCTGCTCTGAGATCCCAGCGGCTGAAAGCTGGTTTCTGGGGTTTTGTTTATCTTCTATATTTGTTACAATGTTTGAAACTGTCAGCTCAGAGGCCGGCAAGGCAGGCGGGGAACGTTGGAGTCCTCCATCACTGAAGCAAGCAAGCCTCATGTTAGTTTCAAGCTGCCTGGCTGCCGGCCACCATCTTGGCTTGCAGTTAATTTGCATATCTCGCTGATTAGCCAATGGGAAGGGTAGCGGTCGTACGCCAATTACCATGTTTCTCTTTTATTAGATAGGATATTTTTTCTGATTATAAAATTCATAATACATAGTCATAGAAAAAAATCTTTAAAAAATAATAAAATTTAAATAGATTTATACTGTAAAAATATAAAAAATAACCAATAGTAACATTTTGGTTCATTTCCGTCTACTTTTTCTTTACATACATTTACCTATCTGCAGGTTATTTCCCAAAATAGAATCATGAACATTTACTATGAATATCTTGGTTGAATTCTATGTTCATATTTGTTTCTCTAATATTTTTTAATGAAAATTAATTAGATAAAGAGTCCAATTATTTTAGAATGAAAATTAGTGGATTAAAAAAGGAAATACCCTTTAAGGTTTGTTTATTCCCAAAACGCCTTTCAGAAAGGTTGGATAACTTTATACTTCTGCCAATATTAAACACTACATTTTTTAATGTAAAAAATAGTCTCTCGCTTTTTATTTATACTTCTGATTACTACTGAAATGTGCTCGTAGATGTTTTCATTTTTTTAACTGATGAACTTTAAAATTAAACTACTATTTAGACACAATTTTGAGGGTAACAATTTTATTCACCTTTAATGTTTTCCCAAATCAAAGAGAATTTGCCCTAGCTGGGTTGGCTCAGTGGTTAGAGTGTCAGCCCGCAGACTGAAGGGTCCAGGGTTCGATTCCGGTCAAGGGCTCATACCTTGGTTGCAGGTTCAGTCCCTAGCCCCAGGTGGGGGCACGTGTGGGAGGCAACCAATCCATGTGTCTCTCTCACATCAACATTTCTCTCTGTCTCTATTCCTTCCTTCCATTGTCCCTCTAAAAATCAATGTGGGCAAAATATATATCCTTGGGTGAATATTAACAAAAAGAGAATTTCACAGAAATGAAGGCAACCTCATATTTGATCCTAACCTATGGGGAAAACACTCCTGAATGCCGTACTAAAGAACTTCAATACTATTCACCAACAGTGCCATTTCCACTGATTTTCTTTTTTTTTTTAATATACTTTTATTGATTTCAGAGAGGAAGGCAGAGGGAGAGAGAGATAGAAATATCAATGATGAGAGAGAACCACTGATCGGCTGCCTCCTGCACGCCCCACACTGGGGACGGAGCCTGCAACCTGGGCATGTGCCCTGACTGGGAATCGAACTGTGACCTTCCTAGTTCATAGGCCAATGCTCAACCACTGAGCCACACCGGCTGGCTTCACTGATTTTCTTTAAAAATTAAAACAGATACCTCTAAATTGGGAAAGTTACTTTTTAAAAAGGCATTAAATGAAACTGAAGAATTACTGCTCATTTTGATATGTCTGATGACATTATGATCATACAAGAAAATGTCCAGATTGCCACTGGAAACATGATAACATGAGGAGCTCTGTGGGTGTTCTCCCCAGGAAAACTGGTGGAAATTATAAAAGGACAACTATTTTAAAGTCTCTGGAAATGGTCCTGGGGGCATACAGCAAATGAAGAAATATTTAGTCAAGAAAACCTACTAAAGTCAGTAAGAAGAGTGAGCTTGTGGTAACTGAACTGGGATGTGCTCCCTCCCTGTTATTCTCAGCTCAGTAAGACAAACACTCCACTCCAGACTGACAGAGCCAAGAGCACTGGGCTCCCTCTACCCCAGCTCCCAGAGGGCTACCTTCCTGAGGAGCAGCATTTATTTCCTGCCTCAGCTGCTTGTTGCTGGTACTCAGTCCTGAATGAGTAAAGTCAAGAGGTGGGGATCCCTTCTTCTGCCTAGCGCCTACCCTTCGGTTAGAGGTTCTACCTTGCGCATGGCATGTCGAAGAACATTGGAGCCTAGATTTGTCTTATCCCATCTGGTAAAGCCTGGTTCCACACGGAGAAAGTAAGAAGACCTGAGGCTAATGCCTTCACCAACCTCAAGTGCTCAGCTGTAGAGTATAGTCACTCAGAGTGAAGGTTCCATTGACCCCACCCTACTCCCAGCAGCACCAGAGCCTTGACTCAAAGATTTTGCCTCGGGGAAGAAACAGTCATGAAGCAGATAGCTGCCCGTCTGCAACAGTCTGGAGAAGTTCTAGCCTAAGCGCATTCTCAAAAGCCACTGAAGATTGTGATGAAAGGCAAATGGGAATAGATTGGTAGGTTCACTGGCCATCCAGGCTAAACTGCAAGCAGGCTAACTTGCCATAGAGAACCAGAAGGATTGCTGGGAGGAGCTCTCCTGAGTCAGAACAAATTTAAAACACTACCTAAAACATCCTAACTTCTAGTCTGGTCCAACATGTAAAGAGCTTAGAAGTCATCCCACCTGTCCTCACCATAAGAAAATGAACACACTGAAAATCAACGACTCTTGTATCCACCAAACAATTGAGGTTGCAGGGCAAACTGCAGCTCCCAACACTGGAGAGAGAGATGGATACCAAGAATCACATCTTACTGGGAGCAAAACCCAGGAGCAAGCTGCTGGAGTCAGTACTGGGGAGAAAAAAACAAGGACACTAAAACCTCACTCTAAAGACCTATTTGCCACAATTCCTTTTACCTGATATGTCAAATACAACTTTCAACAAAAATTACAAGGCATACTAAAATGCAAAATACAAAGTTTGAAGAGATCAAGTAAGTATCAGAACCAGACTCAGATATGGCAAAGATATTGAAATTTAGGTTGAGTACTTATTGGTAATTTAGAATTTGGAATTAGATTGGGAACTTAAAATAAATATGATTAATATGCTAAAGGCTCTACTGGAAGAAGTGGACAACATGCAAGAACAGATGAGTAATTAAGCAGAGATTAAAAAGAAAAGCCTAAGAAAAAATCAAAAGGAAATGCCAGAAATCAAAAGCACCCTAACACAAATGAAGAATGTCTTGGGTGGGCTCATCAGCCAAAGAAAGATTCACTGAGCTTGAAGATATGTCAACAGAAACTTCCCAAACTAGAAAGTTAGAGAGAGAAAGAAAAGAGAGAGAAGCAGAACTTCCCAAACTAGAAAAAAAGAAAAACAAAACAAACAAAAACCCCACAGCACAGAATATCCAATAACTATGGGACAACTAGAAAAAATGTAATGTACACATAATGTACATTATGCCAGGAGAACAAAGAGAAAACAAAACAGAAGAAACACTTGAAATAATAATGGCTGAGAATTTTGCAAAATTAATGTTAGATACAGAACCACAAATTCAGGAAGCTTACAGAACAACAAGAATAATAAATACCCCAAAAATCTATACCTAGGTATATCATATACTAACTGTAGAAAATAAAAAACAGGAGAACGTCTTAAAAGAAGCTGGGGTGGGGGTGGGGTGGGGGTGGGGAAGAGCGCCTTACCTATGATAAGAATTACATTAGATTTCTCTTTTAGAAACCATGCAAGCAAGTAGAGAATGGAGTGAAATACTAGTACTTTAAGTAATAAAAGAAAAAAATCCACCAACCAAAAATTCTGTATCCCAAGAAATTATCCTTCAAAAGTCTAGGAGAAATAAGAATTTCTCAGACAAACAAAAATTGAGGAATTTGCTGCCAGCAGACCTTACAAGAAATTTTCAAATAACTTCTTCAGAGAGAAGAAAAATGATATGGGTTAGAAACTCAGACCTATATTGAGAAAGGAAAAGTGTTAGAGAAGAAAGAAATGAAGATAAAACAAAATCCTTTATTCTTTTTATTCTTAATAACAGATAAAAACTTGTCAATAATAGATTATAACTTTTGGACAAGTAAACTGGATGACAGCAATATTATAAAAGGCAGTAGGGAAGAATTAGAAATACTCTATTATAAGGTATCTGCATTACCTATGAAGAGATACAGTGTTACATGAAAGAAATTTAGATTAGTTGTAATGTATATTGCAAGTTATAAGGCAACCACTAAAAATGTTTAAAAAGAAGTATAATTGATATGCTGAGTGGAAGGAAAATGAATCACATACTAGTAATATGCTCAATTAAAACCAGAGGAAACATAAAAATAATAAAAGACAAAAAAGGAATAAGGAACAAAGGCAAGGACTAGAAAATAGTTACTAATATGGTTAAGTATTAAACCAACTGTATCCATAATCCCTGTAAATGTAAATGGTCTAAATGCACCTACTGAAAGACAGAGGCTGTCAGAGTGGATTAAAAATAACAAGACCCAAATATATGTTGGCTACAAAAAAACCTACTTTGAATGTAAAGACACAGATAGAGTAAAAGTAAAGGGACAGAGAAAGATACATCATGCTGTGTAGCTATATTAATTGCAGACAAGGCAAACTTCAACAACGAAAATTATTAGGAATAAAGACTGGCATTATATAATGGTAAAGCAGTTACTTTTCCAAGACAGAAAAATCCTTAATATGTATCATCTAACAACAGAGTATCAAAATATGAGAGACAAAAACTGATAGGACAAAAGGAGAAACAAACAAATCCACTATTATAGTTGGACATTTCAATACAACCTCTGTCAGTAACTAACAAATCCAGCAGGCAGAAAGTCAGTAATAATATACTTGAACTGAACAGTACCATCAATCAACTGTATCTAATTGACATGTACAGAATACTTTACCCAACACCAGCAGAAAACACATTCTTCT
This sequence comes from Myotis myotis, assembly GCF_014108235.1. NCBI lineage: Eukaryota > Metazoa > Chordata > Mammalia > Chiroptera > Vespertilionidae > Myotis > Myotis myotis. Next base: position 46,379,951 of record NW_023416390.1, read on the forward strand.
CAAGCTCACATGAAAAAATTCACCAAGATAGACACAATCTGAGCCATAAAATACATCTCCACAAATTTAAAAGACTAGAAAATGATACAAAGTATGCTCTCAGACCACAGGGGAATTAATTTAAAATCAGTAACAGAAATACAGCAGGAAAATCCCCAAATATCTGAACATTAAGTACACTACTAATTAACATGAGTAAAAGAAGAAATCTCAAGAGAAATTTTAAAATATTTTGAACAAAATTAAAACAAATGCACAGAATATTGGCATTTGTGGATACACCACAAACAATGCCTAGAGGGAAATATACAGCATTATGTGTGCAGGGAGGGGGCAAAAGCAGGTTTACAGTTGCTCGTACGGAAAATAATACAATAATTAATAAATAATACAAATAAACACTGTTTCGCATACTCATAACTGTAAGTGTACTGTTGCCCACCCCTGTATATATGAGAAAAGGCGAGGAGCTTCTGCGCTGGTGAACATGTGGAGATGCAGGGAGCATGGAAGCTTCATGCCCCTTCCCACATACCTTGTCCTAGGCATCTCTTCCATCTGGCTGTTCCTTTGATAATAAACTGGTAATCTACTAAGAAGCCATGTGATTCTACTAAGAAGCCAAAAGAACACATGTGATTCAATTTATAGGAAATAGGTGAATCTATAAAAACAGAAAGCAGACTAGCAGTTACTTAGAGCTGAGGGTGATGGAGCCATTGGAGTGATCGCTACAAAGTATACAGTTTCTTTTTGAGGTAATGAAAATGTTCTAAAATTAACTGCAGTGAGGGTTCATATTCATTAAGTATGAATTTCAATGAACCAAAAATCATTGAACTGCATATTTTAACCGGGTAAATTGTATGGTATGTGAATTATACTTTAATAAAGCAATTAAGAAAATGCCCATAGTTTTTAGAGAAGCAAACTTAATATAGCACAATGTTTAGAAATGCTTTAAAATTCTTAGCAAAGAGATAAAGCAAATGTGGCAAAATCATTAATAGCTTTTGAATCTAGGTAATGAGTACTATACTATTCTCTAATTGAGCAAATTTGAAAATTTCCTCTAAAACAAAGAGGCAAGTACTTCCACAACAAAACAGAGACAATCTCCTCTAAAGCAACATCTAATTATTAGGTACCTGGCTCTCTTGACTCTGATATCTTTTAAGCAGAATAAAATACTACACAGTACTTTGAGAGCAATTTATCATTTTGCCTGCACTACAAAGTAATTTCACTTTAAATGGTAATTACAAAGATGGAACCTGCAACTTCAGATTTAACAAGATTTTCAAATTACACCCATATTACCACCTGTTTTGGACACATTTTTCCATTCTCCTATTTCACTATGTTCTGATGCAGGCATGTGGTTCTATAAAATGGCTAAGATCAACAGTGAGGTGGATTACAGCAAAAAATTTACCCCCAAAAGATACCTGCTGACACAGCACCGATAATTATCAAAATATATTCTTCCTCTTTCATAGGCTATAGGTGACTTGGAATGAGTAGTCCAAACATTCTTAAATTTTGTACTTTCCTGAAAGACACAAAGAATTTTGGTTTAGGAAATCTATAATAATAAAAGCATAATATGCTAATTAGAGCAGACAGCCGAAGACCTCCTGGATGTCATTCCAGAAGTCCTTTGGGACAAAGCTGCAGCAGCAGGGGCTGAGGCAAAGGTGGTTTGGGCCCATCAGGCAGGCAGGTGAGCAGTTAGGGGCAATCAGGCAGGCAGGCAGAATGGTTAGGGCCATCAGGCAGGCAGGCAGGTGAGCGGTTAGGGACCATCAGGCAGGCAGGAGAGTGGTTAGGGGCATCAGGCAGGCAGAGTGGTTAGGGGCTCAGGCAGGCAGGCAGAGTGGTTAGGGGCGATCAGGCAGGCAGGCAGGCCAGCGGTTAGGAGCCAGTGGTCTGGGATTGCGAGAGGGATGCCCTGCCAGGATAGGCCCCATTCGGCAGTGCGTGAGGGGTCCCCGATCGCAAAGGTGCAGGCCAGGCTGAGGGATTCTCCCCTCCCCCCTCCCGTTCACGTATTTCGTGCATTGGGCTCCTAGTAACTCATAAACCTCTACTGTGCACCAATTTTATGATGGATAGCTAAATTTAGGGTTTTCAAGTAAGTTTCACGTATGTAATTTAAAAACATTATGTTCAATTCTTCGCCACTCTGCCTCACTGTCATGTTTTGGTTTTAGTGGGGTGACCAACTTTTCAAAAGATTGTTTGCAAAGAAGACATAAGCAGCTTAAAAAATTAAAAGCATCTGGCGGTCCTATTAATACCTATTTACTAATCCTCCAGGTTCAGGGCATCCATGCCCCTCTCCACCACAAATAACCTTCTTAAAAGGGGGCTCTACCGCGTAAAATCAGCACCCCAGAAGGCTTGAGCACCCCAGAAGGCTTGAGGACCAGGCGCCCGCAGCCCTCGGTCCCGCCCCGCCCGCAGGCGGTCACCTGGCACACCAGCGCCCGCAGGATGCCCAGGTTCGTCCTCTGCACCGCGCCCGCGTCGCTCGAGAAGAAGCCCAGCGCCCGGCGGCTCAGCCGGCGGCACACGTTGGGCTTCCGGGTCGGGCCCATAGGGGCCGGGCCGCCACGGGGCCGGAGAGGAGCGCGATCCAGACCCCAGCGCGGAGCAACGGCCGCTCCGTCGGAACCTCGAGGCCCCAACTCCCTGCGGGGACCAGGAAAAACTACCACGGGGGCCGGGCAGCGGGGCGCAGGGCAGTGCGGCACGGGAGACACAGATGGCACCGCCTGATCACCAAGAGCAGGGCAGGAAAAGGCGCCCCCTTTACGGGCTGCCCCCAAACGCCCTCTGGTCCTCGCCCCGGCTGCGGCCTGCGTCCCCCCGGTAACACGCAGCCTGCAGGCGCCGGTCCCTCCTCGGGAAATGTAGTTCCCGGTGCCTCCAAGGGAGCCGGGCTTGCTCCCAGAACTACAGTTCCCATCAGGCGGCAGGTGCGGAGCGCCCGCTCCGGCCGCCGGTCCCGCCCCGCCCCGCCCCGCCCCGGCCCAGCCCCGACCCGCCCCGACCCGGCCCCGACCCGCCCCGACCCGGCCCCGACCCGCCCCACGACCCGCCCCGCTCCTCTGACCGGGCGGAGCCTGCGCTGTCCTGGCGGGGCGCCCTTCCGGCTCACGCGGCGCGGCAGAGAACCCCGGGCGCGCGGTGCTGCAGCCTCCGGTGCCCCGCTCTCAGGGACCCGTCATACCGCCGGGGCACCCGCACGCCTCTCGGCCCCGGACTTGCTCTGTGGGAGGCGCCGAGAGAGGCGCTGAGTCGAGTGCGACCCCCAAAGCAGCGTCCAGCGCGAAAGGTACGCCCCGCGGCTCTCCCTTCAGTACCACGTGGGATGCTGTGGCCGAGGGTAACGGTCACACTTTCTGGGTCTGTGTGTGCGGAGTTGGTGGTGGAGGAGGCGAGGATCCCCACTGAGCGAGTGTGGAATTACTTTCCCGAGGCCCGCCCCTCTGCGGTCTGCGAGGACACAGGCTGGTTTTGCGATCATTGCTGCATTTTCCTTCCTCTAGCCTCCTTTTCCCCCATAAAACGGGAATAACAGGTGAAATGCTTACATTCTGATGGGGCTGCCTAAGGTATTCCACGTTGATTCCTCTAAATGAAACGAAATGGAAGTAGCGAGCCCTGCCGGCAGAGTCAAAGTTCCCCTGCACGGAATTTCCCGTAATCAAGCCCCGGGGTGTCCCCGGGGTGTGTCCCTTGAGAGTGCCCTTTGCACCTTCCGCGTGGGCTTGGCTCGCCACCTCTAGTTCAGTACATACGCGAGCGAGAGAGGGCATCTGACTGACAGCAAAAAGCACAGTACTAAGTGGGTGTGGGTCACAACGTGTTGAGTAAAAATGTGCCACATCTCTCTTTAACCCTGCTGAGTTTCCGTTAGGGGCTGGGCGTTTGCTGATTTTTCATAACTTATTTGCAGCATAATGTGGAGCGCATTGTGTATTTTTAGACAGCGCTATAATACTTAATTTGGTAATTTCGTGAATGCAGCTGTCACTGAGAACACTGAGACTCAGAAAAGATAACGGAATTTTTGGCTGAAATAAAATTCAAGTAATTGCGGAACTGAATGCATCATCTCTTTTCTCCCTCCTGCCCCCTCACGGCCACTTGTTTGTCTTCCTGTGGTATTTACCTCACCAAGAGACAGTCAAGCTAGATGCCTTCTTTTTCTTCACCCACAACCCAGTCCTTTTGATTCTAACGCTTGAGCATCTCCTCATCATATCCCCTGAGTAATGTAGGGTCTCTCCGTTTTATCATATTAAAATTAACAGCTTCCTTTCTGCCTTAAATGCTTTCAAGTCATCCCTCTACACTGCTGCCAGAGTGAGTTTTCTAAAGCACACATCTGCCATTTCTCTGTATCCCTGAGTGGCTCCCAATCACCCAGAGCAGAATTTCTCAAACCCAAGTAGATACTTAGGATTCTCTTGTTAAATTAAAATATTTCAGGATGCGAAATATATGCAAATATAAAACTATATAAATTCCTTATGTTGTATCTTTTATGCAACTATAACTTATAAATGGTTTAAGTTAAATTAAGCAAAACTATAAAACAAACCAATTTAAATGACTACTTATACATTGTTACCAGTGAGACTTTTTGCCAGGCCAGTCATTGTTTCTCTTTCACATCAATGTCTCTCCCTTTACTCTCTCTCGAAAATCAATAAAAACATATTAAAAATAAAATAAAATGCAGAAAGATTTAGGATTAAAGGGTTCATAGTAATGTTTTTAAAAAGTATTTTAGTTATTCAAAGAGTGTATAGATAACAGCATAATATGTAAATAATAATTATAAATGAATACTCATATCTATCAACTTTAAAAAACACACAAAATAACCTAGAACATTACTTAAAAATTTGACATGTCCTGTGTGCCCTTCCTAGGTCCTAGATCCCTCTTTCCTCTTCATACAGATAAAATATTGTTAAGTTTTCAATGTTTTTGAACATTGTATAAATTGAATCATACTATATATATGTACTCTTCTATAAATTGCCTAGTTTTTCCAACATTACATTTGACAAGGTACCTGAGTTCATTTCATTTATTTTTACTACTGTATAATATTTCATTGTGTGAATTTACCACAGTTACCCATTTGCTACTGGCTGGGCTTTAGTGTCTTTCAGGTATTTCTATTCCTAGAAAAGTGCTGCTATAGGCATTCTTAAACCCGCCTCCTGTTACACTTGTTAAAGTATATGTTTGTTTTCTATTGCTGTGTAACAAATGACCAAAAACGAAGCTACTTAAACCAATACCATTTATTATCCCTAATTTTTTTTCTACATGAAAAACCACTTGTCCCAGCACCACTATTGCAGAGTCTGTCATTTCTCCACAGATCTGTAATGTTAACTCTGGTTTCATATCAAGTTTACATTCATGGTCAGGTCTGTTTCTAGGCTCTGTTTTCTCTTCCATTGTTCTGTTTTTCTATCCCTAGCCTAATACCTGACCAATTTAATAGTAAGGGTTGAGAACTGGTAGGGCAAGTCCTGTACTTACTCCTTTTCTTCAGGAGTATCTTTTTGTTTTTGCAGTTTGCACTTTCATATATATATATATATATAATTTTAATTTCAGAAAGGAAGGGAGAGGGAGATAGAAACATCAATGATGGGAGAGAATCATTGATTGGCTGCCTCCTGCACACTCCCCACTGGGGATCGAGCTCACAACCAGGGCATGTGCCCTGATGGAGAATCAAACTTTTACCTCCTGACGCTCAACCACTGAGCCACACCAGCCAGGCTTATACATCTTTTTGAACCTGCCTAAGTACCACAAAAAAACCTACTGGAATTTGATTAGTATAGCATTAAATCTATATATCAATTTGAAGAGAACTGACATCTTTACCATATCAAATTATCCTATCTATGAAGACAATATGACTCTCCATTTATTTAGATCTTTAGTGTCTTTCAAAGAAGTTTAATAATTTTTCTTAAAGGATTTCATATTTTGCAACTTCCTCAGTACATTTTTATATTTTTGGCCAGCATTATAAATAGTATATTTTTTAAATTAGATTTTCTAACTATATATTTTTGGTATATCGATCATCTATTTAGCAACCTTGCTAAATTTTATTTTTAATCGTAATAATTGTCATTTGTAGGGTATGGGGAATTTTTCTATGTAGGTAATCATGTCCTTAGAAAACTGTGACTGTTTTGTTATTTTCTTCTCAATTCTTGCCATTTATTCCTCCTTTTCTTCATTGCTGGCTTGGACCTCTAGTGCAGTTGAATAGAACCAGTGATAGTGGACATCCTTGTCTTATACACTTTTATAAACTTCTAATATTTCACCATCAAGGATAACATTGTAGATTTTTGCTAGCCACCCTTAATCAGGTTAATGAAATTCTCTTCCATCCCATATTTGCTAAAAGTCTTATTAGATTTTTAATTGTGAGTGTTGAATTTAATCAGCTACTTTCTCTATTTGCTGAGGTGATCCTATAATTGTTTTTCTTTAATCTGATAATTTGGTGAATTTCTGATAATTTTCTAGTGTTAAACCAAACGAGTTTATTTAGAGAAGTTGTGATGTGTTTGTTTTTCATACATTGTGAGATTTGGGTAGCTGCTGGCTTCATTTCTCACTTAGCTTTCTGGACCTTCACTACCTTTTGGTCTCCAAAGATCTCTCATTCCTTCTTGCTGATTCAATGATGCAGTTAGCAAGATATATTTTTAAATATATTTAACCAGCCTCTTGTATTTCATAGTAGAAAGGTTTTTGGACTATGAAGTTAACCAAATGATCAGAACTAGAATTCCACTTTCTTATATTTTTAGTGTAAAAGTTTCCATCCATCATTTCTTTCCATCCATCATTTCTTTATTTTTATTTATTTGTTATTTTTTAAAAATATATTTTATCGATTTTTTACAGAGAGGAAGGGAGAGGGATAGAGAGTTAGAAACATCGATGAGAGAGAAACAGATCAGCTGCCTCCTGTACACCCCCTACTGGGGATGTACCCGCAACCAAGGTTCATGCCCTTGACCAGAATTGAACCTGGGACCTTTCAGTCCGCAGGCCGATGCTCTATCCACTGAGCCAAACGGGTTAGGGCTATTACTATTTGTTTATTGTCTAAAGTTTTACATGTGTCTCCTTCCCTCCCCCCCACATTGTCCCCCCCTCCCCAGCCATTCCCACCCCGGGCAAGCCCCCACCGCCCCAGTGTCTGTCCGTTGGTTATGCTAATATGCATGCATACAAGTCCTTTGGTTGCTCTCTAATCCCCCACTTCCCCTGCCATTTGTCTCTGCCATTCATCGTTTCTTTCTTCTCTTCTTCTTGTCTCTATGCACAGCCATTTCCCTCCCAGCTGAAAACAAGGACACAGTGCTGTGTAGTAGAAAGAGCATCACACCAAGGGTTGAAAGGCACAAGTTAATAGTGCCAGCACCACTTAGTGAGATCTTGACCAAGTCACTTACTCTGAATTTAATTCAATCATCTGCTAAGTGGGAACACTCAGGATTGAAGTGAGAATCGCAGGAGCTTATAAATGTGAACACGTTGTTGTGAGGGGAAAGGATAAGAAGCAATGATGTCAAGTACATCATTTCCTAACATTGCTAGGAAAAAGTAACAGAAACAGGGAGTTTGGGGAGGGGAAAGGGTTGATTAGTAGAATGGAGGGTTTTTTTTTAGGGTGGTGAAACTATATGCATTTGTTAAAACCCGTAGAGCTTTTCAGCACAAAGAATAAACAATGTATGCAGAATTTAAGAAGATAATTAAGAGGTAGTGGGGATTCCAGGATGGAATGCAGGCTGTAACAAAAGAATCTAACTGTATTAGAAATATAAGTGGTAACCTCCCTGAAGGGGCCAAGGAAAAGGTACTGACCTAAGTAACTTTGAAAATGAAACTAAAATGAAAGACAATAGGAACTATGCATGTGCACTAGACTCTAAGTCAGCGGTTCTCAACCTGTGGTTTGTGACCCCTTTGGAGGTCGAATGACCCTTTCACAGGGGTCGCCTAAGACCATCAGAAAACACATATATAATTACATATTGTTTTTGTGATTAATCACTATGCTTTAAGTATGTTCAATTAGTAACAATGAAAATACATCCTGCATATCAGATATTTACATTACGATTCATAACGGTAGCAAAATTACAGTTATGAAATAGCAACAAAAATAATTTTATGGTTGGGGGTCACCACAACATGAGGAACTATATTAAAGGGTCGCGGCATTAGGAAGGTTGAGAACCACTGCTTCTAAGTGAATGTTTCCCATAGAGGTATGGGTTAACAATTCTCAAATCACTATACCTCTGTAAGTGCTAAAAACAAAAACACAATGATGGGAGTGTGTCAAAAAAGGATATAGGAGCCAACTGAAATAAATAAAGTAGTATTAGGTTATAATCCAAAGTTTAAAATAATTATCTATGAGTCCATACTATTATAAACAAATGATTGAATAAAAAATAAATAAATGGGAGAGAAGAGACAAATCTCCCATGCAAAAAAATTTCAAATAATTTTATGTAGTTACTTTTACCTTAAAGAGGTAGAGCCTAATTCACCACTCCTTAAGTGTGGACTACACATAGCCATTTCCTTTTAAGGAATACAGCATGGAAAGGGCAGGGGGGTGGGGGCGGGGGCAGCTTTACAGTGGAGAAGTCTGTCAACTGCTTCCTCAGCCAAGTGATCAAGGTTAACATCCCCAGTAATAAGTTATGTTCATATTGCGTACCCTTGATATGATGTGAGGAGAATGGCAATTTCCTTCTGTGGTTTTCCTCCCTAAAACCCATAACCCCATTTTAATCATGAGAAAAATATCAGATGGATATTTATTGAGGAGTATTTCATCAAATACCAGATCAGTGCTCCTCAAAACTGTCAAGGTCATCAAAATCAAAGAAAGCCTGAGAAACTGTTAGAGCCAAAGGAGCCTAAGGAGGCCTGATGACTAAATGTAATGTGGTGCCCTGGATAGAATCCTGGAAGAGAAAAAGGAAATTAGGTAAAAACGAAAGAAGTGTGAATAAAATATGGACTTAAGTTTATAATAACGTATTAATATTGGCTTCATTTATTATAACAAGTATACTAATGTGAGATTATAATAATAGAATTCTACACTATCTGCAACTTTTTTTTTATAAATCTAAAATTGTTCTAAAATGAAAAGTGTACTTTAAAAATACAACAGAAATTTGGAAGACACCACTATATAGAGGCGGCATAGCTTTAATGATTAAGAAAATGAATTCAGTTATTGGGTCCAGGTCTCAGCCTCACTATTTACTAGCTGTGAGAGTCTGGTTATCCTAAGTAACTTAACCTCACTGTGCCTCAGTGTACTTGTCTGTTAAATGGGTTCTTGGAGAACTAAACGAGTCACTGTATGTAAAGCACCTAGACTCCTAGAGTATGCCTGGCACACGGCACCATATAATTCTTTGATTCTGTTTATCATTACTACTTTGCTTTGCTCTTCAGCTGAGGATTCCCAACACTAGTTTCATGCTACAGGACTAAGTGACGCAGAAGCTAGAAAGCCTGACAGGACCTACTTTTTATGGGCATAAGCATGACACACATAGAAATGCTGAAGTTAACTTCATTTGGTTTTTCAGGAGATTCCTCACTAAAATGTCCACTTCCCTTGTCAAATTGATGTTTCTTTAGGACAGGGCACTGCCTCCAGTGCAAATCGCTCAGATTTAGGATGCAGCATCTAAAATTTTGGTGATACTTGAAACAAAATTAAATATATTATAGAAACATGTTTTAGGCCGTCTGCTTCTCTACCTAAAATACATATCAGCTCTTTAGAAAACTCCTGATAGATCAGCAGCACGGGTAGAAGAGTGTCCTGCGTTGGATGTAGAGCTTGGAGGGAGGAGGCCTGCTTGGATTGTGGCTCTGGTATGTGTGTGATCAAGGCAACTCACAAAACCTCTTTTGAGTCTCATCTCCCACATCTGTAAAATGGTGATCACACAAATGCTTGTTTGCCTTCCTTTCTCAATTATAGGATTGCTCTAAGGATTGGGTGTGAAAATGAGAGCTTTCTGTAAGTTGTAAAACCTATACAAATATTATTGTTATAGTAATTCTGAGGTTTTCAACCAGAATGAAACTCTAATAGATTTTTATAGTCATATCAAGTGTTGCAGTCATCTACATACCTTTATTTATTTATTATGCAACAAGGTGAAATCATTTGAATTTAAAATGCTTTTGATGGGGGTTGCAGGGTCAATGGGAAGAAATGGACATCTGTAATACTTTCAACAATAAAGATAAATTTTAAAAAATAAATGCTTTTGATGGTACATTTTCTCATGGGACTTTAGTTTTTAAGTTTTTCTTGATGTCACGAAGGCATTGTTTTGATCTGGAATTGTCTCTTGGGATCAGGGGCACAGTTTGAGAAAATGGTTTCCAAATTCTTCACTGAAATCCGGTAGAGAACACAGAAGTGTGTCCCTGTGATTTGGTAAGTTGTCTCCTTCAGAGACAGACCCTCCTGTTCTGGCGTGGAGCTGACCAGCAGAGGGTGCAAAAGCTTTCCCAGGAGTTGGGCTGGGCAGACCTGACTGGTGCCATCTGTGTTTGCTGCCTGACGATTATCAAGTGCTATAAATGAAAAGGTTCTGGCACATAAGAAAGTTACCGAGTGAAGACGGAGAGCAGCCATGATGTCACACAGCACTGTAGCACGTAGCAAGTTCCAGGCATAGTTGGTGAATAGGAAGTTTCTGGGTACCCGGAATTTGACATTCTGGTATGAATTATTTGTCTGTTTTCCACCTCCTCCGGCTACTCTTTGCCTTTTCTAATAATTTCTTTCTCTTTCAGGGCTCTTTGCCCTACCTGCTCAGCATCTGCAATTTTATGCCTTACCTGGTCTAACAAATTGGGGTCTTTAAAAGTAGCCTTTCTCTGGACTTCTTTGGCCGTAGTGCGTTTGGGTCTTTAATCCAGCCATCCACAGCACCCTGTCCAGGTCCCATTAACCGGGCCCTTATAGATTCCATGCCGTCTTCCCTCAATGTAAATGGGTGACCACCAGAAAAATTTGGAAACCTTTCTAGTGTTACTGTTAATACTGCCTATACCATCTTTTTTTTTTTCTTCCTTTCCAAGCATGAATCCTCTACCCATGAACATTATATAGAAGTGATTTTGAAAATATTTTTATGTTTTCTGATTATAAAAGTAGTTTGAGTTTACTTAGAAAGAGAAAAGTACATTCAAAATATATTAAAAAGGAAATATAAGGATCTCCTTGAGCCTTTCAATGACACATAACTATTATAAATTCTTTTAGACCTTTCCTATGAATATGTATACTTGTTGGCATATATGTTATTTTTTTAAAGTTAGTTCCTGTTTTAGTTTTCTTTATTTTTTCTTTATGCTAATTTTTTTAAAGATCATACTAAAGGTACTCTCTTATACCTGACTTTTTTCCTTTAGCCAATAAATAATGGACTTCTTTACATATCAATAAATTTAGATTTGAGCACCATTTTAAGTGGCTACATAACCTTCTTTATATGGATGTACAATAATTTAGTCAGTCCTCTAAAGATGAGTATTTAGATTGGACTTTTTCAGTATAATGTCCAAACAATGCTGTGACAAATCCTTAGGATCCTTCCGATTATATTCTTAGGATATATTTCTATAAATGGAATTTTCCATAAAGCTCTTTCTTTAAAAATTTCCATATGTATTGCCACAGTTCCCTCAGAAAGGTCTTTCAGCCCAGGCATATATGTTATTTTTTTAAAGTTAGTTCCTGTTTTAGTTTTCTTTATTTTTTCTTTATGCTAATTTTTCAGCCCTGGCAGTGTGTGAGGATGCTTGCTCCTGCACACACTGACCAACATTTCACCTTCGCCAAAATGATAGTAAGCCATTGCACCGTTCTTTAAAAGGGCGGACTTTCCAATCCTCATGTCACCCCAGAAAATTAAGCTAAGGCAGTGGTTCTCAAGCTTTTTCTTCTCAGGACCCCTAGACACTCTAAAAAATTATTCAGGTTCCCCTGAGTTTCATTTAGGTAGATCATAGTTACCCATATTTACTCTATTAAAAATTAAACTGAAGAAAAGATAATAGCATTTATTATTATTTAAAAGTAACAATAATACCCCATGGCATGTTAGCATCAGTGACATTTTTATTTAAAAATTTTTTCCAAAAAAATTAAAAGAGTGGTATAGTTTTACATTTTTGCAAATATTTTTAATGTCTGGCCTAAGAGAAGATGATTGGATTTTATATTTGCTTCTGCTAAGCCTGTTATGATATGTTCTGGTTGATGTATTTGAAGAAAATGTAATCTCACACAGATGTGTAAGTAGTTAGAAAGGGAGGAGTAATTTAATAGTCTCTTCAGAAGTGTGTGAATATTCTCCTTTGACACTACACCAAATTCCAATATGGGATAATTTCTTAAAGGTTAACTGCAATATAATATTTAAATCCATTGGTCTGTTACATTTAAATTCATTAGTCTGTCTTATACTTTGAATGGATCTTTTACCCATGCATGATTTTGTGATACTATATGTTGGTCACCTGGAAACTATTGGTTCACTGAGTTATACACGTCTTCCTAATGTTGACACATTTCATTACACAATGTAAAAAATACCTTGCCCTGGCCAGTGTGGCTTAGTTGGTTGGGCATCGAACTGTGCACCGAAAAGTTACGGGTTTGATTCCCAGTCAGGGCACATGCCCAAGTTGCAGGCTCTATCCCAGGAGGCAGGCAGCGCATCATAGTATATTGTAATGTCTGGAGGAGCAAGCACTCCCCCACCTCCTTAACCCTATCTTGACACAACCAGCATCACTCATTTCCTCTGCAGTATTTTCCTGGCGCTTCCTGCATGTTTATTCTTCCAGATGAACTTTTAAATTATTTGGTCAAGTTCTCCAAAAACATTTTTTGAATTTTGATTGGAACAAGTTTAATTTTATAGATGATTTTGGCAAGAATTTACATTTTTACAAATACTGAATCTTCAACTCCAGAAACCCATGTACTGTCTTCCTGTTTATTAAAATTATCTTCCACGCTCTTCTGTATGTTGTATAGCTTCTTTATATCAGTCCTATACATTAATGCCAATGCTGGGTATTTCACATTTCTTGTTGCAATCATAAGAGGGATCTGTCCCCCTGTATACTTTCTATTTTTGCTATCCATATATTTTTTAAAATTTTTAAATTAAAAAAAACCCCAAAACCAAAGAACATCTAGTTCATATTTCCAGATAGTTTTGGCGTCTTAAAAAAGAATAAGCAAAAAGGATACTATCATTTGTGGTAGTACAGTTTGTACTGTGTGCACTTGATTTATGAGGTTTGGCTGTTTAAGTCTGTTTAAGGAAACAGAACATACCAGAAGCTATAGCTCAATGAATATGATATTTCCAAGCTAGTTATGTTGGGAGACTATACATTTATGGCAACAAGAATAACAACTACTCTAAAGACAAAAAGGGTATATATCTTAAAGCAAAGAATTTGCCACCACTGAGGATATTAAAAAGAATCAGTAAGCTTGCCATTAGGCCATTATCTGAAAATTGAATTTCAAGGATGTTTTACTATTATTAGAGTAAATAGTAATCTCTTAAGGTGACTTATTTGAAGGCTCTACACTTACTTTGATGTACCAGTCTAGTTTTTAGTTAAACAGCATTATTGTATAGTTATTCCTTATATTATCATGTGGCAAAGAGATGGCTGATAGGTATTATGGAATTTTTGTTGTTGTTTTAAAAGAATTATTTAATCAGATTGTTTTTGTATTAAATAAGATTCAAGTTGCCCCAGGCAGTGTTTCAGCTATTTGGGAAAATGGAATTTGCCAGTTTTCTAAGGCCATTTAAAATAAACAGATTTCTTTTCATTTGCAATATGGATTTAAAAAAATGTGTGCGGACTAGCCCGGTATATTAATCACCATTTGAAATGTTCCTCTAAAAATGTGGTTCTGAGCCCTTAACAACTGACTTACAGATGATCTTAGAAATAAGACTTTTATAGGTTGAAGATTACTAAGATTTCTCTACCTGATATGGTCCTTGGAGGTTAAGAATATAACTAATATTCTCAATTATTCTTAAGAAACTCACTGCAGCATTATTATTCATGGGCTTTGAAAGAAATCATTCTTAATGTTTACGTAAGAAAAAACCTACAGAGAATTTTTATAAGTTTATTTGAGCCAAAACTGATGACAATTGCTGAGAAGCAGGATCTCAAAGGCTCCAGAGATGAACAGTTTTGCCGTTTCTTTTATGCATTTGAAATTAAGGAGAGACCATAGGGAAGATTACATGAAGGTGGGAGAAAGCAAGAAATGAATTGGCTTATAGGATAGTTAACAAAATTATATGCTCTCTTGAAGGTATTACTCTGGCATTTCAAAGGGGAGTTACTCCTGGCATTTCAAAGGGGTGTTAACTTAGATGCGCGAGAACAGTAGACAGAGCTTGCTTATAGGTGTTTCAGTAAGAAGTTGTGGGCCTGGGGCATGGCCACCCACCATGACCTGTCCAGTTGGGAGTTTATGATCGGATCACCCTGTGCGGTTACTTTCCACAGAGCCCCTTTTTACCCACATTAAATGTACTCGTTTTTTTGTTGATATAATTTCTCAGCATAATGTTTATTATGTGTTGGGTAAAGAGTACTTGTGTTCTTTTTTCCTTCGGGTGAGGAGCAGGCCCCACATCAGACTCCTCTGCGTGACTTTCAGGGCTGACCGCAGGCACTGACAAGGCTTTTCCCAGAAGGCCTGAGGGGAGAAGCTGCCCTCCCCACGAGGCCCCCTGGGCAGCCATGTTCATATGCGTATCTGCATTCTGATAGTTACTTCGTGCATCAGGACCCACAAAATGGTGGTTTCTGCAGCCTGCACTTTCAGGAAACACCCGCCAGGAAACCTAACATTCACAAATCACAGTCCTCCCACTCAACATGAGTTCACCTTACCCTAGAAAATAGGACTTGCTAGCTCCGTAAGGAATCCCCGTCCTCCCAGCCAACCACGCCCTGTTTTCACACTGCCTCTTCTATGGCTCCATACAATTCTTGCTCTTGCCCCACATCCCTTGGGAAGAGTGCCCCACTGCTTGTGAGGCACTGTACTCCCCGGTGGATGGAAAAGGGGGTTCTATGGAAAATAATCTCACAGTGTGATCTAATGATAAATGCCTAACTGGGCAGGCCATGGTGGGTAGTCATGCCCCAGGCCTGTAACTTCTTTAGTGAAAGTTTGTAAGCCAAACCTGCCTATTATTCCTGTGTATCTAGGTTAATACACGTTTGAAATATCAGAATAGCCCTCTAAAAGGGTATTAACCCTCAAGAGAGCACATAATCTTGTTAATTATCCTGTAATCCAATCCCAGCTATGGTTCACCCACCCACCCACCACCACCACCATCACCACTGCTGCCACCCCACTGCTGCCCCAAAGTGTATGTCATCTGTTTGGCTCAAATAAACTCAAAATTCTCTACAGTTTGGACATTTCTTCTGTCGACACCCCCAATCCATGGATTGGTTTCTCTTGAATAAAAGACATCAAACTTGTTACTGAATTATTTTAGTTTGTCATTTGACAATTCTGAGCCCAGATGACTGCATTCAGAGGACTCCTTATGGGGGCCTCTGTATACGGGAGACACTTTCTCCATGTTGGTTCAGTACCATTCTATTTTTAGCTCTTTCCCTTTCCCCACATCCATGACCATAGGCCATAAAAAGGCAGGAGCCTGGGGAAGGGGGTGGCTCCTGGGCAATGAGACAGTTTCCCCCATACGGACTGCATCACTTGATCCTTACCTGGTGCCATTCCACAGGGAGAAATGGAACACTGGTGAGCTCATGCCTCTTTTGCTCTCTTGCTTACACTGTTACAGTAAATAAAAGGCTTGATTGTTACTTTCAGTTTGGCTTTGTGTCCTAATTGTCCACCTCAACACCTGATTGCTCAACAGTGGGAAGTAGGAATGGTGTTTGTTCCTAATTATTTATTAATTTGTGTGTGGGTATTTTCTTTTAAGTTTTAAGGGGTGCCCTTTAGGGATGTTTCTGGAATTTACTGAGTAATAATTTGACTTTACATTTGTGGAACACTGTGTAGCTTACAGTGTTCTGTGTGAGAACTTTGTGACTTGAGATTTACCTTCATTTTTACAAATGAACCTATACAAATGAGGCTCAGCCAAAGTGGCTTTACCAAAAATCATGATTAGTAGTCCTGGCTGGTGTGGCTCAGTTGGGTGAGCATCATCACATGCACCTAAAGGTCACTAGTTTAATTCCCGGTCTGGCACATGCTCATGTTACGGACTCTATTCCCAGTAGGGGGGTGCAGAAAGCAGCCCATCAATGTTTCCCTCTCCTTCCTCTCTTTCTCTTTCCCTTCCTCTCTCTCTCTCTTTCTCTCTCTCTCAAAAGAAATCAATAAAAACATTATTTTTAAAAATCATGGTTAATAGATAGCTGAGCCAGGATTTGAACTTGAGGCTTATTATATTCTGAATATTACTATATTCAGCACTTGCTACTGTACTACCCCCACTTCATTGGTAAATTAGTCTTTCATCTGTTTGAGAAGATGGAACTGTTTAGGGCTGTTTAAACTAAGAAGGATAATGGAAGGTTTAATCCTGTAGTACTCATGAAGCCCCATGTAGTACTCACGGAAATTGTAAGAAGAGCAAGACTAATGATAACAGTAATATCAACTAAAGTTTATTGAGCACTTACCATGCACCCAGCATCATGCTACAAATATGCTACATAGATCACCTTTTGTAACTTCTCTGTGTTTTGAAATAATCTTATTAGCTACATTTTATTCAGGAAATTGAGATTAACAAAGTTAAGTATCATATCATAAGTTATGTTGGTAGCAAGTGACAAAGCCTGGATTTAACTTAGTCCAAACCCTTCACCTCTTCACCTGAAATTGCTTTCCAAGGAGAATTGAGGTGATTCTGCCCTTCTTGAGCTATTTCTGCTATTAAGGAGGAATAAGAGTAGAATGCTCTGGAACGGAATCTTCTAATGCTGTATTTCTCAATGTTGAAAAATGTGTAAACATTCATTTAAAGAAAGAAAAATTTGCAGACCCCTGGGTTGACTTAAAATATTTTTAGTATATTGTTACTAAATCCAGGTGTAAGTTTCTTTTGCATAGAGCTCTTATTCAGTGACAAAATCAAAATAGTTGGAGAGTTATAACCACAAAGCCAATAAAATTCAAATGAGCAGTATGATAATGTGACTACTGGTGTTTCACCAAAATTCATTTGCAGCACTCATTATAAACAAGAAATTGACTGACCACTGCCACACAGATTCTTTGAACCTCAGCCCATCCATACTATGCTGTGTACTGTGACTTCTCTATTCCCTCACCACTTCTCTCTATTCAGAATACTGCAGAATCTTTAACAGTGTGCTGTATACTCAGATGCATCACTTCTGTATTATATCTGTGCTGCTTGTTGCCAACAAGATCATAAATGCAAACATAGACACTGAAATCAAGTAGCAGTTTACATTTGTTCCTATTGATTTTCTTAGATTATTATTGTTACTAGAGGCCCAGTGAACAAATTCGTGCACCCGTGGGGTCCCTCGGCCTAGCCTGTGGGATCGGGCCAAAACCGGCACTCCAGCATCCCCCGAGCGGTCCTGGATTGCGAGAGGTTACAGGCCAGGCCGAGGAGCCCCACTGGTGCACAGTCGGCTGGGGAGGGACACAGGAGGTTGGCCAGCCAGGGAGGAACCACAGGAGGGCTCCAGGGCATGTCTGGCCCATCTTGCTCAGTCCTGATCAGCTGGACCCCAGCAGCAAGCTAACCTACTGATTGGAGCGTCTGCCCCCTAGTGATCAGTGCATGTCATAGCAAGCAGTTGAGCGGCCTTAGTATATCATTAGCATATTATGCTTTGATTGGTTGAACGGCTGACCAGACACTTAGTATATTAGGCTTTTATTATATAGGATTATAAAACCATAGTTTAAAAATTTGTTATGGGCCCTTCCCTGGGGCTCAGTTGGTTGGAACTTCATCCTGTACACCAAAAGGTGTCGGGTTTGACTCCTTGTCAGGGCACATACCTAGGTTGTGGGTTTGATCCCCAGTCAGGGCACATTCAGGTGGTGGCTGATCATTGTTTCTCACATCGATGTTTCTCTCCCTCTTTTCTCACCCCCTTCCTTTCCCTCTTCCCTCCCCCTTTCTCTCTTTAAATTCAACAAACATGACCTCAGGTAAGAATTAAAAAAAACTTTGTCACGGGGCCTTAGTTTGACGAACCCTTTTTTAATAACCCTGTGTCCAGTGGGAGATTGTTCTTGAAGAATAAGGGTTGGAGATGTATTATAATGACCTTCATATTAAAATGAGATGGTGGATAAGAGTCCACATTTTAGCCTTTGTTCAAAATGTTTCTCTTTCATAGGTGTTTATGGCCTTGTGGTTCTTTCTAACCACACTGTAAGAGCCTCTCATTCAAAGCAGGATTTCCTTCTCATTGTTAGTGTTTCTGTTTTTGTTACTAGGTGACATGGGTTAAGAAACTCAAAAGGCCTTCACCACACTATTGTCTGTGTCCATGGGTTATGCATATATACATACATACAAGTTCTTTAGTTTCTTTTCCCACTCCCCCCACCCAACCCTGCCTTCCCTCTGAGATTCAGCAGTCTGTTCCATGCCTCTATGTCTCTGGATCTATTTTGTTCATCAGTTTATTTTTTTCATTATATACCACAAATTAGTGAGATCATGTGATACTTGTCTTTCTCTGACTGGCTTATTTTGCTTAGCATAATACCAGATCCCTCCATGCTGTCTTAAAGGGTAAGAGATTGTTTTGTTGTTTTGAGCACTTTCCTACTTTCTGGCACTAAAAGATGCTACAAATTTATCTTATATTCCCTCCCCCAGTCCTACAATTAGCCATTTCTCCAAAGTGCCTGGTTACCTTTATTAGTGAATTAGAGGGCCAGTGGCACAAATTTGTGCACCAGTGGGGTCCCTCGGCCTGACCTGCGTGATTGAACCGAAACCGGCTCTCTGACATCCCCCAGTGGGTCCTGGATTGCAAGAGGGTGCAGGCCAGGCCACAGGACCGTGGGAGGGCTTCAGGGCATGTCCATCCCATTTTGCTCAGTCCAGATCAGCCGGATGCCAGCAACAAGCTAACCTACTGGTCAGAGCTTCTGCCCCCTGGTGGTCATTGCATGTCATAGCAAGCAGTTGAGCAGCCTTAGCATGTCATTAGCATATTACGCTTTGCTTGGTTGAATGTCCAACCAGTCGACTGGACACTTAGCATATTGGGCTTTTATTATATTGGATGATATTAGGAAACAAGATCCAGGTGCTTAGTGTGTGTGTTTTGCAGCCGGGTATGGTTGCTTCTAGGCCCTCTCAGCTGGCAGAGTAAAGGATATATATATATATTATATTGTTGAGAAACTTGGTTCCCACGATTTGCTCCCAATTTCTGAGTTGTTTAATTCCAGTATATATATATATATATATATATATACACACTAGTTTCAGAATTGCCAACCTTTTATCAACTGGAGTACAGTGCTAATTGTAGACTCTACTCATTTACAAAGTTATTGGCATATTTTCCAAATTATTTTTTTATTCTCTGACTATAACATGCACTTTCACACTTCTTTTTTCTTTATTTGGGCTAATCCCTCTGCCTGAGATGCCCTGGCTTTCACCCTTCTCTTCTTGGAATATCCCCACTTGTTCTTTTAGATCCAACACAATGTTGTCCCCACTAGGAAGCTTTTCCTAGCCATTATCAATAGACTTATTCATTCCTTTGTGCTCTAGTAGAGCCTTACACCTACCTCTGCTATACATGTTTAGGACTGTTTCCATCTCAGTCTTCTTCACTTGATGTTAAGGTTCTTGAGGGGAGGAACCAAATGGATTTGCCCCTGGTTCCCAGGACTTAACAGTAATGGTAATTATTTGTTAGAATCCTCTTGGATGAAAATAAAAGAAAACCTAATAGTGGCTAAAATATAGAATTTCTTTTTCTATCTAGCAAGAAGTCCAGAGGAAGGTGGCACCTATCTGTAATGCCATCAAGGACCAGGCCCCTTTCCTCCTCTGTACACAGCATCACATCTAAGTTCAGGAAGGAGGCAGGTGTGTCAGGGCCAGGAAACTATCTTCTGACCCCTTTCCCTTTAAGCAAAGGCTTTAGCCAGAACACAGTCACATGTCTCCGCCAGCTGCAAAGTAGCTGAGAGGTGAGTTTTTAGGAAGACCGATCTTTTGAATAAGAACAAAATATTGGAGTTAAGCTCCAAGTAACCGCAAGGCCACAAGAAAATCAGGGATTTGTTTCCTGTTGGATAAAAGGCCAGATGACAGACAGAAGACCAGGCCAAAAAAGACTGTTTAAGACAAGAGGAAAAGAGAGGTGACCCCAATGGGAGCAGCATCTGACTGTTAGAGGTAAAAAGTACAGGTGCATCTAATATACTCTGGCCTCCTACTCGTAATCCTGTAGAAATTCTGTATGGTCTCTGAAACTTTCAGCTTACCTGTTCTCATGTTGAAATTATGCCATTCCTATGAATTTTATTTTTCCTTCTCTGGCCCTTTCTCTGACTGTGTCGTTCCTTCTGTGGCGTGGCGGTCAGAATTTTACCCGACAGTCCATGGTTCAGTTTGCCTTGCTTTTTTTGCAAGTCATAACTATTTGTGGTTCTTTAAAATATAATTTACAGTGCTATAATCTCTGTCTACCTAAATCCCACATTCTTTTGAAATTATGGAATTTTCACTTTTCTTTGGAAGTGAAATGTGGACACTTTTATTCCCTAATGTTATATTCATCTATTATGACTTCAATTTTTAATATTTCATTTTGTGCCACAACATCCTTATTGATACGTTAGTCCAAACATGACTAGGTAAATCCTGCAAAAAGGTACAAGCATCTCCTTCACCTAGTTTACTAAGGAACCTTTGCAATGAATAAGAAAGCATAAGTTCCATTCAGAGCAGAACTGCATCAATCTCATTCATGTGAATTTGTAAGAACTGATTACACACAAAGTATGAATGCAACTTAATATCCTTTATCAGCCCATCAAATCTAATTAATGCCTCCAGAAGTTACTGTATAGCACACACAAATGTGAAAAGAAGTGAATGAGTTACAGCAGATTTCATTCTGGTCCAGCATACCGTTTTTAGAGACAACTTCCAGAGTAATTAGAATAGTATACCCTTCAGATATTTTGGATTGAGGCAGGCTTGAGACGGGTTACATAAAACCCTTAAAGAAATAACCTGTGAATCCCAGTAGCCTTTTTTTGTAAGTGAGTGCAGGGGATGGCTGCCTTTAAGGGTGGTCTTGGAGAGCAAAATACTGAGCATGAGATTCCCGTTTTGAAGCTGCAGTGACTGACGTCAAAGTGTTCTGTAAATACTTGCTGTAATTGTTGTTGCTAATAACCGTATTTATACCAAGAAATTATAATCATCGAAAGAAAGATTAAAACAAGATGTACAAGTTGCCTGAACTGTTTACCTCGCAGATAGTCACCCTGGAGTTCACGGACATTTACAGGGTGAATTGAAGCTTCAGTTTCACCGCAGTGCGTTTGATACTTAAGCGTTTCTTACCTGTTGGCTTTCACTGTCCAACACAGTACAACAATAGCGCTTTAATTTGCTCTCATTAATGCTAGCCTCTCAGGTAATGTCAGTGCCGCTTTAGCAAGATGATGCTTGTTCCTCTGAATGAAGACTTGTACCAGCTTCCCAGCTGAGAAAAGCTAAACAATTACAAAGGTAAAAACATGACTGTCTCACTAATTTGTTCAGTTGAAAGATGCTCAGAACCCAGGAAATATGGAAGAGGAGTTAACTTTTAAATGGAGGGCAGGGATTTAGTGTATATTTTACGGCAGTTTTCCCCCCGAGATTTCCGTGAGCGAGACAACTGGAAATCCTTGGGGAGCCTTACAAATAGTTTTTGCTCAGAGCCAACCAAGTGCTCCAAGGATAATCATAGGTCCACACAACCGGCAGTACTGTTTGCTCTAGTTCTTTGGTGCTGTGCTAATAGCATTGCGATGTGAGAATGCAATCTTAGGATCAAGCTTTAGTGGCAAGGGAAATATGTCCTTCTGTGCCGCTACTCCTCAGCTGCGTAAAAGTAGTCCAGTTGAAAGGAACTGGGTGTTAGAATGTTACATTATTTATGGGAGGCGGGGGTGCTTCGCTTGTACCTTGAAATGTGAGGACTGGAAAGAATAACTACTCTCCTAAACCTGGGGACTAGTGTCTCGCAGTGAGTGGCATTACTTGCTATTTGATTAAGGCCCAAGAGAAGAAACAGAATCAAGAGAGAGAGAGGAAGGGAGAGAAGGAATTCTGGCCTCCTTAAAGTCAGTTACAACAAATTAGCAACCCGGAGCAGACTGGAGAATCAGTTCTGTGATCTTCCTTGCGTGTATAGGGTACAAAAGTGGAACACAAATGGGTGGATTGTATGTATGTGAATAATAAAAATGTTCACACACACAGAAAGTAAAGCCAGAGTGTGGGCTCTCCAGTTAGACTGCTTGGGTCCAAATAGAAGCCCCATCAGTTATTGGATAGGTGACTTGACCATGTTACCTCATCCCATATGTGGGTTTCCTCTGTAACAGGAGTATAAAAATAGTGCCCCTTGGGAGGGAAATAGGAGTTGAATAAGATAATACATGTAAAGTGCTTAGAATAGGGCCTTACATGTGGTAAACATTTTTTTAAATTCTGATTTCCATGAAAAATAAATTGGAATTGGTGCTTTGTTTTCTCAAAGGTATTTTTCAATTTGCAAAATATAGTATGAAGTATTTTCTTTAATAAAATCATCCCTTTTATTTAAAAAGTACATAAAACTGTTATTCTACATAAATAAGATTTGCAATTATTTAAGAAATACTTTCATGTTTGTAACATGAAATATCCTTGTACATATATTTTACCTATTGTGGTAGAGTTTGTTGGTCTAGTAAGGCAGTTGTGTGAGTCATTGTGAAAAGGGTTCCATTTAATGGGAAGCAAAACATCTAGCCCAAATCTAGAGCTAGAGCAGAGATCTCTTCTCCACAAATTGTCCTTCAATACCAAGGGCTGTTCTTTTGCTACAAGCACAATGTGGTGGTAATGGTGGGCCCAGCAAACTGCTAAATAGTAAAAGCCATCTTCTCCTTGGCATGTCATACTATATGCAAGACCCTTCATTTTATATGTCTGTTCTTTTCCTTGCATTCTAAAATAGGCACGCTTACCTCCCCCTAGAGCTGGCAGGAAGCGTGTCAGCTCTTCATGGCAAACCTCTGTATACTTAATAGCATCATAAATGCTATTTATACAGTGAAGTTGTGTCGCTCCCGTGCTCCTAAGAGCTTCTTCAGTTCTTTTCTGGATCTGTTCCTTAGTGATTGCTTTAGCCAACTGACTATTCATGACTGAGTCTTGGCATTGAGATCTCAGAGGGCCGTGGTTCTAAAGTCAAGAGGAAGAAAGTGGAAGCCTATAGGCAAAGTAAGTAGAAGCAATACCACTTGAGTATATGGACTAGAATTTGATATGGCAGAATTAGTTTAAGCTAAGCTAAGTGAAGAATCAGGACCACACACCTTTTCAGCAGCTTTCAACAGTAAATAAAAACCCAAACACCTAACCAGGATTTGTGGAGATCCTTCTTACCTTCATACTTCTCTGCTCTGAACTAGAGTAATTAAAATTAAATACAAGCCTTAGCAATGAAAGCAATATTCAAACATTCATTTCATGCAAAGGTACTGCTTACCTGAGCTATGCTGGCCTTGTACGACAAATTGAGAAGTATTTCTGTTTCCTACGAGTCCGTGTAAGATTGTGTTCTTTCTGCCTTAAATGTTCGATATTCACTGGTGAAACTATCAGGCCTGTGGTTTTTCTTTGTAGGAAGGTTTTGTTGTTTTGTTTTTTATTGTGGTAAAATATACACAAAATTTACCATTTTAATCTTTTTAAAAAAATATATTTCTTTATTGATTTCAGAGAGGAAGGAAGAGGGAGAGAGAGAGAGAGAAACATCAATGATGAGAAAGAATCATTGATTGGCTGCCTCCTGCACGCCCCCCCACTGGGGATGGAGCCTGCAACCCAGGCATGTGCCCTTGGCCAGAACCGAACCCGGGACCCTTCAGTCCATAGGCCGATGCTCTATCCACTGAGCCAAACTGGCTAGGGCCATTTTAATCTTTTTTAAGTGTACAGTTCAGTGACATTCACATTGTTTTACAAACATCACAATCATTCATCTCCAGAACTTCATCTTCCCCAACTAAAGCCTCATACCCCTTAAACACTTAACTCCCATTCTCCTCTCCCTGCCAGCCCCTGACAACTACCGGCTACTTTCTGTCTCCATTTTTTTACTTCTCTAGGCAATTCATGCAAGAGCAATGACATAGCATTTGTGTTTCGGTGATGGACTTTTTTCACTTTGCATAGTGTCTTCAGGCTCATCCATGTTGTACCATGTCAGAATGCCTTCTTTTTAAAGACTGAATAATATCCATTTTATGTATATATCAAGTTTTGTTTATTCATCTTTCAGTGGCTATTCAGGTTGTTTTTACCTTTTGTCTATGTGAGTAATGCTGCTATAAACATAGTATGCAAACATCTTTTTGAGTCCCTACTTTCACTTCTTTTGGGTATATATCCAGAAGTAGAATTACTGGAATATATGGTAATTCCATGTTTAATATTTTGAGGAATTGCCATACTATTTTCCATAGCAGCTGAACCATTTTATATACCACTAGCAATGCACAAAGATTCTAATCTCTCCATTTCCTTGCCAACATTTATTTTCTTCCTTCCTTCCTTCCTTCCTTCCTTCCTTCCTTCCTTCCTTCCTTCCTTCCTTCCTTCCTTCCTTCCTTCCTTCCTTCCTTTCTTTCTTTCTTTTTTTTTAATAGCCATCCTGCCCTGACCAGTGTGACAGTTGGTTGAACATCATCTCGTGCACCTAGAGGTCACAGGTTCAATTCCCAGTCAGGACATGTGCCTGGTTTGTGGGCTCAATCCCTAGTAGGGGGCCTGTAGGAGGCAGCCAATCAATGTTTCTCTCTCCATCTCTCTCTAAAATCAATGAAAACATATTTTAAAAAATAATAGTTGTCGCCAAAACCGGTTTGGCTCAGTGGATAGAGCGTCGGCCTGCTGACTGAAAGGTCCCAGGTTTGATACCGGTCAAGGGTATGTACCTGGGTTGCGGGCACATCCCCAGTAGGAGATGTGCAGGAGGCGGCTGATCGATGTTTCTCTCTCATCGATGTTTCTAACTCTCTATCTCTCGCCCTTCCTCTCTGTAAAAAATCAATAAAATATATTTTTTAAAAAAATAATAGTTGTCATCCTAATGGATGTAATGTTTGTTTTTCTTTAAATTACAAATTTAATTTATTTAATAAATTTAGGGCTGTTTAGATGTTTTCTTGTGCTGTTTTGGTGTGTTGTTATTGGTAAATTTTGTTTTCAAGGCATTTGTCCCATCTAATAAATGGAATAAAATTACTCATAATAGCTCCTAATTAGCTTTTCTACATCTATAGGGTCTGTGGTGAAGTCCCTTTTCATTTCTGTTGTTAGAAATTCGTATTTTCTGAAACAAAGATATTTGAGATAATTCTTGCCAGGGGTTTATTAATCTTTTCAAAGAACCAACTTTTGACTTGGATATTCTGAGTTTTATCCATTTTTCTATTTGATTGATTTCTGCTTTTTATTATTTATGTCTTTCTACTTACTTTGCACCTAATATACTATTTTTCTGCCTTTTAAACAAATATATGGTTTTATTGATTTTAGAGAGAGGAAGGGAGAGGGAGAAAGAGATAGAAACATCAGTGATGAGAGAGAATCATCAGTTGGCTGCCTCCTACTGGGGATGGAGCCCACAACCTGGGCCTACCCTGACCCACAATCAAACCATGACCTCCTGGTTCAAGGGTTGATGCTCAACCACTGAGCAACACCAGCCGAGTTGCCTTCTTAAGATTTAAGCTGAGATCATTGATTTAAGATGTTTCTTTCTTTCTAATTTTCCTCTAAACATTGCTTTGGTAACATTACATCCTATAAGATTTCATTATTATTCAGTTAACATATTTTCTTAGTTTGCCTTAACATTTACTAACTCATGTAAATCTTTGACCCATAGGTTATTTAGAAGTTGCTTAATTTCTAAATAGGAATTTTTCTAGATATTATTACGTTTGGATAGAAAAGGAAAAATCAACAATTTGCTTCTGTAAGAGAAGCACTTTAAATGTAAACATATAAATACATTTTTTTAAAAAGATATGTCATGCCGAAACCGGTTTGGCTCAGTGGATAGAGCGTCGGCCTGCGGACTGAAGGGTCCCAGGTTCGATTCCGGTCAAGGGCACGTGCCTGGGTTGCGGGCACATCCCCAGTGGGAGATGTGAAGGAGGCAGTTGATCGATGTTTCTCTCTCATCGATGTTTCTAGCTCTCTATCTCTCTCCCTTCCTCTCTGTAAAAAATCAATAAAATATATTAAAAAAAAAAAAAAAAAAAAGCTTAACAACCACTGGCCCAAGATACACCATTAAAAAAAAAAAAAAAAAAAGATATGTCATAAACAACAATGCATAACACAGTTGGTAGGGTTATATTAGTATTAGACAAAGTACAGTTCAAGAAAATTATTATTATCAGAGATAAGGAAATATATTTATTAATAAGTCAGTTCATCAAAAATATTAACATTTAATATTATTATGGTCAGAAAGTATACTCCATATGACTTTAATACTTTGGAATTTATTGAGACTTGTTTTATAGCCTAGGATATATGGTCTTTTTTTAGGGTCTACCTTGGCGAATGTTCCATGTTCACTTGAAAAGAATGTGTATTCTGCTGTTACTAGATACATTGTTCTTTCTATAAGTGTCATTTAAAGTAAGTTGATAATCCTCAAATCTTTTCTATCTTTATTGATTTTTTGATAGTTTATTTCTTAGTGTTGTTCTATTTATTGCTGAGAGAGGGATATTAAAATCTCCACGTATTACTGTGATTTTGTTAATTTCTTCTTTTAAAAAATTGTGTTCATTTTTGCTTCATGTATTTTAAAGCTTTGTTATTATGTACATGCACATTTAGGATTGTTATCTCTTGATGAATTGGTTCGTCATTATTAAATGTCCCATTTTAGCTCTGAAATAGTCTTTTTAAAAAGCCTACTTTGTCTATTAATATAGCATTACCAGTAGTTCTCATGCAGTATTTGCATGGTAGCTCTTTTTAATATTGTAATATATTTGTATTTTTATATTTAAAGTGTTTCTCTTATAGACAGTATATAGTGGGGCCTTGCTTTTTCTTACAAATTGACAATCTATGTATTTTCATTGGAATTCATTTATATTGAATGTAAGATATGGTTGGGTTTATAATATGCCTCCTTGGTCTTTGATTACTAATTGTCCCATCTGTTTTTTATTTCCTCTGTTCTTCCTTCTTTCCAGTGAATGGAATATTTTTAGCTGTACCTCTTTGAGTTATTTCAAATAAAAATACTACTTACCCATACAGTTTCATTTTGCAAATAATACCTTAATTAATCCTGTTTCCAAATTAGGGTATGCTAAGAGTTAAAAGTGGGTACATAAAGAGAGTGCAACACTCTGGTAGCAGAAACCATCTTTCTCCACTGGAATTCTGGCTAACCCTGCTCTTCTCTTTTTTCCCCCCATCACAAAATAGAACCGTGGCCTAGTAAACATAAAGCTATCATGATAGTCATATCATGAAGCACATATTTCTCTATCACTACAGTCAGTGTAACTGGATAGCTGCCTGTGCACTGTCACACTCTTCTGTCACTTCCTTCTTCCACACCGTAAGGATCTTAGGAGCTACCCTGGAAAATATGAAGAACTTCCTTCTAATTAAATTGATATCAGACAAGTATCATTTTTGGGTAATCAGTCAAACAATTCACGAGCAGCTTGGTGCTGTCCTTTGACGCTTGCAGTTTACTGGAGAAGGCATTTGTGTATTTATGATATTTCTTATACAAATTTATATGTTTATATAATAAAAATATAAAGAGCAAAGCTATGACTGTTACAGATAGTAAAAATAAATAAAGATGCTTTTTTAGTTAATTAGAAAGACAGCTGCCTAAGCAGGACAAATTGCCACATACTTAGGTCCTGGCCACACTGTATACTCTCTACAGGCTGGCAGCCTGCAAGGCACACACATCTCTGACATTTTCCTGAATTGCCTAATATCCAATCTGCTGATGACTTTTTGTCTCCAACTGTGTATAGAGGTTCTTAGTCATTTATAGTGAGAGAAACTCATATATTATTTTTCTCTCTCTTCCGCTTCTATATGTAGACAGACATAGGTAAGTGTCACATGATTATTTGAAGGATTGAAATTTCATTTTGATTTGGGTGGAATACGTTTACATCATTTTACACTTTTGAGTATGAATTGCCTCTCTAGGTGTAATCACTTTCTACTTTTCAGCATAGAGATTTTATGAGTAGTATTCAGTGCAGAAAGAGAGCTCTAAAAATAATTGTGCAAGTAGGGTTTTGTTAGTCTTACGTGGCACATTGGCAGGAGAAAAGAACAAAGGCATATCGGAGGAAAGGTAGTGGCAGCAGAGCATTTAACTTCATTGCTTCAACCAAGGAGCTTGCATTTAGTGGAGAAGGAAAAGCAAACAAAAAACAGGAGATCGGCACTAGCTATTGAATGTTTTATTTCTCGTCACTGTTAGTCACATGTGAATAGAACCATTACAGTCTTTTTGGTGTGTATAACTAAGCTTTTTTTTTTTTTTCATATGGAAAATCTTGAATTTTATGTTCAAAAACACAATGAGATGTTTTTGACATTCTGCAGTTCATTTTGAAATTCACGGTCTTAAAAACCCATTGACTTTCAATAAGGTGGTAAAGGGTGTACAGTACATGTCATTTTTATGCCTAATAGCACCTTGGATAGTCTCTAGTGCGTATTGTGTACACACACCTTATAGAATCTGTTTCTACCTGACAGCTTACAGCATTAGGCTGAATGTCGTGGTGCACAACTGAATGGGAGTGAAATGTCGAGCTGTATTACAATGGATTCTTACTGGAAAATGTGAGATCTTTAGAGCTTCTTTTTTAGACTTTTCTATAAACATTTTAAACTGACATATTTGCCAATACGTAACTAAGATGACATACTAGTTAAATGTTTATATTATTCTTCCAGAAATGGGGATGGATTTGGCTAGACAACTGATGAACTGGAATTAAAACATGTGTTTTGTATAGGGAAACCAATTTTGCAAATGTATTATTGACTATTTTTTAAAAAATGTATTTTTATTGATTTCAGAGAGGAAGGGAGAGGGAGAGAGAGATAGAAACGTCAGTGATGAGAGAGAATCATTGACTGGCTGCCTCCTGCATGCCCCACACTAGGGATCAAGCCCGCAACCCCAGGCATGTGCCCTGAGCGGGAATCGAACCATGATCTCCTGGTTCATAGGTCGAAGCTCAACCACTGAGCCATGCCTGACTTGACTATTCTTAAAAGTATATGTATACAGGGTTGTTAGAGTTAAGAATGGCTGGGATCATATCTTAATATAATGTGTCCTTATTTATTTGACTAATTTTCATATTATTTAACTCAGCCCAGGGAATGAGACAATAGGTTTGTTTTCTTATTCTACTACTATACTTGGGGTTTTAGTCTAGTGGTCACAAAATTTCTCCTAGAAATATGTTTTCCTAGAATTCTAACACAAGAATAATAAAATCACTTAAAACCTTTTAGTACTCAAAATCCAGATTCTGGGTTTACATGCTTTGGCCACATGCTAAAAATTAAGTAAGCAAATGCCAAACAAGGCAAAGTTGGTTAAGGCTGTGACTTATAGGATTGTCAGCCAATGTCGAACACTAAATACTCTTTTTCCTTCTCTTAGCCTGAAAATACTTGAGAAAAAAAACTATCATGCCCATCTTTCATTTAAAGTTATTCAGTTTGCCCAGCCAGTGTGGCTTAGTGGTTGAGCATCAACCTATGAACCAGGAAGTCATGGTTCGATTCCCAGTCAAGGCATATACCTGGGTTGCAGGCTTGATCCCCAAGTAGGGGGCATGCAGGAGGCAGCTGACCAATGATTCTTTCTCATCATTGATGTTTCTATCTCTCCCTCTCTCTTCCTCTCTGAAATCAATAAAAATATATTAAAGTTATTTAGTTTGCATGTCCTTTCACAGGTTGTAAACCTTTTGGACCAATTTTTGGCTATTAGATAAACAGTACACTGTTTAATCCATATTGACTGATTAATTGTTTGTAATTTTTTAGGTACTAATTAGGATGAATGGGATTTGGAGAAATTCGGTTTCCTGTCTAAGGATAAGAAATGTGCCACACAGATACCAAAGTGGTTATCACCCAGCAGTCCCTCTGGGATCAAGGATTCTAACTGACCCAGCCAAAGTTTTTGAGCACAACATGTGGTGAGTTATCTGCTTACTAGGTCTGATATTATGTATGTATATTAAACATCAACAGTGATACTATTTTCATTTAGTGCCAAGAAAGGATTTTTAATGCTGATCACTTATGTGGTTGAGGCTCACTGATCTTAATTTAACACGTTAAGCGCCATGTCAGTCACCGGTGACTGACACTATACTTTCCGTCCGGACCGGTCAGTCACTGGTGCTGCCCGCATATTGGTGAAATCGGATATCCCGGGCTAAACGGAAAGGAAGACAAAACGGGCTGGGCACTTACATGTTAAGAGTTGCCAGTTCTAATTTCTTTGCAAATGGAATTAGAAAAGTGAAACTTGCCCATGCTTTCCTCGGCTTTGGGGTTCTTGCAGGCCCTCCCTGCTCACCCTGATCCTGATTTGCTGGTGTTATCACTCTAGGCCTCTTTTCTAGGTAGCATCTTCCTCCTGCCCCACAGGCCCTTCTTCTTTGCAAGTACTTGTCAGTCAACAAATGTATATTCAGTACTTGCTGCTTACTAGACACTCAGAAGAACACGCTGGTGTGACTCTACTCCATGCTCTCAGGAAATCTACCCTCTATTTGGAAAGAGATATTTATAGAAAATTTGTATAATTAGCAATACAAGGCAGCAAATTGTAAGGGGCCAGCATGTTCTTACAAGGCATATTGATATATGCCTTGTAAGAACAACTCAGCAATGCAAAATCACTTCTGTTTTAGCATAGTCTGAAGGTTTCTTTTTTTCTTTTTTAACTTCAGCTTCATTGAAGTATAATTGACATATAAGGGAAGATTTATTTAAGTGGGGAAGTGAGATTAGAAGTATTTATTCCGTCTCCAGTACCTACTATAGCAGTGGTTCTCAACCTTCTGGCCCTTTAAATACAGTTCCTCATGTTGTGACCCAACCATAAAATTATTTTCGTTGCTATTTCATAACTGTAATGTTGCTACTGTTATGAATCGTAATGTAAATATCTGATATGCAGGATGGTCTTAGGTGACCCCTGTGAAAGGGTCGTTCGACCACCAAAGGGGTCGCAACCCACAGATTGAGAACCGCTGTACTATAGTGTCTGACACATAAATATTTGTGGGCTCTAGCAGATTTGGATCAGTGGATACAGCATCAGCCCACAGATTGAGGGTCCCGGATTTGATTCCAGTCAAGGGGACGTACCTCAGTTGCAGGCTCGATCCCCAGGCTTGGTTGGGGCTCATGTGTGAGGCAACCAATTGTTGTGTCTCTCTCACATCAATGTTTCTCTCTCTGTGTCTGTCCCCCTCCCACTCTCTCTAAAAAAAAAAAAAATCAATGAAAAAATATCCTCAGGTGAGGATTAAAAATAAATAAGTATTTGTGGAATAATGACCTGAACAGGTAAAACTGAAGTACGGGCATTCTAAGTGGGTAGAAAGTCATAAAACACAGAGATAAGGAAGTATAAGGCATAATCAGGAGACAGTGAACAGGATAGTTTGCCAAAATAAAGGCTCTTCTAGGAGTTTGGTGAACGGTAAGGTGGAATCATCTAGTCCAGTTATAGGGGTGGGAGCAAGATTGTGCATGGTCCTGAATTCAAAGTTGAGGTATAAGGCATGATAGAGCCACTGAAGAGAAATTGCTTTTTACCTAGTTTAGTAAATATATGTATTTTGTAACAGCATGCTGGACAGACAGCAGGTAGAACTACAAGTAGGTAGAACTACAAGCAGGAAGGGGCCAGTGAGAGAAAGTTTTCGAAGGAAAAATAAGTAAAACTTGGTGCTTTTGTAGAATAAAGGAAAAGGAGGCATTTGACTGAAATTTTGATCCTAGCTGACTAATAGAAATAGGAAAAATCAAGAAGTAAATTGATTTTTTTTTAATTTGGAAGAAAATGGTGAATTTAGGTTTAGGTGTTTTGAATAGGCTTTGGGAGCAGAACATTCTGGGGAAAATGTCCTGAACACAGGCTCTGCCACTCGGAAGAGAGGAAGGGGCCAGGATTAAAGATGTGAAGTTGCATGATATCTACAGACAAAATTGTTTTCTGACTACCTTCGGGAACAAGGTCTCTAGGACTAGGAAAGTGATTTGTGGATTTTTTATATTGTTACTGCAACAACATAAATTTTTAAAGGAAGCAGGTTGAGGAGAAACAACAAGATGGCGGTGTAGGTAAATGCAGTACTCACATCCTCCCACAACCACATCCCAATTACAGCTAAACTACAGAAGAACCATCATTCACAACTGCCTGAAATCTGGCTGAATAGAAAACCTACAACTAGAGAATTAAAGAAGCACATTGAGATTGGTCGGAGGGGCAAAGGCATAAAACGGGCTAGTCTGACACCCATGTGTGGTGTTTTTAATTGAGAGGGATATCTTGGCTGAGGAGGCCTCCCGTGAAGAGCAAGTGAAGACCAGGCCTCCAGAGCTGGGAAGAGAAGTCCCTGTAACTTCAGGCTATAAAACCAGTGGGGATTGTGGCTGAGTGACACAGAGGCTGCTGGAGTCCCAGGCAATTCCTCTTAAAGGGCCGGCACACGGACTTATTCAGACTCACTCCCTTGGAGCTCCAGCACTGGGACAGCAGTTTGAAAGGATCTAGGGCAGCCGTGGGCAAACTATGGCCCGCGGGCCGGATCTGGCCCGTTTGAAATGAATAAAACTAAAAAAAAAAAAAAAGACCGTACCCTTTTATGTAATGATGTTTACTTTGAATTTATATTAGTTCACACAAACACTCCATCCATGCTTTTGTTCCGGCCCTCCGGTCCAGTTTAAGAACCCATTGTGGCCCTCGAGTCAAAAAGTTTGCCTACCCCTGATCTAGGGCCATACGGGAAGGAACTAAATTGTCATCAGGGCAGGAATTGCAGGGGCAGCTGTCTCCTAGACAAAAGTGCTGGCAGAAGTCATTGTTCCTCTGCTAAGATCTCCCCCCACACAGAGCTCACTGGCAGGTACCATAGCTGAGTCTTAATCAACCTGGCCCATTCTGTTTGCCCAGCCCTGAGATCTCACCCCACCCAATTTGCAGCCTCACCCTAGCTGTTTGCAGTGGCTTTTCCATATGTCCTGGCTCAGGCTTCAGACTTTCCTAAAATTTCTCAAACACGGAGCAGCTGGACTCAGGGTGCCCCATAATTCTTGATAAGTGACCCCAGGCTCGGCACTAGTAGCAGCTTGCCAAGGTTCACAGCTTGGCCTCTCCTAGGTACCTCCAAGGCCAACACAAGTAGCAGCCATCTGCAGATCGTTCTATAGCTCCTGCTGGGTGGGTGGCCCAGGCAGGGCAAAGACAGTGGCAGACTTTGCACCTTTTGAGAGGCCTCAGAGCCAGTGCACCTGGTGGACAACTTCAGATCACGCCACATTACAACTCTACCATATCCATGAGTGGCATACTCAAGGGGCGGACCCAGTGAGCACCAAAACCCCACTGAAGCAAGTCCTGTTCTGTAAGGGTGTCTCCTGCACAGCAGCTCTTCTGCTGTAGTCACAGCTGGCCCTCACAGCCAATTGCCCTGGGGGTCAATTCCTCCTAGTGATGCCAACAGCAATCAAGCCTCAACTACAACAGGTCATTGCACACAGCCCACATAGGAGCCACACCTAGAGTACCCAGT
Organism: Myotis myotis; assembly: GCF_014108235.1. Classification (NCBI taxonomy): domain Eukaryota; kingdom Metazoa; phylum Chordata; class Mammalia; order Chiroptera; family Vespertilionidae; genus Myotis; species Myotis myotis. The sequence goes on from NW_023416390.1 coordinate 46,414,299, forward strand.
TCAGGTGACTGGCGAGGTTGAGCAACTGGGCCCTATAGGACACTTACTACACAAGGCCACTCTACCAATTCCAAGAGACATAGCAGCTCTACCTAATACATAGAAACAAACACAGGGATGCAGCCTAAACACAGAGGCAAAGAAACATATCACAAATGAAAGAACAGAAGAAATTTCCAGAAAAAAAGAACTAAATGCAATGGAAACAAGCAAGCTACTGGATATGGAGTTCAAAACAGTGGTTATAAGGAGGCTCAAGGAACTTACTGAGAACTTCAAGGAACTTAGAATGTCGACAACATAAAAAAAGGATCAGTCAGAAATGAACAGTATACTAACTGAGATGAAGAATAATTTACAGGGAATCAACAGTAGAGTAGAGGATGCTGTGACTCAAATCAGCGATTTGGAATATGAGGAAGCAAAAAACACCCACTCAAAAGAGCAAAAAGAAAAAAGAATCCAAAAATATGAAAATAGTGTAAGGAGCCTCTGGGACAACGTCAAGCGTACCAACATTCGCATCTGGGGTGCTGAAAGAAGAAATAGAGAAAGAAATTGAAAACCTACTTGAAGAAACAATGACAGAAAACTTCCCCTACCTGGTGACAGAAACAAGTCCAGGAAGTACAGAGAGTCCAAAACAGGAGGAACACAAATAGGCCCACACCAGGACACATCATAAGATGCCAAGGGTTAAAGACAAAGAGAGAATCTTAAAAGCAGCAAAAGAAAGGCAGTTAGTTGTCCCAGTGGCTCCTTATACCTTCCTCATGTTTTTTCTTTTTTTTTTCCTTTTTGCTCCCTTGTAGAAGTGAGTGCCCATACAGCTGTCAGCTGATTTCTCAACAGAAACTTTGTAGGCCAGAGGGAGTGGCAAGAAATATTCAAAGTGATAAAAAGCAAGGGCCTAAAACCAAGGTTACTCTACCCAGCAAAGCTATCATTTAGAATAGAAGGTCAGGAAAAGAACTTCACAGACAAGAAAAAGCTAAAGGAGTTCATCACTACCAAACCATGAAATATTGAAGAGTCTTCTTGAAGGAGAAGGAGAAGGAGAAGGAGAAGAATATGAACAAAAAATGGCAATAAATATATATCTATCAACAATTGAATCTAAAAAATCAAAATCCTACCTAATAAAAGGGTAATATGCAAATTGACCTTAACAGCAGAACGACTGGGAATGACTGGTCACTATGACACACACTGACCACCAGGGGGCAGACGCTCAACGCAGGAGCTGCCCACTGGTGGTCAGTGCACTCCCACACGGGGAGCTCTGCTCAGCCACAAGCCAGGCTGACAGCTGCCAGTACAGCAGTGGTGGTGGGGGCCTCTCCCACCTCCTCAGCCGCGCTAAGGATGTCCGACTGCAGCTTAGGCCTGCTCCCTGCTGGCAAGTGGACATCCCCTGAGGGCTCCCGGGCTGCCAGAGGGATGTCTGACTGGCAGCTTAGGCCCAATCCCCTGGGGAGCAGGCCTAAGCCAGCAGGTGGTCATCCCCCAAGGGGTCCCAGACTGTGAGAGGGCACAGGCCAGGCTGAGGGACCCCCCCACCCCCGACCCCGAGTGCACCAATTTTTGTGCACCGGGCCTCTACTAAATGAATAAGTAACCTAATGAACAAGATAAACTGATGAATAAAATAGAGTCAGAGATGTGGAAACATGGAACAGAATCTCAGTGGGGTGGGTGGGAAGAAATCAACCAAAGACCATATCTTCATATATGCATTACCCATGGACACAGACTATAGGGTGGAAAAGGCCTCAGGTGGGGCAGGATCCGAGTGGAGGAGAGCAATGGGGGAAGAAAGAGGGGGACATCTGTAATACGCTCAACAATAAAGATTTTAAAAAGAATTATTAACCATTTAAAAAAATAACAAAAATAAACGAAGTAGGTTGATCATTTATTAATTAGCCCTCTATTATACAAATGGTAGCCACTAGCCACATGTAGTTATTGAGCGCTTGAAACCTGGTTAGTCTGAATTGAGATTTGCTGTAACATGTTGAAGACTTAATACAAAAAAGGTAAAATATATCATTTGTTAATTTTTATATTGAATTATATGTTAAAATGATATCATTTTGGATATATTGAATTAAATATGATATATTTTTAAAATTAATTTCACTCTTGACAGTACCACCCAGGGACCGAAGAGCAAGAGTGCCATGTTGAAGCGACTGCTACCATTCAGATTACTCTTATTCCTGCAGCTGCCTCTGCTGGGGATGGGGCTGACCCCCACAGTCCTCACACCCAATGGGAATGAAGCTCATTTACTCCTGACATCTACACCCGCTGGAGCCCTCAGTGTTTCCACCCTGCCCCTCCCAGAGGTCCAGTGTTTTGTATTCAATGTTGAGTACATGAATTGCACTTGGGACAGCAGCTCTGAGCCTCGGCCCACCAACCTGACTCTGCACTATTGGTACGGGAACTCTGGTCATGACAAAGTCCAGGAGTGTGGCCACTATCTATACTCTTCAGAGATCACTTCTGGCTGCTGGTTGGGAAAAGAGGAGATCCATCTCTACCAAACATTTGTTGTCCAGCTCCAGGACCCACAGGAACTTGGGAGGAAGACCAAAAAGAGGCTAAAACTGGCGGATCTGGTGATTCCCTGGGCTCCAGAGAACCTAACACTTCACAGCCTGAGTGAATCGCAGCTAGAACTGAGGTGGAGCAGCAGATACTCTGTGGGCCACTGTTTGGAGCACCTGGTGCAGTACCGGAGTGACCAGGACCGCAGCTGGATTGAGCAGTCAGTGGGCCACAGATGTAGCTTCTCTTTGCCGAGTGTGGATGGGCAGAAACTCTACACGTTTCGTGTTCGGAGTCGCTATAACCCACTCTGTGGAAGTGCTCAGCATTGGAGTGAATGGAGCCACCCGATCCACTGGGGCAGCCATACTCCAAAGAAGCCCATTGTGCCCCCATCACTGTTTGCACTGGAAGCCGTGCTCATCCCCCTTGGCTCTATGGGATTGATTGTTAGTCTCATCTTTGTGTATTGCTGGCTAGAAAGGACCGTACCCCGAGTTCCTACCCTCAAGAGCCTGGAGGATCTGGTTATCAAATACCATGGGAACTTTTCGGCCTGGAGTGGTGTGTCTAAGGAACTGGTGGAGAGCCTGCAGCCAGACTACAGTGAAAGGCTCTGCCACATCAGTGAGATTCCCCCAAAAGGAGATGCTCTAGAGGAGAGGCCTCAGGGCTCCCCCTGCAGCCAGCATAGCTCCTCCTGGACTCCCCCATCTTACACCCTATAACCTGAAACCTGAGCCCTGATACCCTGACAGAACCCCAGGGTCCTGTAGCCCTAAATTGTACTACCCCTTCTCCAGCCAGCCTGGGCCCAATGCTCCCCTCACCCCAACCGTGGCTGATTTTGAATTGTGTGCCCCCTATTACTGCTCCCTCATTCAATATCTCCTCCTTAAGAATTGCCCCTTTGTCCTGTACATGTTTGTCATCTCCCTCAATCCAACCTTTCCTCTTCCTAGAATTCTTTCTCCCTCCCTCCCAACTTCTTTCCATCTACCCTTCCATTGTTCCCGAATCAATGAGAAATAGCTTCTGTTGATAATAAAAATAAATAAATAAATAAAATTAAATTAATTTCTTTTTAACTTTTTTAAAATGTGTCTACTAGAAAATTATAAATTACATTTGTGGCTAATGTTATACTCTTGGACAGTTGCTGAATTAAAACCATTTTGAGCACCATCACCAATATGGACAGTTGTGTCTTGTGAGATTATTGCTAGGCAATTAAACTCCTAGAAGATCTTTTGGTCCTAGGCAAGCTTCTCCTTTACCAGTTCTTTTCCTCCTTTAGACGAGTGACTTAGCTGTATATGTTCTCTTTTTCCATCTGCTGCCCCAGCTCTTTCTGCGCAAGATTCCTGCCTACTCATTTAAGCTCTATTCTTTCATAGGCTGTCCAGGAAACAAGGGTCAACTGGTCCAGTGGCTAGCTTTGGGCTGCTGCACACGAATCCCTTGGCGAGTTATTATTTTGCTAGGTCTAGCAATATGGCCCAGAACATTTTAATTTGAAATAGCTCTTTTAGTAATTCCGTTGAGCAGCGAGGTTTAAGAATCCATGGTTCAGCCTAATGGCTTTCAAACTTTTCTTTAGCAGGAGAATTTCTTTTCCAAGTGAAGTCTTAACATGGAATCCCAATATTTCTTTAAAATGTGTTTTTTATTGATTTTAGAGAGGAAGGGAGATTGGGAGAGAGAAACATTGACTGGTTGCCTCCTGTATGCACCCAGACCAGGTTTTGAATCCACAACCTGGACTTGTGCCCTGACCAGAAATCAAACCAGTGAAACTCTCAGTGCACAGGCTGACGCTCAACTGACTGAGCCACACTGGCCAAGGCTAGGATCCTAATATTTAAAAGGTAAAAACAAACCTTCTCTGAATGAAGTGGACCTGGAGACCTAGGGCATCAACAGCTCCACCTCCCTTTTCCTCTTCCACATCTCATCCCTCACTGGCAGCCAGGCGGACCTTCAGGGTTCTGTCGATCAAAGTTTGGGAAACCTTGATTGAATCTTGTCAGGCATTCTTATCCATAGCCTACCCCACAAGGGGTTCCCCAGCCTGTGCCAGAATGCCTCCAGTGACCTCTCCAAAGGCAGAGATGCTGTGACAGTGACTTAACAGGAAAGGAGTTGCTTCACACAGACTGAAAACCAGAAGACTGGTTTACTTTTCCTTCCTTCAAGCCTAAAATTCTATCCAAAAGTTCTCCCTTCTTCATCTTCTTTATATGTTAAGAGTAATGTTTCCTTTCTTGGTGAATTTTGATTTTTTAAAGTTGTTTCTGGAAAAGCATATGTCATTTTTCTCTCAGAGATGTTAGAATTGTCTACAGTTTGTTTCTCTTTAGCCTCGTGGTAAGGAATATTTATTCTGTACTGGAGGCCTGGTGCACGGATTCATGCACTGGTGGGGTCCCTCAGCCTGACGTGCAGGGATCGGCCGAAACCAGCAGTCCTACATCCCCTGAGGGATGTATTAGTGTGTGAAGGGCAGGCAGCTGGGGAGGAGCCCGAGCCCGGGCCACGTGCCACACTGCTCCCGCTCATCCTGGCCCCGCTGTGCCTGCTGCAGCCACCATTCAGTAGGCATGCTGCCGCTCCACTGTGGTCTCCACGCACCGTCCTAGGGCGATACTGGTGTGCCCATGACTGAGAAGCAGCCGTGGGCTCACGCCCAGTCCTGATGCTGGTCCTGGTCCGGATTGGGGAGGGGTGTGCAGGGGGAGTGTCCATAGCTGTTCTTGCCAGCCATCAGCCTGGCACCTGGTGCCCATTGGTAAGCTGAGCAGCGCTCCCGCTGTGGGAGCACACTGACCACCGGGGCATAGCTCCTGCATTGAGTGTCTGCCCCCTGGTGGTCAGTGCACATCAAAGCTACTGGTTGAGTGGTCAAACGGTCACTAGGCTTTTATATATATAGGTATGATCCTCTTTTTAATATCTTCTTGAGAAAAAATAGTCCCCTTTTTAGTCAGTTTCTAATATCTGAGAAAGGTTTGCCCTTCCGATTCTGGATATTTGTATTATTAGTATCTACATCTGCCTATAGTTTTTTAAATAATTTGGTGAAGTGAATTTCACAAAACATAAAATTAATCATTTTAAAGTGAACAATTCAGTGGCATTAATTACATTCACAGTTTTGTGCAACCAGCACCTCTGTCCATTTCCAAAACATTTCCATCACTCCAAAGTAAAATCCCTCACTCATTAAGCAGTTATCCTCACCCTGAAGTCCCCGAGCCCCTGACAATCAACAATCTGTGTTCTGTCTCTACAGATTTGCCTCTTCCAGATATTTCATATAGATGGAATCACATGATAGGTGACCTTTTGCGGAAGGCTTCTTAACGTAATGTCTTGGAGGTCATCCATATTGTAGCAGTATCAGTACTTCATTTTCATGGCTAAATAATGTTCTGTTGTATGCATATACCACAGTTGGTTTATCCATTCACCCACTGATGGAAATTTTGACTATTCCCACCCTTTGACGCTTGTGAATAGAGATGCTTTGAACATGTGTATATATGTACTTGTTTTAGTTCTTGTTTTCAATTCTTTGAGGTATTTGAGTTGGAATGGAGTTGCGGGGTCACATAGTAATTCTATTTTTAACTTTTTGAGAACCTACCAAACTATTTTCCATAGTAACTGAACCATTTTATATTCTTCTGATAGTCTTTTAATTATATTTAGTACATTTATTAATTTGGGGGGTGGGCATTGACATAAAACTGTATTCAGAATGCTTTTGAGAAATGGCCCAGAGATCTGTCTGCATTGAGCAAGTTAAACAATTACTTGGAAAAATCACTCTTCATTCCATGCTGTTCCAAGTGTAAGTAGGTAGCAACTTTTCAGGGGAACCCTGACATTTATAAGAAAGCAGAAAGCAATTATATTATCAGCTAGGCCAGTGGCTTTCAAGCTTTTTGGCATAATCCACAGTAAAAAGTACAGCTTCCATCATGAACCAGTATACATAAAATATGCTTATGAAATAGGAACAAAAGTTTTGTCCATTTTTACCATGTGACACATGCCCAGATAGTTTCCATTTATTTTTTTCTACTCTGTTTCTTTCTCTTTTTAATTGTCAGACTAAATTGATTTCTTGACTCACTAAGAGCTGTGACCTTTAGTTTAAAAAATACTGGTCTAAGCCATTCTCTGTAGATCCAAGGCAGGACCTGTATGTTGTGAAATGTCTTTCAATTATATAACCCATTTAAATAATAGTTTTCAGAATCCCAATTGAGTTCAGATATCAAGAATTTTTTCTTATTATATAGTATGAATTTTCTTTAATCATTGTATTTATTCTGATTCCTCTCGCCCTGTTACATACACAGTTCTTTAATATAGATAAATATTTTATCTGTCTACCTTCATTATGACATTTGTCATTAGAGACTAGTTTAGATGTTGAGAGCACAGTCTGGCTGCCTGTCTAAACTTGGGAAGTTACTTTATCTATGCCTCAGTTTCTTCATCTTTAAAATGGAATAATATCTATTCTCATAAGAGTGCTGTGAGGATTAAATTAGTATCCTATCTAATAATAGACAAACATGGTAATTAACCGTACTTCTGACACGCTTCCCATTGGCTAATCAGGGAGATATGCAAATTAACTGCCAACCAAGATGGCAGCCGGCAGCCAGGCAGCTGAAGCGAACAGGAGGCTTGCTTGCTCCAGTGATGGAGGAAGCCAAGGTTCCCTGCCTGCCGCCGCCCAGCTCTGAGCTGCACTCTAAGCAACTATGTTGCAATTATAGAAGCTAAACAATCCCCAGAAACCTGCTTTCAGCCAGCCGGGCCTCAGAGCTGGAGTTGCAACAGTGTTTCAATTATAGAAGCTAAACAAAGCCCAGATACCTGCTTTCAGCAGCCGAGGTCTCAGAGCTAGAGCCGAGCCTCAGAGCTAAAGCCGGCTCTCAGCTCCAGTGACAGCCATAGAAGGTAAATAAATCCCAGAATAAAAAAGAAAAAAGAAATAAAGGAGAGGTTGGGAGCTTCAGTTACCCAGGGAGCTTCAGCCTGAAAACAGCCCTCAGCCCCTCACCCAGACTGGCCAGGCACCCCAGTGGGGACCCCCACCCTGAAGGGTGTGTGACCAGCTGAAAACAGCCATCATCCCCTCATCCAGGCTGGCCAGGCACCCAAGCGGGACCCCCACCCTGATCCGGGACACCCTTCAGGGCAAACCATTGGCCCCTAACTGTGCACCAGGCCTCTATCCTATATAGTAAAAGGATAATATGAAAACTGACCCTAACAGCAGAAAGACTGGGAATGACTGGTCACTATGACACACACTGACCACCAGGGGCAGACGCTTAATGCAGGAGCTGCCCTCTGGTGATCAGGGCGCTCTCACATGGGAGGAGCTCTGCTCAGTCAGAAGCCAGGCTGATGGCTGCCAGTACAGCGGTGGTGGTGGGACCCTCTCCTGCCTCCTCAGCAGCACTAAGGATGTCCGACTGCAGTTTAGGCCTGCTCCCCACTGGCAAGTGGACATCCCCCGAGGGCTGCCGGGCTGCCAGAGGGATGTCTGATTGCCATCTTAGGCTCAATCCCCTGTGGAGCGGGCCTAAGCCAGCAGGTGGTCATCCCCCGAGGGGTCCCACACTGCGAGAGGGCACAGGCCAGGCTAAGGGGCCCCCTCCCCCCCGAGTGCACAAGTTTTTGTGCACCGGGCCTCTAGTATATCCTATATAATAAAAGCCTAATATGCTAATCGACTGAATGGCGGAACGACTGGTTGCTATGATGTATACCTACCACCAGGGGGCAGATGCTCAATGCAGGAGCTGCCCCCTGGTGGTCAGTGTGCTCCCACAGGGGGAGCACCGCTCAGTCAGAAGCCGGGCTGACAGCTGGAGCACAGCAGTGGTGGCGGGAGCCTCTCCCTCCTCCATGGCAGCGCTAAGGATGTCCAACTAATGGCTTAGGCCCACGAAAATCCCCCAAAAGCTCCCTGCAGGTTGGGCTGAGGGACCCAACCCCCAAATGCATGAATTTTGTGCACCAGGCCTCTAGTATAATGTAAAGTGTATACACATAGTAAATAAGCAACACATAAGAATCAGCTATCTTATTGTAACCATTTTCTAACATGTACTTTACTTATGTATCTATTTTACCTTCATTATTAGATTGATATGTTTCTTCAGAGAAGAGTTTAGCTATGTCTGTATCATAGCTATATTCCCCATATAATAAGCACCTAATAAATATGTTTGAATAAGTGAATCAATATAGAGAAATATGAGATCCAGTTAATACCTATTAGAAGTTTATAACTAGACTGAGAGTTAATATAGTGGCTAAATATGGGCTTCAGAATAAAAAAAAATAAATCTGAATTTAAATCTTGACTCTGTCCCTTTCAAGGTATGTGAACTTGAGCAAGTTCCTTCAGGGGATGTTGTGAGTATTAAAGAACATAAATATATAAAACTCTTAGTAGTAAGTTATCACTAAAAGGCATCATTCTTATTATTTTTAGGTGGAGAATTGACATATATACCAATGAATAAAGAAACAATAAAGAGGAGTGTATGCAAGGTCATACAATGAAAACAGTGAAGAACACACTAATGGTCTGCAGAATAAAAAAGATTCCTTCTCTCTAAAGACACTTCTCTCTAAGAACCTCTCTGTTATTTTCAATTACTTTGTTACAATAAATTCCCAGAAGTAGAATTCATAGATCAAACAGTATAAGGTGTTTTTCCTCTTGGGTAGTGGTGGTGGTGGTGTTGGTTGTTAAATACTTGATTATTTTTAGTTTGTTTATTATTTGTTTCTATGCTTAAATTCTATTGCAATTGTATTTATTGCTTAAAAACTTGAATGATTCTTATTGCTGTCTGTTGGGTTTGGGTATACATGAATCAGACTTTTCTAATATAAAGAACTACCATAAAGCTGCAGTTCTTGAGGAAGTCCCATAAATACAGTAGGAACATTTTAGGTTTCAGTGGGGATTCTGTAACTGTACAGTGGAAAATCTGTTCTGCAGTGGCTTAGGGTATAATATTACCCTCACTTAGCAGTCAAGAAAATGAAGCAACATAAAGAACAGTGTAAGGAAGTTAGAGCAATTTAAAAAATAACTAAACCTATTAAATGCTCAGGAAGACGCAAGTTAAACAGTTTAAAACATGCTTAAAGCTAAAGACCACATATATCCCATTGTCTCAGAGCTTGGTTCTTTATAGGGAAATGAATTGTTCTATTTTCTTTCTTATATGTTGTAGAAATTTACAGATGACTTGTCCCAGGCTTTATAATACTTTCTTTTTTTAATTCCTCACTAGAGGATATGTTTTTTATTTGTTTGTTTGTTTCTTAAAGGATCTTTATTGAGGTAAAATTAATTACAATGTAATTTATTCCTTCTAAGTATACAGTTCAATGATTTTTAGTAAATTTATAGTTATAACCATTACCTCAGTCCAATTTTAGAGCATTTACGTTACCCTAAGAGGATTTTTTATGCCAATTTTCAGGCATTGCCCTTTACAATTCCCAGTTACAGGCAATTACTAATCTACTTTTGGTTTTTATATTTTAGCATTTTCTGGACATTTCATAGTAATGGAATCATACAATGTGTGGCCTTTTGCATGTGGATTCTTAGCATAATGTTTTTGAGGTTCATTCAAGTTATGTATATCAGTAGTTTGGTGGGTTTTGGTGCAGAAATACTGCTATCCCATTGTGTGGATATTACACATTTATTTATCCTTTTATCATTTGATGGGTATTTAAGTTGTTTCCACTTTGGGGGTATTATAAAAATGCTGCTACGTGAATATTCGTGTTTATGAATATTTTTTGTGAGAACATATGTTTTTAGTTCTCTCGGATGTAAACCTAAGAATAGAATTTCTGGGCCAGAGGATATGTTTTTATTGATTTTAGAGAGAGTTCAGTGTGACAGAGAAACACCAATTGGTTGCCTCCCATCGAACCCACAACCTAGGCATGGGCCCTGACCAGGAATCGGAACTGCCACCTTTTGGTGTACAGGATGATGCTCCAGCCAACTGAGTCACCCAGCCAGGGCAATAATACTATTTTATAAATAAATGATTTGTTGCTTTTAATAATATTCTGTATATGGGGTGGGGGCAAAAGTAGGTTTATATTTATGAATATGCAAAACAGTTTATTCTTGTATTAGTATTTGCTAGAGGCCCGGTGCACAAATTTGTGCACCAGTGGGGTCCCTTGGCCTGGCCTATAGGATTGGGCCAAAATCGGCTCTCCGACATCCCCCGAGGGGTCCCAGATTACAAGAGAATGCAAGCCAGGTCGAGGGACCCCACCAGTGCAAAATTGGGGCCAGGGAAGGACGCAGGAGGCTGGCCAGCCCAGGAGGGACCACAGGAGGGCTCCAGGGCATGGCCAGTTTTGCTCAGTCCCAATCGGCCAGACCCCAGCAGCAAGCTAACCTACCAGTTGGAGCGTCTGCCTCCTGGTGGTCAGTGCATGTCATAGCGAGTGGTTGAGTGGCCTTAGCATATCATTAGCATATTACACTTTGCTTGGTTGAACGGCCAATGGGACAACCAGACACTTAGCATATTCGGCTTTTATTATATAGGATTGTATTATTTTCATATGTACAACTGTAAGCCTATTTTTGCCCCACCCAGTATATTTATATGTGCAAAATACAAAGTATAGTTGTCAGTTCAAAGTGATTCCTCACATATATTAAAATAAGACAAAATAAAAATCTATTCTAATCTGACTCATTAGAGCAGCGGTTCTCAACCTGTGGGTCCTGACCTCTTTAGGGGTCAAACGACCCTTTCACAGGGGTCACCTAAGACCATCGGAAAACACATATATAATTACATATTGTGCCAAACCGGTTTGGCTCAGTGGATAGAGCGTCAGCCTACGGACTCAAGGGTCCTGGGTTCGATTCCGGTCAAGGGCATCTACCTTGGTTGCGGGCACATCCCCAGTGGGAGGTGTGCAGGAGGCAGTTGGTCGGTGTTTCTCTCTCATGGATGTTTCTAACTCTCTATCCCTCTCCCTTCCTCTCTGTAAAAAATCAATAAAATATATATTAAAAAAATAATTACATATTGTTTTTGTGATTAATCACTATGCTTTAATTATGTTCACTTTGTAACAATGAAATTGGGGGTCACCACAACATGAGGAACTGTATTAAGGGGTCGCAGCATTAGGAAGGTTGAGAACCACTGCATTAGAGCAAGTGACAAAGCTGCTTAATGATTATTTGGATTTTAAATAATTAGGTTTTATTTGAAATAATGGTGGTTAAAGTTTCATCTGTGAAACTCTGAGATTTGCATTATCATTTGCTTTTCCTAGGGACTTCAGTATACCAGTTCTAATCCTTCTCAAAAGATGGCAGTTTCTCACCTTTTGGTGGTATATTTATAGGCAGGTCACTGGAATACACCCTCTCATATCTGGTTACATACACATTACTTAAAAATAGCACCAAGCTAATCATCATTCTACCCAAACCAACTCCTTATTCTGTCATTGATACCCCCAGTTTTCTTGATATTCAGTTTTAAGATCTTGAAATCATTCCTGACTCTTCTTATCTACTCCCCACAACATCTAGTTAATCTCCAGGACATAACAGCTTTTTTTTTTTTTCCACAGTGTCTCTCCCGCCATTCTTCCTTTCTGTTTTTTCATTGCCACCACCTTAAGCCTGGAACTTCTGACTCCTAGATCACTGCAAGTCTTCTAGTTGGTCTCCCACCCTCCAGTCCCTCCCCAATTCATTGTGTCTTGCACATTACCAAACTGTTCACATTTGAGAGCCTCTGATTCTGAACTCTTAACTTCATCTGCAATTATCCAATCAAAATGGATTGTTTGTTGTTTCCTGTACAAACTGTCCACAGTCCCAGCTTCATACACATATATCAGTTGATGTTTATCAGTTACCATAATGATGCACCTCAGGAATTTTATAACTTACCCCTTTCTCCTCAGTGAGGTAGCTGTAAATATCATATGATGTTAATGTTGGTGATATTTTTTACAATTTTCAATAAGTAAATTTCAAGTTATATAGAACTTTATTTCGTTATTGTTTAGAAAAAAAAAATGGTTTATTCCAAGAAATCACATCACTCACTAAAGTTTTACCAGTTGCAAAAAAAGAAATGCAAACTTTGTAAGAATAAAACAAAACAAAATCACCTTTTTGTATAAAGATGCTGCTTTTTATTCTAAGAAAGACATTTTTGTGGCAAAAAATAATATCTTCTCGTATTGGGAAAGTAAATTTTGAAACGAAAAAATACTTAAAGAAAATGCCAAAAAAAGAAAAAAAAATGTCAGATCTTAGAAAGGTGACTTTTAAAAAATATATATATTTTATTGATTTTTTTTACAGAGAGGAAGGGAGAGGAATAGAGAGTTAGAAACATCGATGAGAGAGAGAAACATCGATTAGCTGCCTCCTGCACACCCCTTCTGAGGATGTACCCACAACCAAGGTACATGCCCGTGACCAGAATCAAACCTGGGACCCTTCATTCTGCAGGCCGATGCTCTATCCACTGAGCCAAACCGGTTAGGGCGAAAGGTGACTTTTATATCTATATCAAGTAGTCTATAATTTAAATGTGAATGAACCCATTTATAGAAATTAAGGCAAGTAATAAGAAAAGTCTAGATAAAATATGCGGAGACAAAGAAACAGGACGCAGATGTCAGAAATGGAAGATATAGAGCTCAAAACCACACTTTTAAGGTCTTTCAATAATTTTCTAAAAACTGCCTATAAATGTAGTGAGATCCTCAAGAAATCTAATGAGACCCTCGATGTGGTGATAAAGAACCAACTAGAAATTAAGCATACACTGGCTGAAATAAAGAATATTATACAGACTCCCAACAGCAGGCCAGAGGAGCGCAAGAATCAAGTCAAAGAATTGAAATGTGAAGAAGCAAAAAACACCCAACCGGAAAAGCAAAATGAAAAAAGGATCCGAAAATACGAAGATAGTGTAAGGAGCCTCTGGAACAGCTTCAAGTGTACCAACATCAGAATTATAGGGGTGCCAGAAGATGAGAGAGAGCAAGATATTGAAAACCTATTTGAAGAAATAATGACAGAAAACTTCCCCCACCTGGTGAAAGAAATAGACTTACAAGTCCAGGAAGCGCAGAGAACCCCACACAAAAGGAATCCAAAGAGGACCACACCAAGACACATCATAATTAAAATGCCAAGAGCAAAAGACAAAGAGAGAATCTTAAAAGCAGCAAGAGAAAGAAACTCAGTTACCTACAAGGGAGTACCCATACAACTGTCAGCTGATTTCTCAACAGAAACTTTGCAGGCCAGAAGGGAGTGGCAAGAAATATTCAAAGTGATGAATGCCAAGAACCTACAACCAAGATTACTTTATCCAGCAAAGCTATCATTCAGAATTGAAGGTCAATAAAGAGCTTCACAGATAAGGAAAAGCTAAAGGAGTTCATCACCACCAAACCAGTATTATATGAAATGCTGAAAGGTATCCTTTAAGAAGAGGAAGAAGAAAAAGGTAAAGATACAAATTATGAACAACAAATATGCATCTATCAACAAGTGAATCTAAGAATCAAGTGAATAAATAATCTGATGAACAGAATGAACTGTTGATTATAATAGAATCAGGGACATAGAAAGGGAATGGACTGACTATTCTTGGGGGGGAAAGGGGTGTGGGAGATGCGGGAAGAGACTGGACAAAAATCGTGCACCTATGGATGAGGACAGTGGGTGGGGAGTGAGGGCGGAGGGTGGGGCGGGAACTGGGAGGAGGGGAGTTATGGGGGGGAAAAATGAGGAACAAATGTAATAATCTGAACAATAAAGATTTAATTTAAAAAAAGAAAGAAAGAAAGAAAGAAAGAAAGAAAAGTCTAAAGTCACTTTAGAATCTGAGGATTGCCCTAACCGGTTTGACTCAGTGGATAGAGCGTAGGCCTGCGGACTGAAGGGTCCCAGGTTTGATTCCGGGCATGCACCTTGGTTGTGGGAACATCCCCAGTAGGGGGTGTATAGGAGGCATCTGATCAATGTTTCTAAGTCTCTATCCCTCTCCCTTCCTCTCTGTAAAAAAAAATCAATAAAATATATATTTTTTAAAAAACTGAGGATAAGTACAAAGTATTTTACAAATATTGTAAAAAGAGTATTCAAGAACCATTAAAGAATGCCCTGTTCATAAATTAACAAAAAGGCAAATGAATTTAGCCTTAGAGTAAAATACAGTGAACCATACCAGCACCCAAATAATCATGCGCCATAATGGTGCTTCTGGGACATGACATACTTCAGCAGTCATTTCCAAAAGGTGACTGGGGATTGCAACACAACCAGCTTTAAACAAAGAAACCACAGAGGTGCCAGGGTTACCCCGGCACTTATCAGGCGGCACATCTGACACAAAATACCTTCAGCGGATGAGGAATTAGTTTGTATCACTTGTCTTTGCATAATCTAGAATGACAAATGCATCCCCTGCCACCCTTTTCCTGCCTTCTTCAACTGTAAAGCATGTTTTACAGTTGTTGTATTTTTTTATAGGGATCATATGCAATGGTCAAAAGAGGAAGAAGCAGCAGCCAGAAAAAAAGTAGAGGAAAACTCAGCTGAGCGAGTCCTTCTGGAAGAGCAAGGTAGGCAGCTAACTGTGGTAGCAGCTCCTGGAGCCCAGTTTTCCGTTTGACCTCCCACTGATTCAGTCCACACCTGAGGCTCTTTTCCACCGACTGTGTCACTGCTTCGGGGAGTTCTTTACTTCTACCTGTGCCATGTACTTGTTCCATTTGGGAGAATGCCCAGGTCTTTCAGTTCAGTGGAACCAACTTAACGAAATGAAGTATGTATTCACCTTGTACTTGCTCTTTTTTTAGTCATATTGTTGCTCTTTCTGGGAGACACAAGCACATGGGTGGCATTTCAAACAAGATTTGAAAACATAACTTTAAAATTTTCCTCTCGTTAGGAGTCCTTTAGTATCTGCTGTGTGTTTTACTTGTTAGTAATGTTAACAAATTCAAACACTTTCAGCAAAGAAGGTAAAGTCATATCAAAATCTTGCTGGTCTCTTAGGATAAATATAAAGTTCCAATATATAAGGATTTAAGGTAACTTTTCTTGAAGGCCATTGATATTTAGAGTTTAATTCAGATAAAGCCTTGCCAGGCCTTCAAAAATGGCTTCTGAGAAATTGACCTGTGCGACTATCACACACAAAAAAGAAAACGTGTTGGTGAGGATGTAGAGAAATGGCAACCCTTTTGCCTTGTTGGTTGAATTGTAAAATGGTGCAACTTTTATGGAAAGCAGTATGGAAGCACCTTAAAAATTAAAAATGAAGCTACCATGTGTGATCTAGCAACCTCGCCTCTGGACATAGCAAAAAGAAATAGAAAGCAGAGTCTTGAGAGATATTTGTACATCCATGTTCATAGCAACACTATTCACAATAGGCAAAAGGTGGAAGCACTCCACATGTCCATCGATGGATAGAAGGATAAACAAAATGTGGTAGATACACACGACGGATTATTGTTCAGCCTTAAAAAGGAAGGAAACCCTATCACATGCTATAACCTGGAGGAACCTGGGGGACATGTGAAATGAAATAAGCCAGTCACAGAAAGGCAAATACTGTATAATTCCATATATATGTGGTATTAAAAGTAGTCATATTCATAGAAACAGGAAGTAGAATGGTGGTTACCAAGGCCTGGGGGACAGGGGAACACCAGAGTTGTTTAATGGTTATAAAGTTTCAGATTTGCAAGATGAAAAAGTTCTAGACATCCGTTTAACACTAGGGAACTGTACACTTAAAAATGGTTAAGATGGTAAGTTTTACGTTATGTGTTTTTTACCAAAATTTTTTTTAAAAAGTACCCCCCCAAAATGACTTCCATCCTTACTATGTTGCTGGGAACCCACAGACATTCTGCTGAACATCTGTAGATAGGATTTTTTTTTTCTGCATTTTGCTTAAAATCATCTCTTCTTAACACAGCTTGCTTCTTTTTCCTTTAAAAAAAATTTATTGAAGTAACAAATGCAGAAATTTACACAACTTATAAATGAACTAGAGGCCTGGTACACGAATTCATGCATGGGTTGGGTCCCTCTGGGCACCCTGCAAGGATTGGGCCGAAACCCGCAGTTCAGCGCCACCTGCAGCTCCTACCTGCTGCTCCACTCATCCTGGCCCCACTGTGCCTGCTGCGGGCTCACGCCCAATCAGTCCCGATCCGGAGAGGCTCGCGCTGCTACAGCAGCACTCGCCAGCCATGAGCCCTGCGTCTACTGCCCTCCCAAGGGGAGTGGCCTACGGAATCAGGCTGAAACCAGCTCTCCGATATCCCCCGAGGGGTCCCGGATTGCGAGAGGGTGCAGGCCAGGGTGAGGGACCCCACCGGTGCACGATCAGGCCGGGGAGGAACCATGGGAAGGCTCCAGGGCATGTTCGGCTCATCTCAGTCCTGATCGGCCGGACCCCAGCGGCAAGCTAACCTACCGGTTGGAGCATCTGTCCCTTGGTGGTCAGTGCACGTCATAGCAACTGGTCAACCAGTTTACTGTCTGCCCCCTGGTGGTCAGTGCACGTTATAGCAAGTGGTTGAGCAGCCTTAGCATATCATTAGCATATTACACTTTGATTGGTTGTTCAGTTGTTCTGCCTTTCAGTCTATTTGCATATTACCCTTTTATTATATAGGACTAGAGGCCTGGTGCACAAAAATTTGTGCACTCGGGGGGGAAAGAAGGAGGTCCTCAACCCAGCCTGTGCCCTCTCGCAGTCTGGGACCCCTCGGGAGATAACGCCCTGCTGGCTTAGGCCTGCTCCCGGGTGGCAGAGGGCAGGCCCAATCCCTAGGTACAGCCCCTGGTCAGGCTCAGAGCAGGGCCGATTGGGGAGTTGGGGCGCCGCCCCCTGTCATGTACAGAGCAGGGCGGATTAGGAGGTTGCGATGCCACCCTCTGTCATGCTCAGGGTAGGGCTGATTAGGGGGTTGGGGCACTTCCCCCTGTCACACTCAAGGCAGGGTCGTTAGGGAGGTTGTGGTGCCACCACCTGTCATGCACAGAGCAGGGCCGATCAGGGGGTTGGGGCGCTGCCCCCTGTCATGCGCAGAGCAGGGCCCATCAAGGGGGTTGGGGCTCCGTACCTTGTCACGCACAGAGCAGGGTCGATCAGGGGGTTGGGGAGCTTCCCCCTGTCACACACAGAGCAGGGCCCATCAGGAGGTTGGGGAGCTCCCCACTGTCACGCACAGAGCAGGGATCATCAGGGGGTTGAGGAGCTCCCCCCTGTCACTCACAGAGTAGGGCCGATAGGGGAGTTGGGGCACCGCCCCCTGTCACACACAGAGCAGGGCGGATCAGGGGGTTGGGGCGCTGCCCTCTATCACCCACAGAGCAGGGCTGATCAGGGGGTTGGGGCACTGCCACTGTCACACTCAGGGCAGGGCCGATGGGGAGGTTATGGCTCTACCCCATCACACACAGAGCAGGGCTTGTGGGGGGGGGGGGGCGGATTGGGGCGCCACCCTCTATCACCCACAGAGCAGGGCTGATCAGGGGGTTGGGGCACCGCCACTCTCCCACTCAGGGCAGGGCCGATGGGGAGGTTATGGCTCTACCCTGTCACACACAGAGCAGGGCCTGTGGGGGGGGCGGGGGTTGGGGCGCCACACCCTGTCACACACAGAGCAGGGCCGATCAGGGGGTTGGGGCACCGCAGCCTGTCACACACAGAGCCACAGGGTGATCAGGGGGTTGGAGAGTTCCCCCGTATCAGGCACAGAGCAGGGCTGATCAGGAGGCTGGGGCGCCTTCCCCTGTCACGAACAGAGCAGGGCGGATAGGGAGGTTGTGGCCCTGCTCCCTGTCACACACAGAGCTGCAGGGCGATCAGGGGGTTTGGGCACTGCCCCCTGTCACGCTGATCCCGGTGCCGGGAGGCCTCTCGGCTCCGCTGATCCCGGTGCTGGGAGGCATATTACCCTTTTACTATATAGGATAGAGGCCTGGTGCATGGGTGGGGCTGGCTGGTTTGCCCTGAAGGGTGTCCTGGATCAGGGTGGGGGTCCCCACTGGGGTGCCTGGCCAGCCTGGGTGAGGGGCTGAGAGCTGTTTTCAGGCTGGCAGGTGACGGAAGCTCCCAACTGCTCCTTTTTTTCTTTCTTTTTTTTTTATTCTGGGCCAGCTTTAGCTCTGGCTCCAACTCTGAGGCCTCTGCTGCTGAAAGCAGGTATCTGGTTTGTTTGGGTTCTATAATCAAAACAATGTATAACTCCAGCTCTGAGATCCCGGCCGGCTGAAAGCAGGTTTCTGGGGTTTTGTTTAGCTTCTATATTTGTTACAATGTTTCAAACTGCAAGCTCAGAGGCTGGCAAGGCAGGCGGGGAACGTTGGAGTCCTCCGTCACTGAAGAAAGCAAGCCTCATGTTCGCTTGCAGCTGCCTGGCTGCCGTCCGCCATCTTGGCTGGCAGTTAATTTGCATATCTCCCTGATTAGCCAATGGGAAGGGTAGTGGATGTATGCTAATTTTCATGTTTCTCTTTTATTAGATTAGCTTCTCACAGAGCTCAATGGATTTTCCAAACACCCACCTGAAGAAACAGAATATTACCAGTAACCCAGAAAGTTTTCATGTTCCAACCCAATTACCATACTTCCCCCAATCCTTCAGGCCGCTAAATGAGCAACCATTGTTCTTCTGGCTTCTGACCCCATAGGTTGGTTTTGTCAGAGCAGTTTGGTTCTGGTTCTGACCATTTCTCATTCACTCTTGTGACAAAATCAGAGTACCCATTAAATAGAGCAAGT
This sequence comes from Myotis myotis, assembly GCF_014108235.1. Classification (NCBI taxonomy): domain Eukaryota; kingdom Metazoa; phylum Chordata; class Mammalia; order Chiroptera; family Vespertilionidae; genus Myotis; species Myotis myotis. Next base: position 46,433,747 of record NW_023416390.1, read on the forward strand.
CAGGAAGCTATGGTCACGGGTCAAATCCAGCCCACTGCCTGTTTTTATAAGTCAAGCATTATTGGGACATAGACATACTCATTTATTTACGTATTTTCTATGGCTGCTTTTGAGCTATGTTTACAGAGCTGAATAGTGGCGACAGAGACCATATGTAGCCCACAATGACTACTCACTAACTGGCCCTTTGAAGGAAATGTTTGCCAATGCCTGAGATGCAATTTTCAGGATAGATGGGTCGGCTGTCCCAAGGCTCCCTAGGGAAAGATATTTACATTCCTCTGTGCAAGCCAAGCTAGTGAAAATCACTAATCCCACTGGTAGTTAACTATCGTTCTAGTGGCTTCAGTCTACAATTGAGGCTAAAGTTTGAAGCGAAGGTAGCTGTGGAGCCTAAGCTACTGAGAATGCCCTCCCTAGCTGCCCTTACCCAGTGAAGGGGCAGTGCTGCGTCTTATCCTCTAGCATCAGTTGCTATTCCCTTAGAGCTTGCTCCCATTTCTTACACCTAAGCTTGAACGTGTCCTGGAGAGTGGACAAGAAAGAAGAGTACCTGCCCCACAGTGGAGCTGTTCTATTTTTATGAGCTTCCAGTCATGCAGTCCAGAGTAGGATATGGCCCGGGAGTTGGATTTGAGGGTGCATACCAGTGGCAGTTCTGCTTACAGATCAGCCAACATTGCATTCCTTTCAGGAGCTCTGTCATTCTGTTTCTGAGGAAGTATAATTTTGCTTCTTTGCCAGCAGCTGCACAGACATATTTTCCACATTACTCAAGCTTCTGCTAGTGGCCACCTGGATGTGACAGAAAGAGTCAAGCCTAAACCGAATTAAAAGTTATCAGTCATCTTAATTCATTTTCAGCAAATTAGAAATTATACACAGTATATTTCATTTGATCATTTAAAACAAGAATTTTTTTTTTCACACTCTTGAATATTTCTGTTTAGAACATAAATAGATGAGCAGTGCTGATAATGTTCCTTTGCAGTGCTCTGCACGTGGCTGCCTATTTTGGCCTATTTATGTTAACAATGAACTTGAGTGAAGCTAATGAGAAGGTTATTTTAGGGCCCTGGAAACCACAGTAAAGGAAAATGACAGTTCCCGCAGAATCATAGTGTGACTGAAATAGAAAGGTGGTGACTGGGCTCTCTCTGTGGAAGCAGGAAAAGCAGGCTTGAGAGGACTGATGATACTGCTTTGAAGCATTTGGTATGTGCTTATTAGCATGTCCAATCTCTCTCTGAGCAAGTTTTCTGGCTGCCGTGGAGACACAGAACAAAAGATTCCACTGTAAAATGACTCAAAGTGATGGAGGTTTCTGATGCATCCTGTCTGCATCCCCCCGTAACACTCCTCAGTGCGGTGGACTTCAAACATGTCAGGGAGCCAGGAGAGGAACACACGGTGAGGGTGACCGGTGCATCACACTTAAGCAAGGTTGCACATGGCAGAGAAAGAACACTTTTGCTCCAAGAAGCTGTTGAGTGACAGGACATTGCAGTGAGAGTAAAAGCCTACCTAGCCACCCAGTCCAGTCTCTGCCAGGGATCATAGAGCTGCTAGTCTGCAGAAGCTAGTCTGGTGAGGCTTCCAATCTGGTATTTAATGTCCCCAGTGAATATGGGTCAAGGTGAATAGATCCCTTTAAAAGCTCTCCTGGCCCAAACTTTGTGAAAACCCAAAGGAAGCTCTGACCCAGATCTCCCAGTGCCTCTGTTAACCATCATCCCTTCTTACCTAGGAGAGTCCTAAGTCTTTGAAAGAGCCAGTTTTCTCCCATCACAAAGTATCCCCTTTGCAGATGGTTATACAGCATGAGCTTATCTTACTTATTTTAATGTCACTGGCAGGAACCGCTGCTAGTTGGTCTCCGACTCTGACCACCTCTCCAGCACATTTCTTTTCTTTTTTAATATATTTTTATTGATTTCAGAGAAGAAGGGAAGAGAGAGATAGAAACTTCAATGATGAGAGAGAATCATTGATTGGCTGCCTCCTACATGCCCCACACTGGGGATTAAACCCACAACCTGGGCATGTACCCTGACCTCCTGGTTCATAGGTCGACGCTCAACCACTGAGCCACGCTGGCTGGGCTCCAGCACATTTCTCTGTGTGTGTCAGTCTGTCCTGCCATTCCCATGTCCAGTTTCTCACCTATTGTCTCACCTATTGTCTTAGCTGTTGGTGAGAATTGAAGTCAGGAAATATCCTCACAATTCTGAAAAATAAGAACTTATCCATCACAGATGACAGTCATTTTTTGCTGTGAGATGGTTGACATTTTGTTTTTGTGATTAAAATGTATAGCATCCAGGCTCTTCTTAGCAATATTTCTTTCAATTAGATGCCCAGATTAATGATTTTTAATTCCACATATCCTTTGTTAAATTCTTTTAAATTTTATTATAGACCATATTTCTTTTAAAAGAAGGTTAATTTGAGAAATTAGAAAGATTCTTTTGACAGTTTTTGAGTTAACGTGATTGTCCTGTATAATAAAAGACTAATATGCAAATAGACTGAACAACCAGTTGTTATGACGTATGCCGACCACCAGGGGGCACGCATGGAACATGGTGGACGTTGGCAGCAGGTGGCACAGCGCTACATGGTGGGCATCGGCTATGGCAGGATGGTAGAATAGGTGAGCAGGGGCGCCAGACCAAGGTGGGGCACCAGTCGCTGTCATCGGGGTGAACCTCTGGTGGTTACTGAAAATTCTTTGTTCCCACATGCTGCGGTCCCGCCCAGCGCTTGCACTTGCTGCCGGCACCAGCCCTGCTCGCACCTGCTGTTGGTGCCGTCCGCAGGTGCAAGCGGTGGCTGCTGGCCCTGATTGACCTGAGGGCTTCTCCACCTCCCCCTGCTCCTGAGAGGCTATCAGGGCCGGCAGCCACCGCTTGTACCCGCTGCCAGTGACGGCCCCACTTGCATCCGCTGCCAGCACCAGCCCCAATAGCTCTGCGCCGTCAGTGGGTGTGAATAGGACCAGCGGCAGCGGCTGGAGCTGGACTGCCGGCAGACAGCGGACCAGGGGCCGCGGTGGGAGGGGCCGGGCAGGGGTGCGGAGGATGGGCCAAGACCCACCCCTGTGCCCACCGCAGCCTCGTGGCCCACAGTTCCTTTCAAGGTGCATGAATTTGTGCACTGGGCCCCTAGTATTTTACAATTTTCTAAAAACATCTCCAGTGTATTATATCTCACCTAGCTATTTAGCAAATGTAATGGGTTTTTAAAACTTAATAACAAAAGCAGCTGTGCTTTTACTCTAAAACAGCGGTTCTCAACCTGTGGGTCGCGCCCCTTTTGGGGGTCGAACGACCCTTTCACAGGGGTCGCCTAAGACCATCAGAAAACACATATATAATTACATATTGTTTTGTGATTAAACATTATGCTTTAATTATGTTCAGTTTGTAACAATGAAAATTCATCCTGCATATCAGATATTTACATTATGATTCATAACAGTAGCAAAATTACAGTTATGAAGTAGCAACGAAAATAATTTTATGGTTGGGGGTCACCACAACATGAAGAACTGTATTAAAGGGTCGCAGCATTAGGAAAGTTGAGAACCACTGCTCTAAAATATCCTTATAAATAACTACCTAGCTAGGATGAGTTATCTATGTCAAGCCAAATAGTAAAAGAATCCCGCTATACCTTACCTTGAATAACTTTCCACTTGAGAGTATCCTATGTGGAAAAAAAAAAAAAAAGCAGCTAAAAGTTTTTTGTGCTGATAAATTTAGGGTATTGTTTATAAGTCAACTTTAATTTAAAATTTCATGCAGTGCTCTCAGAAATGTACTTTTCATTTCATAACTTTAAGAGTTTTCTTTTATTAGACAATGGTGAACTTTATCAGTGACATGTGGAAATTACCAACTTTGAGAGCTCAGGTATTTGCGTAATTGATGTGCAAAAGTAACTTTAAATTGCTTTTTGTTACACTGCAACTTAGAATAAATTTTCATAATTCATATTAATCATATCATATATGTCAGATACATAAATGGTTTAATTCATTTTCTTAGTTATGATATTCAGTGTGATTCAGAGTGAATTCTGAATACTTAAGTATTATTAGTGTGTCATATTCCTCCTTCCCCTCAGCAGTACTGAATTTAATAAGTGAATAATTGAGAAGATGCTTCATTTGGCTGTGTTTAAACAGATCACTGTATCCTTTTTATTGCCATTGGCATAGAACAATTAATTCTGAGTTGGCAATCTAGGAATGTGAAAGGAAAAAATGCGTCTCAAAGAAAAATTGATCATTAATATACCTATTTAGAAGGTCAGTTGGGCCAGATAAAGACAGGGCAGATTTCGCTTCACTATATTCTTTTATCATTATTGGCCTGAACTTGAGGTAAGTTAACAGCAGGTTGAAACTAAACGTTTCACTCATGGTCAAGAAAGTAGCTCTTCCAAATCCCCTGTTATCACAGGTACTCTTACAGTTCAGGAAATTAAATCATATGCTGTAGGTGTTTATATTGTCTCATAACCATAATTATGAGTTTGATTGAGCTCCCGTGGGGTCTCAGAAGCTGTCACGCATTACTGTGGAGTTGCCAGGATTGATTGGAGATACTACTGAAAACACAACTTTAAAAAGAAAAAAAAAGGAAAGAGTTCCAGTCCATTAACCTTTCCCCAGCCTATCCTAAGAGCTGTTTCTGTTTTGTTTCTATGCCACAAACCCATCTATTCTCATAGAGCATTAATGTTGCCATTGCTCACCCTAATTTCATCATATAATTTTGCACACATAATTGATATTTTATATAATTTAAATGGAGTTTAATTCTGTATTTCTGACCTGTTTTTAGGAAGGTTTACTCCAATCAGCATTATTTTTACAACTTAGTTATACTGACTATAAGTCATGCTGAGGTTTTCATTTTAACTTGGTGTTTCATAATGAGAAGAAAGTGCAGAATTAGAAAAAACAGATTAATTTGCAACAGCATGGATGGACACAGTGGGTATTATGCTAAGTGAAATAAACCAGACAAAGACAAATACCATATGATATCACTTATATGAGGAATCTAAAGAACAAAGTCAACAAATAAACAAAATTGGAACAGACTTACACATACAAAAACAAACTGATGGAGGCCAGAGGGGTGGGGTGCAGTGGGTGAGGGTGAAATAAGATAATGGGATTAAAAGTGCACATTGATAGCTTCGGAATAGTCACAGGGCTGTAAGGTAAAGCATAGGGAATAGAGTACACGATATTGTACTAACTATCTGTGGTGCCAGGTGGGCACTTGAATTATCAGAGGAAACACTTTGGAACCTACATGAATGTCCATCCACTATGCTGTACACCTGAAACTAATACAAAATAGTGTTGAACACAAAAATAAAAAATAAAGTATCAGCAGAAACCTGGAAAGAAAAAAGAAAAACAGATTATTTTCAGAAGTATTTTGGAGGGGCTACTATTGATTTTCTGTTAGGAAGGCAGTGTAGTGTAATGGTGTTAAGAGCATGCACTTTAAAGTTTGATAGACTTGGTCCAAGTCCAGGCTCTGGTGGACCTTGGGAAATTTTTTTTATCTCTTCTGACCTTGAATTTCTTCGTAATTTGGAATAACACATCTATTTGAATAATACGTCTATTTGTTATTAAGATTAAATGGGAAGAAAAAGCCAAGTAAAGTATTTGACATAGTGCCTAGCACATAATCAATACTTAGTATGTGTAATTGTTGTTATTTTTAATGATGTTGTTATTGGTATAATGATTTATGTCATTGTTTGGGGTTCTTTTCCTCATAGTTTTGAAAATTAGGAAATACTTGAAAAAGGCTTGAAAGTATATACACAGACCTTGACCATCATTTTCTATTAGTATTCAGATCCTTTCTAAAGATTTCCTAGGCCAGGGCTGCATTTAGATGCTTGATATATTTGGTACATGAATCAGATTCCAGTCATCTACTGCAGATGCATTTTCTTTATAAATTGTAGAAATTAAAATATTAATACAGGCTCGTTTTTATGACAGCAATCTTATCCAAGATTTTGTAGTTTGTAGAACTGATAATGTCTAATATTCTCCATAAGTTCGTGGGGTTTAATAGGAAAGTACATAGACTTTTTAGAGCTTGAACATGGAGTACATTCAACCTCTCATCAAATGAGGAAACTGTAGGCAAGTTGAAGGAAGAATTAGCTAAGATTCTTTATCTTTGTGTAAGATGTAGACAAAACTGCAAAAGAAAGAACTACATAATAACCACTAAATTGTTAGCATCACTCCAAATTTTCACCAGATTTTGATAAATGAATGTAAAATAATTTTTTGAGTTGCAGTCAGTGTATAGACGATCCTATGTGAATGTTTTCTCTTATTATTATCCTTTTCATTTTCATTGCTATGTAAGGTTACTCTGTTTTGACCTGCATGGTTTGCTTGGTCATGGTTTGTTGGGTATTTGAGTTATTTCCCAGTTTTTCCTCTTACAAATAGCACTGCTATGAATATCTTTCCTTTCAAGTTACTCCCCAGGTGTCTACCTCCCTACCACCAATTAATTCCTAGGGGAATAGTCTGCAAATTAATCACGGTGTACTATTATATTCTATTTACTGATAGTTAGGTTCAAAATCACTTCACAAGTAGCTTGGTATTGGAAACGCAGATACTAGAGATTTGACTAAATGTAGGTCTTGTTAGGTGGTTGCTTTTTATTAAGCAGAAAAACCTACCAGCATAGAGTGAGTTACAAAGAAGATTTTTAAGATAAAAGGAAGAAGGCAAGATGCAAGAAGACCCTGGGGAAATTAGACAGTTTCCTAATTCCTCCTGAATCTGATTTGCAGAATGTTGTTTTGTTTTCTTTGTATACACTCCAGTTTTTAAAAGTAGAGATAGGACTGTTGTAAAGATAAAATGTAGCATGTTTAGATTAATCATAAATAGGCTTCCTTCCATTAGTGTGGATGTGAGCATGTCTTGGACTTCAACATCACATAATTCTTTTGTTACAGAGATCTGCTTTCATTTCTCAGGCCTTAAATACAGATGGGAGTTTCTGTCGTTATAGCAGTCCTGCTGCCAGATACAGTTCAGGCTTCATGGGAAGAAAGTCTTGTGGCCAAATGGGTGGAGATCCATGGTGCAAGGCCATAAAGATAAAAATGGAAAGAAAAGAAAAACTATAAGGGCTTCAGGCCAGGGCTCTGTAACAAAGACAAACCTCACTATAGGCACTGCTTGTTCTAAGGGCAGGGGCTTCTTTAAAACTATGGGAAAATGAGTCTGTTATTTTTATTTTTAGCTTAGTTTAATTTATTTTTGGCATATAGTAATTTCACAGATTAAAATTCAAATGAAAATTCTCAAACCACTAAGTTCCTCTCTTTTGAGGCAACCAGTATTACTAATTAAAGATTATCCTTCCAGAGCTATTCTGTACATATATATAAGTATATATGTATATATACATGCATGTATGTTTCTGTGCATGCACACACATGTATTCTTTTTCTCTTTTTTTTTCTAACCAATGGTTGCATGCTAACATATTGTTCTACACTTTGCTTTTCACCCAACATTGAATCTTGGAAATTATTCCAAATCAATAGGTTTTTTATTCTTTGAAAGCACTTTTAAAATATCATGTGTCTACATTGGGTGAAAATAATTCTTAACCCATGAATTAGGCCCAGGGAGTAGGCCTGGTACATAATAGTATCCAAGAAAAGTTTGTTGAATGAATGTGGGAGGGAGAGAAGAAGTATATTAGTTTATTAATTTAAGGTACAGATAGAAAGAGGCAGAAAGCTAAGAATTCCCTAAAATTTTGAGACTCTTGACCAAACCCTGACCCTGGGATCCAGTGAAATCTAAGGTATGATATCACAAAATGCATATCTCTTTTAGACAGGCATCAGAAGTTCTCTTTAAGGCTTCATATTAGGAGATGTCAGTAAAAAGAGATGCCTCTGGAGGTGGGGGAAGAATGGAGTTATGAGATGGCCCCTAGACTCCAGGAGTCAGCCCTATTCTGCTGTGATGGAACTCTAGGCCCTGGAATAATTGGGTTCATCTATTATGTGCTGTCTTTCTTCCAATGCAAAACAGAGGGGTCAGAGTAGATTATTTCAATGGACCATTCTATCTCTAAGATTATGTCATTTATAATACCATCTGATTACCAATTTACATAGATATCATGTTGAAACTGCTTTCACACAAATAAAAAATAAGGTGTTCTTTCTCTAAAATAATAAAGAGCCTTATAGGTTACTAGAGGCCCAGTGCACAAATTTGTGCACGGGTGGGGTCCCTCCTGGCTGATCTGGGCCAGCCGGAAGGAGGGACCGTGGGAGGTTGGCCGGCTGCGGGAGGTTGGCTGTGGGAGCTCACTGACCACCAGGGAGCAGCTCCTGCATTGAGCATCTTCCCCCTGGTGGTCAGTGCACATGATAGCTACCAGCCGGGCATCCAGTCTTCTGGTCCTAATGGTTGCTTAGGCTTTTACATATATATACTCTAGAGGCCCAATGTACGAAATTCGTGCACGGGGATGAGGGGGTGTCCCTCAGCCCGGCCTGGTCCCTGGGCCTGGCCGGTGATCAGGGCCTATCGGGGCTTGCCTTCCCCCAGCTGCCAGCAGCTGGCCGGGTCCCCGCCACTGCCACTGCTTGCCATCTGTGCAGTGCTGCCTGCCCTTCTCCCACCACTGGTTGCCTTCCTCTGCAGGCAACAGGCATGGGGTGCAATCAGTTGGCTGGCCTGGGCCTCCCTCTGCGGGGCAATCACTGGCCAGCCCCACACACCTGCTGCAGCGTCACTGGCTGGTGGCCTGGGCCTCCCTCTGTGGGGTGATCGATTGCAGCGCCCCCAGATTGATCGCCCTGCAGAGGGAGGCCCCAACCACCCGCCGCAGTGCCACCAGCCGAGGGGCCTGGGCCTCCCTCTGTGGGGTGATCGTGGGGTGTTGGTGGGGCCCCCTGACCAATTGCATTGTACCTGCCTTGGCTGGCCTGGCGCCAGTGCATGTCATAGTGTGGTCATCTGGAAGGCCATCCGGACGGTCATTCTGCTGTTTGGTCGATTTGCATATTATGCTTTTATTATTATAGACTAGAGGCCCGGTGCACAAAAATTTGTGCACTCGGGGGGGGGGGGGGTCCCTCAGCCCTGCCTGTGCCCTCTCGCAGTCTGAGACCCCTCGGGAGATAACGACCTGCTGGCTTAGGCCTGCTCCCGGGTGGCAGAGGGCAGGCCTAATCCCTAGGTGCAGCCCCTGGTCGGGCTCAGAGCAGGGCCGATTGGGGAGTTGGGGCGCCGCCCCCTGTCACGCACAGAGCAGGGCCCATCAGGGGGTTGGGGAGCTCCCCCATGTCACGCACAGAGCAGGGCCCTTCAGGGGGTTGGGGAGCTCCCCCCCATCATGCACAGAGCAGGGCCTATCAGGGGGTTGAGGAGCTCCCCCCTGTCACTCACAGAGTAGGGCCTATAGGGGAGTTGGGGCACCGCCCCCTGTCACACACAGAGCAGGGTGGATCAGGGGGTTGGGGTGACTCCCTCTATCACCCACAGAGCAGGGCCGATCAGAGGGTTGGGGTGCCACCACTGTCACACTCAGGGCAGGGCCGATGGGGAGGTTATGGCTCTACCCCATCACACACAGAGCAGGGCCCGTGGGGGGGGGGGTGATTGGGGCGCCGCCCTCTATCACCCACAGAGCAGGGCCGATCAGGGGGTTGGGGTGCTGCCACTGTCAGGAACAGAGCAGGGCGGATAGGGAGGTTGTGGCCCCGCCCCCTGTCACACACAGAGCTGCGGGGTGATCAGGGGGTTTGGGCGCTGCCCCCTGTCACGCTGATCCCGGTGCTGGGAGGCATATTAACCTTTTACTATATAGGATAGAGGCCTGGTGCACGTGTGGGGGCCAGCTGGTTTGCCCTGAAGGGTGTCCTGGATCAGGGTGGGGGTGCCCACTGGGGTGCCTGGCCAGCCTGGGTGAGGGGCTGAGGGCTGTTTGCAGCTGGTCACACACCCTTCAGGGTGGGGGTCCCCACTGGGATGCCTGGCCAGTCTGGGTGAGGGGCTGAGGGCTGTTTTCAGGCTGGCAGGTGACTGAAGCTCCCAACTGCTCCTTTTTTCTTTTTCTTTTTTTATTCTGGGCCAGCTTTAGCTCTGAGGCTCCAGCTCTTAGGCATCCGCTGCTGAAAGCAGGTATCTGGTTTGTTTCGGTTCTATAATCGAAACTCTGTATCAATTCCAGCTCTGAGATCCCGGCTCGCTGAAAGCTGGTTTCTGGGGTTTTGTTTGCTTCTATATTTGTTACAATGTTTTTTAAACCGCAGGCTCAGAGGCCGGCAACGCAGGAGGGGAAGGTTGGTTTCCTCCGTCACTGAAGCAAGCAAGCCTCATGTTAGTTTCAAGCTGCCTGGCTGCCGGCCGCCATCTTGGCTGGCAGTTAATTTGCATATCTTGCTGATTAGCCAATGGGAAGGGTAGCGGTTGTACGCCAATTACCATGTTTCTCTTTTATTAGATAGGATTGGTAAAAATGTGAATATTAAGATTCCAAGATTACACTGTAGAAAGCAGTTTGCAATGATTATATTCCTCACAAAAACTTACTGGCCAAACTATTGAGATGGAAGCAGATGAACTGAATTCCCCACACATTGACACATTTTCAGAGAATCAATACTCTGTAGTTTTAACCTGTAAGAGTTAATAAAATCAAATAATTATAATGTTAAAGTTATTCAATACTAATTATACTTGTTATAAATGATAAATAATATATAATACATTTAATAATTTAACTATTAAACATATTTAGTTATTAAGATAACTAATATTTAATGTAAATCATAGTTAAGTAATTTTTTTCTTCTTTATTTTAGTTAAGTATGAGAAGGAAGCTAATAAATACTGGGACACATTTTACAAGATTCATAAGAATAAGTTTTTCAAGGACCGTAATTGGCTGCTGAGGGAATTTCCTGAAATTCTTCCACTTGATCGGAAAACTGAAGAGGAGGCAAAAGAATTATCAAGGGATTATGTAAAAACTAATGCTACAAATTGTTTCTCAAGAAAGCACTGTCCTATTGTGCCTGAAGAAAAGAATTATTATCAGAAAAGTTCTGGTTCATCAGATGGTCAAAGCAAAGCAGAATCTGATCTTGCCAACCTCCACTCTAAAGAGCACAGAAAAGGACCTCTGAAGGCGGACCTCTTTCCTGGTAGCAAAGCCACTTTCAGAATCCTAGAGGTACTGCACTGCAGGGCCAACATGGGGTGTGGCAGTCATTTTAAAATGTACATTCTATATTACGTTATTAACTATCCAGATTTTTTTTAAGGGGAAAATGATTGTGATTTAAAATTTTTAAAAATTTATCTGTTTTAATTTCCAACTTGAGAGCAGTTTTAAATACCAGTAAAGTTTTGGCCTTAATTTCTGTCTCTTATTGTTATTATTTATTTTCAGGTGGAACAGAAATGTGAAATATAATTTGCTAATCTGGTGTATAGGCCTTGATTTTCTACTTTTAAGAATACACATTTTCCTTCTGATTATAAAGGTAGAATATACTAATTACAGAGAATTTGCTAAAGAGTAGATAAGAGAGGGATAAGGACACATATGTAATACCTTAATCAATAAAGAAATTTAAAAAATAAAAAAGAGTAGATAAGAGAAATAAAATTATAATCCTCCTGTTAACATTTTACTGACATTTTCTCCTTTTGTTTATACTGTTTTATATAGTTGAGCTATACTATAGCTGTATTTTGGGGTCTTGCTTTGTTTCTATTTAACATTATATCATAAGCTGTTTTCCCTATCTTTAAAATTTTTCTATAAACATTTTCATAGCTACAAAATATTTTACTATATGGAGTACTATAATTCTACTTATCTTTTTTCGCACTATTAAGTATTTAAATTGTTTTCAGGTTTCTACAACAAACATCTTTGGAAATAGACTTTTCTTTATTTTCTTTTATTATCTTGGATTAGGTTTACTAGTTCATAGTTTATTAAAATGTTTAATACTCTTAAGATATATTGCCAAGTTGCTTCCTAAGAAGTTGTACTAATACCAGTTCATGGCACTGTGTGTCTATTTCATCACATCCTCATTGATTAGAATTTCTTATTTTCATGCTTTCTGCTTTATAAGACAAAAAATATACCTTGTTTAATTTGCATTCTTTGATTATTAAATAGGTCATATAGTTCTTCAAATGCTTAGAAGCCGTTTGTACTTCTTTTGTGTTCTTTTTATTTTCTTTGCTTATTTACCTATAGGTTTTATTTATTTGTTTGTTTTTAATGAGCCCTGCCCTTTATCATATTTATTGCAAATGGGTTTTGTTTTGTTTTTCCACAGTGTTTTGGTCATCTTTTAACTCAGTTTATTCAGGTTTTGGTGTATAAAAACTTTAAATGTTTCCATAGTTAAATTTCTTATTATTATTTTTGTGCTTTATTCCATTGCTTTTGAGTTTAGAAAACTCTCTTATTCCTGGAGGTCCAGTACATTTCTTCTAGTTTTGTTTTGTTTTGTTTTTTTAATTAAAAATCCAACATTGGTGAGAAAAATTCCAACTTGCTTTCATGATATTTGTTTGTTCTTTTGATTTTAGGTTGGCTGTGGTGCTGGAAATAGTGTTTTTCCAATTCTGAACACTTTGCAGTGAGTTCACTTCTATAAATTTTTATATATGTATGGGGATATTGAGAAATTCTGGGGAAATATTATCAAGTATATGCCAGTAGTGTTCTTGTTCCCATATGAAAAATGACTAAGGCAAATTTCAAAAGCAGTGCCTTGGTCTTAGAGCCTAATTTCAAGTTTACTCTGAAAAGAGTATTTCACAGCCATGGGTTGTCCACCATGCACTGAAGTATTTTTTTAAGCTTGTTTGTGTGGATGAGTAAGAAAAGAGCAAGGGAGTTGATCCTTCCACTAAGCTGTGAATTACTCCTTGAGGATACATAGGTGTCATTTTATACACAGAGACTTGAGTTTAAAACTTATGCTTTAATCCTCATTTTATTTTGTCATGACTATCAGAGCCACTCCCAGGATAAAACCTTTGGATGACAAATGATTGTCTCTAGACTTGTTTGGAGGTAACAGCAACTAACCTTAAGACTAAAAGACGTGGATGATAAGGACTGAGATGTTTTCCTGGCTGGTCCTTCCCTATTCCCCACCTCACCTCTATGTTTTACTATTTCCATGACAAAGAAGACACACCTGCCAACATTCTTTACCACCTTTTTCATGTGGCTGGTCTGCCAAGTTACTTTTTTAATTTTTTTACATTTACACAATGGCTTTTCCATTCTTTTTCCATTATAAAGTCAACATAAGCACATTCCAGAACATTTCCAATAGAGGAAACGGGGCTTGGGGGTGAGGGTGGGCGTGGCTTACCCATCATCCTCATTATCCTAACATAGCTACTGACAGAATTTTCGTTGTAATTCTTTTCAATCTTTTCTCTATGCATATTTTTTAAACTTAACGATGCTATTTTTTTAATTTTCATTATGAAAATGTAAAAGCATTCAGAAAAATAAAGAGTACACAATGAATCCCCACATACCCACCACCTGGATTCAACAATTATTAATATAATGCCAATATTATGACACTTTATCTTTAAATATGACATGTCTTATTATGTATTTCCAGAAAATCAGGGCATTTTCCAGTACTATTATAAACCTAACATAATAAATAGTAATCCCCTAATAGCATCAAATCACCAGTTAAAGTGGCCAAGGAGAAGTGATACTGGCAGATTTGCAGTTCTGAATGGCCTCTCTCTCTTTGTACTTATTTCCTTTGTTTTCCCTTTTCCAATATCTGGGCTGAAATTTCCTGTTCTTTTATAGCACATAGCCAGGTTCCTTCACTTCAGTGATCTCCAAGCTTATAATACACATAAATCTACGGCATTGGCAGTCGATTATGTGTTACTTTATAACTCATCTCAAGGTATTATTTAGCATGTCATTTCTTTATGTCTTCTCTCTCCAACCACTGTTTATATTCCTTGGGGGAGAGAGCATATTTTTTTTACCCTAATCTGATTTTCCAGATAGCCTAACAGTGCAATATAGATAGGTTGAGCTCAGTACAGATTGATTCATTAATATCTCGGATTCCCCTCTTGTTAGCTGTATTCTTCCCTTTCTACTTCTCCCTTCGACTGATAATTGCAAGCTCTTGCTTCCTCACTCTTTGGCTCTTCTCATCTTGTATCTTTATTTTGCCTTGTATCCACATTTTAGAAATCACTGTAGCTCAGTAATCTGAGCTAATGAATGCATCTTTAAAAGGCAACCATGATTAACTTTCCATTAGACTTTTTTTTCCCCACCTAAGAAATTATGTTTTATTACTTTTTGAGAGTATAGGGTTAATGTTTTACATTTTCAGAATATTTTACTATAATTAGACCTTTGGAATTGAGAAGTCATATCATTCTCCAAGGATCGTTTATTTCTTAAGCCCCTGCCAAGAGAGTGCTTGGTGGAGTGGCAGTAGCAGTGATATTACACCTACTTGCTGGGAGAAGGGCCAGGGCAGTCAGCTGATTTCACAGAAATGCTCTGGAAAGTCAGTGAGTGGTCACAAGACCTTAACGTTGGCTGCTGATGCAGCGGGAATTCAGTCTCAGAGGTCATGCTGCCACCCTGGCAGGACACGTGGCGAACGGCCCATGCTCTCCTTTAGCAGCTAGACCATTCTGTATCATGTGGATGTTTAGTAACTACTGCCCAAAGGTAGACTGCATTCCCTTCATAATGAGCTAGACATGCCAGTGTCCAGAGAAGCATTTTGAGTTAAATGGAAATTTTTACAGAACCCTGTTAAGTTCTTAAGTTTTTAAGTTCCTGGAAGGCACAGGGAGATCTTCCTTTAAAAATATGGTAATGATAATAAATAATAGCAACAGCAGTAACTTAATAATGACTAATATTTATTAGGTGCTTACTCTGAATTAGACACCTTTCTAGAAACTGTACTTACACGAACCCATTAATCTTTACAACCACTTTAGATGCCGTATTTATCTCTGTTTTAAAGATGAGAAAACAGTTACTGAGAGATGACTTAGTACCAGTTAACTTTTCATAACCAAATTCTGTTCATCCAACTTGAACTTATTTGGACAGATCTTAAACCAAGTGTCAATCCCTAGTGCCACAAAACAAATGACTGACTATGCGTGACTATAGTGCTCATCAATGGGTAGCATTTAAGAATATAATCTGAGCCTGGCCGGCGTGGCTCAGTGGTTGAGTGTTGACCTATGAACCAGGAGGTCACAATTTGATTCCTAGTCAGGGCACAGGCCCGGGTTATGGGCTCAATCCCACTAGAAATATCATTGATGTTTCTGTCTCTCTCTCCCTCTCCCTTCCTCTCTGAAATCAATAAAAATATATTGAGAGAAAAAAGAATATAATCTGAGCCTGGGTGATATTTGGCTAAATGCATATTTGTGTTTAGAGTCCATATTTACTTAAAAGTCCTCCTTGCTTGAAATGCTTCCTGAATCAAATTAGAAGTGCTTGTTGGCCTGTGGACTGAAGGGTCCCAGGTTCGATTCCGGTCAAGGGCACACGCCTGGGTTGTGGGCTCGATCCCCAGTGGGGGACGTGCAGGAGGCAGTCAGTCAATGATTCTCACTCATCATTGATGTTTCTATCTCTCTTTCTCTCCTTAACTCTCTGAAATCAACAAAAATATACTTTAAAAAAAAAAAGTTCTAATGATGTGCTTCAAGACCCACCTGAATATCCTACCTCATACCAGTTTGGGCTGTTGGGATCAATTCTGCTTCTTATCCCTGGTGTGTGACTCCCACCTCTAAACCCTTGTACTGTTTCCCCTTCTCCCCACTTAGCAATGCTATCCTCTCCTTCAAAATGTTTAAGACTGCCCTGGCCGGCATTGATCAGTGGTTAGAGCGTCGCCAGCACACCAAAGGGTTGCAGGTTCAATCCCCAGCCCCAGTCAGGGTACCCATGGGAGGCAACCAATCGATGAGTTTCTCTCACATTGATGTGTGTATGTCCCCCCTCCCTCCCTCCCTCCTTCCCTCTCTCCCTCCCTCTCTAAAAAGCAATGGAAAAAAATATCCTAGGGTGAGGATTAACAACAACAACAAAAATTCCTAAGACTTAAACCTCCAGAAGCCTGCCCTGGCAACACCCCTTTAGTAGTTGTATAAAACCAGTTATGTCCCCACATAGGCTATAAAATCCATAACAGCCAGGACCATTCTGATAATTAAAATTTAATGGCATACTGATCCCTTTCTGTGATTCAAACATGGACTAAGCAACATGATGCAAGGATTATTTGATCCTAGCATATGAGAGATGATAAGGAAGGATACTGGCCCACAGAATTCAAAGTATACAGCTGCCCATGAACAACCATTGTCCAGTCGTTGTTAAATGAATTTCAGATAAAGGCCAAATAGAACTTGTCTAAGTTCAGTGGAGGCCAATTAAAATTAGTCAAGATTTTCATGTGTCAACCTCTCCAGCACACCACACCCCAGAAAAAAAACAAAAACCTAAATTTATGTGCTTTATTTACATTTTGTAAATAAACCAACTGAGACTCGAAGAAATTAAATCAAATTCACAAGTTAATAAGTGGCAAATCCAGGATTTAAACAACAGGTCTATTTGATTCTGAAATCCATACTCTTCTTACACAACTTCGTTACTACTTTGTACTCTAATGCTTGGTACATATATGAGTCTCAATAAAAGTTTGACAATAACTTGGAAAGATAACTAAAAATTAATATAGTAGTGTTTTAGTCTTTAGAAATTGTATTTACAAGCTGTGTGTGTGTGTGTGTGTGTGTGTGTGTGTGTGTGTGTGTGTGTTTCCGCCCCTTCACGGCATCAGAGGCCCAGGAGCCAAATGAGTTGTACACACAGGAAAGGGAATGAAGCACCACTGAAGGGACACAGGGGCCTGTGTCCGGGTTGAAGGGTAGAAGTTGCCTAAGCTAATAGTAGCTATAGACCAGCGGTTCTCAACCTGTGGGTCGCGACCCCTTTGGGGGTTGACCCTTTCACAGGAGTTGCCTAAGACCATCGGAAAACACATATAATTACATATTGTTTACAGCAGCAAAATTACAGTTATGAAGTAGCAATGAAAATAATTTTATGGTTGGGCGTCACCACAACATGAGGAACTGTATTAAAGGGTCGCGGCACTAGGAAGGTTGAGAACCACTGCTATAGACCGTGCGGCTAGGGGCTGATGTGAATGTTCCCCCACGTCCCGCGTGGTTCGGGGTTCAGGACCTGGAAGAGGGGCCGCACGCAAATGAAAGAGACGAGACAAATAATTTGGAAATTGGGGGGCCAGGCGAGAGCCCATCCCAAGAGGATGGGCTCCCTTGTGCTCAGGCCTTGCCATCCTCATATTCAGTTTGGGATACACCTATAGCCCTTAGGCAGGCAAGTTCCAGTAACAGACAAGACTATCTTATCAGTAAGGATTTACATGACTATCTGGTGGGGAAGTTGTTCAGCTACCATTGTCTCGACTAAACAGTGGGTGCATAGCCCTGACCTTTGCCAGGGCTCAAAGGTCACCAGCCTTCCGGGTTCCTTGTCCACACCTCTCTGCTAGTGAAGACAATGAGCGGCTTCCCACGGGCTGAGAAGAAAGAGTGCCTGTGAGGGGCAGGAGGAGGCTGAAGCAATGCTGATGGATGAGCTTGGAGGTTTTCCGTGTGAGAGTGTGGTTTGAGGGGAGGTAGGCCTTAGTAATAGCCTTAAAACCAGGACAGGAATATGAAATGAACCCTGTAATTAATAAGTGTTTGAGACAATGTTGGTTCAGAGGCAACAGGAAGGCCACCTACAAACCACTATTGAGAACAGTATCTACAAAGACAAAATGACAAGCCAAGTATCATCCAAAATTCTATTGAGGAAGTACTTTTTAATTAGTTCAGACCTAGTTTTTTTCTTCTGCAGTCGGAGCATATCTGGATTCTAGATTTAACTACTTCTTTCATTTTCACAGGAATGCTCCAGAGTCCTTCCTTTATTGTTGTGATTTCGCCTCTGGAGCTGTGGAGCTAGTAAAGGTATGCCTTGGGTTTTCTGTAAGGAGAGCCAGATACTAGTAAGAACCTGACTTATTTGCTGTGGAAGTGATTTGGGCCAGGGGAGGGAATGTTTCTGCATCAGATGTCATCTGTGGCCATTTTTAACTGAGCTTTTACTATTTCTGGGACTCATACCATCAATAGATGCCTAAGTTAGGACCCTAAAACAATAAAAGTTGTTTTGAATTTAACGTAGAGTTGAAGGGACTGGTATACCTAGAAAGGCCAACAGCTCCTACAAGGTGGTCTTGTTCATGTCTATAAAGCCTTACACACAGCCTGGCACATAGTAGGCATTCATTAAATTTAAAAAAAAAATGGGGGGAGGGGCTTGTCTGAAAAGGCATATAATGCAAATCTAAAACATCCTAGGAGGTAAGGAAAACAGTGGGGAACCTGGGCTTATTTGACCAGCCCCCAAATGCTAGTGAACGTATTTTTAGCAAGAAGAGGCAATGTTAGGAAATGGAAAAGGAAAGGAAATTCTACAAACAAAAATGTATAGTAAACACACGGAACCTAATTTCTGATAATAGGAGTAATAATTTTCATTGTAGACATTTTCTAAAATATTGAAAAGCCTGAAGTGCACTTACAATTACACTTCCTAGAGCCCTAGGATAAATCAGTGTTATTAATATTTTTGCATGTATCCTCGCACCGTTGTTTCTGTAGGTGAATTGTGTGTGTGTGAGTGTGTGTGTGTGTGTATGTGAGAGAGAGTGTATGTGTGTGTGTGTGTGTGTATGTGAGAGAGAGTGTGTATGAGTGTGTGTGAGTGTGTGTGTGTGTATGTGAGAGAGAGAGTGTGTGTGTGCTCTAATGCAACCTTTTTAATACAGCTCATGGAGGCCTGCACAAGCAATGGGGGAGAGCTGAGGAGCAGCCCTGTGCCTCTGAAATAGCCCCGGGGAGTCTTCCAGCAACACTGTCTACGGACTCAGAGGACTGCCCCACCCCACTTTTAGAATTAAAGAGGGATTGCAAAGAATATTTGTTATCAACTACAAGTGGTAGACTTAATTTTTATGGCTGCTTTTGAAATAAAATGCTGAATCAGAAATAAAATGCATCAGAATGTATAGAGAAAGGCACTAGGGAGAAGTAAAAACGTTGACCTTTTTACTTTAAGAAAAATACTGTAAGTCTGCTAACTACCCCCCCCCCCTTTTGTTTCTTTATCCTGACAGTCGCACCCATCCTACAGAGCAGCCCAGTGCTGCGCCTTTGTTCACGATGTGTGTGACGATGGCCTGCCCTACCCGTTCCCGGATGGGATCCTGGATGTCATCCTCCTTGTCTTTGTGCTCTCTTCCATTCATCCTGACAGGTGAGTGAAGCGCAAAGGGTAAAGCACATGTGGAAAGCCCCTTTAGCAGTAGCAGTTTTTAGAACTATCAAAGCAAAAACGACAATTCTTGCATTTCTTATTTAGTGAACTACATTATGTATAATATGCAGCCTTTTAAATGCAGTTTTCCCTTTCTTCACACTTTTAGAAAGAAACTGGTCAGATTGCTTCATTAGTGAGCTTTCCGTCACTGTCAGAATGAAGGGTGTACACGCTGGCAAGACACATACCTATTAAAAGTGACAGTGCTTCAAGGAAATTACAAATTCAGAGCAGCCTAATAGACTCCCAGGAGGGAAATGGTACTTGGTGATCAGAAACAAACATCTCTGATTTAGCATCTTTCTGAACATTCGTGAAGAGGTGGGCGGTGAATCTATTTGGCTTCACACAGGTCTGTCCAGAGGCTTTAAAAATTTTGTTTTAAAGAAGCCCACTAGGGAGGGGAAAAAAAGAAGAAGAAGAAGGCGGCCACTAGGGAATTAGGGATTGTCAAGATTGTCAAGATCTGCCAGATTAACCTTGGACCTTTATAATCTAAGGTTGGCCTAGTGACATTATTTAAATATTTATGACTTAATTTTTTTGTTCACACATGATGTTTTGTTGGTGGTGGTTTTTTTTTGTTAATCCTCACCTGAGGATATTTTTCCATTGATCTTTAGAGAGAGAGAAAGAGAGAGAGAGAGAGAGAGAGAGAGAGAGAGAGAGAGAGAGAGAGAGAGAGAGAAACATTGATGTAAGAGAGACACATCAACTGATTGCTTCTCACACACACCCTGACCAGGACAAAGGATTGAGCCTGCAACCAAGGTATGTGCCCTTGACTGGAATCAAACCTGAGGCTCTTCAGTCTGTGGGCTGATGCTCTATCCACTGAGCAAAACCGGGTAGGACCACACACAATGTTTTCCAGAGAAGAAGCGTAGAGCTATTACCAGCAATTAAAGTGATCACTTTTCTTTTAAAATTCTGCCCTTTGTATATATTCAGGCACATGTGTGGTTTCAGGGGTTGTGCCTTCATAAGGTTTCTTAAACGTGGGCTTTCTACTGTGGTAGTAGACTCCTCCAGGAAGGAGCCTCTGGTAGCAGGTACAGGCTTGGCATCAAACACTTTTTGTTTGATGAGTGTGACCCTTTCCCAAAGAGGCTGTGTTGCTATGTGCTTCTCTCTTTGCAACTAGGACCCTTTACAGTCCTGTTACTTCTCATTCAGAGATGGGCACTTGAATTACTTTGTGGAAAAACAAATTAGATTTCCAAATAAATCTGAATGAAATATATATTTGCACTTAGTGAGATACAGCAGGTTCCATTAAGCTCCTTTTTCCCTCCCAGGTTCTATAACCTATTTCTTCCTGCTAATCTGTTTAGACTATTGGCATTATTCAGGTACTAGTAGAAAGATGTCATCTACATGTTTTGTTTCATAGTTAAAAGGAAGAATAGTCAAAAGGATGGAGTAGGTGGATAGAGAACAAGATTTTCTATTTGACACCCATAACAGGAAATGTTTAAATTCCAAATAAGACCACAAAAGGACTATTTGAAATTAGTGTAGATGATGTATTTTCTCGTGATTTGAATAGAATGTTAAAGAGAAGGGAAAGCAGATGTCTTGGGAAGATTACTTTTATTGTACAGTATGTTTATTCTATTTATTTATTATAGAATAAATTCAGATGTATCAAGTCAGTAGCCACTTTCTTATCTACATGGAAATGATCTAAAAATAAGGTGAATGAGTAGAAAGAGGGTCATAGTAAATGAAAAGGCAAGACAATGTTTTTAGGGTCATTTAGGATGGTGGTAGTAGATTCAGTCCCAGGGAAGTTCTAGAAAAGTATTCTTGCCAGCCTGGAAAATCCATGCACAAATGAACAGCAAGTGGGTCAGCTAGACCTTGAGTCTGGGGGTCCCAGTTTAAATGGAAGGCTATAAAAGAAGAGCTAGCTGTCCTTGTCATTAAAATGAAAGAAAGTATGTTTACCACAGACTCAAGCATAGAGTAGGCAGGCATTACTCATATTTAAAAACCTCTTCTTTTCCTTCTCTTCTTCCTTCACCCAGAGGATAGCAGAGTTGGTGCAAGTAGGGTAAAGGAAGAAAAGGGGCTTTCTCCCCTCTTGTCTTGTCCATCTCACTGCCAGCCACTCCCGCCTGCAGCTCTCATTGGCCCTGGAACTGTATTATGAGCCAAGACGGGGTGATCAAGAAATGAGCTACCACCCATTGCCTTTACCCACAACCCCCGACATGAAAGGATAGTTGGGAAGAAAAGATTTGCAGACGGAAGTGGCTACATTTTGAAGTACAGTTGACCCTTGAACAAGGCAGGGATTAGGGGTGCTGTCCCATTGCGCAGTTGAAAATCTGCATATAACTTTTGACTCCCTAAAAACTTAACAACTAATAGCCTGCTGTTGACCAGAAACCTTAACAATAACATAAACAGTCAATTAACATACCTTCTGGATTTTATAGGCATTATATACTGTATTCTTACAATAAAGTAAGCTGGTAAAAAGAAAATATTGTTAAGAAAATCATAAGAAAGGAAAAATACATTTACAGTACTGTGCTGTCTTTATTGATACCGTAATTTTATGTCATCTGTTTATAAGCTAGATTGTCTGTCGGTCCTACATCAGTATTATTTTACATGATACAAAACACTGTAGATGTTATAGCACTAACACTAGACATCAAAAATGAAAAGATATTGTGAAAAAGAAATTCATACTTATTTACAGGTATAATGAATGATTCATACATTGATAATAGGGAAGAAGCAATGTAATCGCTTTATGGCAGCATAAGGTAACCAATATGATTGCTTCACAGGAGTAAGGAAATCTCCAAAAAAGTTTCCAATATGTTTATTAAAACAGTCCATGTATAAATGGACCTGCACTAGTCAAACCCATGCTGCTCAGGAGTCAACTGTACTTGGCTCTTTGTTTTTCTGCGTTTTTGTTTCATGCTTGCTTTAGTAATAATTGCAAAAGGAGACTTTTCTCTGTACGTAAAACATATCCTGAAAGTGAGTTATTTTAAGGTTTAGATATAGTCATATTTAATTGCCAAAGCCCAAGAATATAAGCACAGTGTGGGGGAAAAAAAAACCTGTAATAAAATAAACAAGGAAAAATACTTTTCTTTTTCCCTTTTGTGTACTTATGTTCCAGTTTTTTAAAAGAGCTTTTGATCTAAGCATGCCACCTCTTTCTGTTATATTTCTCTTTTGTTTTCATAGTTATTTTCGTGTTCTCACTTCCTTTCGTGTATCTGCTTCCTTCATAACCTGGCACAGCTTTTCACCCCATTATTCCACTGAACAGTGTCTTAATTGGAAAGAATGTACAGATTATCTGATCCCAAGCCCTCACTTTTAAAACAAGAACATCTTAGAAGCTTTAAGTAGCATGGATAAAGTATGGATTAGCACACCAGCTACAATTTACCACTGTCTGTCCAGGGCAGACATTTGTCACTGATTTTGTACTCAGATCATCATTCCCAATGAGCCCTGAGTTTTTCTCAATAGAGCTCTGTAGGCAGCCAATGTCAAACACTGGGCATTAATATAAGATCTGAAATCTTTGCCATCTCTCATCCATATTTACACATAAGTCCAAGAACACTTTACCAAAAGCATTAAGTCAAGAACAGTAACAAGGGGTCATATTTGATGGGGAACAAGATAAGTAGAATAAATAATAAAAGAAAGAAAGTAAAGGCTACCCAGTATTAAACCGGGACTTGCAGCGTGAATAGAATTTAAATAGGCAGAGAGCAAGGAGAGAATTCTTTAAGGGGAAACCACATAAACAAAGAAAGGCATGGACTGCTCAGAGCCAAGCATGTACAGTTTGGCTGGAGTTGATGCTTCAGATTAGGAAGTAGTGGGAAAGAGACAGGAAAAATTAATTGAGCAAAGCAATGATTTCACAAAACCATCATTTTAAGCAGAATAAGTCATTAATAATACGCAGGAATTGTTGACAGGGAGAATAATAAAATAGATTAGGAAGCTATTCTGTTTCTAGGCCTTAAGAGGTAGCAGTTTGTACCAAGGGAGTTCTAATGGGAAACAAAAGGGAAAAATATCAAAGATGTCATTAAAAAAAGAAGAAGTAGAAGATAGAACTTGATGACCAAATTTGGAGAGGATAGTGGAAGAAGAGAGACCTGGAAGGGTTAATGATATCCTGAGGTGTTACACTTTGGTGAATGTCGGTACCTTTGAACTAAATAAAGAAGCCAGGATAAAAGGAGCTACTTTGGAGGAAAGGTGATCTCTGTTTAGATATGCACAATTTGGGATTGCTCTGGCTTATTTTTTATCTTGCAAGAAAAATAGATCGACATCCGTTTCTGTCTGCCTTGGACCTACTTTAATTTGCTGTAATTATCAGAAAATATCTCTGTGGTTTGGTACTTGAGCTTTGACTTCATCCATCAAGCTCTGGTCATTTGGGTGATTTCTTGATACTCTAGGCCTTTTGAATCTGATAATTTAGCAAGTTGGTGTCCTTTTTTCTTTCTATACAAAATATTTTTTGTCTTTATTGCCCTTATTTTTGTGGTTTAGGTTTCTTGGGCCTTATCGAACTTTTCTTATTTTATCTTTAAGAAATTAAAATTTGGTATATGAAATATTTCTGCAAACCGTATCTTGCTTTGTTTTCAAAGGATGCAAGGTGTTGTAAACCGATTGTCCAAGTTACTGAAACCTGGGGGGATGCTGTTATTTCGGGACTATGGAAGATATGATAAGACTCAGCTTCGTTTCAAAAGGGGTAATAGTATATTCAGTCTCAGATTATTTTCACTTGTTTCAAAGAATGCCTCATTTATATTTCATGTCAAGATTTTTTTTTTAAGAAATACTAAGTTTCTCTTCTCATAATTATTTTTTTTCAGGGCACTGTTTATCTGAAAATTTTTATGTTCGAGGAGATGGTACCCGGGCATATTTCTTTACAAAAGGTATACTTATCTATAAGAAGAAATAATTAGCTGTAAAAAATATTTTTGGTTATTGTTTACAGAGAGAAAATTCAGAAGCTCTAAAAATGAGGCTTTAATGCTTGATTAAACATTGGATGTCTTCACACTTTGGTGACTACTATTCTACATAACAGCTTGAAAATGGCCTTTTTGCCTTCTAATCTTTCTCCAGTGGAAACTGCTTTAAATAATCACTTGTTCCATCCTTATACCCAAATGAAGGGATAGTCTGTTCCATTTTGGAAGTACTGTTTGTCCAGATATGAAAAAACTTGATGGTAGGCCACAGCAGAGGCAGGAGTATGATTTTAAGAGTCCCTAGAAAATTACTTAGCTCTTTTTACTTTCTCATTTTAAAAAAGTATTGAAAATGAATCCTGTACTCAAGGACTTTCCCCAAACTTATGTGAATCCTCCTCCTATCTAATAAAAGAGAAGCATGGTAATTGGCGTACGACCGCTACCCTTCCCATTGGCTAATCAGGGCGATATGCAAATTAACTGCCAGCCAAGATGGCGGCCGGCAGCCAGGCAGCTTGAAACTAACATGAGGCTTGCTTGCTTCAGTGACGGAGGACTCCAACGTTCCCCGCCTGCCGCTGCTGCAGGCCTTTGAGCTGGCAGTTTGAAACATAGTTACAAAAATAGAAGCTAAACAAAACCCCAGAAACCAGCTTTCAGCTAGCCGGGATCTCAGACCTGGAGTTGATACAGAGTTTCGATTGTAGAACCTAAACAAACCAGATACCTGCTTTCAGGAGCGGAGGCCTAAGAGCTGGAGCCTCAGAGCTAAAGCTGGCTTAGAATAAAAAAAAAAGAAAGAAAAAAGGAGCACTTGGGAGCTTCAGTCCCAGCCTGAAAACAGCCCTCAGCCCCTCACCCAGACTGGCCAGGCACCCCAGTGGGGACCCCCACCCTGAAGGGTGTGTGACCAGCTGCAAACAGCCATCATCCCTCACCCAGGCTGGCCAGGCACCCCAGTGGGGACCTCCACCCTGATCCGGGACACCCTTCAGGGCAAACCAGCCAGCCCCCAACCATGCACCAGGCCTCTATTCTATATAGTAAAAGGGTAATATGCCTCCCAGCACTGGGATCAGCGGAGCCGCGAGGTCTCCCGGCACCGGGATCAGCATGACAGGGGGCAGCGCCCAAACCCCCTGATCGCCCTGCGGCTCTGTGTGTGATAGGGTGCAGTGCCCCAACCCCCCCCCCCCCCCCCTCAGGCCCTGCTCTGTGTGTGACGGGGTAGAGCCATAACCTCCCCATCGGCCCTGCCCTGAGTGTGAGAGTGGCGGCACCCCAACCCCCTGATCGGCCCTGCTCTGTGGGTGATAGAGGGCGACGCCCCAACCCCCCGATGGGCCCTGCTCTGTGCGTGACAGGGGGCTGCGCCCCAGCCCCCTGATTGGCCCTGCTCTGTGCGTGACAGGGTACAGAGCCCCAACCCTCCTGATGGGCCCTGCTCTGTGAGTGACAGGGGGAAATGCCCCAACTCCCTGATTGGCCCTGCTCTGTGCATGACAGGGGTGGCGCCGCAACCTCCCCATCGACCCTGCCTTGAGTGTGACAGGGGATGGTGCCCCAACCCCCCAATCGGCCCTACCCTGAGCGTGACTGAGGGTGGAATCACAACTTCCTGATTGCCCTGCTCTGTGTATGACAGGGGGTGGTGCCCCAACTCCCCAATCGGCCCTGCTCTGAGCCCGACCAGGGTCTGCACCTAGGGATTAGGCCTGCCCTCTGCCACCCGGGAGCAGGCCTAAGCCAGCAGGTCGTTATCTCCCGAGGGGTCCCAGACTGCGAGAGGGCACAGGCCGGGCTGAGGGACCCCTTCCCTCCCCCCCGAGTGCACAAATTTTTGTGCACCGGGCCTCTAGTAGTATTATAAAGTGTCATTTGGGATCTCTGCAAACCAATAAAAACTCAAACAGGGGGCAGCTTTCAAAATATTGAAAGCTGTCACCAATAATTCTGTACATCTATGCTTGCTGTGCTAGCCTGTTTATACTTGGTGTGTTTGGGTGAAGTGGAAGAAACCCACTTGGTTTCACGTTCCCTTCATTGTTTTGTATTGAGTATTTGTTAGTAAAAATGAAATTTAGATGGTCAATCATTTCATTTAATGTTCCATGTCTCTGACTGCCACCTCCCCCTTCCCAGTCATATGTCACACATTTGATTGCTATTTTTGTCTCACAGGGGAAGTCCACAGTATGTTCTGCAAGGCTGGGTTAGACGAGAAGCAAAATCTGATTGATCGCCGCTTACAAGTTAATAGGAAAAAACAAGTGAAAATGCACCGAGTATGGGTTCAAGGCAAATTCCAGAAACCATTACACTTGACTCAAAAAAGCTCCACATCAGCATTTGCACTCCTTTCGCATAGCTGAACTCTGTACCACGTTGAGGTGCAAACCAGAGGACCACACTATTCAAAGATTTATATAAATTTTATATTTATGAAAAGACAGAAGAAGAGAATGTATATATTCTGCTGTTTATTGTGGGCGAGCTCTTTGGTGTATTGTAAGCACGTGTAAGTGGTTTGGAAGAGTGCACCATAGCCTGTGTTTTCAAAACTTAATATGAGCAAGCTTGTTTGAATTTGTAAGCATGCAATTTAATTACTGTCATAAGTCATGTTTCTAGGAAACCATGGCCTTTCATTTTTCAGAAGAGGAGAAAATCACCTACGCTACTTATATATTAGTCAAACACAGTTCAACTCCCTCCTGTGTTATCTGGTAGCAGACAGGCAGCTCACCTTGTTTCCAGGGAAAAATCACAAGCCCAAGACAAAGGTGTGTTGTTTTTATTGTTTTGTTGTCAGTTTTCCCAAAAACTTTTTTTTTTTTTTTAAATTCAGAGACTAATGTCTGAAAGAGAGTTTCAGTTTCTCTTTCCTTTTCTAAACTTGGGGAATTATGACCCATGCTAAAATTATTTTCAGACTATTAGGTGTTCAAGTCATTTTAAGTTCTCCTTAAGACAACTATTTATATCCAAGAAAATTCTTAAATTGTAGCAATTAAAAATTTATTTACCACCGTGCCTCAAAAAGGATATAAGTCAGCTTGTGTACTGCACATTAATAGAATAGAATTTCTAAGATTGGTCTTTCATTTGTTACTAGGTACTTACAGAGTTTCTAAGATTGTTTTTTTATTATTATTATTTGTTACTAAGTACTTACATTGTGCTGAATTATCTGGAATAATACAATAAATAAGACCCAGCCCTGTTTTCAGAGAGCATCAATATTATCTAGCTGGCAAAGCAAAACGTGCACATTGCAAGCCTCTAAATCAAGATTAAAGATAATATATGATCAAGTACTCAAGCAGGGAGCTTAACAGCTGGTGGACTTTGATGAGGAGTCACAGAAATCTGGGAGAAATGGACAGTCTCTTCAAAGGACCACCATCGCAATAATTCAATCCCCGCTATTTTTCCTTTTTTAATTTACTTAAAATTCAACTTCCTGGGAGAATTTGATTGGTCCACTTAGGTCACGGATTACCTCTTAATAGGCTGGTGCAGGGCAGCTTCATTGATGGTGCCACCAGAATGTATAGAATGGAGGAAAGTTCCTCAAAGGAAAATCAAGACAATATTATTTTTTTTTAATAATAGGGGAGGGATGCTGCCCAGTCACAAACAGGGTGTCACATGGTGATGGTCACAGTAGTAATAGTGGTTCTGAAAGATCTTTGTGGGAAGGAAGGGGGAAGAGTCAGGGTTCTGGAAGGGGGTCCTTGAATGTGTGCTCTCAAGATGGTGAGAAAACATATTTGGTGCAGGACATTTGTGATGATGAATAGTGGAGAAAAGATAGGGAGAGGGTCATCTTATAGACAGACTAGAATGGAGGACACATCGGGGTCTAGTCCCCAGAATGGACCCATCTGAGGTTGGTTTGTTTCTGTTTCATCCTAGTCATGGCATGTTATAAATGTATCTGGAGAGATTGGTTGAGGGATCATCTAAAGAATGGAATACAGAGATGAGGAGCAAGGAAGACCACAGAAATGTTTTTGTACACACTTGCCTTGATAGCAAGTCTTCAAAAGTACAATATCCAGGTTTGTTTAAACATGCATGTCAGTAAATGTAAAAGTTAAAATTTGCCCGAGACTCCTAACTTGGTTGTCTTTCATAATTAAAGGGTACATTTACTAGCCAAGCTAGTAATGAAAGTATTACATACAACAAGGGAAGTTAGATAAGTTAATGTTGCTATGGGAACCCCAGCAGATCTTGTTTCTCAATTTCAAAATCATGGCCCAAAGGTGGTTTTAAAAACAACAGAAGGTGAAATTATTCTCACATTCTCACACATGTAAATTGTACTGTCTCTCTCAGTCCTAAATAGCAGATTCAAGCCTGCCTCTTGACTGGCGCGGTAAAATTCAGCTTCGTGTCTTTCTATAGTGTATTACAGCATGTAGTTAACCTTTAGAAGCTTCAAAATAACAGCAACCGAATTTGGACTGTGAGACACAAACCGTCCTCTTTTGAGCTCTGTCTAGCATAGACCTCCTATTCCACATAATGGCTCAGGAGGGCCATTTCTACCAGTGTCTTAAGTTTGTTGGTCAGTCTTCTGACCTGAATCAACCCCCTATTTTGCCTCAAAAAGGATATAAGTCAGCTTGCGTATTGCTAGAAATGTAGATTTTTGGGCAGAGGAAGAAAAAAAGAGAAAGCCCTGATTTGGAATATTGCCTATAGGTATTAACAAAATCATGAAGTGTTACAAATGTTCCTGCTTGGGTTTTGATTTAAGCTATTTGCTAATTGCATGAAATTTTTATTTTTCCCTTTAGACAGAGTTTGATATTTAAAAATCCATCTTCTGAAGGAGCTAGATTTTGAGAGGTCCATTTTCTTTTTCTTTATTCCCATTTTCTTTCTAACAGAAAAAGATATGTTCTTTCATCTTCTTAGGCTACAGAAACAATGAAATATGCTATATTGAAAATGCACCTTCCATTTTTTTCCATTTCTAAAAATTCACCTTTGAGCATTTTCCAAATGTAAAAATTCTCACACACGTGAAGAACTGTTTGAGAGGGTTGTGAGAAAAGCCAAGGTAACAGTTTCTATTTTTAAAAGTTTTGCATGCAGTATGACACATTTGTCAGATTGAAACACCCAGTTAATGTTGACTTCTGAGAGCTTATTTGCTGTTTGTCTCAGTTCCATATGCTTTGTCTCTAAACTATGA
The DNA here is from genome assembly GCF_014108235.1 of Myotis myotis. Taxonomy (NCBI): domain Eukaryota; kingdom Metazoa; phylum Chordata; class Mammalia; order Chiroptera; family Vespertilionidae; genus Myotis; species Myotis myotis. The sequence goes on from NW_023416390.1 coordinate 46,463,530, forward strand.
ACGCACTGAGGGTTCTACCATTATGCAGTCTGAATTTTTGCTGTACTCTGGTTTCTATGTGAAAATTCATCCATATGCAGAGAGTTGCCCTCCTGGACATCTGAACCATTTAGACCAGCGGTTCTCAACCTGTAGGTCACGACCCCTTTGGCGGTTGAACGACCCTTTCACAGGGGTCACCTAAGACCATCCTGCATATCAGGTATTTACATTACGATTCATAACAGTAGCAACATTACAGTTATGACGTAGCAATGAAAATAACTTTATGGTTGGGTCACAACATGAGGGCCAGAAGGTTGAGAACCACTGATTTAGACGGTTAAGCTTCGGGTCGCTTAAATTCTTGCCCCCAAGCCCCTATGCTGTGTTCTTATGATTTTCGGACTCATCAAAGCCAAGATCTGAAGCCTGAAGGTGTCTCGCATTGTAACTTCTAATTGGTTTTAATGTTTATTAAGCTCCTCACCAGTGCAGGTTACTTCACTTTTGCATCGCTCATAGACCTTTCAGAACTTCTGCTCCTCCGTTTCCTGCCTCTTAGTCATCAGTAGACATGTTGGCGTGGCTATTTTCCCCCACTTGTGAAAGCGCATTGTGATTCTAAAACCCCGAATATATGTGAGGTATTGTTATTAATAAAAGCATTTACAGTCTACCAGGCAGCACACTGAGCACTCCAGCATCAGAAACTTTTTCAGTGGTTTTATGAGACCTTGTGAGAATGCTGTGGAAAAGTATGGCCCTGCATCAGACAGGAAGTGTGGGTCCTAGTTTCTATTGAACTGCTCAGCTACCCTTAATTTATCTCTGTACTGTTTTGTTTTTTATATACGACACTTTTATTTACTTCATTTAACCCTCAAGCTCCTACGAATTAGCTTTACTGTAACTATTTAACCGATGAGACAGGACTCTGAGATGTCAGTGATAGCCACAGTTTGTACCCAGAACTGTTTGACTCCAAACCTCTACTCTCGTCAGTGCACTTTTAATTGAAAGGCTCAAATGCTGCTCAGAAAGCTGCTGGAGAAGAAAGCGAGTTTCTGAATAAATCGGGGAATTTTAACAATGGATGGGAGTTTGGATCAGATGACCTTCAAGGTTACTACAGCTCATTCTAGCTCATTCCAGTGAGTCTATGGAATAAGTAGGTTACACTTGTCCACAGTAACAAACTGGGAAGGAAGGGAATAAAAGGAACCAGGAGGAATGACAAAGCAAAAGCCATCTATTAGTTCTTTTACGCATTCTGTATTTTTAATTCTCTTGCCTCACCCACTTCAGCCTTCAGCCTTCTACTTGGCTTCCCTCCGGGTAAGCAGAGCACCCAATACTTGCATCCTCCTCACTTAAAGAGAAAAATTAGTCTGTACAGCCAGGGGAGGGGAAGCCTTCAAAGAGATTCGGCTGTAGCATAATCTAATCTATGTGAATTCATGGAGTGTCAGTATAAAATATGAGTGAAAACATCTTTATTTAAAACATTGTCTGTACATTAATGCCAATTCAAGCATAAAATATTGAGCATTTCTTGGAATATGGTTTGAGATTTGAGAGGCACAAAGGTACCAGCAGGATAGCTTTGGTGTAGTTATAAATATGGATAGAAGTAAAGTAACAGTTTCATCTTCATTTATAATGAATCGATATTGTGGCCTCAAAGCTACAGGGAAGAATGGATGCCAAAATCTGTCCTTCGTTAACATATGCCTTAAGTGACAGGAAAGAGTGTGAAAGACAAAATGTCTTTTTCCTCTGAGCATGAATCAGCAACACGCAGTAACAAGCAAGTAATAATAGTTCTGCTGCGGGTGTCTATAGACTGCAGTGGTTCTCAACCTTGGCTGAACATTAGAATCACCTGGGAATCCTTTTAAAATCCTGATTTCTGGGCCTCATCATTAGTAACAAACAGAATTTCCAGAGGATGAGGCCCAGAAATCAGGATTTTAAAAGGATTCCCAGGTGATTCTAATGTGCAGCCAAGGTTGAGAGCCACTGCTATAAAGGGTAAGAAAAACAGCATCAAACTGAAAAAGCAAGTGCACCTGCAGGAGGGCCCAGGAGGCTGCAGAGCACAGCTCTCTTGAGCACCATCCCAAAATGTCTCAGAGCACAGTGACCTCAACTCTGGCAAGCCAGGTTGGCATGAGATCGGCGGAGCATATTAAAACCTGCAGATGGTCAAAGACAGCCCACCCTCAGCTGCCTCTGCAACTCATCAGAGGCAAGCCACAAGGCAGCACTACTTGTTCAAGAGTTTAAACAGCTGCTTGGATTCTCCAAAGCATGTGGTTTCACAACCACTTAACCTTTCATAAGGAGCTGCTAGAGGCAGGTGAATGCATAGACACACATTAACACTTGAGGGGAGGAAAAGTATTTTTTTCCTCTATCCTTCTAAGTTCTTGGCTAAGGCCTCTGTAATAAAAAGAGAGATAGCCCAGGCTGGTGCTCAGTGGTTAGAGCGTTGGCCTGTGGACCAGTGGTTAGGATTAATGAGAGAGAGAGAGAGAGAGAAAGAGACCAACAGTAGGAAAACCAACAAAAGTTTAATCATGTATATACCAGTACCTCCTTATACATGGGAAAGACCCCAGGAAAACTGGGTAACTCCCCAAAATGGCCAAAGCCATCACCTTAGATGCCATCATCAGCTAAGGACAAAAGATGCTTGGGTGGGGTGGGGAGCCAGTTGAGGGAGGTGACCAGGAAAAGCACAGTAAACAAGGGTAAGGTTGTTAAGCAGATTTAAGTTCTTGCCTCCTCCACTGATAAGTTTTTAGAGATTTAGAGTCATTCTTCTTGATGCACCATTACATTTCCCTTATGCAAATATCTCTTTAAAAAAGGTAACTTCTAGTCAGTTGTCAGAGCTTTTTCTATTTGCTATTGCTTAAAAATAATCAGCCTAAAATAATCCTTATGCCAAAGAAGCATATTTTAGGGTGACAACTCCTGCTCCCCTCTATCCTATATAATAAAAGGGTAATATGCAAATTGACCCTAACAGCAGAACGACTGGGGATGAGTGGTCACTATGACACACACTGACCATCAGGGGGCAGATGCTCAATGCAGGAGCTTCCCCTGGTGGTCAGTGCGCTCCCACAGGGGGAGCTCTGCTCAGCCACAAGCCAGGCTGATGGCTGCCAGCACAGCGGTGGTGGCGGGAGCCACTCTCGCCTCCTCAGCAGCACTAAGGATGTCCGACTGCAGCTTAGGTCTTCTCCCTGCTGGTAAGTGGATATCCCCCAAGGGCTGCCAGGCTGCCAGAGGGATGTCTGACTGCCAGCTTGGGCCCGATCCCCCAGGGAGCGGGCCTAAGCCAGCAGGTGGACATCCTCCAAGGGGTCCCAGACTGCAAGAGGGCATAGGCTGGGCTGAGGGCCCGCCCCGAGTGCACAAATTTTTGTGCACCAGGCCTCTAGTATTACATAAGGAGAAAAAAGGTCAATACTTTAAGTAGGAGCAGATGGACTTCACATAGTTACAGATAGAGTCCAATTAGCTGTGCACTTGGCCTCCCAGTGATTTGTGTCTTTATCTTTGATTTTCTCCAACAGACAGGCACTAAGTAGAGCCTGGGCTCCAGGATACATGCATTTCTATCAGCTGACACCTACCAAATTAGGGAGCCATCGATTGCCTCCCCAAAGCCCCAACCATTATGTCTCCTACTTGGGCCGATGGGGTTTGGTCCAGGAAAACCATGAGTTTTGTTATCCTTATACAAATTCTTTGGTAGTTTTCAACCCATTCTCCTTTATGCTGCACTTCCTAGCTCATTGTAGAAAAAAACAGAAACTAGTTTGTTTTTTCAGTTAATCTATACATATATTGATTGTTGGTTGTTTAAAAAAATATGGGGAACAGCAATCACCCTGTGTGTCTTAAAGCCTTTTCCACTGGGGAAAAGTGCTAAAACCAAGTGACTTTCTAAAATTAATGCTGAGATACTGTTGAGTCGATTGCATTAGTTTTTTTGTTTTTTAATGTTATGTACTTAACATAAGCAACGCTATTCACTTGCTGCCTCGTTTCTCTCACCTCTTGCTTCCCAAGAGTAATTTGTCTTTCTCCCAGGGCTGTCCTGCTGAACAGAATGTTTGCCATAGAGAATGTGATAGCTCCTCATACATCTTGAGTTCACCCCACTCCCTCAGGTGGGCCGAGACAGTGGTCCCTCAAGCAGCATTTGGAACTAGCACCGAAAAGCACCTGGAAGAGAATGACTGAAATTGCCAGAATCACATGCTGCATTGAAGCAAGGAAATTCGTCTCCAAGGAGAATTGCTTTTCTCATTACTCATACTTCTTCCTGCACGGCCCTCATTTATTGTAATGTATATATTCCCTTTGACCCTCTAGAACAGTGGTTCTCAACCTTCCTAATGCCATGACCCTCTAATACAGTTCCTCATGTTGTGGTGACCCCCAATTTCATTGTTACAAATTGAACATAATTAAAGCATAGTGATTAATCAAAAAAACAATATGTAATTATATATGTGTTTTCCCATGGTCTTAGGTGACCCCTGGGAAAGGGTCGTTTGACCCCCAAAGGGGTCGCGACCCACAGGTTGCGAACCGCTGCTCTAGAAGTTTTTTTTTTTTAATGCAAATGAAAAAATGAAGTTCAGGACTCAGGAAAGTATTTATTCTATGAATGTACCCTTCCCATGAATGTATGTACTCTTAATCCACCAGTCTTTCTTTGCAGCTTTGTTTCCTAACAGAACGGTTGGGCTCTGGAGATTAGTGAAACAAAGCTGCAGTACAACCATTGGCCATGTAAGAAGCATCCAAACCTGTAGAGATTTTTTTAGTTTATTTGAGTTTATCTGCCAGGAAGCAGATCTCAATGGATCGAGAAAAGGCTTCAGAGAAAGGAAGTTTTGCACCTTATTTTATACGTCACAAGCAAAAGGGAAGACATAAGGGGGTTACATTGAAATCCATCGGTGATAGATTAGGGAGGAAGGAGAGAGCAAAGTGGGGAAATCTCCGAGATTGGATAAAAAGTAGAATGGATAGACACATACTTCTTTTACATTGGTGGGTATAGGATAGTTAACATTTACAGCACATAGAGACAGTATGCGGGGAACAAGATAACAAGGAGGGGTTCCGTGGCCTGCTCTGGTGGGAGATTGTGCCCCGAAGGGTCTGGACAAAAGGAGATTACCCTGACATCCAAAGATATGTTATTGTAGATGCAAAAAGACCATAGACAGGTTCAATTAAGGCAAAGATCGACCTTTGTCAGGGAAGATACCGGCCTAGGACATGACTACCCACCATGGCTCACTTTTAGACAGTTTTAATTTCAGACCATCTTACGTGGTTACTTTCTGTCTCTGAGTTTGTAAGGCCACCGAGCAGGCCTCCACCCTGAGCTTGTGAGATTTAGTATGTGGCCCCTTTTTTGTCCACACCATTCTTGTTTTACTACCATTTCTTAAATGCTTTCTCTTCCTAACTCACTCTCCAGGTGCTCTTTCTCTTGCCAAATAGTGCAAGGAAATACTTTTGCAGATCTTTTGTTTACTTTAGAAAAAAATCTCTGATCCAGGCTTTCCCATTCAGGAGTGCTGCTCATTTCCTGACTGGCCTTTAGAGTTTGGCTCAGTAGCAACTTGGGGATTTGTTTCCTACGAGTGAAAGGAGCTGGGGGCCCAGGAGCCCCATGCTGGGAGGAGAATTAAGTTCTGCTCATTCCCTGGATAAGCCAGCTGACGGTTTCCTCACAGATTCCTCCCACTCCCACCCCATTCCTCAAATTTTTAATGTTTAGTCATTTAGCTTTGACTTTTTAAAAGACATTTTAATAGGGTTGTTTCTCCCCAAGTGAATGCAGAATCTGATCATATGCACAGGGAAACGCTCAAGAATAATGAATTCCCTGTGTGCTGTTCTTCACCCACACTGCGATGCACTACACATGCAAGGCTTACTCCTACTCCCATCCCATTGCCAGGTGTCTGGCCTGGTACAGGAGGAGTTGGTACACCAAGGGAATTTGGCTTGGGCTACCTCACTTTCTAGGTCACAAGACCAGCGAGTTAATGAAATTTTGGTCATTATTCTGTTGAGCATTGTCTTATTTCATGTAAATTTTATAAATCTTTGGTGCTTTCTTCTCTTTGGTGCATTGACATTAAATTCTAGGTATGCAACCATATCTATACTATAATTATGTTTATATATGAATATATAAGCTACTCTTGGTTCATCCTACCTTGGGCACTTTATTCATAGTTTGTTATGAGGTGCCTAACTTTCCAAAGACACAGGCTTTCTAAACCTAGAGCCTATAATTTTACATATTAATGCATTTTTACATTAAAAGATATTTGGATTAGAAAACATTGAATGATAAAAATAGAAAACACTGACCGACAAAATACCTGGGGTAGGTATTTTCTTTCTTTAAAGCCTTAGTCTGTAATATAAAATAATATGGCAAATAAAATACCATATTCGGGAGAGGGGAAGTACAAAGGCAAAGCTGTTGGCATAGACAAGGCCCCGTTGAGGACATGGGCCGTGTCAATATGGTGACAGGAAGTGGGTCAGTCATTCCTCTAACGCTTAGACAAGCACAGACAGGCACCACTAGGAAAGACCCGCAGCATAAGCAAGCCACACTCTGGCTTAGAGGAAGTAGGCAGTGTTCACAGGCAGACTAGCCAAATACTGCTCCAGTGACCCAAAGAAAAATACAAGGTCAGAGAAGATTGTGGCACGAGTGATTTGTAACTAACTCTCAGAGAACTGGACTGTAAGCATAAATGCTCCTGACTGGCCTAGCTCAGGAAGAGCCAAGAGCTCTGACTAAGCCTTGGGAATGGGAAGGCTACAGAGGCCATGAGCTTTTTTGTTTACCTGAATCGTATACCACAGATGCGGCTAGTAAGACATTTTGTTCCTGATACTTTTTTTAAAATATATTTTTTATTGATTTCACAGAGGAAGGGAGAGGGAGAGAGAGAGACAGAAACATCAATGAGAGAGAACTGACTGCCTCCTACATGCCCCACACTGGGGATTGAGCCCACAACGCAGGAATGTGCTCTGGCCCAGAATCAAACCGTGACCTCCCGGTTCATAGGTCAACACTTGATACTTTCTAGAAGAGCAAAGATTTGCCTTTATCTGATACTTCCTTTTGATTCCAGAGCTCTTGTGTTTGTTTTCTACCATGACATGTCACAAACGATGGGGCACAGCTTTAGGAGGAACACACCCAGAGAGGTGTAGGTGGAAGGGTCATTGGCCAAACCAGTTCCCCAGTGTGGCAGAGGAAGGTCTAACAGCCGTGGGCTAACTACGGCCCGCGGGCCGGATCCGGCCCGTTTGAAATGAATAAAACTATTGAAAAAAAAGACCGTACCCTTTTATGTAATGATGTTTACTTTGAATTTATATTAGTTCACACAAACACTCCATCCATGCTTTTGTTCCGGCCCTCCGGTCCAGTTTAAGAACCCATTGTGGCCCTCGAGTCAAAAAGTTTGCCCGCCCCTGGTCTAGCACATACTTTTCGGAAGGGAATAGATTAAGTATCAGTATAATGGAGTCACCATGTGATCCAAGATCCACTGACCTTCCGAGAGGAAATAAAAGCAGGGCAAGTGAAGAATGCAGGCCAGAGTAACCTACCAGACAAGACCACACAATCACTGCCATCGGATGATGTTTGAGAGAGGCCCAGTAAATAAAATCCCTATATTACCCAACCAACTGAGAGAGACTGAGATGTCAACTGATGAAGATTAAAATGTGAGTTTAGCTCTGGCAGGTATGGCTCAGTTAGTTGTGCTTCATTTCATGCACTGAAAGGTCGCTGGTTCAATTCCCAGGTAGGGCACATGCCCAGATTGTGGATTCGATCCCATTCTTGGTGCATACAGGAGGCAACTAATCAATCAATGTTTCTCTCTCCCATTTATGTCTCTCCCTCTCCATTCCTCTTTCTCTAAAATTAAACGGGGGATGGTGGGGAGTGGGCCTAAGCTGTCAATTGGACATTCCCAGACTGCAAGAGGGTGCAGGCCAGGCTGAGGGATTCCTACCCCCTCCCCACGCCCCACCCCCAGTGCACGATTTTCGTGCACCAGGCCTCTAGTTTACCTATAAGCCTAGAGTAGCTTACCTGAAGCAATGCCTTAGTGATGGATGGAATCTGCAGAGTACATGCTGATACCTGTACATGGTTGGAATACTGGGAGTGGCAAGCAAAATGAATTTCCAAAGTTATAACCAGTGACTTATTCTGGGAGCCCTACTACACTTAAACCTTTACTAGATTACTAAGGAAATGGCCAGGAAGTCTAGCAGCTGTGCTGAGCACTATTCTGACATTGACTCACAAAACCAATAGTTATATCTTTAGTCCTGCTTTGCCTTCTCAAACTATCTGAGGTGAAGGAACAGTTGCTGCTTTTTGTTCTGTTTTGCCCATATCCAACCAGTCTCATACCAATACCTTTGTAAAACACAATAAAGATGAATTACTAAGGAAAAAAATGTGCTCTGGTTCCTGGCATTGTGTTTCCTGGTCTCTGCCCTCTCCCCACAACCTCTCCTTTTTACCTCCCAGTCAGTGCGTTCCAGACACCACACTAGGTTTGGGGAATGAAAGGATGGACAGGAAAAAGTAGAGATAGACAATATACAAGCCCAAGATTTTTATTAGTGTCACCAGCTGTAAACTTACCTGGTTTCTCTACGTACCTTTCACAGACTGGGAATGAAACCGTGCACAGACCAGCACCTGCCCACAGCCCACACCTTGAGCTGCTCTGCTCTCTAGTCTAGACCACAGGGAGACTAAATATCCACATCATTTGTCCTGCTTTGCTTCCTGAACCCTGTGGTCTCTCTTCACCTTGGGGTGTACAGTGCCAGGACCTGAGCCATTGCACCTAGGAAATATTTGGTCCAGATGCTCAGTGCTTTCCCCTGGGATCCTTTTCATGCAATTGACCGTGTTAAGCATAGAAAACACCTGACCTGGGGCTCCTGATGGTTATTGTTCCTTTTATTTGTTCACTTTTAAAACTTTGCTTTGCCCTGGTAAGGTGGCTCAGTTGGGTGGAGTGTCATCCCATACCTTAAAAGGTTGCAGGTTTGATCCCCACTCAGGGCACATACAGAACGTTTCTCTCTCACATTGATGTCGCTCTCTCTCTGTTGTCAATGGAAATGTCCTCAGGTGAGAATTTAAAATAATAATAAATAAATATTTGACTTTTGTGAATATATAAGTAGGTGCAAAATAGTTTCTATGCTGACTTAAAATGGAAATGGAGATAATTCTATTCTTTTGTTAAAGTCAAAACTTAATGATCCCCCCCCCCCCCCCCCAACGAATGGTATTTCAAAGGCTGGGTAAATGCCAAACTTAAAGAACATGGAGAACTTAGGAAAAGGTCAGAGATAGATAAAAAAAATTATTAATAGTTTGTTTATAGCAGCGGTTCTCAACCTGTGGGTCACGACCATTGGAAAACACATATCAGATATTTACATTATGATTCATAACAGTAGCAAAATTACAGTTATGAAGTAGCAACAAAAATAATTTTATGGTTGGGGGTCACCACAACATGAGGAACTGTATTAAAGGGTCGCAGCATTAGGAAAGTTGAGAACCACTGGTTTATAGGGTCATGATTAGAGGCTGAAAAAGGTGTGTTTATTTACCTAGAAGAAGAGCATACTAGAAAATGAGAATGAAGGCTCCCAGGCAAAAACAGGTTAAAAAAAGCGTTCTCAGAGAAAAAATGTGGGATCCGTTTGGATATAAATCCTAGCTTTGCTTCTGCCGGTTGTGTAACCTTAAGCAAGACACTTAATATCTGAGCCTTAGTGTCCTCAAATATAAACTGGAGATGATACTGCTTACCTGGGAATTGTCGCAAGGACTACATATAATGCACATCTAGTGCAAGGCATCATGCCTGGATATGGTTGCTGCTTAATATGTGGTAATTAACATCATTACTAATAGATTTTTTTTTAAAAACAAAGGATTGTGATTAAGTCTTCATCTCTTTTGAAGAGAGAACTGGACTCTTCCTGCAGTTTAAATAAATTAGTCATAAGTATCTGTTCCTAATGCCAACCAATGGTCATTGGCATCAATTCCATGCCAACAGGAATCCCCAAGTTGGGGTATGGTGAAGACGGAAACTGTATTCAGTGCAAACGGTGATATCAGCATGGCTATGAAAACAGCACCATGGTGGAACAGCTCTGGTCCAGGTGGGCCTTGGAGCCAGGCCCCTCACCAGCTAGACAGCTCTTACATGGTCTGCTCCAGTGAGACATCTCCTTCAGTGTTTCAACTCTAGCCAAGAAAATGCAGTCTGTAGGGGAAAATGCAGTTTTCCTCATTATTTGAGCCAGAGGAGAGCTGGTTTATATAGACAGAAGTCCCACCTCTGGTTCTTGATTGGTCTGTCCTCATACAAAGGAGGATGCCAAATCCTCACAGTTTGATTGGTCCAAAAGGCACTGTCCTGATTGGTCAGAACAGAGCCTTTCTGATTGGTCAGAGCTGCACAGCAGATGAGGGAAAACCTCAATCCTATTGGTTGAAATAGGATTCCAGGAAACCTTTATAAGGGCTGGGTTAAATGGCAGAAACAGTGCAGGCAGGCTTCTCTCTGAAGTGCAGTTTGCGTGAGAGGCACTTGCGCAGAAATGGCTGCTAGGCTCTGTTTGTTTTGTTTTAATTTGAGCCCAGTTAGCCACCAGGAGCCCTTCTTAGTCCTCAGGGTTCACACTAACTATGAAGAGTTGAGTTTTCTTATTTCAGAAAGTCATTGCTGTTTCCTTGGCTTATGTTCAATTCCGTTCAAATATTTATTAAGCATCTACTATGTGCGAGAAACTGTGTCATCTCCTGGGTATCAGAAACTGTGCTGGGTACAGAATACTGGAATGAATAAGACTTAGTCTTTTTTTTTTTTTTTAAATATATTTTATTGATTTTTTTACAGAGAGGAAGAGAGAGGGATAGAGAGTTAGAAACATCAATGAGAGAGAAACATCGATCAGCTGCCTCCTGCACACTCCCCACTGGGGATGTGCCCGCAACCAAGGTACATGCCCTTGACCGGAATCGAACCTGGGACCCTTGAGTCCACAGGCTGATGCTCTATCCACTGAGCCAAACTGGTTAGGGCAAGACTTAGTCTTTCTCTTTAGAAGCCTACAACTTAGAATGGATGCCCATTTGTCTGAGATATGATATCTTCTACTTAAATCTATGGCTCCAGCTGGTCAACACCATTTTGACTACCCTAGCCTATCAAACCCCATTATATCAATTGGCATCCTCATTGATAGACCCTTTTCAAGGTCTTCCATGAATACATCTAGTCATGTGCTACCCAACAAAAGCCAAACAAAGCATGTGAAACAAGGTGTAGCCCCTGGGCCACATACCCTCTGGTGTCCAAGATCACTTTTAATAATGCTGCTCATAGATCATCACCTCCTGTCACAGTATTTAGGGCTTCCACTCACAATACCTCTCAACACCATTCAGCATCACCACAATCCATCCAACTGAATTGTGTTCTGGGCTGCCTTCAGGGGATCTGTAAGACTCCCCCTAATAGTGCTGCAAAGCCCCATCCCATGCACCATCAGAAGGAACCTGATCTGGCTCACCTCTTGCCACAATCATCACCTGATCCTCACATAAACTCAAAAACTAGCCTCTCTCTGACTGAGAGAAAATATTTGCAAATAATTTGATAATGGATTAGTATCCAGAATATGTAAAGAACTCCAACAACTCAACAACAAAAAAACAACCCAATTAAAAAAATGAATGAAGGACTTAAATAGACATTTCTCCATGTACAAATGGCCAGTAAGCATATGAAAAGATGTTCAGCATCACTAACCAAAGCCACAATGGGATAGCACTTTACACCCATAAGAAAGACTGCTATCAAAGAGAAAAAAACAAGTGTAGGTGAGGATGTGAAGAAATTTGAACCCTTGCACACTTTTGGTGGGAATGTTAAATGGTGCAATACCTATGGAAAAACAGTATGATGGTGTGGGGGTCCAGAACGAGCCACCCCAAGATGTACCTCAGTGATATGCAGATTATTATGAGCTAAACACAATTTTAGTTCAGGCTCAAGAGCAGGCTCCTCCTACTCCCTTTACCTACCCAGAAAAATTTGAATTAGAGGCCATGCACATAAGAGATTACCAGAGATAACTTCTTTTAATCTATCTACTAATTACTGAATGTCTGCTCTCCATATCCTACAATAACCTTTTGAAACCCCTAAGACAACTTACCTCATCCCTAGCTCAGGATGTCTGATATACCTCAGTCCCCCTTTCATCTCCAACTCTGTCATGCACATATGAAGCAGATTTGATTTTCTCTTGTCAATCTGCTGCCTGTTAATTTGATTGTTTGGTCAGCCCAAAAGAACCAGAAGAGCAGAGGGGAAATTTTTTTTCTTCCCCACAGTATTCTCTCAAAAATTAAAAATAGAATTACCACATGACCTGGAAATCCCACCTCTGGATATACATCCAAAAGAATTGAAAGCAGAGACCAAAGATATTTGTATCTCCACTTCATAGCAGCATTATTTGCAATAGCCAAAAGGTGGAAGCGACCAACGTGTCCATCAACAGATGAATGATAAACAAAACATGGTATGGACATGCAAAAAAATATGTTTAGTCTTAAAAAAGAAGGAAATTCTGGCACATGCTTCAACATGAGTGAACCTTGAGGACATTATGCTAAATGAAATAATTCAATCACAAAAGAACATATGTAATGCGATTCCACTTATTTGAGGTACTTAGAATAGTCAAATTCACAGAGACAGAAAGTAGAATGGCAGTTGCCAGTGGCTGGAGGACATGAGGAATGGGGAGTTATTGTTGAATGGGTATAGAGTTTTAATTTTGCAAGATGAAAGAATTATGTGGGTGGATGATAGTGATGGTAGCACAACAATGTTAATGAGCATATTCAATGCCATTTTGCTGTTAATGGTCCAGATGGTAAATTTTGTTAGGTTGTTTTTTTGCCCACAATTAAAAATAAATGCACACCTGACCTTCCAAAATCATGAATTGCTGTCTTCTATCTCTTTTTTGCCCTTCCTACTCACTTTCCAGACACATCACCCTCTTTCCCACCATTCTTCACTCCACCCAATCTACTTGCCCTCAGCCTAGCACTTTGCATACACTCTCATTGCCCAGGCCTAGGAGAGAGGGCTTAAGTACAAGAGCTCCTGGGCTCCCTTCACCACAGAACCATCTAATAACTCCCCACATGGCTCAACAAAACCCTTCACCAAGCAAACCTGGAAGAAGTTCAGCCTTCCACCAGCCCTCGTGGTTGAGAGTGATGGGTAACCTTAGGTGTCACACAATGTGCTGGCAAGGACATAAAAGAAGAACCCCAGCACTCGTTGAGTACCTTAGTTTGGAATTTTAGGCATTACTTTTTTTGTTCTTTCAGCTCTCCAGTCTCCTGCCTTCCAACCAAAGTATTCATGCAACTAACAAAATAATGAACTTTTTCCTTTAAAAAAAGGGCAAGACAGAAAGTACATATGGCTCTTTTTAAAAAAAAAATATGTTTTATCAATCCTCTGGAAATTCTGTTTCTTTGTTACTAATGATGAGGCCCAGAAATCAGGATTTTAACAAGATTCCCATGTGATTCTAATGTGCAGCCAAGGTTGAGAACCACTGTAACCGTTCCCGTTGGTGCAATGGATCTCTGCCTGTATCGTTCATTAGAAGCACCTGGAAAGCTCTTACAATGTCCTGGCACCTGGGTCCTACCATCAGGTCCTGAGTTCAATCATCCCCAGGAGCGGCTGGCATTGGTGTGTGTTTGTTTTTTCTTCTCTTGGATATTTTGATATTTAGCCAGGGTCGAGAACTGCTGAGTTAGAGTGTGACTTCAAGGAAAATATCACAGAGAATTCCATGAATTTTGAACTGGTTTTGAGTTGCAAAAAGCAGAGTCAGAATGTTAAATTTGAATAGGTGTTTTATGAGTATCAACTCGAAACTGTAGGTGATATGTAATAAGCGATTTCTCCTTAAAAGTTGTCTTCCCGCCCATCCGGGTGTGGCTCAGCAGTTGACCTTCGCCACAGGAACCAAGATGTCACTGGTTCGATTCCCAGTTAGGGCACATGCCCGGGGTTGGGTGCTCCATCCCCAGTAGGGGGCATGCAGGAGGCCCCCAGTGGATGATTCTCATCATTGATGTTTCTCTCTTTTCCTCTCTGAAATCAATAAAAATATATATTTTTAAAAAGTCATCTTCTCTTATTCCTTTTTTTTCTTTTCTGTTTCCTCAGGTCTGAGTGTCTCAACAGCTGTCTTCTATTAGGTGGTGTCCGGGCCTGCGCACCAAACCCAGTGAGAGAGCGAGGCTGCTCTCCCAGTGCGCTGAGCTGGTGCTGGTCCTGCTGCTGCTGAGGCTCAGGTACGGGGCACTGCGGGGGAGCATCCATCACTCTCACTTTGGCTGCTGGTGCTATCTGGTTTGTGGGAGCTTAAAAATATAGTACTTTTCCTCCCTCCTTCTAAGTTCTAGCTGGGCTTGTAATCAATCAAATTAACAGAGACAGAGAAGCAGGAGAAAATGACATTTTAACTCGTGCACAGGGGAATTCACATAAACATGAAAATTCCAAAGATAGTGAGGTAAAATTGGGTATAGATGTCATTTTGGGTAAAGGAGAGAAGCAGTGATGGGCTTGCAAAGGAAGTAGGCAATTTACAGGTAGATGAGGAAGAGCAGAACATACATGGCAGGTAAATGCTTACTTTAGGGACATAGGTGATCTAGCTCTCAGGCCCTCGCCTGGAGCCCTCCCACCACCCCACCCCCACCATACTCAATTCAAATTAGGCGAAGGTGGATGTCCACCCTGACGAAGGCCAAAGGTCTGTTCTGGGTCTTGTGGTTATTAAGTAACCTGCTTAAAATCAATATACCAAAGGCAACTTGGTCCCCTTACATTTACAGGTTGATGCCCCCAGAGACCCACGATGCTAAAGCCACTCTGCCCAGGTGTGTTTGAGCCCAGTAGTGAGCACATGGTGGCCTTGTGGGCTTCACATAAGGCCGCCCCCACCCCCAAAGGGGAAAAAGTGAAAACCGGGACAACTTTGGTATCCCCACACCAATCTGCAAATTCCAAAATGTCTTTAGCCTCTCCTCAGTTGTTTTTGTTTTTCATCTGTCCTTTCAGAGAGCCCAGCCAGAATCCATCCTACTCGCGATGGGTGTAAGAGCAAGGCCCTTTACCCACCTGGTGGGCCTCACTCTCCCTGAAGACACGCTTCCCTTTTGCCATCACAGGTGAGCAGATGAGGGCCTCTCTGCAAGGCTTCTGTCAACATTAATAGATTCGCTCTTATTCTTCATTTCTACCCCAGAAACTAATTTTTTAGAGGGTTAAATAGATTTTTTTAAAAAATCAAACAGTGTTATAAAACATTGTTTTCAAATACTTCAAAGTGAAATCAATTTAATTGATTTATCAAATCTTAATTGCGTTCCTGCTGTTACCATACTAGGAAAATGACTAGCAGCTTTCCCATTGTCATTGAAATACACATCTTTATATAAATATTTTGACATTTTCTTGAAATGCCAAAAATAATCATGATGTGTACTATACAGTCAAGAATTAGGGCTCTTGCTTTGGCATAAAGCTTATTTCAGGTGGTGAACAGAGGCAGTTAATAATGCAGATAAGAAAGTAGAATTGGGCTAAAGTAGTCATTTTTATTGATGTGGTATATTTCAAGATAGGGTCTTAACAACTTAATTTCTCTGCAACAAATATACCCTAAATGACTATGAGTCATTTGGGGGTTGGAATTTCTGGCTCCTAATTAAAGGTGTCATTGAGCAAGTCAATCTTTTTCAAGCCTCAGAGTATTTATTTGTAAAATTAAGAAGTTGTGCCAGGCCAGTGTGGCTCAGTGGTTGAGCATCAACCTATGACCAAGAGGTCACATGCCTGGATTGCAGGCTCAATCCCCATTGAGTGGGCATGCAGGAGGCGGCTGATCAATGATTCTCTCTCATCATTGAAATTTCTATTTCTCTCTGCCTCTACATTCCTCTCTAAAATCAATATATATATATATATATATATATATATATATATATGTATTTTAAAAAGAGTTGTACCACAAATAAAGTGCCTTCCAGCTCTGAAAGTCAACAATTCTATGAATTCTAAGCTAAATTATGTATTATCAAAAGGCAAAAACAGTACCTCATCCCCCCTCCCCCCCCCAACTCCTGGTTTGGCCACCCTAGAAAACACAATAGAAATAAAGACAATTAAAAATAGAAAAAAATGAACTTAAAATGATGCCACCCTAATGCCTCAAGTGTTTTCATTTATACTGCATTCTGGTCCTTGAACATATGTATACATAAGCAACCATAAGATAGGTAAAATTTTATATTTAGCTCACTTCGCTTGTGTGGGGTGTACAGGTCCTCCTGGCAGGAACTGGACCTGCATGGACACCGGGTAGTAGATGGAGAAGACATGAGAAGACATAGGCGTATAAGAGAGGTTTTATTGTGGGGGGCCAATGGCCATGTAGCCATTGCTACCAAGGAGCCATCTGACAAAACAGTTCTTCAAAGTAGCTGCAGTAAACATAGGAGCCATTGTATATAGATCAGCCCCTACGAACACAGTAGCAAACACAGGAGCCACACTAAGTAGCCGCGCACCGGCTGGTCAATAACATACTTTATAGTAACTCAGACAAAAGAGGCTTCTTGCCAAATAGTGACATCAGCCTTGGGTTATAGAAGGGCGCGCTCGCATAGTGCCATAGGATTGCTGTGTCCTTGCTTTGGCACCTGCGTATGACAAATGGGCCTTGGCAGCTTGTCCTTGAACATCCAGCGTACTCTCAACAGGGCCGCCGCACTCAAATTGGCCTTGGACATCTGGCATACTCTGATTAGGGCTCCCACAGCTTGACGTTACATAACATTTTTATGTTACTGTTATCACTCATAATTATAGTTTAAACTGGAGGCCCAGTGCACGAATTCATGCACTGGTGGGGTCCAATCGGCCTGCTTCAATGGGGGCTGATCAGGGGTGGGGCTGGCCAGGGCAAGGGGCCGCAGTTGTTTCAGTCGGGCCAGGTCATTCTGCCATTCGGTCACTGGGCTTTTATTATATAAGATGGCTACATGATATTCCATTTCATTGATGTACTATAATTTATTTCAGAATTTCCTATATTTGGACATTTAGATCGCTTTCAATATTTGATAACAAACAAAGCTGCAGCAAACTTTTTATTCATATGAATCTTTTGAGTAACTTTCTAAGTCAGTCATTGTTGATTTGTATTGGCAAATGCTTTTCTGAGTTTACATTGATCTATATCAGGGGTCCTCAAACTACGGCCCGCGGGCCACATGCGGCCCGCCGAAAACATTTATTCGGCCCGCCGGTGTTTTTGCCGCCGCTGCCTGTCCTGCTTAGCAGCCGACTCGTCCCGGGCCCGCAGTGCGCATGTGTGGAATGTCTGAGGGACAGTGAACTGGCCCCCTGTTTAAAAAGTTTGAGGACCTCTGCTCTATATTGTTGCAATGATATCTGAGAGTGACAGTGTAACTGAAACCTCACCAAAGGTGTGGCATAAAATGATGCTCAATGTCTTAATGTGCATTTCTGTGATTACTGACAATCCTGAACATTTCTCCATGTGTGACTGCATTTCATCTTCTGTGAATTGTGTCATTGTGCCCTTTTCCATCTGTCTGGCTGTGCAACTTAGCCTCTCTGTGGCTCCGTTTCTCATCTGCAAACAGGATAATAATAATGCCTATCTATAGAGTTGTAAGGATTAAATGGCTTTGTACATGTAACGCCTATAGAATAGTACCTGACACATGGAAAACCTACCTCAAAAATGTTAAAATTAGTAGTAGCATTGGTATTATCTACTACTAGGATATTAGTGAATTTCTTTATAATTTATATGATTTCTTTTAGTCCTTGTATGAATGTATACATATCTTTGGTTGACTTATAAGAGAGCCCTTTATATGATGTAGCTGTGACTTCTTTGGGCTGCTGGGGTTCGTAAAGTATTTTCTCCAGTTTGTTGTTTTCATTTCTGTATTGGTTTTGCATGTGTATTAGTGTGCCCATGTACCCCCGAGCGTATGAGTATGTACTTTCTCACAAGACCAGAAACACAGTGTCCATGCAAAAGGGGAAGTTCATAAAAATGTTGATTGTGGACAGTGCTCAGAATGGCATGCCCAGCCCTGTTGAAGAACTGTTCAACCAAGCCATTTGGAAAAATGACAAATAAACAAAAACAAGTCATACACACACACACACACACACACACACACACACACACACACATACACACATTAGAAAATAAACAATACTATGGATTTTTAAAATTTTAATATATTTTTTATTGTTGATAGTATTATAGATGTCTCCAATCTGCCCTTTCCTCTCCACCCCCCGGCCCTTCCCGTCCCCGCCCTTTAAGCCAGAGAGATAAAAGAAAGCCAGATGTATGCCATGAAAATTTCTCTTTGAGAGTAATTGATTCTCTGTGCACAATCATCGCCTGATTCCTGGCATACTGAGATCTAACTTTGACAACTCAGTGGAAAGACAGAAAAGGTGGCATCAATAAATTGCCTGTGGGAGTGAAAGAACTCATAGAGTCCACAGCATCATGGATGGAAGAAATCCTTAGGGGGGGACTGATGCACAGCTCAGAAGGGCAAGGTTAGCAAATGTTCAGGACTGAAGTTAATCATCACACAGTGAGTGAATTGAAAGGAAAAGATAAGGAGCAATAAAAAAAATATTATGAGTAATGGGAGGAACTGAAGAGCCCACTGCCCAGATGAGGATTGGAAACTATTTAAGCTGGATAATACAGTATGTGTTTTGGCTCTGAGGAAAACAGAAGTTGAACTTTCGAGTAGTAATCAAGGACTTGGGCTCAAAGTATTTGCAAATAGTGGTGGTATGGAGAACAGATGCTGACATAATTGCCAATGGGAATCGCAATGTGATAGTTGGAGTGAGAAACCAAAAGAAACCACAGGGAATTTTTGTGGGAAGCTCGGCATTGAAATGATTTATGGTTGATTTAAGAAGGAGACAAGGAAAATAAGGCTGCAGTGTATACCATCTGACTGCTGCAGACACAGGATGTAACAGCCACAGCTCTCCAGCCTCCTGGAAATCAGAGCTCTGCTCGCACAGAAAGGCGCCAGAAGGTTTGCCTGAGTTAAGTGCACACTTCTTTTTCAGCATCTAAGAATAGCTACCCTCCTTTCCTTTCCAATTACTGTTTGGGTATCCTTAAAAATCCTCACCAGCTAGTAAGCACCATGGAGTCGCTGAAAGAGATCTGTAGGGCACTTCAGTACTTCCCAAGGAGGACCAGAGGAATCTCACATAAGGCCTTCTGCCATAAAGGTGACAGCTCTAATTTGTTACTGTTGTATGTGTCAAGTATTTTTATTCCAGAAGACAGAAGTTGGGGCATGCAGGAGAGCCAAGCGAGTCTTCCGAAAATACCTAACGAAGTATGCGGAGAAGGGAGATGGAGGTAGGAAAGAGGTGACCATTCCTTAGTATCACGTGTTATCTCTTTCCTTCAAAGGGCAAAGAACCAGCAGTGCCTCTCAGACAGGAAACAAAAACTTTTCTTATTGAATTTACTGTGATAACATCGGTTAATGAAAGTATGTAGGTTTCAGGGGTACAATTTTATAATACACCATCTAAGAACTTCCTGAGCTGTCCTATAGGGAGTCTGCATTTCAAAAAGGGAAAAGGCAGACATCTTTGGCTAAAGGCAGTGGGATTTTCATGTGAGACACAGGCTTGAGGATGTTGATGTTGGGCCTTCAGTTCTCAGAACCACTGGAGAAATGAGGCCCATAAAGACAAGTGATGAAAAACAACAAGAGAAGTATCTCCAAAGGGTAGGAACGACGAGTTTTAATATCTGTCCAATGATAACACTTACTGAATAGCAAATGAAGTAGATGAGATAAGGAAAGAGTTACTGGGCCCAGGAACCTGTGCCAACCAAGCCAATCAGTGGCTAGAATTACGTTAACTTAGGAAAATGGGCCCAGGTTCTCTCAACGTATCTGTTGATAGGCATTCTCCTCACATACATATCTCACCAGCACCCCTCCCTGCCTTTATTTTCTAGTTGGGTTTCCTTTGAAAACTTCTCAAACCAGAGGCTGTGCTAAGACTGCAGAGATATATGCAAACCTGGACCAGAAGAAACAGGGACAACCAAGTCCCTAGGTGGTCAGGATGTCCCTCTTGGATGTAGAGTCAGAGAAGAGCTGACGTAGCCTGGGCAGATGGAAAGGTGAGGATTTTTTCTGTGCTTGCGTCGCTCTCTCACTCATGTTTTCTTGGCAGAATCCTAATCAACACTCAGGACCCACTCAAATGTTACCTGTTATCTCCTCTCTCTAAATCCCACTGGTAAAGAGAGCTCCACTTCCATAGCTTCTTGTGCAGAGCACTAACTATGCATTTACTCTGTGTATTGTTTTGTAATAGTTTCCTTGTCCAACTTTATTACTGGGCCGGACAGCATCTTTCACCTCTGTCTCTACAGCCTTGACACAGTACTGTCTAGAAAGGCCCGGTCCGGTCCGGTAGCCACCAGCCACATTTGGTATTTGCCGTGTGGCTCGTTCAAGTTGAGACATGCCGCAGGTGTAAATTAAATATCCTGTTTTGATCTATGAACAAAATAATGTAAAATAGCTCATTAACAAATTTTATATTGATTACAGATTTAAATGATAGTATTTTGGATGAGTTAAAATACAGTATTAAAATTTCATCTGTTTCTTTTTATTACTTGAAAGTTTAAAATTATATATGTAACTCCCATTTTATATATATATATATATATATATATATATATATATGTATATATGTGTGTGTGTGTGTGTGTGTGTGTGTGTATGACAGAAATGGTCTAGAACAGTGATGGTGAACCTATGACACACAAACTCATTTTTTTGGTTGATTTTCCTTTGTTAAATGGCATTTAAATATATAAAATAAATATCAAAAATATAAGTCTTTGTTTTACTATGGTTGCAAATATCAAAAAATTTCTCTATGTGACATGACACCAGAGTTAAGTTAGGGTTTTTCAAAATGCTGACATGCCAAGCTCAAAAGGTTCACCATCACTGATCTAGAATATAGAAGAGGCTTGTTCAAGTCAGGATCTTAGCAGGAAAAAAAAAGATATACTCACTTTGAAGAGATGTTAATGAAAGGATAATTTACAGGTGTATGACAGGTTAAGAAATCATAAAGACGCAGCCTCAGGAGTCACCTCCCACCACCGCCCAGGGCACTAAGCAGTGCAGAGAGGAGTGGAGAATAGATCAGAGCCAAAGGGGAGCAGGGGGTGACGAATACCCAGCACAGAGCTCAATAAATGTGTTGAATGAATGAATGAAAGATAACTAGCCAATGGGAGAGAATGGAGAACAGTGATACATTAATTTTCCCACCTGGGGTCTTTTTGCAGAGGTGCTTTTCAAACTGTTCTGTGACCCTAAGGGTTTATTGCCATCACTTTAGGGGTTCCACAGACACTTCTTCGTGTGTCTTATATTTCCAACTACTTAAAACACTCTGCTAAAATACAACATATGCGCCAAATGTGTTACATATCAAAATTTCAAACAAGTTGGAAACTTGGGCCTCATTATCGACTTGTGCTGCCAGGTAAATCTGGTTTTGGGAAAGCCTAAAAATAAGAGTCCTTCTGCCTCTTCTGCACTTTCATTTGAATGTCTTAAATGTCTCATTCATTAGGAAGGTCTAGGTCTGCACTGGTCTTTGATAAAAAAAAAAATTCAGGTCTACACAGGTCCCCTTGTATAAAACCGCACATATTAGTACTGCACCCATGTGCACCACTGCAGCCCGTGTGCAGAGCTCAGTGAAATGCCAGGCAAGGTTCAGGCATGTATGTTTAGCACAGATTCTCATGTCTCATCATGTTCTATCATTTCAACCTGTTTCTGTAAACAGGATATATTCGGATGAAGGAAATGTTACAATTGCAGATATTGTTCGGAGTTCACCTTGAAATGCACTTCCGGCCATCGCGTCTCCGGTTGCCTATTCCTTTGGCTCCCGGCAAGGCTGCGATTAGGATGCTCTCAGCTCAAATGTTTACTCCTCCGGAAGGGTTTCTCTAACCCCCTAATATCTTAATTATCCCGTCATTTTATTGCCTTCACGGTGCTCACCATAATTTGTAATTGTTTCGTTTAATTATCTCTTTATTTTTTGTCTATTTCCTTAACAAAAATTGAAATCTTATCATTGCAGGGACTATTGAGCATGGGTAGGAGGGCACTCTTGTGAGAGCTGTACCTATATTCATTCATCTGCCCACAAGAACTGTGTGAGGGTCTTTCTACTCCCCTTCCAGAGGTCAGGACACGGAGACACAGAGGAGTTAAGTAATCTGATAAAGGTCGCATGCTGTTACATGGGAAAGCAGGGTTCACACTCGGGGGGCCTGGCTCCAGTTCTTCTACTCAGTGGGGGCCCAGAAATACAGCAGCATGTTTGCTGTTAAAGGCTTCAGATTCCAGGCCCTAAAGTGCTATGCTAACAATAATAACAGTTAATAGTTATTTATTTATTTATTTATTTATTTATTTATTTATTGTTATCCTCACGTGCGGATATTTTTTCCATTGCTTTTCAGGAAGAGTGGAAGGGAGGGAGGAGTAGGGAGAGAAAGAGAGAGAGACATCAACATGAGAGAGAGACATCCACTGGATGCCTTCCACACCTGCCCTTGGGCAGGGAGCAAACTCTCTCAACCCAGGTATGTGCCCTTGACCGAGAATTGGACCCATGACCCTTTGGTGCGTGGGCTCTAACCACTAAGCATACAAGCCAGGGCCCAGCTCACATTTATTGAAAGCTTCCTATGGTCCTGTGTTTTATATGAATTATTATTATTATTACAATAACTTTATGGGATAGGTACTATTGTTATCCCCCTTTTTCCAAAGGATGAAATTTAAACCTAGAGATATTAAGTACCTTTCCAAAGATCATACAGCCAAAAAATGGAAGAATAGGAATTTGAACCTACGCTCCTAACCATGATGCTCTACGGCCTGCCTGGAATCATGACTCGGCTGTGTCACCCCTTCCCATATGTGGTTGGACATATATTTCTCACCTACAGTTTGGAAGAATATGCACTTGCTGAGCACAGCTATGTTCTCTGGGTGGAGAGCTGGAGGCCAGGTTTATATAGATGAGTCCATCCTGAGCCGAGGTCACCAGGAAGCCTTGTGCTTATTCTAACATGTCCTTGCGTCCTCTCTACATGCTGTTCTTGTTGAGCTCCCAAAACTGAGGCACTATAACATTATTAATTTCCTATAGAAAATCTGGGAAACTGACAAATATATATGGACATTGAACACCACATGCCTAGATAACCAATGGGTCAAAGAAGAAATCAGGAACTACTTTGAGATGGATGAAAATGGAGACACAACATACTAAAACTTACGGGCTGCAGCTAAAGCCTCTGTGTACAGAATACATATGCATTTTATTTCTATCTTCTCCTTCACTCTATTCACTTTCTTATCTGTTGAACCAATGCTTATTGAAGGCCACCTCTGGGCCAGGCACTGTGCTGAGGTTTGAAGATTCAGGTGACTAGAAGACAATCACGGGCCCCTAGGAAGATGGGCACAGAAACTGGTTACGTGCTTACACACCAGGATTCCGGTTGGCACAGTCAGAAGAAGAGTGTTGCTATTTTGGCCTTTTACTATTTGATTTTGTCTTTCATTTTACTCTTGCCCAGCTTTCTTTTCCTCTCGAGGATGTCTTTTCTGTCCTTTCCCTACTTTTTGGTATTTATACAGCCCATTCCAGATGATCTTTTTTGTGGACTTTATACAATTAATGTTGGAGCCCCAACTACTAGACTCTGGATATTTAATCTTCCCCATCAGGCCCCACCTCCAGCTCAGGGAACAAGGCTTAGTTGTAACATTAGCCTAAGGAAAGTTGAATTAGACAGTCATTAGTTCCTCACGGCTCCCTATTCCCCTGCTCTCCGCAAAATTTAGGATCTCTTCCAAAGATACACAGGAACGATTTTTTTCTGTATTTTCTGAATTCTCTGCTCCACCTCCATTGGCACAGATACTAAAATAGATGTCTCCTGACTTCTTTCCTGCTGTCCCTAGAATTGTGGAATGTTGTTTTGAAATTCTTCTTTGGATTTTTATATCCAAATTTATGTCCCCAATTCCTAGCATACTGTCTGGTACATCATAGATGTCCAATAAAGATACATGAAAAGAAATGCATGGTGAAAAGAGGAGGGGGAAAAACAGTGGATCATTTTTGCATGAACAATGATGCTATATTTAAATTTAGGGGGTTACATGTCAGTTTCATCCCTAATTTATGGGGTGCTCATAAATATCTGTGGAGACAATATTGGTGTAACTCCTGCCCTGGGAATCCTTTTAGGATGGGTGTGCCTGCCTTTGTTTTATTCCCCTTGAGAAAAACTTGAGCCGAACTTTGGAGAGAGCTTTGCACATAAAATGAGAGTACAAGCGTGTGAACATGTGGCTGTGGGATTTTTGTTAATGTAGTCATTTCCTTCCAAATACTTGAAAAATATTTTTCTTTTATATTTTCCGTTCTATTGCCATTGCCTCTGTGCTTTCTTCTTATTTCACTTTTAAATTCTATAAACCGCCCAGTTCATGTGGACATGAATAATAAATGGAAGCCAGAGCTGGTGTCCAGACACTAGAAAAGCATAATTGCCCCGAGAACACAGTCGTGGTTTCTGGAAGAGCTGTTATCAGTGTCTGTGGAGCCCCGGATGTGTTTCAGCGTTGGACAAGGGAAAAGATTTATGAAACACCTATCGCCTCTTTCCCGGGAGGGAAAAGCCTTCTCTTTAGCACAATGACTTAGTGTGTGAGGCCATCCCAATCCTTAAGGGAAATGAAGAAAATTCTATCAGAAACCTATGCATGCTAAAAAATTCCTACTCAAAATAGGAAATGATTGATTTTTTTCCATACGTTCTTATCCAATTTCAATTTGAATTAATTTTGCAGGAGTCATTAACCGTCTCCACAAAATTTGCTGGGTTTGTTCCTAATGGTGGCTTTGGCACACCTGCAACCAGTGTGTGTCTTAATCTGTAAGAACCAAAATTAATTTCAGTGAAACAGCCAAATGGTCCTCAGGAGTCCTTACTCACATGTCTGGTTAGCATTCACCAGGGGCAGAAAACATTGCCTGAAAAGAGTAATAGAAATGTTTCAAAGGATCTTTTCTGAGTCCTCTCACTATTTTTTTTTTTTTTTTTTTTTTTTTTTTTTTTTTAGTTTGCAGGTGCAAAAATTCCATTTGTAATTCTTTAATTCCAAGGGCAATGGGTGTCTTGGGGTCTCAGAATTCAGGACAAGTGGCCAGCTGGGACACGATAATATGCTTGCAAGTCATGGCAGGTGCAGAAGGAGGGCAAGCAGTTAAAAGTTTGGCCCACTCTCCTTTTCTCTTTTTTTGTGCTTCCTTTTGCTCCTCCAGACGGGTGTACAATTACTCGAGCTGAATTCGTTATCTTCCAAAGCTGTGCTGCTGTACACCCAGGAAAAGGACTTGATTACTCAACCCATGTTTCCAGGAGCCTTATTTGGATTCTTTTGTGCAGCAGAAGCAAAAGTGTTGAGTGCACCCTCCGTCTGTTTTATAATTTGCCTACTGGGCACATTACTCTTGCTATCACTCTCATTTCAGTAGATGGTCTTTCCACTGAGGTTTTAGCATGTCTATATTTAGAAAACAATAAAAGATAGATCAGATGGAGAAATTAGTGAAGAGCAAAAGTGCAGTGAGGAGGAGAGAGAAGGGCAAGAAACAATCACAGATCCCTGCCCTTGACAGGAGCCACCCCGGCATGTAGACTTGCCTTCTTTCTTACCTTGCCAAGTATTCCACTGTATAATGTGGAGTCCTTAAGTGTGGAGATGAGGGGAGGAACAGTAGTCGAGGAAGACATAGCTCCAGTACTCCATGGCATGCTGAGAGTGAGCTTTGCCAGGGCAACACCAGACACAGTGTGGGAATTCGGGAATCAGTATGTCAGCTGCAAAAGGCATATCTCTCTGTCTGGCTATTATGACCACATACAATCTCCTTTGTTGGGCTTTGTCAGCACATAAGCTGCTGCTAAGGTTGATGACTTCTTTCTCCAGCGGGAGTGGTTTGTATGGCTTTTCTGCAAGCTGTTGCCAGAAGCTTAGGTGTGGGGATTCCTGAGGTGGATGTAACTAGAACAGACTCTGG
Source organism: Myotis myotis (assembly GCF_014108235.1). Taxonomy (NCBI): domain Eukaryota; kingdom Metazoa; phylum Chordata; class Mammalia; order Chiroptera; family Vespertilionidae; genus Myotis; species Myotis myotis. The sequence goes on from NW_023416390.1 coordinate 46,490,025, forward strand.
TTTGTCTCTACTCTAATATTGATGCTTTGAAAAGAGTAACAAGAAAAATGGGAGGAGGAGGAGGAGGAAAGGGAGGAAGGAGAGAAAAGAAAGAAAAGAAGGAAGGAAAAAAGAAAGGAAGGGAGGGAGGAAGGAAGGAAAGGGAAGGAAAGCCTGAAAGCAAGGAAGAAATGACATTGAGATGGGCTAGTTTCTTATTTAAATAGTTATAAAACTTCATCATCAATTATATAAAATAATAGGTTTATTTGATTATCTGTGGATTTGGTATAGTTTCTCTACTTTACATACCCTTTCATGCTTTATAGACTATGTGAACTTTTACTAATTTATTTATGTATGTATTTACTTATTCATTTTACACCTAGCATAGGGACATACCCAGCTGGGCACTTAAATAGATATAGGAGTTGCCATAGTTACTAACTTATATTAACAGTAGGATATGCATAGACATTTTCTTTGGTAGTTATATAAAAATGAAATAAATAAATATTTGGATATATATATACATATCTATAATAATAAAAGTGTAATATGCTAATTAGACCAGGTGGCCAAATGACCTTCTGAACGACATTCTGGATGACCTTCCGGACAAAGCCGGGGCTGCGAGGGCTGAGGCAGCCACCGCAGTTGTGAGGGTCGAGCCCCTTGCATGAATTTCATGCTTCGGGCCTCTAGTATATATATATATATATTATGTCTGTATAACCTTAAGAAGTTTAATTGAGCACACATCTCTTTTTTTAAATAATTCTTTATTGTTGAAAGTATTACATGTGTCTTCTTTTTTCCCCATTGACCCCCTCCAGCCTGTCCCCACCCCTTTGCCCCCTCTCCCCCCATCCCAGGCCTTCAGCATCCTATTGTCTATGTCCATGGGAGCACATATCACTTCATTGAGAAGTTCAAGGCCCATGACCATTTGAAGTTAAATGATTAAAAGAAAAACAATTGTGTGATGAAGTAACTACTGTCAAGTTGCAGCTGCCTTGTTAAACTTGGCCACACACTCACCCTATCTCAAGCATCAGATTCTGGTGTAATAAGAAGGTAACCCCAAATGTCCACCCATCTATTGCAAGAACATTACTTTTTTCCAACATCTGGTTCTTTTAGTTTCTAGGCAGAAAAATTTGGATGTAACTCTTAACTATTTCTCTCCAGGCCAGTTTCCTGGACTTACCTCGGGAAAGGAAGTGGCCACAAATTGTCTTAGCCTCGTGTCCTCCATACACACTAGCCCAAGCAAGATGTGGCTAGAAATCCAAAACTTTGAGTTCTAGTCCTGGCCCAGACACTCTTATTAGCTGTAGGTGAATTAACTTAATTTTTCTGGACCTCAGTTCCTCATGGTGTAGAGAAGTGTACAGTTTTCTCTGGATGCTTCAAAAGACTGTTTCATAGAGTAGCAAGTGACATATGGAAAGAGTCAGCCGGACTGATTAATTCCTCAGCAAATATTTATTTAGCATCTACTATACGCTAGGCACTGTTCTAGGTGCCAGAGATACTTCTCCTGTGAAGCTCACATTTTAATGGGGGTTGGGGCTGGGAGGAATTAATATTCGTCTGCAACCTTGTGCAAGTCATTGAGCCCCTCTAAGCTTGCTATGTTTCAACGATAAAATCAGCACTATGATAATATTTCAAGATTTGTTGTCAGAATTGAACACAACAGTATTTAAATCACCTATTATACAGTAGGGGCTTAATTAATGCTATGTAAATAATGCTATATAACAAGTGGGAAAATGCTTTTACAATTGTATAATGCTATCTCAATATGTGAATTATTATTTTCTCATCTCTATACTGTGGCTTTAAAGTCATAGGCTATTACAAATTTACACTGTAGAGTTCATCACTTTTCTCCTCTTTATTTCCTTAAAAGGGACTTCATTTATTAAAAAAAAATACTTTTGGAGTACCACAAAAGCATTAAATACTAGGCTGGCATGAGGATATGAAAATAAATGAGCCCTAGCAGGTTTGGCTCAGTGGATAGAGCATAGGCCTGCAGACTGAAGGGTCATGTGTTCTATTTCAAGGGCACGTACCTTGGTTGCAGGCTTGATCCCGGCCCTGGTCAGACACGTGTGGGAAACAGCCAATCGATGTCTCTCTCACATCAATATTTCTCTCTTTCTGTCTCTCCCCTTTTCTTCCTCTCTCTCTAAAAATCAATGGAAAAATATCCTCGGGTGAGGAGTAACCAAAAAAAAAAAAAAAAAAAAAAAAAAGAAGAAGAAAAGAAAGAAAGAAAGTAAGACTTTCAAGGCCTTACTTAGGATTATAATTGTAAATTCTTGGTTTCATCAGCATTCTCACTTTTGAAGTGCTATTCTTCTGGGGTTTATATTGATTATTAACTGTTTAAAAAGAAAGACAGGAAAACGGCCCTCTTTTTGACAAACAAGTTAAGCTAAGGTTTTACTGGAGAGATGGAAAGTTCTACCTGTAAGACCCCAGGCAATCTCACTCTATTTGAGATGAAACAGATGATAGAAGACATGCTTCCTGTAACTGTCTCAGAGGTAAATGTTCAATCTATCAGTATCCTTTGCAACAAGAGAAAATCAATCAAGTTATTTCCTGTATTCAGTCATGTGACTAGCATTGTACAGATATTTCTGTATATAAACTACATATTTCTGTATAGAGGATATAAATAAAAGAAAAACGGTATTTCAGGAGTTGTAGATCAGTATAAGATGTGGCGCCTGTCCTCAGGGCAGGAGGTGGAATGCATTTGTTAATTTACTCCTTCATTTATTCAAGAAAAAAGTCTGTTTAGTAACCATAGCCTTGAAGGAATTGCACCAAGAGCTGGATCTACATGAGGGAGAGCCAACAAAGTGAGAGAATATGTATTGAGCCCCTACTGAGTACCAGATGCTGTCTATTTCTTTATTTATACCATCTCAGTTTATTCTCCTAGCAACCCTAAAAATAAAAAAAGTAGTATCCTTTGACCTCAAAGGGTTAATTAGTATAAGACAGAACAATACACAGTGTGGGAAGCAATATCAGGAAGGAACCAGGGGTGGGCAAACTTTTTGACTCAAGGGCCACAATGGGTTCTTAAACTGGACCGGAGGGCCGGAACAAAAGCATGGATGGAGTGTTTGTGTGAACTAATATAAATTCAAAGTAAACATCATTACATGAAAGGGTACGGTCTTTTTTTTTTTTAGTTTTATTCACTTCAAACGGGCCGGATCCGGCCCGCGGGCCGTAGTTTGCCCACGGCTGGAATAGACCCAGAGCTGGTAAGCTCAGTAGCGGGCGGAATGGTTAGCTGTTCCCGGAGGATAGGAGCGGACTTCACAGAGGTGTGGCATTCTAATTTTTAAGGAGGGAGAAAATAGGTGAAAGACATCACTACTAGGCAGGCAGGGGTACAGAGAGCAGACAGAGAGAGAGAGAGGGATTGCTAGCACAGACTGTGTGTAAGTGCTGCAGGAGCTAGGGGAACTCCAGGCTCTCAGGGCACCAAGTTACCCCTCTTTTCCGAAACATTCACCTAGAGTTGTTGCCTCAACTGACAAGATTAATTTCCTTAAGATAACGACACAGGGACACAGATTTCTAGCCCAATTCATGCTGCACATGGGGCCTCTTTTATAACTCATTCTCCGTTTTATAAGGAAAATAGGTCCCTTTGCTCCATGCTCTGTTTTAGTCAGGAGCTGATCTTCTAACTGATGCCATTCTGGGTCTTCCTTGATTTGTTCTATGTTGATGACATTTAGGAATGAGAAGTGGGAAACAAACTGATCCTCTCTACTTCTCACTATCAAATGTTAATGCTAAAATGGTCTTCACAAAGCTTTCCTTCTTTCAGCTAGGAGGTATTATAAGATACAACTTAAACCCTAAGTGTGGAGCCAGATAGATATAATTTCACATCCTGCATCTGACTCTTATTAGCTGGATGATCTTGGGCATGGAATCTCTTCATCCAAATTTGGATCACAGGATTGAACCAAACTCTTAGTGGTCTAAATTTGGAGCCCATCAAAGAAAAATTCAGAAGATTCATTTACCCTTCTGTTCTTTGAATAAACAAAAATAACTCAGTGATCACACCTGAAGCATTAAAGCCAAAAAGAAAAGAAGTCCCAGGCTGGTTTCTGACTTGTTTGCTCTATTTTGCCTTAATTCAGCAAGCTAAACACCTGATGCTTGAGGAAATTCTTAGGGTTTGTTTTCTTTAAACAATAAATATTATATGCAGGCCCCACTGAGAATTAGAGGTTAGTGATTATATTCAGCTAATAGCTTTATTGAAATGGTTAAACTTGTAAATAGGTAGGAGGTTGAACTTTCAACCTACAATATTAATAACTAGAAGCCCAGTGCACAAAATTTGTGCACTTGGGGGGGGTGGGGGTTGGTCCCTCAGCCAAGCCTGCACCCTCTCCAATCTTGGACCCCTTGGCGGATGTCCAACTGCCAGTTTAGGCACGATCCCTGTGGACTGATGGCTCCCAACCACTCGCCTGCCTGCCTGCCTGATTGCCCCCTAACCACTCCCCTGCCATCCTGATCACACCTAACTGCTCCCCTGCTGGCCCAATCACCCCCAACTGCCCTCCCCTGGCAGCCTGATTGCCCCTAACTGCCCTGCCCTGCAGGCATGGATGCCGCCAACTGCCCTCCCCTGCAGGCCTGGTTCCCCCACAACTGCCCTCCCCTGCAAGCCTAGTCACCCCCAACTGCCCTCTCCTGCATGCTTGGTCCCCCCAACTGCCCTCCCCTGCTGGCCTGATTGCCCACAACTGCCCTCCCCTGCCAGCCATCTTGTGGTGGCCATCTTGTAACCACATGGGGGTGGCCATCTTGTGCGAGGGCATGATGATCAATTTGCATATTACCTCTTTATTATATAGGATAGTAGTAATAGTAATTTTACTATTATTAAAATTAATAGTAGTAATTTTCAGTATGCTTACTATATGCCAGGAACTATGTTAAGTACTGTATTATAAATTAATGCATTTAATCTTACAACCACCCTATGAGGTGGGCAGTATCATTATCTCTGTTTTAAGATAAGTAAATTGAGGCACAGAGAGGGATAGTGGCTTGCCAGGTTGGGAGAACCAGGATTTACCCTGAGGCTGTCTGCTTCAGAGTCTATGCCATGAATTGCTCTCCAGTTCTATAAGCCAACATCTTTTTTTTTTAATATATAATAATTTTTTAATTAGAGTTGACATACAATATTATATTAGGTCTAGGTGTACACCCCAGTGGTTAGACATTATATAACTTAGACATTACCAATAAAATCTCATACCCATCTGACACCATACATAGTTATTAGAATATTCTTGACTATATTCCCTATGCTGTACTTTACATCCCCATGACTATTCTGTAACAACCAATTTGTACTTCTTAATCCCTTCACTTTTTTCATCCCCCTAACCCCTCTCCCATCTGACAACTGTCAAAATATTCTCTGTATCTATGAGTCTGTTTCTGCTCTGCTTGTTTATTTTGATTTTTAGATATAATTGTTGATAGACATGTATTATTGCTATTTTATTGTTCATATTTTTAAAAATTTTTTCTTACTGTAAAGAAGACCCTTTAGCCTTTCATATAATACTGGTTTGATGGTGATGAACACCTTTAGCTTTTTCTTGCCTGGGTAGTTCTTTATATGTCCTTCAATTCTAAATGATAGCTTTGCAGGGCAGAGTAATCTTGGTTGTAGGTCCTGGCTTTTTATCACATTAAATATTTCTTGCCACTCCCTTCTTGCCTACAAAGTTTCTGTTGAAAAATCAACTGACAATTTTATGGACACTCCCTTGTTTCTTACTAACTGTTTTTTTCTTGCTGCTTTTAAGATTCTCTCTTTGTCTTTAACCTTTGACATTTTAATTATTATGTGCCTTGCTGTGGGCCTCTTTGGATTCATCTTGTTTGGGAATCTGCACTTTCTGAACTTGTATGTCTATTTCCTTCACCAGGTTAGGGAAGTTTTCTGTCATTATTTTCTGAAATAGATTTTCAACTTCTTGCTCTCTGTCTTTTCCTTCTGGCACCCTCTTAATGAGAATGTTGATACGCTTGAAGTTCCAGATTATCCTTACACTATCTTCATATTTTTTTATTCTTTTTTAATTTTTGCTGTTCTGATTAAGTTTTTTTTTTTTTGCTTCCTTATATTCCAAATCACTGATTTTATTCTCAGAATTATCTACTCTACTATTGATTCCCTGTAAATTATTCTGCATATCAATTAGTGTATACTTCATTTCTGACTGGTTCTTTTTTATGGTTTCTACGTCCTTTTTATGCTGTGAAAGTTCTCACTAAGTTCCATGAAGCTCTCACTAAATACCTTGAGCGCCCTTATAACCATTGTTTTGAACACTGTATCTGGTAGTTTGCTTGCCTCTATTTCACTTAGTTCTTTTTCTGGAGGTTTCTCCTGTGTTTTCAAATGGGACCTGTTCCTTTGTCTCTGCATTTTAGCTGTTTCCCTATGTTTGTTTCTATGTATTAGGTAGAGCTGCTGTGTGTCCTGGCTTGGTAGAGTGGCATTGTGTAGTAAGTGTCTTGTATGGCCCAGTGGCCCAAATCACTTAAGCTGGGCACTCCAGGTGCACCCTTGAGTAAGCTATGTACAATGTCCCATTGTAGTTTGGCCTTGACTGCTGTTGGCATCACTGAGAAGGATTGACCCCCAGTCCAATTGGCTTCGAGGACTGGCTGCAACTGTAGCAGAGAAGCTGCTGTGCAGGAGTCAACTCTATGGGATAAGATTTGGTGCTCACCAAGTCCACCCCTTGAATGTTTCACTCATGGAGGTGATAGGGTTGTAATCTAGCATGGTCTGAATCTGTCCACCAGGTGCACTGGTTCTGAGGTCTCCTGGGAGGTGCCATGTTAGCCACCTCCTGTGCCCTACCTGGGCCCACTTGGCATGAGATACAGAACAGATACCTGATATTTGTGCTGGCTTGGAGGTTTCCAAGAAAGGCCAAGCTATAAAGGAATGCTGGCTGTTGCTAGTTCCAGGCCTAGAGCCACTTAGCAAGAGGTATAGGGTACACAGAGGTCAGTGCTGCTTGTTTGAGAGATTTTAGGAAAGTCCAAAGCATGAGACAAGAGAGGCCAGCTGCATGAAAAAGCCACTGGAAATGGCTGGAAAGTAGGCCTGAAAGTTGGGTGGAGCCAAGTCTCAGGGAATCATTAGGGTGGCACAGTGTGAGTAGGGTTGATGGAGACTCAGACATGGTGCCTGCCTGTTGGCTCTGTGTATGTGTGTGTGTGTGTGTGGGAGTGGGGGGGAGGGCATCCTCAGAAAAGAAACAATGGCCTCTGCCAGCACTTTTGTCTAACAGAAAGCTGCTCTCCCAGCTCTCGTCCTGATGCCAGAGAATTCAGTTCCTTTCTGTAGTCCCTGGTTCCTTTCAAGCTGCTATCCCAGCACTAGAGCTCAAAGGGAGCGAGTCTGAATAAGTTTGTGTGTGGGCCCTTTAAGACTAACTGCCTGGGACTCCAGCAGCCTTCATGTCACTCAGCCACAATCCCTGCTGATTTATACAGCCAGAAGTAATAAGGACTTCTCTTCCTGGCTCTGGAACCCTGGGCTGGGAGGGTTGGTGTGGGACTAGGACCCTTCACTCCTCAGGAGTGACCTCCACCCGAGATATTCTTTCCAGTTTTAAACCATCACACGTGGTGTGGGACTGTTCTGCATCTCCAACCCTTCTACCAATCTCAATGTGACTTCTTCTTTACATCCTTAGTTGTAGGACTTCAGCTAGATTTCAGGCAGTTCTGAATGATGATTATTCTGTAGTTTAGTTGTAATTTTGATGTGGTTGTGGGAGAATGTGAGTACCACATTTACCTACATGGCCATCTTGACCAGAAGCCAAGCTGACTTCTTTAAAAAGAATTATAATAATAACGTTTTGTGTATTTTTATTATAAAAGTAAGTCATGGTAGGAATTTTTTGAAAATAGAGAAAGTGGTAAAGAAGCCAAAATTATTCATATTTTTATCACCCAGGGATAATGTTTACTAATACTTGGTTCTAGTTCCTTTTGGAAATTAAATTACATATATAATTCTCTTTTCAAGTAGCATAACATTGCATGTAATGTTTTAAATTTAATATTAAATTTTGAGCATTTTCCTACGTTAGTAAATGCTCTTATAAACCATAGATTTTAATGGCTGCAAATATTCCAGTTACCCAGAGGTACCATAATTTACTTTTAAATCCCATAATGTTGGACCATTAGGTTGTTTCTAATATTCCTGAGGCTTCTCTGTTGGTTTCTTGAGGATTCCTTAGCCTTGTTTTTTTAAGAGCTGCCTGGGATGTTTGAAGAACAGCTCTTCTATTCAAGGGAATTTGTCTACATCCCTCTCAACAAGTAAGAACATCCCTGAGCCATTGAAGACAGATGAAAATTTTTAAAATCTCTTAAGTGTCCAAATTTTCAGTGAGAATCCAGAATTTCATTCAATTAAAAAACACATGTAATTTTTCCTAGTTTTATAAATAAAACATTATTTTGTAAAGAAAGTAGAACATGCAAATAAGCAAACAAGAAAATAAAATCCTATATAATAAAAGGCTGATATGCAAATTGTCCCCTTGGGAGTTCGACCAACCAGGAGTTTGATCAACCAGGAGTTCGACCGTTTGTTATGATGTGCGATGACCACCAGGGGGTGGTGCGGAACAATGGAAGGCCCTGGCAAGCAGCCGGAAGGCCCCGATTGCCTGCCAGGCCTAGGGAGCCTACTGGTGCATGAATTTTTTGCACTGGGCCTCTAGTGTAAAATAATACCACTCAGGCCCTAGTCAGTTTGGCTCAGTGGATAGAGTATCGGCCTGCAGACAGAAGGGTCCTGGGTTCAATTCCTGTCAAGGGCACATACCTCGGTTGTGGGCTCCTCCCCGGTCCAGACCCTGGTCAGGGTGCATGCAGGAGGCAACCAATTTGATGTGTTTCTCTCACATCGATAGTTCTCTTTGTCTTTCCCTCTCTCTTCCACTCTCTCTACAAATAAATGGAAAAATATCCTTGGGTGAGGATTAACAATAAACTACATAATAAAATAATACCACTCAGCTTCACGAATATCTTTCCACACTATACACTACCTTGTTATCTTACTGTTTTACTCAACAACATATAACATCCTTTCACAATGGATCCATACATCAAATATTCATTTTGTATATCTTATATATTTTATAGTTTTGTCAACTAGAGACCCGGTGCACAGATTCGTGCACATTGAAAGGAAATTAATTAGAAGAAATATTTTAATATCGCTATTCGCTCTTTCTCTATAATAGAAGTGTCAACCAAATTCATGATTGACAATGACAGATAGAAACACATGCGTGCAATTGGCACCAGCAAAAGCTTTATATGTATCGTGCATGCGCAAGTCAACTTAACCTTTTATACATATATATTATATTTCAATAAAGCTGGGGGTGGGGGGAACACAGGTTTCAAATGGTAAATGATTTCTTTCCAATCCAAGTCCTGATTCCTATAATCAATCACATTTAACTCACTTATGTTTACATAAATACATATACAGCATTTTTCTTCCTTATTCATTTTGCCATACCTACCATGTACGAGTTGCTGCACTTTCAGAGAGGCAAAGGATTCTCCAATCACCAAGGACTCTGCCTTCTATTTGAGGAAACAAAAGCCATATTCTTGGGGAAAAGACAAATAAGATAAGGCTGTAAAAAAGTGACCCAAAGTGATGCTTCCAATTAGGGCATATGTGGGAGTAAGGAAATATCCAGGCCATTTTACAAACTCAAGCCCTTTATTCCATCTTTAACACAACCTATTGTGTTCATTTTTTCCTCTTACCCTCTAGCTCAAGTTGGTTGGAAAAGGGCATAGAGTTAGTTATTCCCATAGATAGTCTCCTAATCCAATGTTTGCCTCTAACTTTTAAGGAAATATGTCTATTTCACCCTCTTCCTAATTTATCCAGAAAGGAGAGTCTTATCAAATTGTATCAGAAGCTAAGCCTGTGTTTATTTTAAATGATTGTGTTTGAAATTAGTGAAGACAGGACTCTGGGCCACTCCAGTTTTCCCAGACAGACTTTATTAAATATGCAGTCTTATTTCCAGAGGAATTGTGAGCCTAGGTATCACTATACTAAAGTTACAGCAAGAGGTAAAAAGATCAGATGAAGTGTAATCATCTTGCTTTGTGATCAAACTAATGCTGAAAGAGTAAAAAAAAAAAAAAAGTTTATTTTGTAAGGTCTCTGAGGGAATAAGAAGTTTTTGTTATAATTCCTACAGCTCTCCCTATTTTAGAGCTTCAGGTTATTTCCAGAGCATCATTCTGAATACACTTTTATTATAATTACTTACCATAATTCCATCATATATTATTATTACTTTAAACAATCAATTATGTCTTAAAGAGATTTTTTTAATAACAACCCCAAAAAAGTATTTTATATCTCCCTGCAAAGTTGTCATTTCTGGTGCTCTTCTTCTTTCCTTTGTGTAATCCAGATTCCATGTGGTATCATCTTCCTTCTGCCTGATGGACTTTCTCTAATATCCTTTATAATGCAGATCTGCTAGTGAAACTCTTTTCAGTTTTTGTATACATGGAGACGGCTTTATTCAGCCTTTCACTTTGAAGGGTATTTCTGCTGGGTATAAAATTTCAGGATGACAGGTTTTTATGTGAATACTTTAAAGATGTTGCTTCACTGTCTTATGGCTCACATCTTGTTCTCAAGAGAAATTAACTGACCTACTATCATTATTTATGTAATATATATTTTTTTCTGGCTGCTTCTAAGATTTTTCTCTTTTCACTTGTTTTCAACAATTTGATTATGATTACTTTGGTGTAGTTCTCTTGTTTTTTGTGCTTGGGTTTGTTGAGCTTCTTGGATCTGTGGGTTTAGAATGTTAATCAGATTTGCAAAATTTTAGCTATTATATTTCTTCACAAATTTTTTTGTCCTCCCATCTCTTTCTTCTCTGTTATGAACTGAATTGCCATGCCCCACCCCAGTTTATAATTTAAAGCCCTAACTCACAATGTGACTATATTTGGAGATAGGGCCTTTAGGAAGGTAACTAAGGCTAAATGAGGTTATAAAAGTGAGGCCCTAATCCAATAGCATAGTGTCCTTATAAGAAGAGAAAGAGATACCAAAAATCAATCTCTCTCCACACACACGCACAGAGAAAAGATCAAATGAAACACAGTGAGAAGGTCGCTGTCTACAAGCCAAGAAGAGAGATCTCACCAAAAATCAACCCTGAAGGCACTTTGATCTTAGACTTCTCACCTCCAGAACTGTGAGAAAATAAATTTCTGTGGTTTAAGCCAGTAGTTTGTGGTATTTTGTTATGACAGCACTAGAAGACTAATTAATACAATAGTCCAGAGAGTTCTCATATTACCCACCCCACTCACCCCCTACCTCACATCTAATTCCCCCTATTATAAATTTCTTACATTAGTACCATATATTTGTTACAGTTAGTAAACCAATATTGACCCATTATAATTAGCTGAAGTCCATGTTTTATTCAGATTCATTTAGTCTTCCCTAATATCCTTTTTCAGGATCCTATCCAACACACCAGATTATATTTAGTTGTTATATTTCCTTAGGTTCCTCTTGGCTGTGACAGTTTCTCAGACTTTCCTTGGTTTTAATGACCCTGAAAGTTTTCAGTATAGTAATCCCCACTCATCTATAGGGGATACCTTCTAAGACCCCTGGTGGATGTCTGAAACCACAGATAGTACCAAATTATACATATATATATATATATATATATATATATATATATATTGTCTGAAACCACAGATAGTACCAAATTATACATATATATATATATATATATATATATATATTGTCTGAAACCACAGATAGTACCAAATTATACATATATATATATATATATATATATATATATATATTACATTTTTTCCTATTCATACATACCTATGAAAAGGTTTCATTTACAAATTAGGCACAGTAAGAGATTAGCACATTGGTGTTAACTAATAGTAAACTAGAACGATTATGACCATAGCTGATCAGATAACTGAAACAGTTACTGTGTAACAGGCGGGTAGCATACATGTCGAGGACATGTTGGACAAAGGGAATACTCATGTCCTGGGCAGGACAGAGCAGGAGAGATTAAGATTTCATCCCACTACTCAGAACAGTGCACAATTTAAAACTTATGAATTGTTTCAGGAATTTTATATTTAATATTTTGGGGCTGTAGCTGACCACAAGTAGCTGTAACCATGAAAACTGAAACTTCAGGTAAGGGGGAGGGGCTACTGTTCTGGTTAAGTGTGTTGTAGGTATAGGTGTATTGTAGGATGCCTCTTTATTGGATTTTATCTGATGTTGTTGTTGTGTGTGTGTGTGTGTTTTTTCATTATTAGACTAAGGTTATGAGTTTGGCCATACCAAAACAATACCCTTCTGAGCTCTAGTATTGGTAACCAGTATAGCACAAGGTTTTTCCACTGGGGCTACTGGGGACATAAATTATTCCTGGCTTTGTATAAAGCCTGAGGATTATCTGTCTACTCCTTTCCACTGGGCCTTCTCCCTTACTTGGGGACGCTCCTCATTCACATGTCTGGTTAATACTAATATGAGGACTGAAGAGGAACCCTAGTTTTCTGGAGTCCTCCCTCTCTCGGTGTGCAGCCCTCTCCTCTCTTGCCCTCTGCGCTGTGAATTCTGCCTCTCTGGGCCCCTCCAAATTCTCAGCTCTGGCTACCCGGCTCAAGGAGATTGCTGAGCTCTGTCTGGGTTTTCCTCCCTGCGCTCTAGCTTGAAAACTCTCTAAGCACTGAACTAGGGCAATCACAGGGCTCACCTCATTTATAACTTTTCTCTCAGGAATTACTTAGACTGAGGTTCCATGTGTCCAATGTCTGAAAACCATTACTTCATATTTTGTCTTGTTCCTAAATTTAAAGGAGACTAAATCCAGCTTTTCAGTATCACGGTCACATACTAAAGCCAAAGTTACTTTCTTTGTTTTATTGTGATAAAATATATGTAACATAAAACTTACATTTAACCATTTTTTTGTATAAAAATGTTTAAAGATTTATTCAAAAAATAGACAGTCCATCAATAAACTGTGATATAAGCACACACCAAGAACTATAACCATTTTAATGGTACAGTTCAGTGGCATGAAGTACATTCCCATTGTTGTACAACCATCACCACCATCTATCTCCACAAGTTTATTTATCATCCCAAACTGAAACCCTTTATCCATTAAATAACTTCCCATGTCCCCTTCTCCCCAGCCTCTAAATACCACCATTCAGCTCTCCGTCTCCATGTCTTTGATTGCTGTAGGTACCTCACATAAGTAGAATTATGCAATATCTGTCCTTCTGTGTCTGGTTTATTTCACTTAGCATAATATCCTCAAGGCTCCTTTGTGTTGCAGCATGTGTCAGATGTTTGTCCTTTTTAAGGCAGAACTGTGTTCTTTTATGGGTACATGCTACATTTTGATGATCCGTTTTTCTGTCAATGAACATTTAAGTTGTTTCTGCCTTTTGGCTATTATGACTATTGCTGCTATGAACATTGGTATATGTTATGGATTGAATTGTATCACCACAAAATTTATGTGTTAAAGCCCTAGCCCTCAGTGTAACTATATTTGGAGATAGGGCCTTTAGGCAGATAATTAAGATTAAATGGGGTCATAAGGATGAGGCCCTAATTTGATAAGACTGATGCCCCTAAAAGAAGAGAAAGAGACACCAGAGATCAATCTCTCTGTGCTCACAGAGGTTCCATGTGAGGACACAGCAAGAAGGCAGCTGTCTGTAAGCACCAGAAACCAACCCTGATGGCACCTTGATCTTGGCTTTCTCACCTCCAGTCCTGTGAGATAATAAATTTCTGTGGTTTAGGCCACCCAGTCTGCAGTATTTTTTTATGGCAGCTCGAGCTGACTAATACAGTGTATAGATCGATATCTGTTTGAATCCCCACTTTTCAATTCCAGAAGTGGAATTGATGGTAGTTCTACGGTTAGTTTTTTGAGGAATGGCTATATTGTTTTCTACTGTGCATAATTATTTTTTAATAATCGATTTCTCTGCCAGAAAGTAAGCACTTGGAGGACAGGTTAAGTCTCTTGTATACCTAGTGCATAACACATCATAAATGTTCAATAAATATGTAAATAAATATTAATTATTAGTAGTAATAAAAATTTGAGCCCTGGCCGGTTTGGCTCAGTGGATAGAGCGTCGGCCTGTGAACTGAGGGGTCTCAGGTTCGATTCTGGTCAAGGGCATGTGCCTTGGTTGTGGGCACATCCCCAGTGGGGGGTGTGCGGGAGGCGGCTGATCGATATTTCTCTCTCATCAATGTTTCTGACTCTCTATCCCTCTCCCTTCCTCTCTGTAAAAAGCCAATAAAATATATTTAAAAATAAAAATAAAAATAAAAAATAAATAAAAATTTGAGGCAGCAGTATATTGTAGAAAAAAACATGAAACTAGAATTTTTGTCATGCCTTTGCTACCAACTCACTTTGTGACATTGGATAAAATATTAAATCTCTCGGGGCCTCAGTGTCCTGATTTGAAGATGAAAGAATTATACTGAAAGATCTCACGGTCCTTTCAGCACTAATATTTCTTGGTTCTCTGATTCTAGGTGCTAGGATGCCTGATATCACTATCTGTGCAGAATTGAAAATACTACTGCCTGTCCACTTGCCTATTATTAGGGCTGAGACAAAACAGGGTACCAGATTAACCTTCCTAATGGGCTGAATTGGGTAGGCTCTTTCCCAGAATGACCAAGAGTAGAGGACACATCAACTATCAGGATAATAAGAGCAATATAGAATAATATAAGTTATCAAAACAAGAGTCATGTGCAAGGGCTCTAAGTAGGAGCCTCAGATACCAGGGAGAGGTCAGGAAATGATTACAAAGCTGAATGCTGATTGGTTTCATTATAGTGGCCACGATGAGTGCAGGGTCCCCAGAGGTCTGTGACAGAATTCTCTGTCTCTCAGCCTCCCAGATTATAAAATGGTAACGTTAATGGCTACTTTTTCTACCACTTAGGCTAGAGAGAATTGAAATAATAACTTCAAAAAGAAGCAGGCCTTACCTTTTTTTCTGGAAAAAAAAAATTAAATGTAAAATTCATTTGGGGCATAATGTAAAAATTAGTGAATTTTGGTAAAAAGCATATGGGAGTTCCTTCTATTATTCTGGTAACTTTTGTAAGTTTGGAATTATATCAAAATAAAAAGTTTCCAAGAAGAAGAGTGAAAACTTATTTTAAAAAGGAGAGTAAGACAGCCGCAGAATAGGACAGAAACCAGAGAGGACACACAGGAGCTTACCTACTTAAGTGTCCTTTACTTGCCCCTCTTCCTAGAGTAACCCTACTTCTCTAAGCAATAGAATTGCCATAATTTAAACCCACCCCTGTGTGGGAAAGGGGATATTTACTTCACACTGGAAAGAGTTTATACGGGAAATTTATCGATGGTTCCTGAGGAACTGTTTTTGTAGGTATAGATGAATGGCTTCTAGGACAAAGCCTCCAAATCATCTTATTATAGAGCTCTTTTGACATTGTCCCTGAGGCTACATGAAAGTACCAATGTATTAAAATCTAGAACTCTTATTTGACATTAACCATTCGAGTTCCACACTTTTAGGTTTATCAGCTTATCAGAAATCCTCTGATTTTTGGCTAAGTTAAGTCATTATTTTTACTTAATTTTGAAAATACTTTCTTGTACCCATAATAAAAAAACTCTCAGTAATAAGAAGATAACCAGATTAAAAAAAAAATAGGCAAAAGATTTAAATAGTTATCTCATGGAGGAAGAATATAACAAATAAGTGCTTGAAAAGATGTTCTATACTAATAGTCATTAGGGAAAGGCAAATTAAAATGGCAATGAAATTCTACTCCACAAGCACTAACATGGTTAAAGTAAAAAAGACCAACAATACCTAGTGTTGACAAGGATGTGGAATGACCACATTGTTTGAACACTGTGGGTGGGAATGCAAAATGGTACATCTACTTTGGAAAACAATTTTGCTGTTTCTTATAAAAATTAAATATACACTTACTATCAGATCCAAAAATCCCACTTCTCGGCATTTACCCAAGAGAAATGAAAACATATTTCACCCAAGGACTTGTATGTGAATGTTTGTAATAGCTCTATTAGTAATGGTCAAAAACTGGAAACACCCAAATGTTCATCAACTCGTGAATGAATAGGCAATGTGTGCTATGTTCATACAATGGAATAATACTCAGCATTAAAAAGGGATGTACTACTGATACACACAACAACATGGATGAATCCCCAAAGTGTTATGCTAAGTAAGAAAGCAGGCAGGCATGAAAGACCACACTTTGTGCTTCTATTTATGTAACATTCTAGAAAAGTCAAAACTAGAGTTACTGGAAGCAGATCCGTGGTTGCCTGGTGCCAAAGATAGAAAAAAAATTGCAAAGAGGCAGTTCAGCTTGATGGAAATGCACTATACCTTAATTGTGAGGTTAGTTAATAAATGTATGTACTTATGAAAATTCATTGATTGTACACTTGAATTTTTTGAATTTTATTATATGTCGATTAAACCTCAATAATATTGAGTTTTTTACATTTAATTTAAAAAATTATTTTAATTAAATTTATTGGGATAACATTGGTTAATAACATTATGTAAGTTTCAAGTATACAACTTTATAATACAACATCTCTATACTCCATTGTGTGCTCGCTACCCAAACTTTAGTCTCCTTCTGTCACCGTATATCTGACCCCCTTTACCTGCTTCACTCTATCTCTCAACCCCCTTCCCCTCTGGTCACCAACATTCTGTTGTCTGTATCTGTGAGTTTGTTTCTTTTGTTATTCACTTGCTGCTTTTTGTTTTACATCCCACAAATGAGTGAAATCATATGGTTCTTGTCCTTTTCCATCTGATTTATTTCACTTGGCATGGAACTCTAGAGATTCATTCATATTGTCGCAAATGGCAATATTTCATCTTTTTAGGCCTGAGTAATATTCTATGGTATCACATCTTCTTTATCCAATCATTGGTCAAAGGACACTTAACATTGTTTCTATGTCTTGTCTATTGTGAATAATGATGCAATGAACATAGGAGTATATATATCTTTACAAATGTTTTCAAATTTTTTAGGTAGATACCCTTCACAAGAGGGATTGCTGGATCATGGGGTAGCTCTCCTCTTAATTTTTTGAGGACTCTCCATAGTGTTTCCATAGTGGCTACACCAATTCACATTCCCACCAAAATTGTTTATAAGAGTTCCCTTTCTCCATATCCTCTCCAACACTAGTAATTATTTCTTGTCTTGTTGATAATAGCTACTCTAACAGGTGTGAGGTAGTATCTCGTGGTTTTCATTTGTATTTCCCTTCTAGCTAGTGAAGTTGAGCATCTTTTCACACATCTGTTGGCCATCTATATATATGTCTTCCTTGGAAAAGTATTAAACTTTAAAATTAAGTTATTCATTTTTAATTGCTACAATATTTTCATCCCTGTGGATATCAATGTTAGGACCATAGTAACTGCTATTAGAAATTAGTAATAAATAACATCAGTTGATAAATGTTTAATATGGGACACTCAGAATGACTTAAATTGCCAACTTAACTTTTTCCAGGATAAGTTAAAAATAAAAGACTGGAGGTGGTTAACATGATGGAGTTTGCTTCGACAGAAGGCTGCTATGGTGCTTTACTTAATCTGAAATGGAAAGGTGACAAATATGGGAGTCATTTTAGTTCAGATGTATCAAATCTACTTATTATTCTAGAGCAAATATTAGTGGGTTGAATGAATCTCAAGCTGTAGACATTTCTCAGGTCTATTTTTAAATTCAAACTGGCTCTTTCCCAGAAAGAAGAGAAACAGAAATTTACTGGCAATAAAGCCTTTTACCTTTTTTCGTTGAATTTTCTGAGACTTTAAAAAAACTGAAAAATCAGAACAGATGGAACATTATGAAGAGACATTGCAAAACAGACTACTTTTCAGAGTACTTAGGAGAAAATAACATGCTGAAAAAGACCTTGTCTTTTTAAAAACTCAGTTGAGCAGAGACAAAGTATCAGATGTAGTAAATATTTGCTTTTCTTTGAAGGAACTGAAAACAATAAAAACCCAGTCACATTAAATTGTTCTCAAGTTGGTCTGAAAGGCACCAGTCCAAAGGATTTCCATCTGAAAAAGTTTGTAGAATTCTTTTTAGCAATCAGATTGTTGTGTGGTTTGGGTAAAGCTTGAGAAAATTGATTAAAATGTTGCTTATTGACATTCACTCTCTCTTTTTCCTAACCAGAAAACTGTCTTTTAGATGTCAGGAACTTAAATTTTAAACAGTGTAAACTCTCCAAGAAGAACAGGGTAGCAGAGAAAATTTTAGATGTGGCAGCCATGTTTTGTGGTCACAAAGATTCTATAATCTCCACTTGCAGGCAGCTGAATGAGTATTAGAGCAGTTAGCTGTCTCTTTGCAACACGTAAAGCGTGTGAGATGGCCTATACAAGGGTCAGGGGAGACTGGAGGGCTCCAAGTGTTAGCTCTCGTTTCCAGTTCACCATGATTCATTCATCATAGACTTGCTACCAAACCATTGAGGCTGAGACAGTGTAAGGGAACATGTTACAGCAGCCGGTGAAACAGACCAAAAAACCGTCAGGCCCAGGAAAAGTACTGGAGAGGAGGTTTGCAAATGCAGCAGTGAGGCTTTGCCAAGACAATACAGTTGGTTTGTTGGTTTTGTGTGTTTTTTTAGTGTCACACTTGACAAATCCTTCCTGAGTTTCAAAGGGAAGAGACAAATAATATCCAGCTTGTTATCAATAAAGGCAAGCAGGTTGTAAAGGGCTTAAATGCCATTTGAAGGGCTTACATACCAGAATAAAATATAGCGGGAACATGGCAAGCTCTCCTAAGGTAAGAAAAAAATAAAGAAAAAGAAGTGCAGCGAAAACAATAAAAGCATAATCTTCCTTGAAGGGAAGTGAGAGAACATTTCCTTGGCTGAAGATCCAGTGTGAATCAAAGAGAAAAAAAATCACACTTGATAAGGCCAGCCTTCCATACTAAAGAGATTATCAAGAGGCCTTTAGAGGAGTGATTTGGAGTGCTGGTCTTTTGACACCTGAAGCTGTTTACCAAGCTTAAAGAAATTGGCCAAAGTCTCCAAAATGCTTTCAAAAGCACTTCATTATGATTCTCTTTATTTCAGGAAAATCAAATAGATGCCTTAGATGAGGGGTGACTAAAAAGCATAAACGTAGTATTGTGACAAATCCAAAATGTTTGGAAACCATTGTGTCTGTGCTTGAGTGTTTGGAATAGCAGGATTTTACAGAAATGGCCATCTAAAAGTGGATGGTCAGTCCTGGCTGCAAAGTGCTGCCTGGATGAACATGGTTATCTAGGAAACCCATCCTAGACCTCTCTGAGCTCCAGAAACCAGCGTGGTTTAATGATGTCACTTCCTCTAAGAGGGTGTAAGTGATATATTGCTTTAATCATTTGACAAGCTTGCCTCCTCCAGGGACAGAGTGAGATTCATTCCAAATCTATTCCAGGACCTGGATCTGCGATCCGGAATCTCAAGAATACTGGGAATTGGACCTGGGCTCTCATGGGGGAGGACTTCTTAAGGGAATTCTTTTTTCTTCTTGGCTAAAGAGATACTCAGGAGGAAATGTTTCTTCTTTTTCTGCATTGGATGAATAGATCATCTGTCTTCTATCATATTCAACAAATATTTTTCTCAGCACCTACTATGTTCCAGGCTGGGGCTAAAGTAGCTAATGAGAGAGACACTCATGGAATTTACATTCTAGTGGAGGAATCTCAAAATAAACAAATACATAACTCTTTGACTTATAGATTGTAAATGAGCTCTGACAAAAATAAACAGAATGTTGAGAGAGTGAATAAAAATGTCTCTAACGTGATTATAAGTCCCTTTCGTTAGAGTGGTCAGGTTGCATAGAGCCATGTTTTTTGTTTTTGTTTTTTTGTTTTTGTTTTGTTTTTAAATATATTTTATTGATTTTTTACAGAGAGGAAGGGAGAGGGATAGAGAGAAACATCAATGAGCGAGAAACATCGATCATCCGCCCCCTGCATGCCCCCTATTGGGGATGTGCCCGCAGCCAAGGTACATGCCCTTGACCGGAATTGAACCTGAGACCCTTGAGTCTGCAGGCCGACGCTCTATCCACTGAGCCAAACCGGTTAGGGCAGAGCCATGTTTTTATGGATAAGAAAGAGCTAGCCATATGGAAACAACAACAGGGAATGAGAGTATGTTTCAGACAGAGAACAGCAAGTGCAAAAGCCATAAAGTAGAGAAAAAGGGGTGGTCTGATAAGTCAAGGGAAGAATGAGATAGAAGATGAGGCTGGAGAGTTAAGAAATTAGGATTTTATTCTGAGAGCTCTGGGAAACCATTGATGGCCTTCAAGCAAGAGAAAAATTTATATTTTAGTAAGATCACTTGGACTGTTTTAAGGAAGCTGCATTGGAAGGGAACAGAACGGAAGCAGTGAGAGCAGTAGGAGTTGCAAGGTGGTAGAAATTTGTCCCAAGGATATCTATTTATCCCACTCAAAAGTGGGATCCACATCCCTTCCTCTTGACTCTGGGGACTTCTAGTAATACAGTAACCATAGAAATGCCCCTAGGACTTCTGAACTAAGACCATAAAAGGCCATGCAGCTTCTGCCTTGTCTGCCAGGACATTGCAAGATCACTGTGTAAGAAGTCCACCTACCCTGAGGCTGCCCTGCCGGGGAGGAGCCTGGGCCACGAGAAGGGTCCAGGTGTAAATGTTCCAGCCAACAGCCCCAGCCGAGGTCCCAGCTGACCACCAACATCAATCATCAGATGTGTGAATAAAGATGTCTCCAGACAATTCCAGCCTCCCAATGTGAAGTCACCCCCCCCACCCCTGTCTTTGAGTCTTCCTGAGGCTCCAAGATATCTTGGAGTAGAGCTACGTCATTCCTGCTGTGCCCTGTCCTAATTCCTGACCTATTAAGATTTGAAGTGGTTTGTCACACAGCAATAGTAACTTGAACACTGGGTGAGGAGCATCTTTGAGGGGAAAAACTAAGAGATGCCAATGAAAGCTGAGGGCATGCCAGTGAAACAATCAAGTAGAAATATCAAGTAGTCAGTGGCCCATGTAAGTGTAAACAGAAAGCTGGGCTGGAGATACGCGATTGACAAACTGCATATGGATTCTATTTACATTCCTGGGACTGGGTGAGTTCACCTAGGACAGGAGGTGGGCAGAGAAGAGGAACTGGTTCAAGACCTCTTTCTGAGAAGTTCAGTAGTTAGCAGTAGGAAAGAGGAGGAAGAGCCAGAAGAGAAAATTGAGACAGAGTGCCCAGAGAGACAAGGGGAAAAAAAAGAGTGAAAATAGTTTTCACAAAAGCTGAGAGAGAAAATTATTTCTAGAACAAAGGGAGGGGTCAGCTTAGTGGAAAACTACTGAGATCTAAAAAGATAAGAGAAAAAAAATGGTCATTAGGTTCTGCAGCAGAGAGATCACTTGTGACCTTGAAAAAGAGTGAGTTCAGTGGGAGTGGACGGGGCAGAAACATAATGGGGTTTTGATCTCTGAGAGAATGAAGAACAGTTTATTATTTCAGAAAAAGTCGGATCAGCATGCCATATGCAGCTAGCTTAAGTGCTACTGAAACTGCACAATTTACCTGCCTAGAGAAATAGCATAATGTAGAAAACAGCATACATTTTTGGCATCAGAACTGGGTTGAAATAGCTATGGGCAAATTATTTAAATTCATTGAGTTTCAGTTTCTTCATCTGTGAAATGAGGATAATGATCCTTCTTCATAAGGTTGTTAAACAGGAGATAACATATTAGCACAATGCTAGGCATAAAGAAGTTTGCTCAGTGCTCACTCATTGAAAACTCACTGAGTGCCTGCTGTGTGCCAGGCGCTGCGCTGAGTGCCCGGGATACAAGGGTGAAAGTCTCAGTCTGTGATCTCCAGAGAGCTACAGGCTAGTGAGGAGATAAGTCTACAAACAGTTGCAGTAGAGCAAGATCATCCTGTCAGTAGGACTGTGAGGACGGAGAAGAAAATGTGAAGTGTGTTTGAGTGAGTGAAAGAAAGCTTTACAGAGGGAATAGCATTTCATCTATGACTTGAAGGCATGGGGTGGGTTTGTCAGGTAGACAAGCTGGGGAGGGTATTCGGAGCCGAGAGAACATCATGAACAAAGGCTCAGAGGTGGGACTCAACATAGCCGGTTCTGAAACTGTAGATAGCAGCGTGTTACTGAATATAACCTGTGCAGGATAAGAGAGGTGGTGGATAGAAGGTGGTGAGTTATGAGGCCAACCTGGTAAGAAGGAAGAGGAGGATGAAGAGCCTCATTTATCATTTAGGGAAGTTTAGATTTTATCCTGAAGGAATAAGGAGCCACTGCAGTACTTGGCATAAGGCAGTGACAAAAGCATTCTTATGTGTGGAAGATGGACCAAGAGTTTCCCTAGCTTTGTAAAATGCCCTGACCTTTGCATTTTAAAAAATGGTGCCTTTGACTAATGCTGGACGTGTGCCATAATTTGTTTTTCCATTTGTGACAGTGGGCTATTCTCATTCCCTTGTACAGAGCAACTCATGAACCAATTAGACAGAATAGAGAATCCAGAAAGGGACTATACCAGAGGAAAGACAATTAGCTTTCTATTCTTTGTATAAGAATGATGTCAATGCCATAAAAAGCAGTGAATAAAGAACATGTAGCAAAAATAAATAAATAAAAGTAGGGAAAAAGTATTAAAGAGATGTAATAAATTTAATATTGATATGCTGACATTATCTAAATTTTGTGATATTTGTGGCATTTGTAGTTTTATAAATTTGTGATTTGATATGCTTTCTTTTTCATTCTAAACTCATTTTTTTTTTTTGGAGTGGCTTAAACAACACAAATTTATTATCTTACAGTTTTATGGTCCAGAAGTCCAAAATGGGCCTCCCTGGGGCCCAGATCAAAGGTGCTGGCAGAGCTGCATGCCTCTCTGGGAGCCCTAGGGAGAATCCATTTGCTTGCCCTTTCCAGCTTTTAACAGGTGCCCACATTCTGTGGCTGCTCACTCTCTTCCTCAGTCTTCAAAGCCAGCAAGTTGGGCCAAGTCTTTTTCATGCTGTCTGTCTGTCTGACCTTCTCTTCTGACTTCCCAAAGTCATTTTTTGTACCTACTTTTGTATCACTGATTTTACATTCTTTTTTTCTTTTTTTGAACAAGAGACTTTGTTTGTTTGTTTTTTAAGGGCGTTTTGTTGATTTCAGAGAGGAAGCGAGAGGGAGAGAGAGATAGAAACATTAGTGATGAGAGAGAATCATTGATCAGCTGCCTCCTGCATGCCCCACACTGGGGATCGAGACTGCAACCTGAACGTGTACCCTGACCAGGAATTGAACTGTGACCTCCTGGTTCAAAGGTCGACGCTCAACCGCTGAACCAGGCCAGCTATGCTACATTCTTTTTCTTAAAGAAGATTTTAAAAATTGAATATGCTTTAGAGTCCACAAAATCTATACAAACCATTGAAAGCTGCATTATGCTTTATTGGTTTCCCTAGGCCTGCCTACAACGTTGTAGATAGTCCTTTTATTAAACTCTTCTCTAGTTTTCAGTTTAAGCATGCCATCTGCTTCCAGAACCATGACTGATACAATATTCATGTTAGCTATACACTTTGTCCATCACTTATACATTATATTCTTTTGTATGTATGAAGAAATTCTCACTAATAAAAAGGATATATGAGATATCCTTATATCTATATCTATTTACCTATCTGCTATGTGCATATATATACATACACATATCTAGAATGTTTGTGTATAGATTATTTTTTTTAAATATATTTTATTGATTTTTTACAGAGAGGAAGGGAGAGAGATAGAGAGTCAGAAACATCGATGAGAGAGAAACATCGATCAGCTGCCTCCTGCACATCTCCCACCGGAGATGTGCCCGCAACCCAGGTACATGCCCCCGACCGGAATCGAACCTGGGACCCCTCAGTCCTCAAGCCGATGCTCCATCCACTGAGCCAAACCGGTTTTGGCTTGTGTATAGATTATTTATATTAATAATTGTAACAATGCTCCATGGATGGGGACAGGAGAACAAGGAACAGAGATTAGATGAGTAATTACTATCATTTTACTCCTCTTTTTTATTGTTGAATACTTTTCATGTTATGTATTTATTTCTCAAATTAAATTTTGGGGTCATTTTTGTTCAAATTAATCCACTAGGTACTTTTTGAGGCGGTGGGGGGGGACAAAATGTAGAGTTGAGTTTCATTCACGGTTAATCTATGTGTGTGGTTCTTTTTCAATGTTCTTTGTCCATCCAAAGTTTTCCTGTGCTCAGAAAATTTCTGGGACTGATGACCAGGCCCTAAAGAATAGAATAGCCTAATGTTGCCCATTAAGTAATGGGGATAAAAGTAACACTTCACTTTATTCAGATCTACCTTTGTTATAAAATATTCTCAGAGGTATTTTCTATTAAGAAAGATTACATTACTAGAGGACCATTTCTATGTTTATTCATTTTTGAGGCTCTCCCTAGAGTTCCACAGTAATTTTCAGGCATAACTTGAAAAGCCTAAATTATTTCTGACACATCTCCCCAGCCATACAGCTGGCCCTTTTATGAAGCAGGAACACATATCCTGGGACCCTGGAAATGCAAAATCTATCCCACCCCCATCCAGCTGCTTGAGGCCAAACCCGGATTCCCAGGCAGGGAAATTTGCCAGGAGTGGGGTCTGCAGTCCTGAATGACTCCCCAGCAAGAATTTCCCTCACAATCTCCACGCATCTAGGAGACTAGAAAGATGTTTAGAATCATCCTAAAGGAGGAAAATCTGTTGGGTGGGAGCCCATTGGACATCCAAGCCCCTCACTGCAGATTAGTCTGCCTCTTGGCCTGCTGGGATAGAGGCCCTGGAACCAGGGAGTCAGCTGAGGTTTGGGATGTTCTGCTCAGGAAGGAAGGAAAGAGGTTCCTTTTGCTATGTAAACATATCCCCAAAAACCCAGAAAAGAAAGAGTGGAGAAATATGGCCTTCAAAGTTGAACCTGTTTTTTGTTGCTTTGTGCTGTGTGTTGTTGTTTTTTGTTATTGTTCCTTACTACCTTCTGCCAGCAATTTGTCTGCCCTAGTCACCAAATGCCTCCGGAAAGATAAGGATTTCTGGAATATGGTAGCTGATAGTACTTTATTTGGGGTGTTTCTTCCCTACACAAATGATTTCATCATGGCCAGGGTGGTTTTTACCCTCCACCAATCAAAATACTTTGCATTCTCCATCTGCCTTATTGTAATTCTTTCAATAAGACAAAGACTTTTATTCCACAATTAGAGATAAGATAGACTTCCCTAGGAAGTGGAGTATATAAATACACAGGAGGTGGTTATGGGATCCCCTTAGGAAAATCTCTTACATCAGGACCTGAGGAGTTCCATTTGCTCATTGTAAGAATTCTTCTTCTCATGGGAAGCAGATGGGATTACCAGGCTGCTACATTTGTCTATTGTTCTTAAGGCACATGTGAATCTCTTTGTCCTTTCTCAGAGGATAGGCTTTATATCTTGTCAAGGGACAAGAACATCTGTAGATCCCTACTTGTTTAGGAATCATGCTGGCTCCTTATAAATATATCTATAATAATAAAAGCATAATATGCTAATTAGACCGGACAGTCAAACGACCTTCCGGACATCATTCCGGACATCCTTCTGGACAAAGCCGCAGCAATGGGGGCCGAGGCAGAGGTGGTTAGGGGTTATCAGGCAGGCAGGCAGAGTGGTTAGGGGCGATCAGGTGGGCAGGCAGAGTGGTTAGGGGCGATCAGGCAGGCAGGTGAGCGATTAGGGGCAATCAGGCAGGCGAGCAGTTAGGGGCGATCAGGCAGGCAGGCAGAGGCAGTTAGGGGTGATCAGGCAGGCAGGTGAGCGATTAGGGGCAATCAGACAAGCAGGCAAAGGGGTTGGGGCAATGAGGCAGGCAGGCAGAGTGGTTAGGGGTGATCAGGCAGGCCAGAGGTTAGGAGCCAGCAGTCCTAGATTGCGAGAGGGTGCAGGCCTGGCTGAGGGACAATCCCCCGCCCCTCCTGTGCACAAATTTTGTGCACTGGGCCTCTAGTAGATATATAAAAGCCTAGGTGACTGGATGACCAGAAAACTGGCCAGTAGCTATGATGCACACTGATCACCAGGGGGCAGACGCTCAGTGCAGGAACTGCCCCCTGGTGGTCAGTGCACTCCCACAGGGGGAGGGCCGCTCAGCTGACAGATGGGTGCCAGCTGCCAGGCTCATGGCTGGTGAGCATAGTTGCGGTGGCACAAGCCTCTCCCGTGGACACTCTCCCTGCACACCTGAGCGGTGGCAGCGGCGGCAGGCGCAGCAGGGGTGGGATGAGCGGGAGCGGTGCAGCACCCAGCCCAGGCTCGGGCTGCTCCCCAGCTGCCTGCCACTTCACGCACTACTACATCCCTCGGGGGATGTTGGACTGCCAGTTTTGGCCGATCCCCACAGGCCACGCCAAGAGACCCCACCAGTGCACAAATCTGTACACTGGGCCTCTAGTGTTTCTATAAAATAAAACAAAGAAACCTGTCTCGGTGACTCAAATGAAATAAGAGAATTGTAATTGGAAGACCCCAAGGGTCTTTAAGTTGTGCCTTGAAGGAAGAAATACAAAGCTCAACACTATGGCTCCCACCCTTTACTGTCACTTTGGATGGCTTGCAAAGACTTGGCTATAAGTGAACAGGCCAAATTCCACCAAAGAGCTACCAATTTCTGGGCCTGAACCATTATGATGACAAGAATCTCAACTTCAAAAAGTCAGGAGGGCCCTAGCCCATTTGGCTCAGTGGATAGCATGTAAGCCTGCAGACTGAAGGGTCCCAGGTTCGATTCCAGTCAAGAGCATGTACCTTGGTTTCAGGTTCCTCCCCGGCCCGGGCCCTGGTTGGGGCTCGTGCAGGAGGCAGCCAATCACTGTGTTTCTCTCACATCGATAGTTCTCTCTGTCTTTCCCTCTCTCTTTCTCTCTCTAAAAATCAATGGAAAAATATCCTTGAGTGAGGATTAAAAAAATAAATAAATAAATAAAGTCAGGAGGCTGGACAGAGTATAGGTAATGCCAAAAACTGATTTTTTAAAATACCTGATATTTTTTAATTTTTTTAGCCTTTATTCTTATTGAGGTTTACTTGACTTACAATAAATACAGGTTATTGAAGTGTACAATTTTGATAAGTTTTGACATATGTATATACCCAATCAAGATAGTTTAAACAGCCCAACCCATGTGTCCTAGTGGTTGAGCATCGACCTATGAACCAGGAGGTCACGGTTCAATTCCCTGTCAGGACACATGCCTGGATGGTGGGCTTGATCCCAGTGTGGCAGGCGGGGTGGGGGGGTGTAGGAAGTAGCTGATCAATGATTCTCTCTCACCATTGATGTTTCTATCTCTCTCTTCCTCCCTCTCTGAAATAAATAAAAAAATATTATATTTTTTTTTTAAAAAAAAGGCTTGTGTGCAAGTAGGAGGCAATAGCTGAATCAATTCTGGTAAGATGCAAAGGACAACATTTTACAGAGGCAGCCGTGCCAGGGCTCCTCGCAGTCCCGCCCAGTGTCTGTTGTTGGGAATATTAGTAGCTCCTTGAGGTAGTAGAGGTAGAGTCTCCCTGAACCAGTTTACAATGCAACTTTGTGAATTTCCTGGCCACGTTGCCTCCAACACAATGTGTAGCATCGTTCCCTAGCCCTCGTGGAGACTGCGTGTGTTCTAATATCCTTTAATTCAGGGGTTAGCAAACCTTTTCTGTAAAAACATAGTTAATCCCTATGGACTGAATTGTGTTCCCCTCAAAGTTCATAGGTTAAAGCCCTAACCCCCAGTGTGATGATATTTGGAAATAGGGTGTTGGAAGGTAATTAGGTTTAGATGAGGTCATGAGGGTGAAGACTAAATTAAGGCCCTTGTCAGAGGAGATACAAGAGAGCTTACTACCCCTCTTTCTCTGCCATGTGAGGACACAGCAAGAAGGCAGCTGTCTGCAACCCAAAGAGAGAACGACCTAAGAAACTGGACATGCTGGCACCTTGATCTTGGAAGTTTAGTCTCCAGAAGTGTAAAAAAAAATAAATTTCTGTTGTTTAAGCCTCTCAGTCAATGGTATTTTGTTATGGCAGCCTAAGCTGACTAAGACATTAGTAAATATTTTAGGCTGTGTAGCTATTCAGTTCTGCCACTTACCAGGACAGCAGCTATAGACAATATGTAAACAAGTGAGCATTTTATTTCTGGACACTGAAAGCTGAATTTCATGTAATTTTTCATGGATCATTATCTTTTGTGTTTGTTTATTTATTTATTTATCTATTTACCCAGCTATTTAAAAATGTAACAATTATTCTTAGCTTCCAGGCTATACAAAACTAAGTGTCAGGTCACATTTGCTGACCTCTGCAAGAACATTCCTTTGTGCTCAAACCACCTACTGTTGCTTACTCATTTGCAACTAAAAATCCTAACTAACGCATTTTAGTCTATGTCTGTTTCAAGAGCAGCTGATTCTTAAGCTTCTAAGATAGACAAACACCCATCCTGCTTTTCTTCAACTGCCAGAAAGGAATTTTCTACATAAACCCCCATGGGTCACCTGCTGCAATTTTTAGCAACTCCTTGCACTGTGTATTATATTCCCAGAGACTTCTCATGAGGATGGATTTTAAATCGTTTTTTATTTTCTTTGCCCATAGATTACCCTGCTCTGGAGAGCTCCTGCTCACCTGAGTGAGCTATTTGTTTTGTTGTCACCTGAACCACGTGACTGTGGATAGACACAGCTCAGGAGCCATAGCCGTAGCTCAGCCTTCCTCTAGCTGACAGGAAAGATATGTGAAGTGAGACACACAGAGATGGCCGTAAAATAAAGTCGGCTGCAAGATGAAAGCAGGTCATTCCCTGGACTCATTTGTAAGGTAGATTTAGGAAACTACCACACCATTCTGGAAGCTCGAACTGACCAAAGGCACTGACATTGAGAGTCTGCCCCTTTTATGCCAGGTACTTTCCTAAAGACCCAGACTCTGTGTGCATTTTCTAATAGAGTGCCTCGCCTAATAAAAATATGATGCTTAGCAATAACAATGGATTACAACTATAGTTAGCCAATGCAAAACTGTACAAAAATGCACTGGAAAATATGATTGACACAACTGGCAATTCCTCTTGTCCTTTACTGATAGTATCAGCTGGTCTTATTCTGCTGTGAGAAGAGTCTCATCAGTCTGAGGGGATTGGGTTTGTCAGGGCAACAATGAGGAAGCAGAGGCTTAGAAAAGGAAGGCCTCTCTCTGCCTTCCCCTCAGTCACAAGTCTGGAGTTTATAGAATTCCTGCCTGCGCTAGGGTCTCCCTCTACCTTTGAATATTGGGCCTTCAATTTTACTTTTGAAATGATAATAATCCTATATAATAAAAGGCTAATATGCAAATCAACCAAACGGCAGAATGGCTGCTCACAATGATGTGCACTGACCACCAGGGTACAGTCGCTCAATGCAGGAGCTATTCCCTGATTGTCAGTGCGCTCCCACAGGGGGAGCGCTGCTCATCCAGAAGCCCTGAGCCGGGCTCACGGCTGGCGAGCACAGTGGAGGTGGCAGGGCCTAAGCCATCAGGTGGACATCCCCTGAGGGCTCCCGGCCTGTGAGAGGGTGCAGGCCGGGCTGAGGGACCCCCCCACCCCCCTGAGTGCACCAGGCCTCTAGTTAAGTCATAAGAAGAGAAAGCAAGTCTGTATTTAGGGGTTGCGGTGGGGGGTGGAGGGGTGGGGGGAGGTGGAGGGAGCTGGAAGAAGGTACTTAAGAATGAGAGGAAAAGTCTACTTTCCAACCACAGACAGTGGTAACTTCATGTTGATGGCATGTACCCTTGATCTGATGGGATAAGAAGGGTGCCGGGGTCCAACCCCAGCAGGTCCAGGGGTCCCCAAAGGTGTGGACGGAGTTGGCGAAGGAGGAATGACACGGAGACAGTGTTCAGTTGATCAGCAGCCTAGCCAGGATCTCCGGCCAAGTTCTGGTCTGGATCTCCAGAGAGGTTCTGCTTCGGATCTCTAGCCAGGTTCTGTGTCCATGTTCTCTTGCTAGGTTCTCCAGGTTCTCCAGCCAGGTTCTGTAGCCATGTTCCCTCGCTAGGTTCTCCAGCCAGGTTCTGTCCAGGTTCTCCAGCCAAGTTCAGTCACCAGGTTCTAGTCAGGTTCTCTTGCCAATTTCTGTAGTCAGGTTCAGTCCAGGATCTTTTGCCATGTTCTCTCGCTAGGTTCTGTCTCTAGATTCTGTGTAGGTTCTGTGTCGAGGTTCTGAGTGTAGGTTCTGTCTTCTTAGTTCTGTCTTGTTACATCTGTATTTATACCAGTTGATTCCAATCCTATCAATCTCTATTCCAAAGGTTAGGGCGTTTCTTATCTCCATTCCAGGGAATAAAGATTATGTAGCTTAAGCATGATTGTTCGTAGTTAAAGTGATTAATTACCCACCTGGCACTTAGTTAAGAGGTTTTATTCCCTCCCTAACTTCAGGGGAAAATCCCTACCTGGGGAAACAACCTTTCTCAGAGAGGTGACCTTGGTTAAAACACATAGTGCCAAGAAGGTGAGCAAACATATTAAGAACAGTATGCTATATATGCCAGGTCCCTTGAAACAGCAAGCATGGACCGGCTCCCGGCAGAAGGGCACTTAACCTCTGTGGTCTTCCTCCCCGAAACCATAATCCCAGTCTGATCATGAGAAAACATCAGACAAATCTCATCTGAGGAACATTCTACAAAATACCAGACCAGTACTTCCCTAAAGGTCATCAAAACAAGGAAAGGCTGAGGAACTGTGAGAGCCAAAAAGAGCTCAAGGAGATATGACAATTCAATATAATGTAGTGTCCTGGATGGGAAAGGACATTAGGGGTGAACTGAGGAAATGTGAATAAATTATGGACTTTGATTTTTAAGACTATATCAATATTAGTTCATTAATTGCAAGAAATGTACTAATGTAAGATGTTAGGGAAAACTGACATGGGTATATGGGAACCCTGTACCACACAATAATTCTGCAAACCTAACACTGTTTTAAAAAAAAAAGCCCAGCCCGGCCAGCATGGCTCAGAGGCTGTGCATCAACCTATGAACCAGGGAGTCCTTGGTTAGATTCCCGATTCTCGCGAGGGGCACCAGGTTGCGGGCTCGATCCCCAGTAGGGGGAGGCAGCCAATCAACGATTCTCTCTCATCATTGATGTTTCTATCTCTCTCTTCCTCTCTGAATTTAAATTTTTTTTAAAGTTTATTCAAAGGAAAGAACTAGACCTTTTGCTAGACTTATTCCCAGCCTCCCCACCCCACCCCCACACTCCCAGAAAGAGACAGCAATCGCTGTCTGCACTGAGCTCACCCTGCAGCTCATTATCTGAGGCTGGGTAATAGAGATGCAAACGATCAGCCAAACATTTTTTTAACTGAGTGTAGACAAAAACCGGAATTGAAGCAGTGTACATAAAAGAATAACTTCCCCAAGCATTTTGTTATTTGTCAGTGTGAATAGACCATAATCTGTGAAAACTCCAAGATGGAATCCGACCTTTTATTTTTAACAAAACCAATGAACTCAGTGGTTGCCTGCAATAACTACAATCATTGCCTATAGACAGCACCTCTTCCAAATTAGGGAACATTCCTTGAAGTTCTCATTAAATTCACATTACTGTTTTGGGGTTGATATCCTGGGAGCTATGATTGTTCAATCATATACGAGTTGAGTTCTTATATGAAGCAGAAGCATTGTGTAGACACTGAAATGTATTCGGCAGAGTAGGTTTGTTATTCGGTACAAATATCTCCTTTGGGGATTGTACTAGAGAAAGCCTCTCTGATTACTGCTCCAGGGCTGTGTTTTTAGCAGTAATCATTCCCCTTAAGACAACCTCACAGAGGTCACTCTTAAACGGAGAGAACTGATGATGGATTGTCTTGTCACTGCCCTTCACCATCGGTCACAGTCCAAGCCGGCCATGGGAAAAGGAGGAGCCTCTTGCTTTGCCTTTTTTTTTTTTTTTTTTTTTTTTAGCTGTAAAACAAGTGAGGGACTTGGAAGCCCTTTCTGCTGCCTTCAGGTCCTATGTGCAGAGTCTGGGGCTGCCTTGACAGAAGCAGCTGCCCCGTGTCATTTTAATGCTCGTCTTGACCTTTCTGCTCTTCATGTGATTTGAGTTATGATTCTGCACCTTTCTCTCGCCTTTCTTTGCGTTCACAGTTTAGATGTATTAAAGAAAGAGGAGAAAGGTCTAGGACTGGATTTTAACATTCTCAGCTTTGCCATTACATCACTCTGTTACTTGGGCAGAGCATTTTGGCTTTCTGTGCCTCAGTTTCCTAAGCTATAAAATTGGGTTCATAATATGTACCCCAATTATTTCAATATTACTTTGAGGATCAATGATCATAACAGATGTCACCTTTTTTAAAGTTTAAAATGCTAGACAATGTTATATTTAAATACTAAAAAGTACTCAAAATATCAAAGTGCCCATCAAGCCCCTAAAAACAGCCGTTTACTTGTGACCAAGGTGTCAGAGATACAATTTGGTCACAAGTTTCACACAGCAGAAGTGAATTCTGGCTGATTTAAGGAAAAACAACAACGATGATGATATATCTCTATATTAAAGGGAGCATGAGAGAAAGATATTTTTGGGACATTATTGAGTAACCCCTATAAATACCAGGCTTGACAATGGGTAAGAATAAGGAAGTTGCTAGGACCATGACCAAAACTATGTACCAACACTGATGTTGCTGCTGATGCCACCTACCCCATCCCCGCCCCTGCAAAAACAAACAAACAAGCAAGCAAACAAACAAAACATTCTCTGCAATATGCAGTTGACCATTAAACAGTACAGGAACTAGGGACACTCTCCCACCCCATGCAGTCAAAGATCCACATATAACTTTTGATTCCCAGAAAACTTACATAGCCTATTGTTGCCTAGAAGCCTTACCAATAACATAAAGTTGATTAAGACATATTTTGTATATTATATACATTGTATATGGTATTCTTACAATAAAGTAAGCTAGAGAAAATAAAGTGTTATTAAGAAAATTATAAGCAAGAGAAAATACATTTACAGTATTTATTGAAAAAAATTCACATGTAAGTGAACCCACACAGTTCCAACCTGTATTTTTCAAGAGTCAATTGTATATTTCTTTGAATCACTTATTCAAAGTCTAAAATAGGTATTTCTCATTGGCTTTGCACACACTGTGACCCAATCTTCCTTTAAGGAAACTGGGAAATGAGAATCTAACATTTTCAGCTTTGAAAGTGAGAAGCAGGCACTATCTCCCACCAAGGCTCATAAACTAGCATTCATTTCACAAACATGGGAAAGGGGTCCAGAAGCTGAGTAGTACCTCAATATGTTTTTGGAGAGTTCATGGTAATTTCAGATTCATTTAAGGGAAATTAAGTTAGGAATACATTTGGTTGGGCTTAGTGGGATAAATGTACGTGGTCAGTAGTCATTTATGTGAATAGCTAAGTTATTGCTGGTCACCCCATCCTTCAATTGGCCAACTTACCTGCTGCTGTGACCTGCAGGTGCAGGACCATTGATGGTACATTGGATAATATGAGGATGGTCAATTAAAAAAAATATTTAAGATTAGTCACTGCACAACATAACTTGAAATGCCCTGAAATATTACAGCCCACAGATGAAATAAGATAACATGCCTAGAAATTTATATGGCTTATCAATAATGAGTTGGGAAACTGAAAGAAGCAGCTTTTCTAAATTATCAATATAAAACATATTGATCAACCATGCTGGATAAAAAATTTTCTCAGTTGTCAATACAGAAAATGATCTTATAAATTACTGTCATAAGAAAGAGGTAATCAGCCCAAATTGTGTAAGCTTCAGGCCCATATAAACCAGAGTTGCAGTCTTTGGAATACAGATGCACTGAGGCCCATCTCAATCTTCCAAGTGGTTACAGTCTAGTAGTCAGACAGACAAGAAAAACAAGCAGTTCAACATAGTGTTAACAAATGCAACAATATGAAATCAACTGACCATTTAGGGGAAAATGGATCTTGCTAGACTGGCTAGTTTATAAGCAAGAGAAATTTATTTCTCACAGTTCTGGAGGCTGGGTTCAAGATCAGGGTGCCAACATGTTTGGGTTCTGGTGAGGGCCCTCTTCTGGGTTGCAGACTGCTGACTTCTCATAGTATCCTCACATGTTACAAATAGAATGCTCTGGTCATCTTCTTTAAGGGCACTAATCCCATTCATGAGGGCAGCACCCTTTTGACTTGATTAACTCCCAAAGACCCGACCTCCTAATGGTATCACATTGCAGGTTATGATTTTTAACATATGAATTTTGGGGGAGACAAAAACATTTAATCCATTTCAACAACAAGTAACCTGTTCCCAAACCATTTCTACAATTCCCCCACACCAGCTGAGTGTTTTACAATTCCATTCAGTTTTGATACTAACTACCCAGAGTTTGTGCAGACCCCATAGGCTAAGAGCTCAGTCCAGCAAGAGTGTCTCCACTTCAGACACCATTTGCAAGTCCCAGGTCCTCAGGCTGCCTGCACTTGGCTATATTGAACAAACTCAAAAGGAGTCTCTGGAGGCTTTGCTAGAAAAAAACAACAAAGACTTATCCGAGGGTCTTAAGGTTTTCGAACAGAAACATAATTAGGCAATACCAGAGTGTTGTTGTTTTTTAATATATTTTTATTGATTTCAGAGAGGAAGGGAGAGGGAAAGAGAGATAGAAACATCAATGATGAGAGAGAATCATTGATGGCTGCCTCCTGTGTGCCTCCTACTGGGGATTGAGCCTGCAACTCAGGCATGTGTCCTTGGCTGGAGTCAATGCTTCCCTGCCTCCCCGCTCCCGTTTTGTAGTTCTCTGGACCAATGGAGACAAACTGCTCACTTCATGAAGTGTTAAATGGAGTTTATTTGTATCACCTAAATTGTCTTCTTTAATCGTGAGGAGGTCCTGAATGAGTCACCCCAAGATGTGCCTCTGTGATATACAGATTGTTTTGAGCTAAAGGCAACTTTTGCCTCAGGCTCAAAAGAAACTCTGCCCTTCTCACCTTAACTACCTGGAAGAATTTGAATTGGAGGCCTTGCCTATAAGAGATTATCAAAGATAACTTCTGATGACCTGTCAGTGTACTAAGAAACATCCAAACCTGTAGAGAATTTTTATGAGTTTATTTGAGCCAAACTGATGACAATTGTAGGGCAGCAAACTCTCAATGATTGAGAAAGGGCTCCAGAGAATGAAGTTTTACTGCTTATTTTATACAAAGGAGGAGACATGGGGGTGGGTAAAATCCACTATTGGTAGATTAGGAGGTGGGGGGAAGCAAAGCAAGGGGGAGGAGAGGGTTCTTTGGGATTGGATAAAAAGTAAAACAGATAGACACATAC
Source organism: Myotis myotis (assembly GCF_014108235.1). Taxonomy (NCBI): domain Eukaryota; kingdom Metazoa; phylum Chordata; class Mammalia; order Chiroptera; family Vespertilionidae; genus Myotis; species Myotis myotis. Next base: position 46,525,774 of record NW_023416390.1, read on the forward strand.
TTTTACTTTGGTGGGTAATGACAGTTAACAGTTCACGTTCACAGCACATAGAGATGGTGTTTGGGCAAGAAGATAACAATGAGGGGTGCTGTGGTCTCCTGGTAGGAGACTGTGCCCTGAGGGGTGTGGAAAAAAGGGATTGCTCCAACATTCCAAAGTATGTTATCATAGAGGCAAACGACAATAGTCAGGCTCAGTTAGGGTAAAGATGGGCCTTTCTTGAAGAAGATACCAGCCTAGGACGTGACTACCCACCCTGACTCATTTTTAGTTAGGAATTTTTATGTTGAAACCATCCTGTATAGTTACTTTCTGTGTTTCAGTTTATAAGGTCTGACATGCAGGCCTCCCCGAGCTTGTCAGGCTTAGTATGTGAGCCCTTTTTCACCCACAAACCTATCTATTGGGCAGGGCAAACTTCTCTTTACTAAAGGTCTGCTCTTCTTATCATCCTGCAATGACCTTTAGAAGCCCCCAAGGTCAGGATGTCTCATCCCTATGACAGGATGTCTTACATACCCAGGTTCCCTTTCTTTTTCCTTTTTTATAGATTTCATTTCATTTTATTTTTATTTTTTATAATCCTCACCTGAGGATATTTTTCCATTGATTTTTACAGAGAGTGGGAGAGAGAGGGTGAGAGAGAGAAACACTGATGTGAGAGAGACACATCAATTGGTTGCCTCCTACATGCCTCCAACCAGGGCTGGGAACCTGCAATAGAGGAATGTGCCCTTGACCAGAATCAAACCTAGGAACCTTCAGTCCACAGGCCAATGCTCTATCCACTGAGCCAAACCAGCTAGGGTCCCATGTTCTCTTTCTATCTCTGAACCGCTCATGCATGTGGGTTCCCATACATATGTATGTATTAAATTTGGTTATTTTCTCTTACTAATCTGTCTCATGTCTATTTGATTATTAGACCAACCAAAAAGAACCTGAGGGTAAAGGAATGTTTATTCCTCCCCCACAATCATTTTCAACATTATAAAGGATAAAACTCAGGAACAGCCGAATATAAGAGAGGCATAGGAAAATATATTGGAGGTGGGGTGAGGGTTGGTGCAGAGCTTCCATGCCCTTGTCAACATAAGATATATTCAAACATGCCTTGCTGGCATGGCTCAGTGGTTGAGTGTTGACCTATGAACCAGGAGGTCACAGTTCAATTCCTGGTCAGGGCACATGCCCAAGTTGCAGGCTCAATCTCCAGTGTGAGATGTGCAGGAGGCAGCCAATCAATGATTCTCTCTCATCATTGATGTTTCTCTCTCTCTCTCTCCCTCTCCCTTCCTCTCTGAAATAAAATAAAAATATATTTAAAAAAATAAATATTCAAACCTGTAGATAATTTTTGTGAGTTTATTTGAGCCAAACTGACTACAATTGCTGGGAAGCAAAATCTCAACAGATTGAGATAATGCTCCAGAAAATAGCAGTTCTGCACCCTACGTTACAATCAAAATAGATTAGGGAGTCGGGAGAAAGTAAAGTAGGTAGGAAGAGAGTCTTTGGGATTGGATAAAAAGTAAAATGGTTGACACATACTTCTTTTACATAGATGGGTACAGGATAGTTAACAGACAAGAATTAATAACAATGAGGGGTCTGCAGAGAGGTGCCTGTGCTTTGAGGGGTCTGGAAAAAGGAAAATTACTTTGTTATTACAAAAATATGTTTAACAGGAATGTTATCCTAGATTCAAAAAGATAACAGACAGGCTTACTTAAGGTGAAGATTGACCTTGGTTAGGGAAAAATACAACCTTAGGATATGACTGCCCTCCATGACCTGATGTTATTTAAAAAGTTTTCATGTCAGATCATCTATGCGGTTACTTTAGGTCTCTGAGTTTGTAAGACAACCACACAGGTCTCCCCTAACCTTGTCAGGTTTAGCATGTGGCCCCTTTTCATCCGCACCCTCTCTGGGTACACCACCTTCCCAGCACACCATTGTCACCAACCCAGAAGCTTCCTGAATCTCATTGTTCTCGAGTTTTTATTAAAGTTTCATTACATAGGCATGGATGATTAAATCATTGACCACTGGTGATGGAATTCATTCTCCAGTCCCCCTTCCTTTCCTGGGAGAGGGTGTTAAAAGTTCCAACTCTCTAACCACTTGCTTGGTCTTTCGGTGAGCAGCTCCCATCCTGAAACTATCAAGGGGTCCTATTCTGAGTCACCTCATTAGCATAAATTCAAATAAGTTTTAAAGTGGCTCCTTAGGGATAACTAAAGACACTCCTATAACTCAGGAAATTTCAAAGGTTTTAGGAGCTCTGTGCCAGGAACTGGGGGGAAAAAGACCAAATATATATTTTTATTATACCACAATCCAACACCATTAATTTGATTAGTAAAGCTAGGATGTTAGACAATGTAACAGACTTTTCTGAGTCAGGTACCCAAAACATTCCCCAAAGTTACTTTCCCAAAATTTCCTTTAGAAATTATTTTCAGTTACTTGGCCCAAGATATAATGATTCTTCCATTTTTGCTTTTGTACCATAAATAGTAGGAACAAATTATGAAGAATATGAAAAAGACTTGTTATATGTTATCATGAAAATTGAAGTTGTGTGTGGTGGATTGCTATTTGGATTATACATATTTTTTTAAAAACTATATGCTATTCAGCATTAAACATATAATGTGAATGTGAAGTATGAAGTTGCTGTCCCATGAATGTAAAATAGAAGCAATGGAGTCTCTGATTGTCTTTAAAGTTCCTCCCAGTTTGTCACCTCTTTCATTTTAATGAATTCCTAACATTCATGAAATCATTGGCTTCAGGCCCTTACTTGGATGCTTCATCTCCTTTCTATGGCTTCTGTTATTGGAGAAATTGGGGCATTCTCTTCCCCACTGGTTACTGGGTGTGGGATCCTTACAATATTTTGAGAAAAAGAATTTACACATGGGAGAATGTGTTATTTTTTCAAACATATTTTTTATTGATTTCAGAGAGGAAGGGAGGGAGAGAGAGAGAGATACTAACATCAATGATGAGAATCATTGATTGGCTGCCTCCTGCACACCCCCCAACTGGGGGTCAACCCCGCAACCTGAGCATGTGCCCTGACAGAGAATCAGACCATGATCTCCTGGTTCATAGGTTGATGCTCAACCACTGAGCCACACCAGCTGGGCGATGATTGACTTTTATTTGTGTGGAATTACATCCCTGGGTTTCCAAAGTCCCATTCCAGTCATAGGAGAAGTGTAGCCGAGGTTTCAGTAAAGCTAAGGCGAAGCCAGTGTCCAGAGTTTCTGTTCCATGTGCAGCCGGGTCCAAATCAGCACCAGGCTAGCTCAGTCCATTAGTCCATTGTATGTGGTGGTCCACGTGGCCCACGGTGAATGCAGGAGAGCTCACTCTGAGCAATGAGTCTCAAGAGAATAAGAGGAACCAAGAGCACGAGAGCACAAGAGAGCGAACATCTTTGTTTAGGAGATTAAATATTCTAAATCTTCATGCCCTCGCCGTGGTCACACCCACTCCAGCCAATGACCTGTTCCCAGGTGTGACTGACAGACAAGTACCTTCCTGGCATCACCCCAACTTACTGCACATGCATCCATCCTCCTTCCTGTCCAGTACCTTCCCTCAGTAATCTGCAGCGAATAGACCAGCGGTTCGGTTCCCAGAGGAGAGTACAGCTTTAGCTTCCTGGTGAAGCTGCCCAAATGACATGCCTGTGATATTTGGCCTTCCTTTTGCTGCTTTCTTGTTATTAATAAGTAGTTTAATTACAACAGTATCACTTCCAATGATAGGGGGGACTTGGAGTCTGATAGATAGAGCACCTGAATTAATCTGAAAAGTAATCATATTATTTTAAATCTTAGAACACATATACTTACGTGCATAGGGGGTTAAGTTTCTTATGTATGAATAGGGGGTTAAGTTTTTCTTTTTTTTCTTTTTTTAATTAATTGTTCATAAGTTTATAATGGTCTTTATTATCCATGAATGAGTGAGATCATGTGGTATTTTTCCTTCATTGACTGGCTTATTTCACTTAGCATAATGCTCTCCAGTTCCATCTATGCCGTTGCAAATGGTAAGAGTTCCTTCTTTTTTACAGCAGCATAGTATTCCATCGTGTAGATGTACCACAGTTTTCTAATCCATTCATCTACTGATGGGCACTTAGGCTGTTTCCAGATCTTAGCTATGGTGAATTGTGCTGCTATGAACATAGGGGTGCATATATCCTTTCTGATTGGTGTTTCGGGAGTTAAGTTTTTCTTAAAGTTTTTTTTCAAGGCCTGTGTGAAGCAATTAAGGAGGTGACTCAGCTATGAACCCAACAAGCAGAACCAATAAGCAGGGTCAGGCCAACTCACCAGAAGTCAAAACATCATCTCAGCAACATCATCTCATCGTCTGATAACTAAGGATGGTAGCTGAACGTCTGCACGTAGCCGCATTCCTCACCCAACCCCCTTCCCGCCTATGCCCTCGCCTCGAAAAACCTGTTTCCCTGACTACTTATATTGCACGGGGTCTCACCTTCCCCTTACTATTGTCATGGGGGGGAAGGGGGATGCAAAAGCCTGCAAAAAGCCTGGGAACTGGGAACAAAAACTTAGTGCCCTATATAAGAGAAAGCCCTGCTGCAATCAGCACTCAGCTTTGGGAACAAATTCCCCTGAGCCACAGCACCAATGCTCCTGCAATAAAATGCATTTTCTGAATCTTCTGAGTGCCTGGTTGTATGTCTTCCCGCCGCCTGGACATTTTGCCATAACACCAAGGGGAAATCAGTTTCAACTGATATCAGTGTTATTCATAGCACCATTTTTGAAAATATAAACCAAATGAGGTGTACAGACTACCTATACCAGTGATGGCGAACCTATGACACGCGTGTCAGAGGTGACACACGAACTCATTTTTTGGTTGATTTTTCTTTGTTAAATGGCATTTAAATATATAAAATAAATATCAAAAATATAAGTCTTTGTTTTACTATAGTTGCAAATATCAAAAAATTTCTATATGTGACATGGCACCAGAGTTAAGTTAGGGTTTTTCAAAATGCTGACACGCCCAGCTCAAAAGGTTCGCCATCACTGACCTATACCTATAATTTTTTCATGGTATAACTTCTTTTTAAATGGTTCTATTCTGGTAAGAAGTGTTTAAAATGTTTCAACTAAACAAAAAGTTTCTTAGAAGGTGCAGGTTGGCCAGAGCAGATTGTTAAACTGCAGGTTTTAGCAACAAAGTCACTTAAGCTAATTGAGAAGTGAAGGAATAAGTTAACTGAGTGAATTAATAACTTGGTTGCTAGAGTAAATTTTTTCTGATTGAAAGTCAACAATGAGCCCTAACCGGTTTGGCTCAGTGGATAGAGCGTCGGCCTGCGGACTGAAAGGTCCCAGGTTCAATTCCAGTCAAGGGCATGTACCTTGGTTGCAGGCACATCCCCAGTAGGGAGTGTTCAGGAGGCAGCTGATGGATATTTCTCTCTCACCTAACTATATCACTGGAAAAAAGTCAATAAAATATATTTAAAAAAAAAAAGTCAACAATGAAGTGAGTCATAGACTTTGGATAGTGGTAGGGAAAAAAGGAAGAGAATGAAGTGGTTTAGATCATACCACCCCAAAATGTACCACTTTGGCATGTGGATTATTTTGAGCTGAAGGGCATGAAGACCCAGCAGATTCAGGAAAAGCTCTTTACTACCCCCCTTACCTGCCTAAAAGAAAGTATTTGTAGGGGAAATCTACATTTATAAAGGAAACTCCCATTAGAAAGGGTGCTTGGATTGGAAGAGAGTTGCTACAGGAGATAACTTTTTTTCACCTGAGAGACATATCTGCATAACAAGGCATCTTTTACTTACCACACATTTCCGCCCATAACTTGCTTCCCTCACCTAGAAACCTCAAACCCCTATCTCTTTCCTTAGCTCAGGATGGTATAAATCTCAATTGTGTGGCTGCCTGTGAGTCTTACTATCTTTATGTGGCTCCCGTGCATACAGATGTAATTAAAATTGTTTTTCCCCCTCCTGTTAATCTATTTTATGTCCACTTAGTTCTTAGACCAGCCATAGAACCTAGAAGGGTAGAAGTTAAATTTTTTCCTTCTCCAGAAGAACATGATTTTTTTCTGAACAGGAAGAAGAAAAGGCAAAGAAAAGAGATATTAGAGAAAGATTGATGCCATTAAAGACATGGAAGTCATACTATTCAAAATTCTGAATTAACATACACAGAAGGAGAAACCTTATAATGTCTACTATGAATTTTAAAAAGTGATTTATTCATAGTATGCCGTAGGTCTGAAAACTTTAACAATTCTGAAGAATAGAAGAGAAAAAAAATTAAGATGTTGTTAAGGACTGGCTGTTAGTAACATAGGTAAGAACAAACGTATTTATCCAAACTTGTTTAATTACTTTTAAAGTTTGCTTGAGTTTGTATAGATTTTGTTTACACATTTGTAATCAGTGTTGTAGCTCAGTAAAATGGTTAAGAATATAGCCTTTAAAGACAGACAAGGCTAGATTCTAATTAAGACTGGCAAGTTAAATTCTCCGAATCTCAGTTTCTTCCTTTGCAAAAGCAGAATAATAATTGATACTGGCTTGCTAAGAAGTTAAATAACGGAAAGCCTTGACAATGTCTGGTGAGTCATGATACCCAAAGAAGAATTGGTTTATGCTTGAGCCTTTGAACAAGGAACCATTATCAAGCAGCTCTCTGTATGACTGTCGGAGTATAGCTGTCCCTTTGTCCCATGAAGTGCCATGGAATCATAGAAAGTCTAGAGGTCACCTCATTCATTCTACCCATCAATGAGTGCATCTGCTCTACAATATCCATTACGTGCACCTGAACATGTCTTTCTTTGGAGAAATCACTACTTACTATGGTTCCTATCTTGCTTTAGAATGGGTCTATTAGGAAATTTTACCTTATATTCAGCCAAAATCTGCCTTTCACTTCTACTCTTAGGTCTTTGTTCTGCCACAGTCTCCTCCTTATTTCAAGTCCATGAATGGGCCCTGTCCCTGCTGCCATAGGCCTTCCCTTTCCCAGGCTCTTTTCCCCCAGTCCCTCTTCTGCATGTTGGGGTCCATGAATAGGAGAAAAAGCCTCGTGGGGTGCATCCCTTTAAGCATAGCAACTTGAAGAGAGGATCTTTTGCAAATTTTTGTTTAGGGTCAGGATAGAGGGCATATTTTAAACTGGCACAATGACTGTTCACATTATCAATCATTTGCTACATAATAAAATCAGAACAGAGCTTCTCTCTCCTCTGAGAAAATGTCAACGGAAGAGGGTGGAGATTCCTCTTGCCAATGGCTATAGAAATCAAAGAATGTTGGGATCTTCAGCTAAGTAGGGCCTAATCAGGAGCATAGGAAAATAGAGCAGAAGTCGGTCACTTGGTTACTCAGAGAGTGAGAAAATACTTGATGAGAGACCTGTTTTCTCTCTCTCTCTCCCTTCGTCCCTCTCTCTGCCCCCTACCCTTACTCTCTCTTTGTTTTATGCATGCAGAAAGTGTCTTTTGGAAGACAAAAGAATCAAGAATTAGAGCACATGAGGGCTTGGGTTTCCAAATAATTTAACCTTGTCTTCCTTTACAGCCCTCTGGTGTCTGTATTTTTCAGGGTCTGATTTTAATAAAAATAGCTACCATTTATCAACCACTTACTATGAAAAATGGAATTGTTCCAAGCAATTGAGCATATTAACTCAATCCTCAAAGCAACCATTAGGGAAGAGACTATTATTATCATGATTTTATAGGTGAAATAAATAGGGAAGGGGATGGTTAAGTATCCTGCACAAACACACATAGCTAATAAGGAGCCAAATGAAACTTCAATCTCAGGCTGTCCAACTCCAGAACCTGAATTCTGTCCATTACACAGAATGCTCTGCCTCCTTAAAAGAGAATGGATTGGTTTTTTTTTCTAAATTCTAGCCTAAAAGAGTTACCAAATAATAGATATATCATTTGCAAATATCTTCTCCCATTCAGTATGTTGTCTTTTTGTTTTGTTGAGGATTTTCTTCACTATACAAAACTTTTTAGTTTGATGTAGTCCCTTTTGTTTATTTTTGTTGTTGCTGCCCTTGCCTAAGGAGACATAGCCAAAAAGACATTACTAAGAGCGATGTCAAAGAGTTTACTGCCTATGTTTTCTTTTAGGAGTTTTATGGTTTCAGGTCTTACATTCAAGTCTTTAATTCATTTTGAATTTATTTTTGTATATGGTGTAAGAAAGTGGTCCAATTTATTTACTTATTTATTTTTTTTTGCATGTGTCTGTCCAGTTTTCCTAGCACCATTTATTGAAGAGACTGGCTTTACCCCATTATATATCTTTGCCTCCTTTGTCATGGATTAATTGACCATATAAATAAGGATTTATTTCTGGGCTCTCTCTATATCTATATCTATATCTATATCTATATCTATATCTATATCTATATCTATCTATATATCTCCTTTATTCGGATACCATACTGCTTTCATTATTGTAGCTTTGTAGTACAGTTTGAAATCCAGGAGCATGATACCTCCCACTTTCTTCTTTCTCAAGATTGCTGTGGCTATTTAGAATATTTTGCGGTTCCATATAAATTTTACAATTATTTGTTCTAGTTCTGAGAATAACATTGGTATTTTAATAGGGATTGCACTGAGTCTTTACATTGCTTTAGGTAGTAAGGACATCTTAACAATATATATGTTTTTTTTTCATCTTAACAATATTAATCACCCCAATTCATGAACATAGTATATCCTTTCATTTATTTGTATCCTCTTCAATTTTTTTCATCTTATAGCTTTCAGAGTACTAGTCTTTCACCTCTTTGGTTAAATTTATTCCTAGGTATTTTATGCTTTTTGATGCATTTGTAAATGGGATTGTTTTCTTAATTTTTCTTTCTGGTAGTTTATTATTGGTGTATAAAAATGCAACCAATTTCTGAATATTAATTTTGTATCCTGCTACTTTACTGAATTCATTTATTAGTTCTAATGGCTTTTTTTAATGGCATCTTTAGGGTTTTCTATATATAATATCATGTCATCTGCAAATAATGAGTTTTACTTCTTTCTTTCCTATTTGTATGCCTTTTATTTCTTTTTCTTGTCTATTTGCTGTGAGTAGGACTTCCAATACTATGCTGAATAGAAGTGGTAAGAATGGGCATACTTTGTCTTATTCCTGATCCTAGAGGAAAAGCTTTCAGCTTTTCAACATTGAGTATAATGTTAGCTGTGGGTTTGTCATACATAGCCTTTATTATGTTGAGATATGTTCCTTCTATACCTACTTTGTTGAAAGTTTTTATCATAAAAAGATGTTGAATTTTGTCAAATTGTTTTTCTACATCTATTGAGATAATAATATGATTTTTCTTTCTCATTTTGTTAATGTGATGTATCACACTGATTGAGTTACAGACATTGAACTATCCTTGCATCCCTGGGATAAATTCCATTTGGTCATCTATATATATAAAAGCCTAAGCAACTGTTTGACTGTTCAACCAGTAGCTATGACATGCACTGACAACCAGGGGGCAGACACTCAACACAGACAAGCATGGAAACATGGAATAGACTGATGAATCTCAGAGGGAAGGGGGGAGAGGAGAGGGTGAGTAGAGATTAACCAAAGTTCTTATATGCATACTAGAGGCTTGGTGCATGGATTCATGCACTGGTGGGGTCCCTCAGCCTGGCCTGCACCCTCTCTCAATCTGGGACCCCTCAAGGGATGTCGGACTGCTGGTTTCTGCCCGATCCGTACAGACCAGGCCGAGGGACCCCACTGGTGCATGAATCCATGCACCAGGCCTCTATTGTTATATAATGCTTTTAAATGCATGTTGAATCCAGTTTTGCTACTATTTTGTTGAGGAATTTTTGCATCTATGTTCATCAAGGATATCATCCAGTAAGCCATCTTTATTCTTGGGCCCCTGACATTATGAGGTATGTAGACATTCTAGTAAGATACCTTTGCCAGCTCTCAAGTTATTGCCTCCCAGCTCCCAATTCACTATTTATTGCCTGCACTGCTAAAATGAAGATGGGCCCTTTAAATGTTTTCCTTTGTCAATTGACAAAATGTTACACTTTTTCAGTAGGAGTTGCTGGAGAGACATTGAAGGAAAAAGTTGTTTTCCTTCCTGGTTCCTTTGTGTCTTGCAGCAGGCTCCTGCAATGCAAGTAGCTTTTCTGGCATCCAGCAATACATGAGTTTTCTCTACAACTGTGCTTCTGCAGCACATGATTGTAAGCAGTACACACACAGCAGCCAGCAGCTTCCCTTGCCACCCCACCTAGGTAGATTTGTAGTGGAATACCTCCAGGAAGACACCTGCCTTTCAACAGCATTTTTTTTTAAAGCAGGGAAAATTTCCAGCAAATTCTCCTAACAGTACCAGAGAGACTTCTCTGCTATTCAGTGACTCACATCTCACACCCACTTCAACAAGGTCTGGTTCTCAGCCTAGAGGGATTGAGGGACTCTTCTGTGATTACTGTATCTCAGCCCTCGGGGTAGTGGTTGCTCCTTATAGCTGCTCATCCTATATAACTTAGAGTTTTCTTTATTTCTTACTATGCATTCCCTCATTACTCTAAGCCTCTGTTATAACTAATAATTCTTTATATTAAACTTCCTCTGTTCAAATTACTGTGTGGTTTCTGCCTCCTTACTTCTCATCAGCTTTCCATCAGGAAATTGCATATTTCCCTGGAAAATCAGATCTTTTTACCTTATGAAGAAATAAGTGGAGATATTAGGGGCAGTAAAATTAGCTAGAGCACCACTAACCTCAGAGTCACCCGATATCAGTGGGTCAACTACCACACACAATCTGATGTCCACACAGATTTAGATCCCATCCAGGTAAGGCAGATGTGTCTCTCTTTACAAGTGAATACAACCTCAGACCAAAAAAAAAAAAAAAATCCACCTTGTCACAGCAATGTCATTTGCCAGAGAGATAGCCATAGACGTGTGAAATCCATTATAGCCTTCACAGCCCATGTGGGCATCTCTAATTTGGAATGCCATCTGCTGAGCTTTTCCAAAACTGTACTCGACAGGTAATTCTTTCTGTGAGGAATGCATTCAACTGACATGGAACTATTTGGTTCCTCTCAACAGGAATGAAAGGGGACATATATATCCCACACTGACATCATCCTTTTGTGGCTTTTTCTGTACTATACAATTTAGCCCTTACGTATATGTATTCTGATTCTTTAACTTTTACCTTTTAAAATGTCTCTTCTTGTTATAAAGATTACAATTTTCTAAGAGGCAACACAATAAGGAAAGTTTGCTCTCTGGTCTCAGAATCATAGTTTAAAGTCTTGGTTCTCCCGCTTACTGTCATTTTAACTTTGGGCAACTTATTTAACTTCTGAGTCTCAGCTCATCCTCTACGCAATGTGGACAATTGCATGTCCTGTCTCAGTGGGATCATTCACTTTTATGAAACCTTTTAATCTATACGTTGTCACATTTAAATTACACTGATCTTAAACCACATAGTGATTTTAGCTGGAAGGGCATATTATTCTTTGATTCTCAATGCTAGGTTCTCGGTGGAAAGCAGTTGACTCTTCATTTCTTCTTCATGATTTCACAGAAGAGTAAAGAGGATTCTGGACTGTTCCAACTCATCAACATTGACAATAGAGTTGACAGAGAACCTCTTCCCACTATAAACACATAGAAATGCTGGGTACGATATTACTGAATCATTTTTAAATGGAATAAATGAATTTTAGAAATGTAAGAGAAATAAAACAATTCTGGAAATGAAACCAAAATTTCAAAGCCAGAATAATAAGATCTAGAAGTTGCCATTTGCTCAGGTTAAGACCAGGATACCGGCCCTGGGTTATGGATGCCATGTGGCTCCCATTTTTCCTTAGAATTGAAATCCACTAGCCTATCAGCGTCAACGGAAGTGGTCCTGCCCTCTGGCAGAACAGAGTGCTACGGTTTCCAAAAGGGATGGCACCAAAAAGGAAGGGTGAGTCCTAGGGTGGCCAGAACTAAACACAAAATTCTGACGGCTGGGTTCTCGGTGAAACCCAGCTCTCCTGGCAATGTGCTGAATAAATGAATGAAAGTCAGGAAAGCTCTGCTATCTGGGCTAATGAAGACAGACAAGAATCCATCATCCTGCACACGAGCAGTATGGATGGCGGTGTGAAGCCAGGTGGTAGGGATCAGACTAACGCTGTGGGTGAACTATCAGATTTCCAATTCTTTCTTTTTGAAGTTTGACAGCGTGGATTTTTTTTTCACCAAGAATACTCCAAGAGTCATGGACAATTCAGGAGGAAGTCCTTACAGGAGAGATCCTGGAAAAGAAGATGTGAGAACTTCAGTAAATTATTGGAAAAATGAAAGATATAAGACCATATTGTTCTTTAAGCTGGAAAAGCGTGTCTTACAGATAACACATATGCCTTGTCAGCTCAAGAATCTACCACTGAGTGAAACTTCCTTCCATATTTTACACTTAACTTCCCAAGTGGATCTAATGCCCACATCTGGTGTCCATTTCTGGCCTAAGCAGCTGGGACCCCAGGAGGAGGGAGACCAAAAAGCAGGGGTGAACAGGCAGGCATTGGCAGAAAGGTCAATGTTGACATAAGCAAAGAGATAGGCAATTTTGCTTAGAAGAACACAGATTTTGAGCCAGAAAGGTATGAGTTTAAATGCTGGAGCAGTCACCTATGATCTGAATCACCTCAGGAAAATTCATCCATCTGAGCCTCAACTCCTCCATTGGTAAAAATATTCACAACCTAATAAAAGAGTTGTGAATATTAAATAAGATAAAGCTATAAAATGCCTCATACAGTTCTTAGCACATAGCCTATTCTCAGGAAAAAGTCAATGAGTCAATGGTATTTTTAACTCTATTAATACGTCTTAGGTGTTCTTCCAAAGAGCTTCACATTCTCCATGATATTGGTCTCTGAGCTGTAAATGGGTTGAAATTCTTTGGAAAAATGTACTAGTATATTGGGAAGAAATTTCATTTGTATTCCATTTCTGGCTCAATTACTAAGTCATAGAGATTAGAGCAGGGAGAACTGTATTTTTCTGGCTGTTTGTCCCATCAGAATGGGTGCATTAGTCAGAACTCTTATGGTTGCAAATAAAAGAAATCCAACAGCTTAAAACAAAACAAACAAACAAAAAAAGGAATTTGCTTCTTCATGGAAATTAAAAAGTCCAGTGTGTGGTGGCTTATTTGGATCCAGGTACACAAAAGATGAAGCCAGGCATCTCTTGGTTCTGCTTTCTTCTGTATTGTCAACAAGCTCTCCTAAAATGGCAGCAAAGGTTCCAAACGCAACTTCAGGCTTACATTCCATCCTTTGGAAGGAAAGTATCTCTTAATAATTCCAGTGCAAAACTAGAGGAAAACTCTCATTGGCCCAAGTTGGGTGACACGCTTATCTCTGAACCAATCATGAAGGCAGGAGATTCAGTATTCTGATGGACCAGGTTTGGGTCATGTATTCATCACTAGGCCTGGGGATGGATGTGGGGGCCAGCTCCACCTAAAGCACATGGATAAGGGTAGGGAGACTCAAAGTATTATGGGGAAATTTTTACTGAAAGAAAGAGGATGGTAATGTGTTACTGGAAAGAAAAGCAGACAAACAGTTGTGAGAGAGAAATTAAAGCAAATTGACTACCCTCTTTTTTTGCTGCTCTAAAATGATTATATATCTACCTCATGGTGGCCACTGGTAATCTTATTTGAAAGAAATTATGTAAATCTGACTAATAATGTATTCTTGGATGACAAAAATGAAGTCAACCACATGAAGATTAATTTATCAGAAGCTGCAAATAAATTACTTTATGTAAGGGCAGTTTTACTTTTATCTGGATGAGTTCTGTGTGCCTGACCACTACCCTGACCAGCTCATCCTATAACAAAGGAAATTGCCATCTGTCCCTTTGCTTGTATAAAATATTTCTGGAGGTGGCTTGCCAACTTCAGCCAGAATGACAGAACTAATGAGTTTTTAGCTACCATATGCACGGAGTATAATAATAGCAGGTTCTAGGCAAATGTTGTCTACTTGCTTCTGGGAGTGCTTTCCCTCCATGATAGGAGCAGATGCCCAAGGCTCTATTAAGAATTCTGTTTTCTTCATAAATCTGTACTGTAACATGGAGTCCTCATATTCTAGTGAAGTGATTTTTATATGGAAAGCATGACCCTTGTTAACCCATTTCTCTTCAGTTTTCAACTTCTGTTATATAGAGACTGGCCCTTATTATGTCAGATATAAGTATCAGGTGCCTTTTAGAAAATTTGGGCAGTTTGAGCTTTCCAATAGGTCTTTTGCTCTTTTGATGCCTTACTGATTTATGTGAAAGAAAACAAGATTTTAATTTCCTAATACTTCTTGCTATTTTATGTTAAAATGATTATATATACCTCACCCAGTGCTTTGTGTCTAATTATTTCAACAGTCAGAATAGGTTAGCTTATGTGGTTGTAACAAATGAACCCAAATTTCAATGGTCTATAACAAAAGCTTATTTCTCATTCTCACTACATGTTCCACCATTTTCTATAGATTATCATGCAATGTGCTTCCCTGAGGTTCTAGTATGTGGGATGCCACCATTGGAAAGCCTATCTAATAAAGATGGAATATGCAAATTGACCATCACTTCACAACAAAGATGGAGGTGCTCACAGCCAATAAGGAGGGAATATGCAAATTGACACGACAAAGATGGCAGTGGCCGGGCTAGGATGCTCTGGGCCTCTGGGCAGTGCGTGAAGGCGGGAGGCAGCTCCGGGCCAGAGCGAAGGTGGTGCTGGCAGCCAGGGGAAGGAAGGCCTATTCTTGCAAGAGTCTTTGTGCATCGGGCGTCTAGTTTATAAATATTCACCTGAGACTAGAGTATAGGGGTTGGGTGGGTGAGTATCTTAAAAGTTTATAAGTGAGAATGTGTTTTTAAAATATATTTTTATTGATTTCAGCGAGGAAGGGAGAGGGAGATAGAACCATCAATGATGAGAATCATTGATCAGCTGACTCCTGTACACCTTCTATTTGGGAATTGAGCTCGCAACCCAGGCATGTGCCCTGACTGGGAATCGAACTGTGACCTCCTGGTTCATAGATTGATGTTCAACCACTGAGCCATGCTGGCTGGGCTAGGGTGCTTTAAAAAAAACAAAAACAAAAAAAAACAAACAAAAAAAAAACTAGTACCAGAAAACCTGACCCTGTCCACTGACAGTGCCTAGAAGTAACTAAAGCTCAGTAGCAACGAGCACACCTGGTGCCCAGATTTTGGTTTTTACATTTCATTTCTCAATCATGAAAGAAGTCAGGACTCCTTGGAGAAATGGCTGATTCTGGATTTGGGTCAGAGAAAGATCATTTCAAAAATAAGGAAGCATTAAGAACACGTGTATCCACTAAACAATTGATGGACATTTGGACTATTTCCACTTTCTGGCTATTGTCAATAAGAATGTATGAGAACAGCTGCCACAGCAACACAAGGAGCCAGACACAAAAAGTGGGGCTGTCTGTGGGGTGAGGTGGGGGTTTCCCATGTCGGATGACGCTTGGAGGAGCAGCACCAGCTCTTCCTCATCTTCATCCTCCAACCAGCAAACTGAGAAAGAAACCAACACCCCCAAAAACAGAGTGAATGAGTAAGAGGGTTCGGAAGGAACTGACAGATTCCTCTTTAGATCCTCCAGCTAACTGCAGTGCTAGTCCAAAGGCGATAACATCTATGAATGGAGATCAACCATCCTGGAGCCGCCAGCATCCGTGTATGAAGGTGGTGTATTCTTCCTCGATACCACTTTTACACCGGAACACCCCTTCAATCTTCCAAAGGTTACATTTCAGACAAGAATCTATCACTGGAATAACAGTCAAGGAGTTATTGGCTTGGACATACTGAAAGATAATTGGAGGCCGGCACTAAGCATTTCTAAAGCCCTCCTTTCTACCTGCTCACTTCTTACAGACTGTAATCCTGCCGACCTCTAGGTGAGAAGTATTGCCACTCAGTATATGACCAACAGAGCAGAACATGACAGAATGGCCAAACAGTGGACCAAGAGATACGCTACACAAATTGGGTTTTCACAATTCTTACATTATTTGTCTGTCACAGAGAGATTTTGAAGGAGTGAGGGAGGGTGGGAGTTGGTAGAGAGTAGGGTATTTCTGTAACAGACATTATTCAGTCTTATTTCCTAAGATTTTGTTGTAACGTAAGGTATGTTGCTATGGTAGACAGAATTGGTATTAGCAACATTTAAAATTGTCATTAGTTCTGCCACGTAAGTTGAAATGTAGCACAGAGAATAGACCTTTGGATTCAGTTGCTTGTAGTCTGTAAATTTAAAACAGCTTAATTTTGTACAGGTTGCACACATGGCCTTTTATGTGAAGTCCTTCCAAAGCTACATCCTTTTTTGCTTAAAAAAAATTGAAACTTATTTTCCCTTCTTGGAAAGGAACAATGATATTTAACCGTTTTTAGAGACTGTCACCTCATATATATTAAATGGACATGTGTCTATAAGACCAGACAGGAAATGAGTAATTATGTATTTTATTTTATATGACAATCTGCTTTATTGTGAAAAGATTAGAGGTTGGAATCAGGACCTGTGAAAATCTGTAGTAAAATACCTTAAGCTGTTAACTGTAATGTGTGGAATAGGAGTTGCTCAGTGGGTTGGTTATATGATGCCGACTACTTAAGTCTACATTTGTTACTGTGCTAATAAACAATATTAAACCAACAAAAGAGAATGTATGAATATCCATGTACAAGTTTTTCATGGATATGTTTTCAATTCTCTTGGGCATATAACCAAGAGTGGAAAGTCTGCGTCATAGTAACTCTGTTTAACTTTTTAAAGAACTGCCAGGCTCTTTTCTAAAGCAGCTGCACCATTTTACATTCCTATAGCAATGTACGAGGGGTCCAATGTCTCCACGTCCTCTCCGACACTTGTTATCTTTCTCTTATTTTTTCCTACAGCCTTCCTAGTGGGTGTAAAGTGGTATCTCATTGTGGCTTTGATTTGCATTTTCTTAATGACTGATGATGTTACGCATTTTTATTGTGCTTATTGGCCATTTGTATATCTTCTTTGGATGAATGTCTGTTCAGATCCTTCGCCCATTTTTACATGGGCTAGTTTTCTTTTCACTTTGAGTTGTAAGAAGTTTTGGGGTTTTTTGTGTTTTTTTTGTATATTCTGCATACAAGACCTTTATTAGATATATGATTTGCAAACATTTTCTCCCAACTGTGGGTTGTTTTCACATCCTTAATAGTTTCCTTTGAAACACAAAAGTTCGAATTTTGATGAAGTCCAATTTATCTTTTTTTTTCTTGTGTTGCTTGGGCTTTTGGTGTCATGTTTAACTCTTGCATATAGGCCTTTGATTCATTTTGAACTGATTTTTGTATAAAGTGAGTTAGAGGTCCAAATTCATTCTTTTGCATGTGAATACTCAGTTATCCCAGAATCATCTGTTGAAAAGACTAAACTTTGCTGAAAATCAATTGACTGTAAGTGTTTATTTCTGGATTATCAATTCTATTCCATTAATATATATGTCTATCCTTATGCTAGCTCCATACTGTCTTAACTACTGTAGCTTTGTACTAAGTTTTGAAATTGAGAAATGTGAACTTCAAATTGTGTTCTTTTTTCAAGGTTGTTTTGACTCTTCTGGATTCCTTGCATTTTCATATGAATTTTAGGATTGTCTTATGAAAGTCTGCAAACAGAAGAAAGAAGAAAAAAAAAAAGAAAGAGAAAGCATAAAAACAAACCTGGCTGGCGTGACTCAGTAGTTAGAACATTAGCTGGAGCACTAAAGGGTTGTGGGTTTGATTCCTGTTCAAGGGCATGTACCTGGGTTGTAGGTTTCATCCCAGGCTCTAGTCAAGGTGCCAGCAGGAGGTGACCAATCAATGTGTCTCTCTCTCTGACTCTGTCTCTCTCTCCCTTGCTCCTTCCCTCCCGTTGCTCCCTTCCACTCTCTCTAAAAATCAATGGAAAAAATATCCTCAAGTGAAGATTAACAACAACAGCAACAAAAGTGGGATTTTAATAGGGATTGTATTGTATTCGTAGATCCATTTGGGGAAGACTTCAGATTCATGAATATGGGATATCGTTCCATTTATTTAGTAGTTCACTCTGGTTGAAGAATAAGATTTAATGATTAGTCAGTAAGTGCAAAGTTTTGCTTAATTATACATTTACCCTGAAATCTAGAAGGCTTCATATCACATAGGTTTACTTCTAATTCGTGATACACGTCCAGAAAGTTGACTGGGGGTTAGGCTCCAACATAGTCATTCAAGGATCCGGGCTACATCATCTATATAATAAAAGCCTGAGCGACTGGATGACCGGACAACTGGATGACCGGCTGGTAGCTATGATGCTCACTGACCACCAGGGGGCAGATGCTCAACACAGGAGCTTCCCCCCTGATGGTCAGTGCGCTCCCACAGTGGAAGCTCTGCTCAGCTGACAGATGTGCGCCAGATGCTGGGCTCACAGCTGGTGAGCGCAGTTGTGACAGCATGAGCCTCTCCCTCAGACACTCCCTCTGTGCACCTGAGCAGGTGCAGCGGGGCCAGGATGAGCAGGAGCCCAGCCCAGGCTCGGGCTCCTCCCTGGCCACCTGCTGCTTCATGCACTACTTCGTGCTGTGCAGGATTGGCACAGACAGTGGGCTGGAGCCCAAAGAGCTGGTGGGTAAGGCTGGGCTGCTGCAGCGCAGAGGTCAGGCCGAGGGACCCCACCAGTGCATGAATCCATGCACCAGGCCTCTAGTGTAGAATATATGGCTTCTAGGTTGTCAAGACAAAAGCAGAGAAACCTGAAGGGCTATGTACCAGCTCACTCTTCCTTCCTCCTCCCTCCCTCCCTCCCTCCCTCCCTCCCTCCCTCCCTCCCTCCCTCCCTCCCTCCTCCTTCCTTCCTTCCTTCCTTCCTTCCTTCCTTCCTTTCTCTCTCTCTCTCTCTCTCTCTCTCTCTTTCTTTCATTTCAGAAAAGAAGGGAGAGATAGAAACATCAATGAGAGAGAATCATTGATCAGCTGCCTCCTGCACACCCCACACTGGGGATCAATTCCACAACCTGGGCATGTGCCTGGACTGGGAATTGAACCACAACCTCCTCGTTCATAGGTCAATGCTCAAACACTGAGCCACTCTGGCAGGGCCATGCACCATATTTTAAAAGCTTCAGTCGGAAGTGAAACATGTATATCTTGATAACAGCAATTGGGCAGACTAGTCACCTGACCCTGACTAACTGTAGTGGGCTTAAGAAAGTCAGGGAGAGCATGGATATTTAGTGAGCAATAAATGTCTGCTATGAACTGAATTGTCTTCCCTCCAAATTCATATGTTGATGCCATAAGTACCAATGCGACTGCATTTAGAGATACTGTTTTTAAGGAGATAATTAATATAGTAAAAATGGTGGGGCCCTAAACTGATAGTGCTGATGTCCTCCTCTCTCTCTCTCTCTCTCTCTCTCTCTCTCTCTCTCTCTCTCTCTCTCTCTCTGTGTGTGTGTGTGTGTGTGTGTGTGTGTGTGTGTAGAGGAAAGAAGAATAGAAAAATAGATTGCGCCATATTGTAGAATGTTTTACATTACTCTATACTTAATTGTTAAACAGTAGTAATCTTTGGATTTTTTTAATAGCTAATAGAGCGGTACATCATCTTTCCTCCAAGGGGTTTGTAAGGTTCAGGAGAGGAGTGGATTGTCCTCACACACACATACGTAGGTGCTTTAATGTTTGATTTACACAGATCATGGAAGTCATAAGCAGAGCACCCAGAGGCTTTTATTCTTTTTCAGTCTGTCCTGCCTTCAAATCTGGCTCTTTTTTCATTCTCTTGTTCCTTTATGTCTTTCTAGGGTGCTTTCCTAGAGGAAAAGTGGGGCACTATTGCTAGAGGAAAGGAAAATGAATACTGGGTAAGCAATAACGACTGACACTAATGACATCCCTCAGTATAAGAAGAGGCAGGGTAACTACAATAGCACGACACCTCTTTCCTCTCTGCTCCCTGGAATGCAGAAAGCCGTGTGCCACTCCCATCCATTTCTTATTCTCAGAGATTTATATCGTATAAGCCCCAGGTATTTGCTGTAAAATTTAAAAATATATATAATTTTACTTAAATGCCTGGGTAGAAAGAAGGGGATTTTTTTTTTAAGTGTAGGGGTTTTTTTGGAGTTGGGGGACTTGGTCTCCCCTCCCATAATTGCTACAAATTACCCCACCATTTACTGACTTAAAACAACAATAAACATTTATTATCTTTCATGATTTCTGTGGGTGGGAGAGCTTGGCTGGGTGATGGGCAGTTCTGAGGACGCAGTCGTTATTTAAGATTTATCTGGGGCTCAAGGATCTGCTTCCAAGGTGGCGCATTCACAGGCTGGCAAGTTGGTGCTGGTGGCTGGTAGGAGACCTCCGTCTTTTTGTGTGTGGTCCTCTCCACAGGGCTGGTTGAGTGTCCTCACGTGATGGCTGGCTTCCCTCAGCGCAATCTATCCAAGAGAGCAAGGCAGAAACTACCATGCCCTTTCTGACAGCCTGGAAATCACACACTGTAATTTCTGCCGTATTATATTTGGTCACATAGACAGCTCTCATTCAGTGTAGGAATAGCCTATAAAAAGGTGTGAATATTAGGAGGCAAGAATCATTGGGGCCCCTATTTTCTTTTTTAAAGATTTTTAAATTGATTTTTAGAAAAAGAAGAGAGAGAAACATCTATGTGAGAGCGAAACACCGATCGGCTGACTCCTGCACACAGCCCTGCCAGGGATCGAGCTGCAACCCTGGCATGTGCCCTGACCAGGAATCGAACAGGCAACCATTAGGTGCACAGGATGCCCAACCAACTGAGCCACACCGGCCAGGCCATTGAGGCTCATCTTGAAGGCTGGCTATCGTGTTGCCCCTCCCCATGTGTATGATGTAGTATATATCTGTGGTAAGCTGGAAAATGGATCCCCAAAATAGCAGGTCCTAATTCTTGGAACCTGTAAATGTCATCTTATATGGAAAAGGGGTCTTTGCAGATGTGATTGAGTTAAGGAGATGGAAATGGGAATTTTATCCTGGATTACCTAGGGGTGCCCTAAATGCAATCACAGTGTCCTTGTAAGAGAGAAGCAGAGGGAGATTTGACACACACAGACGAGAAGAAGGCCATGTGACCACAGGGGCAGAGGTTGGAGTGTGAGCCACAAGCCAAGGAATACCAGCATCTGGAATAGCTGAGGAACAGATTCTCCCTTGGCGATTCCAGGGAGCGCAGCCCTGCCAGAATCTTGATTTTATCTCAGGGAAGCCAATGTCAGACTTCTGGCCTTCAGAAGGATAGAATAACTTTAACGGGGAAGGGGGTATTGTTTTTCTTTGTGTTGTTTTTTTTTTTTAATAATTAGAGACTATTTTATTTTACTTTTTATATATCATAGCAATTAGGAGGAAGGCCTTAGGAGTCAGATTTCCTGCATTTGCATCCCAGTCATTTCCCATCATTAGCTCTTGGGCAAATTGTGGTGCCCCATTTTCCTCGAAAATAGGGCTAACAATAAACCTACCTCAAAAATTTAGCTTTCGAAAAAATTGTAGTACGATGCATATAACATAAAATTTACCATCTTAAACATTTTTAAAGTGTGTATTTTTTAGTGTTCAATACATTTACATTGTCATACAATCAATCTCCAGAAGTCTTTTCATCTTGCTGAACTGAAATTCTATAGATATGCATTCACTAAATTCTGTAGATATGCATCTCCTCATTCTTCAGCTCTTGGAAACCACCATTCTGCTTTCTATCTCTATGAATTCAACTGCTCTCTGTTGTTTGTGGCAATTTGTTATAGTAACCATAGGAAACTGACACAGTATGCTTCCACCTCCATGTTCATTACAATCTTAAAGATACATAAATGTACATAAACAGTTTTATACACACATAGATACACAGGATTTTTTTGCCACTGTTTTATAAAAATGAGACTATATTACATATACGTTTCTTTGCTCTTTTCACTCAACATGTTTAATAAATTTATTTTCAGATAATCATTTCATTCTTTGACTTTGGGCAAACCTTTTAAAAGGTACCCTTATAGCCCTAGCCAGTATGGCTCAGTGCATAGAGCGTCCAAAGGGTTCGATTCTAGTAAAGGGCACGTACCTTGGTTGCAGGGGCCTCCCCGGCCCAGGCTCTGGTCAGGGCTCATGCAGGAGGCAATCTATCGATGTGTTTCTCTCACATCGATGTTTCTCTCTGTCTTTCCCTCTTTCTTCCACTCTCCCTAAAAAGCAATAAAAAAATATCCTCGGGCGAGGATTAACAACAGCAAAAGTGTCCTTATTGGCTTCAATAAATACTAATGCCTAAAACATGTTCAGAGTGCTTTTTCTACAGTTGGACAGTGGTGCCCCTCAGTTATCCAAGCCCTCATGATCAGATTTGGGGATTGTACTTCTCCCTCCTGACATCTGTTTTTTCATACCTGTCTCCATTCATTAGCATCTCCATCAGACAGAGGCAAGAAAATGAAAAAGAGGTAAAGCATTACTCAAAAATAGAGACCAATAGGACAAAAACCAATTCTTTTTTAAAAATTATTCTTTATTATTGCAAGTATTACATATGTCCCCCTTTTTTTCCCCATTGATTCCCTCCAGCCCACCCCCACCTTCCGCCTCAGGCTCTCACTGCCCCGTTGTCTGTGACCATGGGCCATGCAAGGTCCTTGGTTGATTACCTCCCACTCACCACTCGCCTTCCCACCCCCCACCCCCACCCCCACCTTCCCGCTGAGATTTTGCACTACAGAAATCAATTCTTAACACAGTTATTTTTCCTTGTGTAAGGGATGTTGAAAGAAGTTTAGTGGCTAATACCACTTAAGTCATCTGGATTTGAGAGAGGGAATGTTAGTGTCTATTCTTGATTTTTAAGACTTTTGTCCCAGGTTTAGATAATCCTGGCAAAGAGTAGTCCTTTAATAAATATTGGAAGAATTTACTCAATCAACAAACATTTACTAAGCACCCACAATATACTGGAATCATGCAGTCTCTGAATGAATGAACAACTCAGATTTTTGCTTCTTGCCCTACCAAGTAGGCCTGCTATTCTACAGCATTGCCATTGGAAGTTAGAAGGGAGAAGTGAGAGAAAATAAATGTATCAGTTCTGTATTGGTTTCCTAGGGCCACCATACCAAAGTACCACAAACTAGGTGGCTTAAAATAAAAAGTTTATTGTCTCATAGTTCCTGTGGTTAGAAGTCTGAAATCAAGCAAGACCACACTTCCTCTGAAACCTGTAAGGGAATCCTTCCTTGCCTCTTCCTGGCTTCTGACTGTCTGTTGGCAATCTTTGACATGCCTTGGCTTGCAGATGCATATCTCTGATATCTACCTTTCTACGTGGCATTATCTCTGTGTCTGTCTCCACGTGGCTATCTTCTCATATGGATACCAGTCATATTGGATTAAGGGCCCACCCTACACCAATATAACCTCATCTTTTTTAAAAAATAAATAAATTTACTTATTTATTATAGAGAGAGGGAGAAAAACATTGATGTGAGAGCAAAACATTGATCAGCTGCCTCCTGCATGCCACCTACCGGAGATTGAGCCTGCAACCCAGGCATGTGCCCTGAACAGGAATTGAACCAGCAACCTTTCAGTGCATGGGACTGTTATAGGTGGCAGGAGTGGCACCAGGTGTTAGAGTGGTGGAATCAGACCAGACCTGGGTTCAGCAACCTTGGTATGTGAGTTCTGGCTAGGAAAGAATTCAGAGCCAAGACTCAAACTATAAGAGAATAGCCTATATAAAAAAGAGAAACATGTAAATTGACCATCCCTCCACTATACTCACCAGCCAATCAGGAATGAGTATGCAAATTACCCCAACAAAGATGGTGGGTTAATTTGCATACACAGGCACCAGGCAGAGAGCAGAGTGGGAGAGCCAGCAGCTTGGGGGGACGTGGCTTCCTCAGTCGCTCCCCCCAAACCACCGGGTGGAGAGCAGAGCGGGAGAGCTGGTGACTTGGAGGACTTGGCACAGTGGGAGGCCATGGGATGGAGACAGAGCAGGAAGGGAAAACCAAGAGCACCGGGAGCACCAGGAATTCTGGGAATGGTAGTTCTGGTGGCAGCCCCAGGACTGGAAGTGGAAGCCCAGAGTGCGGGGAGCACCAGGAATGCTGGGAATCATAGTTCTGGTGGCAGACGGATCTCCTAGACCCGTGGTTCTCAACCTTGGCTGCACATTAGAATCACCTGGGAATCTTTTTTAAATCCTGATTTCTGGGCCTCATCCTCCGGAAATTCTGTTTCTTTGTTACTAATGTTGTGGCCCCACCCCATAACAAAGAAACAGAATTTCTGGAGGATGAGGCCCAGAAATCAGAATTTTAAAGAGATTCTCAAGCCCTAGCCAGTTTGGCTCACTGGATAAAGCATCGGCCTGGGGACTGGGGGGTCCCAGGTTCGATTCCATTCAAGGGCATGTACCTTGGTTGCAGGCACATCCCCAGTAGGGTGTGTGCAGGAGGCAGCTGATCGATGCTTCTCTCTCATTGATGTTTCTAACTCTCTATCCCTCTCCCTTCCTCTCTGTAAAAAATCAATAAAATATATTTAAAAAAAGATTCCCAGGTGATTCTAATGTGCAGCCAAGGTTGAGGACCACTGTCTTAATAGAATATTCAGCAGCTTTCCAGGTGTGTCCTTTCAGGGTCTAGGTCTCCACTGATTGATTAGTCTGTTCCAGGGCAGGGGGTCATTATCCAATGTAGCTGGTCCTGATGTCAGCCATGGGATCACTGGTCTGGTTTGTTGCTTTTCTGGGCCTGGAGCTAAATGTTATCTCTAGGGAGGAAAGGTCAGGGGTTCCAAACTGCATGACCAGCGATATGCTTGGGGCGGAAAGGTCATCCTGGGGGTGAGGTCCTTCCCTACAATTGTCCTTTGCGAGGCACCTGGGGCTTTCCAGCCTGGTGACCTTCTGCACCTGGCCCATCATCCTTGCTCTGCTCATGTCTGCCTAACTCCTACAATAGGATGATGCCCAACCAACTGAGCCTCACTGGCCAGGCCTGACCTCATCTTAAGTAATTACACAACGGTCACATTCTGGAGTACTGGGGGTTATCTTTTGATGGGGGGGGGGTACGGGGGGGGGGCCAATTTAATCCATAACAGGTTGTGATTGTCAGTGGTTTAATAAGACATTTGAAGTATGGATTTTATTAATCTAGAACAGTGGTTCTCAACCTTCTGGCCCTTTAAATACAGTTCCTCATGTTGTGACCCAACCATAATTATTTTCGTTGCTACTTCATAACTGTAATGTTGCTACTGTTATGAATTGTAATGTAAATGTCTGATATGCAGGATGGTCTTAGGTGATCCCTGTGAAAGTGTCGTTCGACTGCCAAAGGGGTCTCGACCCACAGGTTGAGAACTGCTGAGCTAGAAGGTTGTTCTCCATTAAAAAAAAAAAAAGGTAGCATAGAATGCACTCTGAAGCCAATGTTGATCTGAATCCTATCTTTCTTTACCTCTTAATAATTAAGAGGCGTGACCATGGGCAAGTTAATTCTTTGTGCCTCGGTCTCTCTGTCTATAAAATGGAATTCATAATAGTACTTACGGGACTATTGTAAGGATTATATGAATTAATACCAGGATAGTCCTTATAATAATGACTTGCACATAGAGAACTTTGATATGTTAACAGCTCTTTTCATTAAAAAAATGAGTAGCCATGAGTGGATGATTCTTATTAATTAACTAGAGGCTCAGTGCATGAAATTTGTGCACTGGAATGGGGTTCCTCAGCCAGGCCTGCACCCTCTCACAGTCCAGGACCCCTCGCTCCTTACCGCCTGCCACCTGCTCACTGCTCCTTACCGCTTGGCTCGCTGCACTTTAGCACTGCAGAGGAGGCAGGAAAGGCTCCTGCCACCGCCATTGTGCTTGCCAGCTGTGAGCCCAGCTTCTGGCTGAGTGGCACTCCCCCTGTGGAAGCGCACTGACCACCAGGGGGCAGTTCCTGTGTTTCAAGTGACCTGTCATTCTGGTCGTCCACCATAACAGTCACTTAGGCTTTTATTGTATAGATTCCCCTGAGAAAGGTGTAGTGATAGATACGTTGTAAAAAAGCTTGGAGGAATAAGTATCCCAGTGTGTGAGTACACCAATAAGAGCCTCCTTCTAAACAAAACTGGGCCTGAGTGATGGCTGCTGCCCAGTACACTTCCCATCCTTGCTGAAGTGGCCTCTCTTGGCATCTGGTAGACCATAAAGCCAACAGACTTCCAAACCCCAGAGGAGTATTTCTTCTTTCTCTTGGACAGTCAGTCTCTGCAGAACAATTGACTGAAATATGTTCACAGAAAGTACATCACTCCTGCCTGGCCACAGTAGCTCAGTGGTTGGGTGTCGACCTATGAACCAAAAGGTCATGGTTCCATTTCTGGTCAGGGCATGTGCCAGGGTTGCATTACAGCTCGATCCCCAATAAGAGGTGTGTAGGGGGCAGCCAATCAATGATTCTTTGTCCTCATTGATGTTTCTCTCTCTCTCTCCCTTTCCCTTCCTCTCTAAAATCAATAAAAATATGTTTTTTAAAAAAAGAAGAAAATACATCACTACTAGGAAAGCCTATGTATATAATTTAAATGTTTTTGGTTCTTTTTGGATTTCAACTTAAAATGGCCTCTGGGCTCGAACAGAGAAAAGCCAAGGCACCACCATGATGCCTGTCTTGGACAATATTAAAAGCAAATGTCAGCATTTGCTGGGCCTGAAATCACACCCCTCCAACCTCAGAAGAGCCAGAATGTAGATTTGATTTCCTTAGAGAGATCTCCAAGGGAAAGAGGAGATTCTCATCCCCTCTGTCAAGACAGAGAGGAGTGCTGCATTCTGTATTCATGCATGAAATGAACACAGTTGCCATCCTTGGTTCCTATGATACTGAGTGTTAGAGTCATTAGGTAAGTGGGGTGGAGGGGATGCTGACAAGAACTGAAAAAAGATATGATTGCAGAGGGGGTCAGGCTTCAGTTGTTGAATCAAGACCCATTGTCTTGCCTCACTCAAACATCATGGAATTTTTTAGCTGAAAGGCCCTCGAGGGGTTGCTAATTCAGTTAAACCAAAGGGTAGAAAGTAATTTATTACAAATAATGAAAATGCAGTTTGTGAATGATTGACTGATTGATTGGTGGATTATTAAATTCTAGTGGATTCCAAGTTCTTATTCTACACTGATTGTCAAATTATGGTTCCAGGACCACCACTCCCAGCAGCAACATCATTTGAGAACTTAACAGAAATGCACATTTTCAAGTCCCACCCAAGACCTACTGAATCTGGGTGGGGCCTGCTAACCTGTGATTAATAAGCACTGGCGGCTATTCCGATGCCCACTCCAGTTTGAGAACCACTGTTTAATTCACATTAATATAACTTAACTGGCATTCAGGTGTGCTTTATCAAGGGAGAGTGGAAGGGGTGAAGTAGTATACAACTACTAGTGCTCAGAACGGAGTGCAGCGAGCTGTGAGCTTGTGCACCTGTCATTCTTGGGTGCTCCCCGAATGACAACTAGAATGGGGTTTTAAATAGGGGATAGAGGTCCAGCACAACTCTGAGAACAACAAGGACAAGTGGAGGTTTTTTAGCTAAAGAACAGGGTGGGGATGAGTGTATAGCAAGTTACTAAGATAAAATATCAAGACTAAAGAGATTCTTGCTAGACCTACTCAAGCCAGGGTAATAAGATAATGAGGGTGGGGAATGAGGAATTTGATCAGATATCAAGGGTTGGGGATATTTCCGCTAAACTGACCCAGCAGGATTCTTGCTAAAACTTGAACTAATGGCTTAAGGACAGAGTCCAAGGTCAAGGCCTTGAGGGTTTAGCAGGGGTGGGGAACCTTTTTTCTGCCAAGGGTCATTTGAATATTTATAACATCACTAGAGGCCCAGTGCACGAAATTCATGCACTGGTAAGGTCCCTAGCAGCTGCTGGCTGCCAGCCGGGTACTCCTTCCCTTTCCCTGGCCGACCCCACCCCCTGGTCGAACTCCTGGTCCAGGGGACAATTTGCTTGCTATGCTTTTATTATATAGGATTCGTGGGCCATACAAAATTTTCAACTTAAAAATTAGCCTGTTTAAATAAATAAATAAATAAATAAATAAATAAATAAATAAATAAAATTAGCCTGTTATATTTGGTCAAATATTTAACTAACTCACCACTAATGCCTTGTCAGGGCCAGACCAAATGATTCCCCCGGGCCATATGGCCTTATACATACAGCCCGAGGAGCCGGACATTCCCACCCCTGGTTAGAGTTTGGTCAAGGAGAAAGTCTTCGTTACCTTTTAGGATAAAAGGTGAACAACTGATCTCTCTTAACACCATTTTACAAATGAGGAACCTGAGGTAGGAGGGGTTATAGGACTTACCCACCTGACATGGACCCTAAAAGGCAGTGCAGGTCCCAGTTTGCCCAGAGACCATCAGTTCAACAAGTTCTAAAACTACACACCACTGTCTGGAAGAGAATGTTGGCTTGAGAGGGATCCAGGCTCCTTCTCAAGAGAGAACTGGCCCAGGGCAGAACTCTGTAGCCTTGCAGAGCTCAGATGCGGAATTTGCCTATTAGCAAAACCTGAAAAGATTAACATTTTTTAAAAAGCAATTTTTTTAAAAAGTTTAGAAAGTAGCATCTACTATGGCCATAATTCCATAAAAGAAATGACTTTTACTCCAGAATAAAACCTTAAAGATAAAGCACTGATTTTTACTGTGTGCTTTCTTATTTCCCCACAGAGTAGTAAAACTTTGCGAACAAACGCTCATATGAGGTTCGCGGGAACAAAGCCTCATAAGAGGCTCAAATGCTCTGCTTTAGACCCCTGACCGACCAGCAGGGGCCCTGATTGCCTGCCTCACCCTGCCATGTGCCATCACTGAGGAGGTATTTGATAAATGCTTTTTGGTGATAAAAATGATGAGAACGGAATGGATTTATAATATTTATTACAGTTTGGAAACTACATGCTAGGGGTACAGAGGACCTAAATTGCTTTTCCAAGGTCACATAACCAGTTATGAAAGGAGCTGGTGCTGGAATTTAAATCTTCTATCTCCTTGTTCAGAATCCTTCTCCCTTAGGCCACACTGACTTTGATAAAGGAAGTCTAATAGGATGTCTCCTATTTGCTTGGGGGAATATATTAACCAGGCAAGAAAGATATGATGAAGTCAAGTGTCAGGGACTTATTACAAGATAAAGCAGTATCAACCCAAGAGATCTCAGGAAATTCAGGAATGTTAGGTTCAAGTGGCAAAAAGAGCATAAGGAGGAATGGCGTTTGGGGGAAGGAACCAGGAATGTTTCTCTGTGATAAGGCATAACTGCTGAGGTGGCCAGGCTGCATTTATGCAGATGCTAATCAATTTCTTGAGTCCCAAACTGGCGACACTTGTTAGACAGGTTTTAAACTGGGAGAACAGGTAGGAGGAGCATCCACTTAATTCTGATATCCCGGGATATATGTATTTCTGATGTCGAATACTGGACTGAGAGGGTTCAGTGGAAAATAGCATGGCAAAATTCAACTTTGTGTGTTCATCAGTGAAGTACCTTTGTATATTACATTTCTGGTATATTAAAATATGGGGTAACCATTCTGTGGCATCTGAGATGAGTTTAAGCAAGAAAAGGAAGAGGAAGTAAATTTGCCATGACAAACGGTTTGAAATAACTTGTGGTAAAAATGAAAAAGCTTCCTACAACCAAAATCTGTTCTAGAAAGTGAGCCAGGTAATAAACACTTGTTTACAGTTTTGTTGCATGAAAGGCTCTACAGCAGTATGTCCTGTGTTACAAACACTGACAACTGTATAGGATTCAAGTTCTCTGAACTGTTGAGCACTTTTTCGTTTCTAAGACGGTAACAAGGGCAGGAAGTAGAGAAATTAACCATAGTAAGGTTTTCATGTGCCCAAAGGAGTTTGCTGCAAAGATCAAATGAGATTAAGTAGCGGTGTCTTTAGAAGTGCCTTCTGGGCCGGCTGCTCATCACCGCGCTTCCTGGTACACCCAGCTGTATATACCTGATGGGTAAAGTCACCCTCAGCTTCTGGGATGTATTCAGATTCAAATGCCGCTTCCCTTTTTCTGCAACTACGTCCTCTGAGTTCCTAGCTTCCCTCTTTACATTTCATGGCATTCATAATAAATTAACCTTGCCCTAATAAAATCAGCCAACAAGTTCTCCCTTGTAAAGCATCCTAGTTTAGTCACTAGATGGTTCAGATATGAGGATGTTGCAATACAATGCAAAAATCGTCAGTTCAAAAGTGTTCCTGAACTTTAAGACTGGGTGTTTCTTTGCTTGTTCATTTGTTTTGCTTTTTTTCTCCACAGAGAACTTGTTTTCATTTACTGTGGTACTCAGCTCATTAGATGTGCTTATTATGGAGATTGTCTGATTATTTCTGGGATTGAAATACTTGCCTGCCCCATATATTTGCCTAGGTGTGGTCCCTGGGAGAACAGGTGTTCAAGCTGGGAGAGCAGCAGCGACAGTGAGGCCTGAGAGGTGGCAGGAGGAGGAACGGTGAGAGCAGTCCAGCCAGGACTGTTACACACGCAGGGAGCAATACTGACCATGAGGTGTGGATGACATTATAACCTTATTCCTCCTTCAGGGGGGCTCTCTAAATACACACGTTAGTCACCACACTCCAGCTCAGCTTTATTAATCTAAGGATAACCAGTCAGTTCACTGATCATGGCAGTGTAATGACACTCAAATTCAGAACAGTATTGCAACTTTTTAAAAAATATGTTTTTACTGATGTTTTAGAGCAAGAGAAAGGGAAAGGGAGACAGGGATAGATGAGAGAAACATCATCAATCAGCTGCCTCTTGCACACCCCCTACTGGGGATCGAGCCCAAAACCCAGGCATGTGCCCGGACTAGGAATCAAACCAGTGACCTCCTGGTTCATGGGTTGACACGCAACCACTGAGCCACACCGGCCAGGCAGTAATATAACTTTTTACGTAAGGAAAAAGTAAATAAATGCAGATTAGGGTATAGTACCATATTTTGATTTACCTAATTAGCTAGAAGTAGGTATGAAACAAGCATTCTCTTATATCACTAGTGGGTACAAGCTACTAAAATTTTTCAGAATGTAGGTCTATAGGTATTGGTTTCCTAGGGCTGTCATAACAAAGTACCACAGACCAGGTAGCTTAAACAACAGATATTTATTTTCTCACAATTCTAGAGGCTAGAAGTCAAAGATCAAGGTATCGGCAGCATTGGTTTCTTCTGAAGCTTCTCTCCATGGCCTGTAGCTGACCATCTTCTTTCTGTGTCTTCACATGGTCTTCCCTTTGTACAAATCTGTGTTCCAATTTCCTCATTTTATATGGACACCAGTCATAGTGGATTGGGGTCTACTCTAATGACCTCATTTTAGAATTAATTATGTTTTAAAAGACACTATCTCCAAATACAGTCACATTCTGAGGCCTGGGGATTAGGAGTCAAAAAATAGACTTAAAAATGAACACTTTACTGAGCCATTCTACATTTAGGAAGCCACACTAGAGATATAAATATAATTCCTCAAATTATAGTATCATATATTACTTTCTTATAATCTGCTTTTCTTATTTGTTATATGCCAGAAGCCGGTCCATCCTTGCTTCTTGACACAGTTGCTGCAGGGAAGAAACATCTGCACAACATATGTTTCAAGGGACCTGGCGTATATGGCATACTGTTCTTAATATGTTTGCTCACCTTCTTGGCGCTATGTGTTTTAACCAAGGTCACCTCTCTGAGAAAGGTTGTTTCCCCAGGTAGGGATTTTCCCCTGAAGTTAGGGAGGGAATAAAACCCCTTAACTAAGTGCCAGGCGGGTAGTTAATCACTTTAACTACGAACAATCACGCTTAAGCTACCTAATCTTTACTCCCTGGAATGGAGATGAGAAACACCCTAACCTTTGGAATAGAAATTGATAGGATTAAAATCAACTGGTATAAATACAGATGTAACAAGACAATAACACACAGAACCTGGCTGGAGATCCTGGCTAGAACCTGGCTAGAGAACCTGGCTAGGCTGCTGATCAACTGAACGCTGTCTCCGTGTCATTCCTTCTTCGCCGACTCCATCCACACCTTTGGGAACCCCTGGACCTGCTGGGGTTGGACCCCAACAGTTATATATTTTGAACATTTTTAATCTATGTATTTAAACACCTACAGCATCAATTTATTTACTATCTAGTAGGCTATCATGCAGAAACATCATAATTTAATAATACTCCTGTTTTTAATGTAATTTTTGAATAAGATATATATTTGTAGAGTTCAGAAATCAAAAGTTTATAAAGGTAAACCCAGAAGTCTTGCTGCCATCCTGCCCCTTTCCTCATCACTAACCTCTTTTATTAGTACGCTTACAGTGTTTTCTAATACAAATACAAGCTAATGCAAATATACATTCTTATTTCCCCCTGCTTTCTTATACAAAAGGGAACATACTATTTACACTGCTCTGTACCTTACTTTTTTTTTTTTTTAACTTAATATATTTCTGGAGCTTTTCCATTATCACTACAAGAGTATCCTCATTCTCCCCTACAGCCACAAAATATACAATTGTGTGGATCAACCATAGTTAATTCACCAGTGTCCTCTATATAAGGTTGTTTCTCATCTTTGTTCTATTACAAACAGAGAGGCAAAGAATAAACTCATACATATGTTATTTCCTACAAGTACAGGTGTACTGCTAAGATAACTCTTAGGATTGGGATTGCTGAGTCAAAATGCATTTGTACTTCTTTTTTTGCACTTATACTTTTGGTAGACACTGCGAAGCTGCCCTGCACAGGGGCTGCGCTGTTTTGTAGTCAACCAGCAGTGGACAGTGACTCATTCTTTACAGCTTCCCCAGTAGGATGAGTTGCAAACTTTTAGATGTTTATCAATACCAAAGGCCTCATTTTTGAACATTTAAGCTATTTCTGCTTTTGCTACACTTAGCAACACTAAGACTAATATCCTCATAATTATACCTTTGCTCATATTTTCATTATTTCCTTAAAATAAATTTCTCAGAGTTGATTATGTTGTTCCAGGAGTATTTGCCTTCCTAGGGCTTTTAATCTGTTCTCCCTTTTGGGGGGTTCACGAAGTCTCATGGGCTTCTAAAGGAGAGGAGCACTCCCCACTCCTGTATTGTAATTAATGCTCTAAGCTAATTGTTAATACACAAAACAGAGAAAATCCGTTTTCCTTAAGCATTTAAACATTGATTCTAAACTTATTAATTAAAATATTTTTCAGTGATTTAAAATTTAGTCATAAATTTAATATAATCTGAAGGATTATTTACAATATTAAAATGCCAAACAGCAGTGATAGAAACTTACACTTACTACTAGTATTTTAAAATAGCAATATCAGGCCCAGCCGGCATGGCTTAGTGGTTGAGCATCGACTTATGAACCTGGAGGTCACAGTTCGATTCCTGGTCTGGCACATGCCTGGGTTGCCCACTCAATCATGCAGGAGGCAGCCAGCCGATGAATGATTCTCTCTCATCACTGATGTTTCTATGTATCGCTCCCTCTCCCTTCCTCTCTGAAATCATTGAAAATATGATTTAAAAAATAAAATAGCAACATCATGAGTTCAATTCATTGAAAAAATTCTCTGGATCTATGACACTAAGGGTTTCTTCAACCTCAGCAACAACAGAACCTCACACCTGCAGCTGATGCAGAAGGCTACTGTTGACCCTGAAGCCAGCCTCTTAGTTCTTTCACTCTCTTGAGAGTGAATGGACTTTTTAAGTGGTATTATGTCAACTCTCAAAAATATCTTACTTTATTCTTCAGCATTTAAAAATTTTCTTTAATGAGGTTTTACTTTCTTGTTTTATACATCTGGTAGCATTGCTTCTTTTCCACTGTCTTTCCAGTTGCCTGTTTTTCTTTTGCACTAAAATAAGGCCAGGCTCCTTCTCATCCTGAGAACACTATCCTGGTTTCTCCCTTGTGAGTTTTCTATCTGTTTTTATTTCATGGAAAATTGGCAGGTGACCCTCCCTGGTGAACTCTGCTGCACTTAGAACAAAGAACTCTTTTTCTTGGCCTATCAGCCTATCACACTGAAGTGCATACATCACTTTGTGTATTCCAATTTTTAGTAAATGCATTCCTTTTATAAAATACTAGAGGCCCGGTGCACAAAAATTTGTGCACTCGCGGGGGGAGGTTGTCCCTCAGCCCGGCCTGCACCCATTTGCAATCCAGGACTCCTTGGGGGATGTCCACCTGTCGACTTAGGCCCACTCCCCGGGGGATCAGGCCTAAGCTTGCAGTCAGACATCCTTCTGGCAGCCAGGGAGCCCTCAGGGGATGTCCAACTAAAGGCTTAGGCCCCCAAGGGAGCTGTGATGAGGAAACTGGGGTGACAGAGGAGCCACGCAGTCCCGCCCCACTGCCCCGGGTCGGGTCGCACACGGGACACCCAGACGGTGGCCGGGCAGGCCAGCGGATTGCTGCTGCCCCGCCCAGCTGCCCCATGTCGGGTTGCACACAGGATGCCCAGATGGTGGCCGGGTGAGCCGGCCAACCACTGCTGCACTGCCCAGCTGCCCCAGGTTGGGTCGCACATGGGACTCCTGCTGCTCCAGGTCATAGATAGCAGGTCCGGATGGCGGCAGGGCAGGCGGGATGGCGCTGTTGCACCCCACGGCCCTGGGTGGAAAATAGCAGGCCCGGATGGCGGCGGGGCAGGTGGGATGGCGCTGTCCCTCCCTGCCTGCAGTATGCAGATTAGCCGCCATCTTTGTTGGCGGTTAATTTGCATATTGTGCTGATTAGCCGATGGGAGGCGTAGCAAAGGTACGGTCAATTACCATGTTTGTCTATTATTAGATAGGACTACCTGTATGCTTGTTCTTATACTTTTAAATTTTAATTACAAAGAAAAGAAAGAAGACTGCCTCAAACCAGATTAGAGAGCCTGGGCTGCCCATTCAGTTGATCTGTAGTTGTATTTTCTAAGGGATCCAAACTTAAATCATCAGTCATCAGAATACCTCTCTCTACCATGTCCCCTTTTTAAAAATAAACTTTTTTAATTTTTTAATTTTAAAATAGTTTGGGGAGGTCACCTCCTTCTTTTTTTTCTTGATTGATTAAGGTATTACATATGTGTCCTTATCGTCCCATTGCCCCCCTGCCCCCTTATAAACTTGTTTTTAGAGCAGTTTTAGGTTCACAGCAAAATTGAGCAGAAAGTATGGAGAGTTCCCACCTATCCTCTGTCCCCCACACTTGCACAACCTCCCCCACTATCAACATCCCCTCCACCGGAGTGGTACATTTGTTACAACTGATGAATCTACATTGACACATTGTTGTCGCCCAAAGTCCTTAGTTCACATCAGGTTCACTCTTGGTGCTGTACATTCTGTGGGCATGGACAAATTTATAACGGCATGTATCCTCCACTTCAGTGTCATACAGAGTAGTTTCACTGCCCTAAGAATCCTGCATTCTGTCTATTCATCCCTCCCTCCCACCTAGCTGCTGGCAACCACTGGTCTTTTTAGTCTGCACAGTTTTGCCTTTTCCAGGACGTTATGTAATTGGAATCATACAGTATGTAGCCTTTCATGCTGACTTCTTTCACATAGGAACATGCACTTAAGGCTCCTCCATGTTTTTTAATAGCTTGATGGCTCATTTCTTTTTAGCACTGAATAATTTTCCATTCTCTGGAAGTAACACAGTTTACTTATTCGGTCACCTATTGAAGGACATCTTGGTTGCTTCCAAGTTTGGGAAATTATAAATAAAGCTGGTTTAACATCTGTGTGCTAACTTTTGTATGGGCATACACTTTGAATTTCTTTGAACAACTACCAATTGCTGGATCATATTGTAAGAGCACATTAAGTTTTGTAAGATGCTGCCAAAGTGTGTTCTAAAGTGGCTATGTTCTTTGTATTTCTATCAGCAATAAATGGCAGTCCCTATTGCTCTGCATCTCTATCAGCCATGTTCTCTCCAGCGAAGTTCTGCTGTCTCTAGAGAACGTTCTGTGTAGGTTCTGTGCCTAGGTTCCGTCTCTCTTGGTTCCGTATTCTAAGTTCTGTCTCTTGCTGTCTTATTACGTCTGTATTTATACCAGTTGATTCAATCCTATCAATCTCTATTACAAAGGTTAGGGCGTTTCTTATCTCCATTCCAGGGAGTAAAGATTATGTAGCTTAAGCATGATTGTTCATAGTTAAAGTGATTAATTACCCGCCTGGCACTTAGTTAAGAGGTTTTATTCCCTCCCTAACTTCAGGGAAAAATCCATACTTAGGGAAACAACCTTTCTCAGAGACCTTGGTTAAAACACATAGTGCCAAGAAGGTGAGCAAACATTTTAAGGACAGTATGCCATATATGCCAGGTCCTTTGAAACAGCAAGGATGGACCGGCTCCCGGCACCTATTGCTCTGCATCTCTATCAGCATTGGGAGTTGTCAGTGTTCTGGATTTGACCATTATAATGAATGTGTTGTGATACTAGGGACTTCCTATTGAATTGTTGTATCTATGGCCATGTTGTCCTCTCAAATGCTCTGAAGTGAAGCCAGGCAGGGTTAGTGTCCATAATGTTGCTCTTACCAAACTGTGGCTTCCTAATAGTGATTTCAAAGAATGCTCCATCATAACAGATGATGAAATATTGCATGTATATCTGTAAACAACGAGATGGCAATGAAATCAATTAATTAACGAGCATTGATAAAGTGAACTTAAAATTAACCACAAACTTACTCTATGAATGTAAAAGTTTTTGTGATGAAATTAGGGTGAGGAAGACAGTATAATTTGGGTTGAGTAACCCTGGCATGATTTTGTGGGCTAGCCTAGAAAACAAATCTAAAAGATATACATGCATGCCCTAATTATTAGCCTATTATAACACTACTGCTAAGAGAAATTCTTCAAGTAGCAAACAACTTAATTACAAATGACCTTTTGGAAAACAATCCTTTCATTATTTTAAAAAATGAATTTTGGGTACATGGTCCTTTCATTAAAAATCTACTGGATGACAATAAAGATTTTTAAAAATCTACTGGATGGACAGGACTTGATTCTTAAAAATAATTTATATTACATGTTACCAAAAAATGGTGGTTCTGGTTATGTCAGAGCCATGCTTTTTTTCATTTTAATCTGTTAAATAAAATACTTAAATGCAGAAATATACTATAAATTCACTTCAAAGTTGATCAATAGGTAAATAGGAGAGACTGTACATTATAATTAGTAAAGAACCGAAACAAGCAAACATTTTCTTTTGTAGATTGGGGGTTAATTTATTAGGGTCATATTTTTCTGATCATGCAGGATTCTAAAGGCCATTTGTAATAAGTCTCATCCTTTAGTCAATTAGACCTATTTTCTAATGCATCTTTGGATACTGGTCTAACTTCCCATTCTCATCACTGCCAATGCAACCACCAGCTCTACCCAGCTCAGCTACTCTTACAGCCTGCTATTTGAATAGTTATAATAGCCCTTTTATACATCCTATCCAAACCCACTCCAGTCTTATACTTCAGCATATTCATGCTAGAATTTTTATTATAGTTTTTAAAATGCTATTTTTATATTGAAAATTATTCTACTCATCCATAAGGTGCAAATGTTTTACATAATTTTTGCAATTGAGATATTGGGGCTATGTTGATCCATTGCTATTTCTTAAATGGTGCCTCTGAGCAGAAAAGTTTCATGCTTTAATTAATGAGGCTGACACATTTATAGCACATTAATTGAACGTATGCATTTATATCACACATTAAATACACCCATCAAATACATTTATAATGTTTTCCAGTTGACCAGTCCACATGCTTTGTCTTTTACTTTTTTCTCTGTACTTGTTTTCCCCGGTAACTATAGAACATAAACATACTTTAAAAAAATTTACTGATTGATGAGAGAGAGAGAGAGAGAGAGAGAGAGAGAGAGAGAGAGAGAGAGAGAGAGAGAGGCATCTATTTCTTGTTCCACTTATTTATGATTCATTGGTTGCTTTTCGTACATACCCTGAACCCTCAACCTTGGCATATCAGGACAATGCTCTAACCAACTGAGCTACCTAACCATGGCATGAATAGTTTTCTTAAGTAAATACTTGGACTTAAGCTATGGTTAAGAGGAGAAAGACCATCTCCCTTATTCACGTTGCTTACACAAGCATTTATTAAACATCTGCTCTGGGCCAGGCAGCATGCTAGATACAAAAATGAGCACATTTTATCTATCCTATCCACAAGAAACGTTGGTACAGTACTTCTCAGATCTTAGTGTTCTTGAGAGTCATGTGAGGGGATTCGTTAAAATGCAGACTCTGAAGTTTTCAGCTACCACAATTTAAACAGTTTGGGGTGGGTCCCAGGAGTCTGCATTTGAGTAAGTCCTCCCAGTGATTCTGATGCAGGTAGTCCATTAATAACACTTTCAAAACACCACATTAAATTCTATTCAATGTCTTATATTTGTGCCTGTTGTTCTGTACTATTATCATTACGTTAAAAAGTGTTATTTAAATGAAAATGTTATTTAACCAGTTTCCTTTTCCACAAATGTGTCTTTTTTCTCTACCATTTTAAAATAAGAAATCTTCTCATATTCAGAGGTGACCAGTTAAGTATAAGAAGATATAGGGTATGAGTATTTTGTTAAACACCTATAGCCTGGCCAGTGTGACTCAGTGGTTGAGCCTTTCATTCACTTCCTGTATTGACATGTCTAAGCATAACTACTGGCCTCATGAAACAGGAGGTCACGGTTCACTTCCCGGTAGGACACATGCCGAGTTGTAGGCTTGATCTCAGGGTGGGGAAGGGGGGCATGCAGGAGGTAGCAGATTGATGATTCTTTCTCATCACTGATGTTTCTATCTCTCTATTCCTCTTCCTTCCTCTCTGAAATCAATTATATATATATGTAATTTTTAACCTAGGAATTTATCATATATCTTCCTTAATTTTTCTACCGTTAAACCATAAAACCAAATGCCTTATAACACTATTACAACAATATTATCACTTTGTAAGAGTTCAGATTTCAGCGTTTACTACTCTGAGTCTGCTGTTTCTTCACTGACACATTTCCTGCAAGTAAGGTCTCCTGCTTCCAGGAGAAAAGGAACATTTACTTTTTCTAGTCCAACTAAAGGCACAAATTATGATTTACTTGTGATGCAGATTTTAGTCATATGCCCACTACTTTGTTTTTTTGTCATTGTTGTTTTTAAATATATTTTTATTGATTTCAGAGAGGAAGGGAGAGGGAGAAAGAGATAGAAACATCAATGATGAGAGAGAATCATTGATCAGCTGCATGCCCCATTGGGGATCGAGCTCGAAACCCAGGCATGTGCCTGACTGGAAATCAAACTGTGACCTCCTGGTTCATAGGTCAAAGTTCAACCACTGAGCCATGCTGGCCGGGCATATGCCCACTACTTTGAAAGAGACTATCAAAATAAGTTTTAACAAAGCAAACCATTAAATAAACTCACAAGTAGGTTTTTAGAGCCCTAATCATGCAGGTTCTCACTGATGCTTATGTTTGATTAGGCAGAGTCCCCCATCCAGGCCCCATTTTGAACTTTCCCTTCTGACTCATTGTGAAGTCTCTCTTACAGCTGGGCTGATAATGGCCTCCAGTCTCCTTCTTTCACTGCATACCTGTTTTTGCATTTTAAGTGCACGCTTGCTTCAACTTTTTGAAGGGATGCTCTAGCTCACCCTACAGAGGGGAAATCCATCTCCCCTCCCCCATTTTCTCTACAACCTCTGTCAATGCAGCTGAGGGGAGACACACACTGTTACCTCCACCCTCCACACACACACACACACACACACACACACACACACACACACACACACTTAAAGTGACAGTTACTTGGCTGCCATATATGATATATGGTTATATCCATCTATTTATCTATGGCATAGGTATATTGATATTTTGAGAGCATTTTAAAAATCCCCGTGGATTTGCTGTTATCTAAAAAGCAGGAGACAAAAAGGGAAAAGGAAAACAAAGAGCAGGAGACATTTATCCATATTACAGGAAATAGAATGAAGCAGTCCCACCACATCTCTCTTAAAACAGCTCTGATGCCTTTGCACTGGCTGGAATCTCACAGAAAATCATACAATAGCCATCAATTTTTGGTGTTTATCCAACCAAAAAGAGATCTAAGAAGACAGAATCTTACAAAACGAACAGTGTGGATCATCCAGGGATAATTTCAGGAGCAAAGGGTGAGGGTAGATTTAATTATTGCCCCCTGGAAAATGGAATGTATTTAGCTCTCGAGCCTTCCCAGGTACTGTTTTCTTCTTGGTGTCTGACATCTTGTTGGGATAAGGGTGTTTGGGGTTGCTAAGGGTGTTTCATGTCTTTAATGTTGAGAGCTAGAAAAATTTGACTAGTGCAGTCTTTACTGACGGCAAATACAAGAAAATGCATCTCAGGGAAATTTTTGCTGCTGACTCCAACTTGCCAGACGCAAACATTCTGCATTTTGAATGCATGAGGGAAGGGGTGTGTTAGAAAAGGAGCCGAGAATGAGCAGAATAGTGATCCATGTAGTGGTTGCCAAGGACCTTGAGTTTCAATCCCCCTTTTTATTTTCTAATATTTAAAACAATGTGTTTTGTTCTCTTAATGGGAAAGAGTACAATGGCTTTTTACTTCTGATTTTATTCAAATTTTATTTCACTATACTTTTTTTCTCAATCAAAAATTTTACTTTATTCTACAATAAACAATGTGGAACTTAAAGTTACATAATAAATTATCAACTTTGCTCCATGTGTGGAAAAAAACAAATCACGGGATTTCTTCAGAATCCTTTACACACCCCTCTTCCCCAGTCAACTTACTTCTGCAAGTATGGAAGCTTGGAGCCCAGGGCCCCACTGCAGGTGGCACAGGGCTGTTGTGTACTGGTCAACCTGCACAGCCAGAGGTGGTGTTCCTGATGGCAGAGCCTTATTGCCCCACACTCCTGAGCATTGTGCTTGCAGGTTAACATGAATAGAGACTAAAGAAATACATTTCACCCATCGAGAGCCCCAACATGCCCTCCACGCACTGGCATGTAAGCCATTTGCTTTTAACGTAAGAGGGGGGAAAGATCCAGATATGCCAAGACCAGGGCAACTGCATTATTCAAGCAAAAAATAAACAATAAACCCAAACAAGACATTGAAAGACCACGGAGGCATTTTATGTCATTTAAGACAAAAGGGTTTTGGTAAGGTTTATAAAGTCCTCATGGGAGCGATTCCACTCCTCCTAAAGTAGGCCTTTCATTCACTTCCTGTATTGACATGTCTAAGCATGACTACTGGCCTCATACACTTGATTTATTTTAGCATATGGTTGAGCTCACAGATCTTCTTTTCGAGCAAATGTGTGGTTACCAATGCTATACACGTTTATACCTGAGAAGGATGTTTTAAAGAGCAAACTTAAACAAGATCTCTTATAGCAGTCTAACCCTGATTTATTATTAACCATGGAGAATTAGCAGGCTTTACACCTTAATCATTTCACAGATTCTGTAACTAAAAATTACGAAGTGCATATGCTAAAGTATTGTTGATCTATTAGGCAACTGACTCCAAATTTGAGAATAATAGCCTGGAAATATAATCAAGTGGCAAATAGTATCCTCTCTTTAATAAAGAGGCTCAAGACCCACCCTATGAATGACTAGAATAACAGTCATCACGATGTTGGAATTTGAAGCATGTACAGATGGTCCCCTAACATTGTCTTAAACTATCTTTAACCTTTTGGCCATGACCTTAAATTCCAGTGTTACAGATTGGTTTCTTTTGTTCCCAAGAGCTCTTTAAAATCCAAAAGCCTTTTGAAGGTGTGCATTTGCATTATGAAGATGATGATGATAATAATAATAATAATACATGTTTGTACATCTATTTAGGGAAAATATTCTCAAGATGTATTCTGTTGTAAAAAGAATTCTATGGTCAAATTATACTGGGAGATTCATAATCAAAGTCAACACACTGCTGCACTTCTCAAAGCTTTGAAGATGCTGGTGTGCATTGGGAATCTTCGGAGGAAATTCCAGTGGCAGCCTTCCCCCAACTGATTATACCAAAGGAGCAGAGATTTGTGATATTGATGTCTCACAGGACACCCTTAGGGAAGTGTGTCGGCCATGCTGCGTAAACCTCTTGCTATGTCCAGGTAGAAAGACTGCTAATATGGGTCAATGACAAAATGGAGTTGTTGGGTATACAGTGGAAACAAGGGGTTTCGTTTTCAGTGGGAAAACTAAGAGAATTTGAAACTCAATTTGTTTTTCTCCTTCCTGTGGCCCTCTGTGGCTGGTGTAGGATGGCTACTAGCTTCATGTAAGAAGGCTAAATGAACTCAGGGTGAGGGTCACTGGAAAGGACATTTCAAATGGGCATCTCTGGCCAACTACCTGTAATTCTGGCTTGAAAGAGAGCAACACTCTCCTTACACTTTTAAATATCTCTATATATAAAAGCCTAAGTGTCCGTCTGACCGTCCAACTGGTAGCTGTGATGCGCACTGACCACCAGGGGGCAGATGCTCAACGCAGGAGCTGCCGTGACGCACACTGGCAGGCACCATGGACCTGGCACCGACAAAGCAACACTTGACTTCCCCCAAGTGGGACACAGACCCTGCCACCACCCTGGAGTGACAGCCCTA
This sequence comes from Myotis myotis, assembly GCF_014108235.1. Taxonomy (NCBI): domain Eukaryota; kingdom Metazoa; phylum Chordata; class Mammalia; order Chiroptera; family Vespertilionidae; genus Myotis; species Myotis myotis. Next base: position 46,568,798 of record NW_023416390.1, read on the forward strand.
ATGACGTCACATAGCAACGCCCAGCTTCCTCTCCCTAGCAACTTGCCTCCTTGCAGTTTCTTTAGCCCAGGAACATGACTTGCTTTATAGCGAGGTGCAAACATTTTACACTTTAACCAAATGTCTGTGAAGTATTTTCACATGCCTCATCTCATTTGATCCTTACAGAAGTCCTGTAGTAGGTAGATAGGAGACTCGGTAGAATCCTATTTTCTTTTCATTAGCTGGAAAATGGAGATTTAGAAAGTTTAGAAATTTGACCCGACTGAAAAGAAGTAAGAAATAGTGGAACTTAAAAATGACTTTAGCTTTTCTCACTGTGCAGAATATAGTCAAACACTGCTGCAGTTAAATATTTTACCCTTTCTTCTCCCTGCGTGATCTACAATAATAACCTGCTTCGTGTTGATATTTACTGCTGTGTTGCTGACAATTACATGAAAGAGAAGTTGGGATGCTTCACTGGGCTGGAAAAAGTTTAGCTAAATCAGAAAGCAGGTCTAATTAAGTAAATGTATTCTACATATATAAAAGGCTAAGTTGACTCGCACATGTGCAATACATATAAAGCTCTCACTGGCGCCAACCACGTGCATGTGTTTTGATCTGTCATTGTCCATCGTGAATTTGGTTGACACTTCTATTATAGAGAAAGGGCAAATAGCAATATTAAAATATTTCTTCTAATTAATTTCCTTTCAATGTGCACGAATCTGTGCACTGGGTCACTAATATATATATTCTTATTGATTTCAGAGAGGAAGAGAGAGGGAGAGAGAGATAGAAACATCAATGATGGGAGAGAATCATTGTTCTGCTGCCTTCTGCAATTCCCACACTGGAGACTGAACCCGCAACCTGGGCATATGCCATGAATGGGAATCTAACTGTGACCTCCTGGTTCATAGGTCAATGCTCAACCACTGAGCCATGCAGGTTGGGCTCTCCTTACACTTTCTTCTCAAATAGATGTAAAGATAAATCTGGAAGGCCTTAGAGATTGCTTCTTGTTAGGGAATTTATTGGGTTCCAAAGCCTAAGGGCAGGTCCTGGTTGTTTGGGGCTCACACAATTTGGAGGTAGGGGGAACTTGTTAATAGGAACAAAAGTGACTATATAAAATGAGAAACGGCATCACAAGACATTAGATTTTAAAAGTGGACATACACCACAAACATCACAAAACCCAGAAAAACAGCATAAGTTTGATTAACTGCCTGACATACCTCTATATTTTAAAAATATTTTTTGCTGTGTGCTTGTTGTTTGCCTCTTCATATGAAGGTTTCAAATTTCGAAATAACATTTCCTTTAACAAGTTTGAATTTTTTAATTGACAACTTAGAAAAGTTTCTTTCAGCATCTTATTAGAAATGTCATGTAAAACTTTAGAATTACTGTGAGATTTTGGGAAGTTTTCACCTAATTTATTTTATATATGAGATTTCAGAGTATTTCAAGTTTTCTCGTCAGTGACTAACATAAAGAAACTACTCTGAGTTGAAAACACACATTAAACGGTTAGTTGGTTACCAACGTGTTATCATAGCTTATTGATGAATGAGATTTATGTTGAGCCCTGTACCTTCTTCACATCATGGTGCCAGATGAGTATGACAGTGGACAGCAGGAATATTTCAGTGGCTGACAATAACTCCACTGCGAACTTCCATAATATACCCCACAAAATCCAAACTAAATGCATCCTCAAAACTCAGCTTCCACTTAGCTTGATCTCTCAAAACCCATGGCCACACCAACAACATTCACCTTTTGTTATGAGGTTGGCAAAGTCAGAGTTAAAAAGAACAGTGGTATTATTAAATGCAATTAAAATATCTTAATTGGCCTAGCTGGCATGGCTCAGTGGTTGAATTTCGACCTATGAGCCAGGAGGTCACAGTTCGATTCCCGGGTGGGGCATATGCCCCAGTTTTGGGCTCGATCCCCAGTGGAAGGCATCAGGAGGCGGCTAATCAATGATTCTCTCTCTCCTTCCTTTCTGAAATCAATAAAAATATATTTTAAAAAAATATCTTAATTGTTCAAGATTTACAAAAGCATATGATCTTGTGAGCATATTTCCAGAACCTCTCCCAGGGCCTCCGAAAAGTCCATATAAGTGAGGGAAGCTGAAGTTTAAGCTTTTTTTTATACGTATTTTTATTGGTTTCAGAGAGAGAAAGGAAAAGAGAGAGAAACATCAATGATGTAAGGGAATCATTGATTGGCTGACTCCTGTATGCTCTCTATTGGGGATTGAGCCTGCAATGGAGGTACATGCCCTTGATTGGAATTGAACCCAGGACCCTTCAGTCTGTGGGACGACATTCTATCCACCGACCAAACTTACTAGGGCATGAAGTTTAAGCTTCTTTAGCAACAGGATAAATCTGCCTCTGAGGCTCACACTCTTTTATACCCAGCTCCTTCCAGTTGGATATTTAAGCAGTTTTTAATATATAAATATATATATATATAATTGATTTTTAGAGAGCGAGAAAGGGAGAGGGAGAGAGAAAAAGAGGCATTGATGTGAGAGAGGAACATCAGTTGGCTGCCTCCTGCATGATCCCCACCCCCACCATGGGAATCAAAGCCACAACCCTGGCATATGCCCTGACCGGGAATTAAACCAGCAACCTTTGGTGCGCTGGACAAAACCCAACAAACTGAGCCACATCAGCCAGGGCCTAATTGGACATTTAATACTGCATCAACTTAGAACAGTCTACTATGCATTTATCCTACAGAAACTAAAAGTGTGGTAAAGTGCTGGCAAAAGAGTACTTTTCATAGCTCATAGCTCGTTGTGCAGCTTGGGATAGCCATTTAGGATGAGTTCTGGTCAACGAGACCTGAGAGAGAAGTTGATGAATGAAGTCTTCTGATAAATCTCTTACCAAGTTTTTGCTGGCACATGCCTTTTGCCCTTTGCCACTTTCTTCCTGCTTGGCACTTGTGCAATGCTGGAGGTAGAGCAGCCATATTGTGAGCTCAAATGACAACATGAGGGCAAAGATGGAGATGCAGAAAGATAAAAGGTTCCTGCCTGATGTCCCTGTCTACCTTCAGATTTATTGGTACATGGCAAAAATAAATTTTCTTTTTTTGTTTGTTATTTTCTGCTGAATGTAATCGCAAATTGAAACATTTCCCATGATAGCGATTTTGAAGTAAGGATCCAGGAGACAGAATTTCTTTTGCAACCCTCTGTGGGACTTTGCAATAAAAAATGCAAGTTGTTTTCACGTGAGTCTTTCCAATACTTGTCATTGACATTTTGAAATCAGGAAATATTCAAAGTCTTAAAATTATACTACCTATGTTTGAGTTGATTTTTCAATTTTATTTATATTCCCTCACTAATGCGGTTGCATGGAAATTTCATTTAGGATGTGGTATTGATTTAACATGATTTTCCCTGATTGACTTGTCCTTTGTAAAATGGAGATAATTACTGGTTCCTATTAAACACAAATGATGTAAATGAGTTTGTTTTAAGTTCTTTGTAAGTCATTAGTATGTCATTACTCTATAAGGTACTTCTGTTGGGCCTTAATGGCATATTAGGATTCTGTAAAATAAGATTTTAAGTGTGTCTAGGATTATTGCTTAAGCTAATGGACTTTGAACTTTTCAGGGTAATACTTTAGAATTTATCTTATTTTTCCTGAGAGCCTATCAGATATTCTTCACCTAGATCAGACATAGGGATAAATGTGTTTCTCCTGACCCTTGCACCATGCTTAAGTGCTCCTAATAATTCAGTGATATGCTTTTATATTTAACTAGAGGCCTGGTGCACAAAAATTTGTGCACTTGCCGGCGGGGGGGGGGGGGGGGGGGGGGGGGATCCCTCAGTCCGGCCTATGCCCTCTTGCAGTCTGGGACCCCTTGGGGGATGTCCACCTACTGGCTTAGGCCTGCTCCCTGGGGGATTGGGCCTAAGCTGGCAGTCAGACATTCCTCTGGCAGCCCGGCAGCCCTCGGGGGATGTCCACTTGCAGCGGGGAGCAGGCCTAAGCAGCAGTCGGACATCCTTAGTGCTGCTGAGGAGGCGGGATAGGCTCCCACCACCACCATTGTATTGGCAGCTGTCAGCCAGGCTTGTGGCTGAGCAGAGCTCCCACTGTGAGAGCGCACTGACCACCAGGGAGCAGCTCCTGCATTGAGTGTCTGCCCCCTGGTGGTCAGTGTGTGTAATAATGACCAGTGATTCCCAGTCATTCTGCTGTTAGGGTCAGTTTGCATATTACCCTTTAATTATATAAGATAGAGGCCTGGTGCATGGGTGGGGGCTGGCTGGTTTGCCCTGAAGTGTGTCCTGGATCAGGGTGGGGGTCCTGCTGGGGTGCCTGGCTGCCGGGAGCCAGTCCATCCTTGCTGTTTCAAGGGACCTGGCATTATTGGCATATTGTTCTTAATATGTTTGCTCACCTTCTTGGCACTATGTGTTTTAACCAAGGTCTCCTCTCTGAGAAAGGTTGTTTCCCCAGGTAGGGATTTCCCCCTGAAGTTAGGAAGGGAATAAAACCTCTTAACTAAGTGCCAGGCGGGTAATTAATCACTTTAACTACGAACAATCGTGCTTAAGCTACATAATCTTTACTCCCTGGAATGAAGATAAGAAACGCCCTAACCTTTGTAATAGAGATTGATAGGATTGAATCAACTGGTATAAATACAGATGCAACAAGACAGCAAGACACAGAACTTAGAACACAGAACTTAGAACACAGAACTTAGAACACAGAACCTACACAGAACCTAGAGACAGAAGAACTTCGCTGGAGAGAACATGGCAAAAGATCTTGGACTGAACCTGACTACAGAAATTGGCAAGAGAACCTGACTAGAACCTGGTGACTGAACCTGGCTGGAGAACCTAGAGAGGGAACATGGCTACAGAACCTGGCTGGAGAACCTGGAGAACCTAGCAAGAGAACATGGACACAGAACCTGGCTGGAGATCTGAAGCAGAACCTCTCTGGAGATCCTGGCTGGAGATCCTGGCTAGGCTGCTGATCAACTGAACACTGTCTGCATGTCCTTCCTTCTTTGCCAACTCCGTCCACACCTTTGGGGACCCCTGGACCTGCTGGGGTTGGACCCCGGCACCTGGCCAGCCTGGGTGAGAGGCCGATGGCTGTTTGCAGGCTGGTCACACCTCCTTCAGGGTGGGGGTCCCCACTGGGGTGCCTGGACAGCCTGGATGAGGGGCTGATGGCTGTTTGCAGTCTGGTCAAGCCTCCCCCCCCCCCCCAGTGGGGACCCTCACCCCATGGAGGTTTGGCCAGCCTGGGTGAGGGGCTGGTGGCTGTTTTCAGGCTGGCCACACCCCCTTTAGGGTGGGGGATCCCCACAGGGGTGTCTGGCCAGTCTGGGTGAGGGGCTGAAGGTCGTTTTCAGGCTAGCCAAGCCCCCCCAGTGACAGAAGCTCCCAGCCTCTCCTTTTTTTCTTTTTTTTTATTCTGGGATTTATTTACCTTCTATAATTGAAACTTTGTAGCCTTGAGAGGAGCTCAGAGCCGGCCAGGGCAGGCGGGAGGGAAGCTTGGCTTCCTCCATCACCAGGGACAACCCACTCCTGCTCTCTCCAGCTCCGTGGCCAGGGCTGGCTGAAAGCAGGTATCTGGGGTTTATTTACCTTCTATAATTGAAACTTTATTGCTTTGAGTGGAGCTCAGAGCAGGCGGGAAGCTTGGCTTCCTCCATCATTGGGGCAACCAAGCCTCCTGCTTGCTCCAGCTCTGTGGCTGCCAGCTGCCATCTTGGTTGGGTTAATTTGCATATAGTTGCTCTGATTGGCTGGTGGGCATGGCTTAAGGTGTAGCAAAGGTGCGGTCAATTTGCATGTTTGTCCTTTTTTAAATATATTTTATTGATCTTTTTACAGAGAGGAAGGGAGAAGGAATAGAGAGTTAGAAACATCGATGAGAGAGAAACATCAATCAGCTGCTTCCTGCACACTCCCTACTGGGTATGTGCCCGCAACCAAGGTACATGCCCTTGGCCAGAATCGAACCTGTGACCCTTGAGTCCACAGACCGACGCTCTATCCACTGAGCCAAACCGGTTAGGGCTGCATGTTTGTCTTTTATTAGTGTAGATGTCCTTCCATGACTTTGCAATCCAGTCCAGGGTTTACAATATGTCATATAATCTCCCCATTGACATGAAGTTTCTTTTTGTTGAAGAATATATCACTGTATTCTTTTATTGGTAAATGATTAGATATATACTTATAGTAAGTTACTTATTATTCATTTATTCAACACATATTTAATGAGTGCCTGTATAGAGCAGATACAGTTCTATGCACTGGGGATGCAGTACAAATAAAGCTGATGAAGTTCTTATTCTTATAAAGTTGACATTCTAGCAGATGCAGACAATACACAATGTTGTTTTATGTTATTGTTTTAAATATATTTGTATTGATTTTAGAGAGGAAGGTAGAGGGAGAGATAGAAACATCAATGATGAGAGAGAATCATTGATCAGCTGCCTCCTGCACTCTCCCTACTGGAGATTGAGCCCACAACCCAGGCATGTGCCCTTGACCAGAATCGAACCTGCACCCTCGAGCCCGCAGGCCAACACTCTATCCACTGAGCCAAACCAGCTAGAGCCACAATGTTGTTTAAAAACTAGAAATGGACTTAGGGAATGGTGGAGAGCTAGTTTTCTAAAAATCACGATTACAGGAATCCAAAATCCAGCAGCTCAAAAAGTATTTCCCACTTGATTGAAATAGTCTTGTGCCCCTTCTTAAAATTCTCTCTTACCCTCCAACTCATGGCATTGGCACAAACTGTAAATGCTCATTAATAGCTTAGAGTCACGTTTAGGAAGGACTTATGAAAATATTGTAGGCTTTTAGTAATTTTTAACTATAGGATGTTAAAACTGGAAGGAAATTTAGAAGTTATTGTAGAAACCATATTATCTGAGAGCCACCTTGATTATCAGTTGAACAATTAGGAACTTGGGCCCTAAAAGAAGTGTACATACTCTGGGCCAGAATGTCTTTCCTAGGGGGTTCCCACATTGGAGAGGTTCCTGGAGGTAGATGCCAAATTATGAAGGAGACTCCAAGAGATGGGTGGATGGGTGGAAAAAAGTACTAAAGGTAAACTTTTTTATTTTTTTGCTATTTTTATTAGAATGACCCTTTCCTGGACCAATCAAGAAAAGAAAAAGAAATATCTGAGTGAAATGACTTCATTCTCTTATAGTTAGTTAATCTTTCATCAATTATATAAGAAAGAGATATAGCCATAACTATAAAAAGTGATTACAAAGAAATGGGCTGATAATTTAAGCCCACGTAACCTTCAAACTATGACTGGGTGTTCCTGCCCCCATTCCTTTGCAGTTTCAGTTAGAATGACTTTTAGTGCTGGGATTCTCCCAGCCAATTAGAAATTAAAGATAAATAAAGTCAGCCTCTTAAGGAGGTCATTATGGGCAGGATAATTCTTTGTTGTATAGGACTTACCTGCACATTGTAGGATATTTAGCATCTCTACCTCCTAACCACTAAATGACAAAGGCACCTCCCTGCTCATCATTTGACAACCAAAAATTTCTCCAAATATCCCCCCTGTTGAAAACCACTGATAATGAAAAGAGGTACTTAAATATATCACATCCATGTGACATAATATGTGCTAGGCTAGATGTTTGTGCTCATTGCTATGGGAACACAGAGAAAGGGCACCTAACCAAACCTAGTGATTCACACAGGTATTTGAATAAGGATTATGCCTATTAAAATAATCAGACAATATCATTCCTACTCAAAATATTTTAGAAATTTTGGATTACTCTCTGGATTACTTTTAGAGCCTGAATCATGTTCTTTTGGAAACTTTCTTCCTTTGGAAACATCCCAAAGTCACTTGTAGCCAAGTCTTGTGAATAAGATGAGTGAACAAGCTGGACAATATTATTTTTAGTCAAAAGCAGTTTCACAGAACACGAAACGATGAGCTGACACTTCGTAGTTACTGAATTATGAAAAGCACTCAACACCGGTTTTAATAAGAGGTACCACTTACTTTATTATTTTTCATAGTCTCCTTATTATCATAAGGTTGTTAGCACCCTGATAAGTATTGTGGATACAGAAATGAAAGACTATTCAGGAGTTCACGCTCTAGTGAGAGAGAGATAGGCAGGTAAACCAACCATTGCAGTGAAAACGTCTAAGAGCGTGCTGGAAGGGGCACACTGCACGGCTGTGGGCGTGCCAAGGAGGGGCACCGGCTCAGTCTAACAGTGAGGAATGTGCGCTGCTTGCCAAGGGAAACTGACGCTGCATGGGAGTTTTGAATGTGCAGAGCTAATTGGCTTGGAGGAAGAATGGAAGGTATTCTAGACAAGCAACATATCCAAAGACACCAAAGATTGGAAGTGTGGCGCTCTCCATGAGCTTCCAGCTCTATGGCGTCTGGAGCAGACAGTAGCAGGAGGGGCAGGAGATGACTCTGATGAGATAGGCAGCACCATTTGTCCAGCCACTTTTATGTACCACACCAAGAAATTTGGACTTTGTATTGAAGATGAAGGATGGCCATTAAGGACTTACATGGCATAAATCTGATTATGCTTGCATTTTAAATCATCCCATCAGTAAAGTGGAAAATGAACTGAGAGTATGCTCTGGAGGCAGAGTATTAAGATGCTGGCGACCGGAGAGAAATAATGAAGTCCTAAATAAAGAGGTAGGAGTAGGGGTAAAAAGAAGGAGAATGCAAGACATTTTTTTTTGAAATTATAAAGTAACAGTAATTAAAACAATACAGTTATAGATCAGGAAAAGAAATCCATTCTGATCAATGGATCAGAATGGAGAGTTCAGAAACCAGGATGTGCATGATAATTACATATTTAGTAAAAATGGCATTTTAATTTAGTACAGTGGTTCTCAACCTTGGCTGCACATTAGAATCACCTGGGAATCTTTTTAAAATCCTGATTTCTGGGCCTCATCCTCTGGAAATTCTGTTTCTTTGTTACTAATGTTGTGGCCCTACCCCATAACAAAGAAACAGAATTTCCGGAGGATGAGGCCCAGAAATCAGGATTTTAAAAAGATTCCCAGGTAATTCTAATGTGCAGCCAAGGTTGAGAACCACTGATTTAGTTGGAACAGGATGGAATATTTAATAAAAAGTATTGATTAGAGGGGTATATTTGTTTTATAATTAACAAATTATCCAAAACCTGGTGACTTAATAAAAATGTGTTATCTTGCAGTTCCATAGTCAGAACTCTGCCGTGGGTCTCAGTGGGCTGAAGCAAGGTGTCAGCCGGACTGCATTCCTTCCTGGAGCCTGGAGGCAAGAATCTATTCCCTTACCTTTTCCAGTTTTAGAAGCCATCCTCATTCCTTGGTTCTTAGCCCCCTTTCATCCCTATAGCCAGCAACATTGCATTTCTCTAACCCAGTGGTTCCCAACGTGGGACACATGCCCCACAGAGGGGCAATTTGATTTTTAAGAGGGGCAATTCAAAAATGAGTTATTAACAGTGAATTTTTTGCATTTCTTATGGTTCTAGGGGACTCATATACAGTATGTAAGTACTGGGGCCCAGTGCACGAATTCATGCACCTTGAAAGGAACTGTGGGCCATGAGGCTCGGCCCATCCTCCGCGCCCCCACCCCACCGCTCCTGCCACAGCCCCCGGTCCTCTGTCTGCTGGGAGTCCAGCTCCCACTGCCGCCACTCCCATGTGCTGCTGGCGCTGGTCCCGCTCACACCTGCTGATGGCGCAGAATGATTGGGGCTGGCACCGTCAGCAGGTGCAAGGCACGGCTGCTGCCCTGATCGTCCCTCAGGAGCAGGGGGAGGTGGAGAAGCCCTCAGGGGCAACTGGGGACGGCACCAGGCGCCGGCAGCAGGTGCGAGTGGTGGCTCCATCACCAGCAACGGGTGCAAGTGGGGCCGGCACCAGCAACAAGTGTGAGCACCAAGCGGGACCACGATGTGTGGAAGCAAAGAATTTTCAGTAACCACCAGAGGCTCCCCCCGATGACAGCGACCAGTGCCCCGCCTTGGTCAGGCACCCCCGTTCATCTGCTCCACCATCCTGCCGCAGCTGACACCTGCCATGTTCCACGTGTGCCCCCTGATGGTCAGCACACGTCATAGCGACCGGTTGTTCGGTTGTTCCACAGTTCGGTCTATTTGCACATTAGCCTTTTATTATATAGGATATATTGTGACATATTTATGCATTTCAGTTCTCTATTATATGTTTTGAAACTTCATTTGCTATTTTTTTCATATCACTTCATATTATTTTTTTTTTTAACAATTTCTTAGTGATTTCTTCCTCAGTACTTCAACTGTCCTTTTGTTCTTTTATTTTTTCCATTTCATGGATGCCATGTTCTTTGGAAGCTTGTTTAGACCAAGTTAATGGCCTTTTAGGCTTCCTCCACATGAATAGGAGGTCATCTTTTGAATAATAAGACTTATATGTCACAGTGGGAGTATCAGGATTTTAGAGATGCTTAGGAACCACTGCTCTAACCGTTCTTCTGTAGTTGCATTTCCCTCTGATCACAGCCAGGAGAGGTTCTCCATTTGTAAGTATTCATGTGATTAGATTAGGCCCACTCATAACCCAGGATAATCTCCTCATTTCAAATTTCATAATCTTATTCATATCTTTTGCCCTGTGAGATTATATATAAATATATATGTAGGTTCTTGGGGTTTAGGTATGGATACCTCTGCCAGATCATTATTCAAACTATCACAGGTGAAAAACATGATTTAGATTCTTACCTCCTACCATAAACAAAGAATAAACCTACTTACGGATTTAAGATCTGTGGATGAAAGAGGGGTTCTCCTGGAAGTAACCTGTGACCATAAATTCCTAACTGTGCAGGTCGTGGTGGGTAATCATACCTATAACTTCTTTAGTAAAAGGTGTTAAGCAAGGCCTGTCCACTGTTCTTGTGCATCATGGTTACCATACCTTTGAAATGCCAGAGTAACCAGTCCTCTGTGGCAGACCCCTCCGAAGCATATCCACCCTTAAAGAGCACACAATCTTGTTAACCATCCTGCAATCCAGTCACCACGTTGCTCTCTCTCACCCTCATGTAATCTTCCTTAGACTCCCTCCTCAATTCCAAATGCATAAAAGAAACTGCAAACTGTCATTCTCTGGAGCATTTGAGATCTCGCTTCCTGACAATTGCCATCAGTTGGGCTCAAATAAACACTTTTAAAAAAATCCACTACAGTTTGGATGTTTCTTACGTCAACAGATGGTATCTGCCAGGTTTTCGACTGAAAAATTACTCTTCCATCCTTTCATAATTAGTATTTGAAGGAAATACTCGAGACTATGTAAATTCTGTTTCTCATTCCATTTCACCCTTTAGTATCTAGCATCCATTGATGCCTCTTTCCTGAAGTACTACTTCTCTTGTTGCCAAAGGGATTTTCTAATTCCATCATTTTTTCTGTATTTATTGGTACAGAGAGTGAAATTTAGCCCTACCCCTGGAGATAGCCATTACTAACATTAATGTTTGATAGTCTGGTGATTTTTTTTCCCCTCCAGGTGTTCATATATAAGAGAAGCTGGTGGTTGGATTGGTTCAGACTGGATTTAGTAACTGACCTTTCAAAGGACTAAGGAATTTCATTGTCTTGGCAAGAGTGGGATTGAAGGGATGAACTGTGGGATCTGGCTGAATAAGGTGGGAAGTGAAGCCAGAGGCAGCTGACAGATTACAAAGACATGGAGAGAGGTGAGGATTTAGAACCTTGAGGATGTTAACATCATGGAAGGGCAGCTCTGGAGACACACCAAGATATTAGAGCACTCGAGTTTAAGCGTTGGCTCAAATCGGTCATACCACTGCAATCACCTTGGGTTTTTCAGACACGCACTAATATTTCAGAATCTTTATATGATCCATCCTCATTGAAGTCAGGAATCAAGTCAACATTGCTTTCACTTGTGAGTCTGACAACTTTAAGGTCTTGATGATGTTAGAGGTCTACACCACCAACTTTGATATTTTATTCCAGTTCATAAGACACACCATATTTTGTTTGAACTACTACTTTCTTTAATGAGACATTAATTCTTCCAGCTTCTGTTGAAAGATCAGAACAAATGCAGATTTTTACTGTCTTTGTTCATAATCCAAAAGAAACTTTCTTGTGCTCAAACTTCCTTACAGAATGGATCTGTTCCTTTACCTAAATATAACGCCTCGATCATCGTTTTCAGAGCTAATTATCTCTGAACTTTTCTGCATTTTTGTTAAGTCTTATATCTCATGAGGGGCATCTTCTCTAACTTTGAACTTTATGTTAAAGTAAAAAAATACTTCCTCTTGCCATTGTTTTTATGCCCACATACTCCTAGTATGTCAAGTGCCTCATTTGCAGAATTTGCATGACTGGAAATATGGTTTCAAATCTTCGAATAACAGTCGTACATTTGAAGCCACTGCAGAAAAACCCTGTGTGACACTGAAGCAACAAGCTAAAACATGTTGCAATCTCAGCTCAGGCAGTTCCTCCTCTGTTTCCAGGAACCATGGGAGAAAACAGTTCTCCTCCTTAGTTTGCAGCACGGCTGTGTGCTCATCTGTAATTTCAATGATCTATGCTCGAGAAGAAAGATACTGATGTGCATAAAACAACTAATAATGTGATGAGGCTTTCTTTCTCATTAGCTAAGCATCTGAATTTCTATGACAGACGACACTATCTACTACCACTGGGACCTAAAGGGATGTCTTCTCCTGCGTTCTCAAATGACTGCTCTTTAATGGCTCCTTTAAAAATTCCTCATCTGTGAATAACAAAAAATGATGTATAGGGCAAATACAATCTGCTTGATTGTCAAATCAAAAATTACTTCCTCTTCTACTTTTCTCCCTTCTTTTTTTAATATATATATATTATCTATCTATATATATAATATATATTATATATAATAAATATATATAAATATAATATATATATAAATATAATATATATATATAGGCAATGAAAGAAACTAGGTTCTTAAGTATTAGACTCACAGCAACAAAGAGCCTGGTCATGTTTCAAAGCCTCTGAAAAATGTCTAGAGGACAAGTTGAGGTCAGTGGAGGAATCCACACCTTCTCTAACCTTTTCTTCCTCAGCCAGGATTCCAAATCACACCTGTATGATTCTCCTACCTATTAAAAAAATCAGGGCTTTCTAATGAGAGTGAGAAAGAAAAATAAATGTCATCATGTATATTTATTTGGTTTGGGAATGAAAGGGTTCCCTATAATTTAGATTAAGAAACAGGGATGACTCATTACAACTATAAAGGTTATTAAAGAAATCAGCAAATCAGTCACACCACTACAACTGTGCTTGTAATCACAGTAGCATTGCTAATTTCCCTATACAGTTGGTAATTGCTATTTCATATCTTCTTATATGGACTATAAGACCCAATCTGGTGTAACAATAAATATTAGAATGGTCTTCAAATCCATCATTAGATGAGGCTATAAAAAGCTGTAAACAGAGCAGGTACAAGCTACTGAAAGAGCCTGAACCAAAATTGGAAAGAGTCACTCAAAATTACAACATTGGGTTCTTCATTGTGGCCAGAAATGGAGGTGCAGCCAGTTCTGAGACCTCAGAGTGGTCTCCTGGGAGGTGTAGTTGTAGGAGATGGGTGATAATAGATGTCTCTTAGACTAGGCCCTTTACCCCTGCAACTGTCAGAGGATGTTGTTTTCTGTCCTTTGCGGGTTATGTGGGCCAATGCTGAGCCTTTTCTGTCTTCTGTGTAAAAGCCTTCCCAAGATGAGTGGGGCAAAACCCAGCACACCATGGAAGCTGCATGGCCCTGGAGAGGAACCTGAACCAGGCCCTTTTGGAGCTGCATGCCCTGGAGTCTGCCTGTGAAACCCTCATGTAAGTACCCCTTTTATCCATGCCTACCCATCTCAAGACCTTCCCTGGAATGAAGCTTACGTTCTAAGCGTTGGCCTCAGTGGGGCAATTTCCTTCTGAACACTATTCCCCCGTCTGTCACACTGTTATCTACAAGTGGCAGCATTTTCTCTTCTACTACTCAGCTCTGTGACTTCCTGAAGAACCACTTCCTGGGTAAGGAGGTGAAACCCATCAAGAAGATGGGCAACCGCCTGGCTTACCTCCGTAGGCTGGCCAGCCCCCGGGCTGGGCTGGGCGAGTATCTCTTCAAAAGGCTCACCTTCAAGTACGACTAGGAGCCTTTGGAGCCCAGAGGCCTTTGAGGGGCCCCTCTGCATCCCACTGGTGCCTGGCTTTTGCCTGAGCCTCTTCTCTGAAACTACTAGCCATTCTTTTAACCACCATGAAGCCCACTCCCATGCATTGGACCAAATGAAACAATAAAGTTTTTTGCAGCAAAAAATAAAATAAAAATTGCAGCATTGATTGAAAATTCACGGAATTATCCAATACAATAAAAGATATATACAAAATTTAATAGTCATTTGGTGTAAAAAGCCATAATACTTCAAAATTAAGACTGTTTTGCCCAGCCAGTGTGGCTTAGTGGTTGAGCGTTAACTTATGAACCAGGAGGTCATGGTTCGACTACCGGTCAGGGCATGTGCCCAGGTTGGGAGCTCAATCACCAGTGTGGGGAATACAGGAGGCAACCAATCAATGATTCTCTCTTGTCATTGATGTTTCTATCTCTATCACTCTCTCCCCCTCTCTTTCTTTCTGAAATATATATATGTATATATATTTTTTTAATTAAAACTGTTTTGATAATGTTAAGTTAAATTGCTACCCCCAACCAGGAAAGTGGTACAAAACCTAACCTCACAGTTATATTTCTTCAGTTTAATAAGCCTATAAAATATTTAGCAAAAAGAATAGAGCAACATACATTATAGCAGCTTTGTGTGACTCTATTTGGACAAGTAAAATCTTAAGCTTCTCTCTAGTTTTCCTTATAAAGCTGACTGATTCTCAGTCCATTTTAGCTACTCCTTTGCTTAAATATGTCTGGATTACTTTGATGGCCAGTCTTGGCGTAATCTTTCTGCCACTGTTCTGCCTGTTCTAGAGCTTTTGTTACCACTGTCACAGGTATGTCTGAACTCAAGCCTGTTTCCTTTATATTCACAGTCAAAGAAGAAGTACGAAAAAAAAAAAAGCGTACCAAAGGGTGAAAAGCTGAGGAGCACACGTCCCTTCAGTTCCAGTCTGCAGTCTGAAGCTCTATGGCGTTCCGTCCAGGGATAAAAAGCATAGTCTGTGGAGACAGAAATACAGTGATGCCTCAGTACCTGCCGGAGATTGGTTCCAGGATCCCCGCAAACACCAAAATTCATAGGTGCGCAAGTCCCTTATATAAAATGGTGTATTAGCACATAACCTACACACATCCGCATATTTTAAATCATCTGTAGAGCCCTGACCGGTTTGGCTCAGTGGATAGAGCGTCGGCCTGCAGACTCAAGGGTCCCAGGTTCGATTCCGGTCAAGGGCATGTACCTTGGTTGCAGGCACATCCCCAGTAGGCGGTGTGCAGGAGGCAGCTGATAGGTGTTTCTCTCTCATCGATGTTTCTAACTCTCTATCCCTCTCCCTTCCTCTCTGTAAAAAATCAAGAAAATATATTTAAATTAAAAAAATAAAATAAATCATCTGTAGATGACTTAGAGTACCTAATACAATGTAAATGTTACGTGAATAGCTGTTATACTGTATTGTTTATGGAATAATGACAGGGGAAAAAGTCTGTACATGTTCAGAACAGACACAACCATCGTAGGCTTACCTACATAGCACACACAGGTCAGCAACAATGTGACTCTTTTCTTTCTTTGTTTTTTGTTGTTGTTTGTTTTTTTATATTGTCCACCCGAGTTTGAATCTGCAGATGCAGAACCCACATGTATAGAAGGCCTGCTGCCAATAACAGGTAGTGTGCAGGGCAGTGGAAGACATGGACTTTGGCTTCAAGCAGGCCTGGGTTCCAATTCCGGTTTCTTCCCTTAAGACCTGTATGGCTTCGGACAAGTTCCCTAATCTCTCTAAAACTCAGCTTTCTCATTTGTAACATAAGGACAGCAGGAGTACCTATCTCATAGAATTTATTGTTAGGATCGAATTAGGTAGTGCCTGGCATTAAAGAATGCTTGCTGGTATACCATTGGTGCTATTAGTATAAAAATATTTTTGTTTGAAAAATTCACTATATCCTGGATAGGAAATGCTCCCAAATCCTTTCTAGGGACCTCATTCAGCAACGACTCTGAGCCTAAAAACTGCTATATTTGCTTCACTTTGTTAGTTGAGAAGAGACAGGTTCTGGACAAACTTTTGTCTAGTATCTTTGATACCTGTTTTTCTTTGATGACCAGTTCTGTTTCAAATTCGGTTTCTCATTCTAGTGACTACTCCTCTACCCTCATGATGTGTAGGGTTCTGCATGCCAGGGACCCCACCACAGTGTTTGAGGTACGACTCAGGGCTTTCTGCCCCCAGCACACCAATGAAATCTGACTTCCATGTAGATGGTCATCATGATATGATATTTTTTTGGCTCAGGTATACTAACATTTATTCTAATTATTTATATGTTTATACAAAGCCCTCAGCCCATTATGTTATTTATTAAGTGCTACTACCATATTTTATACAGTCTAAAATACATTGATTATTGCAGGGGAGTAGGGAGTAGGGAAATTGGACGAGGGATATCAAAAGGTACATACTTCGAGTTATAAGGTAAGTAAGTACTGGGGATTGATGTACAACATGATGACTGTCAACACTGCTATATTGGCATGGCATATATGAAAGCTGCTAGGAGAGTAGATCATAAAAGTTCTCATCACAAGGAAAACACTTTTCTTTTTTTCCCCTTTTCTTTTTGGTAAAATATATGAGATGATGGATGTTAACTAAATTATTGTGGTACTCTGCATGAAGATGTATTTAAACCCACTCAATGTGGCCCTCGACACTGGTCCCTTATTAGAATCACTATGCAATCCTGGCTCTGCACCCAGAGGCTCTGATACCAGAGGGGCCTGGAGTTGGGATTTCATTTTAAAAGCGTCTCAGGTGATTCTAATGTGTAGCCAGGCTTAAGAACCAGGGCAAAACGGAACTGGGTAGTTGATTGTAGGAAGAGAAGAGAGTAAAGAACTGAGCATTGGTGGGCTCCAGGCATGCTCTCCCTCCAGGGAGCACAACGGGGCCATTCCCTACCCCTCTCTTTCTTCCCCCACAGGCATGTGTCCCCTAACCACTAAGAGACCCCACGAGACTTGCAACCAGGGAAGAAATGGTCCTTGTTTCACTGTCCCAAGTGTGTTTTTGCTGCGGTCAATGAATTCTTGCTTGCTTTAAAAAAGAAAATAACAAAAACTGAGCCTTGGTGGGCTCCAATATTTAGTGGATCAGAAGAGAAGTCAGAGGGTCTGGCAACAGGACTCATCAAAAGAAGCCATAAAGGTAGGAGGGAAGCTAGGAGAGTGTCCAGAAGGCCAAATAAAGACAGAGGTTCAAGGAAGAGGGAGCAGTCAGCTGTGTCAAGACTGTTGGAAGAGCTAGTAAGAAAAGGACTGAGCATTAACTGTTAATGAAGTGTGTTAGAAACAGAACAGGAGATAGCAAATGCCCTTCCTATCTTCTTCATTGTATATATTCATATCAAGCAAAATTGGGAGTAGTAAGATGTTCAATAAATTAAAAATAATTTAAAATGTAAAGGCAATATAATATTACTGAAAATTGTCTTCTAAATCCCCTCTCCCCTTTTTTTTTTTTGTTAACATGACAACTCTATATGAATAAATAGCCATGGAAAGTTTGGACAATTGAGAAAAAGGGAGAAATATATTACCCATATTCTGTTGTGCTAACACAAGCACCATTATTTAGTCATTCATTCACTTTCATTTAGTGAAGTCCTACTCTGTAACAGACTCTGTGCTAGGGATATAGAAATAAGTACAAGAAAAAATTTCTGCCCTTAAGTAATTCAGGACCTAGTTGGGGATATGAACACTTAACAAAATAAAAAAGCCAGTGATAAGTGATGTAATAAAGGTGATATACAGTATACTGTGGGATCATAGAAGATAGCTTAATATTGCATGCTAAATGATAGTTATGAAGAGCACCTTAGCAAACTAGAAAATTACTCATGTTTTTAATGTTAGTGATAAAAACAAATGGAAAATTGGATGTAATTCATGATCACAATCATGTAAAAATGTGGTCCCCGAAGGTTTCTCAGTCAAGGAAAGGCTTGAGCTGAGTCTTGGGTGATGGGCCAGGGGGAAAAAAAGGGAATTCTGAGCTGGAAGAAGGCATGGGTAGTGAAACCAGTTTGGCCACTGTAATAACTTTGGTGTGGCTGCAGTATGGGATTCCCACGAGGGAGTAACCAGGCATAAAACTGGAAAGACGGGCAGGTGATAAGATAAAAAAGATTAAAAGAGAATCCAATAGGCTGTGCTAGAAAATTTGAAAATGTTCTAGTCACTTATGAATAGCCACAGAACCACAGATTAATTTTAAAGTGGAAAAGCATGTTCAGATTTGGTATAACAAATATAACTTCAGCAGCTGAACAGAAGGGGGCTGAAATTGAAAGCAGGAACATTATTTAGTAAGCTTTTGCAATAATTTAGGTGGGAAAGATAGAGACAATGGCAGAAGAATGGATGGATGGGTGGATGGATAAATGGATGGAGATGAATTAAAAGGGCTCTTTGTTTTAGGAGACAGTGTGGATTTAGGGAACAGTACGTGATGAAGGTATGGAGAGTGAGGAGTGGGGAAAAATAAGAATGACTCTCAGATCCCTGGTTTGGATAATTGAATTCCTATTACTGTTCTCATCCCTGGCCACCTTTCTACGCAAGATAACAAATAGAAGAGAAAGACATTAAATATTCTGGAGCTCAGGATAGATGTGTGGGCTGGAGAAACAGGTTTAAGAGTCGTTACATGTGAGATTCTTGGGAGTCAAACCAATGGAAGAGACTGGGTAAAACATTACCAGCATCTCAGAAGCCTCCCACATATACCCCCAAGAGTAGTCACTGTCCTTATTTTTAATACTATAGAATGGTTTTGCCTTTTCTTGAACTTTATAAAAAAGGAATTACATAGTATGTTATCTTTTGTGTCTGTCTTCTTTTGTTCAACATTATGTTTATACAATTCATCTGTATTACTGTGTATAGTTGTGATTTGCTAATTCTCATTTTTATGTAGTATTCCCTTGTGTGAATGTTCCACAATGTATTTATTCTGGTGGGTATCTGGGTAGGTTTTGGTTTGGAGATATTATGAAAGTGCTGCTTTATGAACATTCATGTACATGTTCTTTGATAAATATATGTGTGCATTTCTGTTATAAATTTACCTAAAAATGAAATTGATAGGTCATAAAATATGTATATGTTTAACATTGGTAGTTACTGCCCTGGAGAGAGGGCCTAAGCCATCAGTCGGACATCCCCTGAGGGCTCCCGGACTGTGAGAGGGCACAGGCTGGGCTGAGGGACGCCCCCCCCCCCAGTACCCTAATTTCATGTACTAGGCCTCTACTATCCTATATAATAAAGAGCTAATATGCTAATTAGACCAAACAGCAGAACAACCGTCCGGACATCCTTCCTGATGAAGCTGTGGAGGTGGGGCTGAGGCAGAGGCGGTTAGGGGCGATCAGGCAGGCAGGTGAGCAGTTAGGGGCAATCAGGCAGACAGGCAGAGGGGTTAGAGGCGATCAGGCAGGCAGACAGAGTGGTTAGGGGCCACCAGGCAGGCAGGCAGGCAAGCGGTTAGGAGCCAGCAGTCCCAGATTGCAAGAGGGATGTCCTGGATTGCGAGAGGGTCCAGGCCAGGCTGAGGGACACCCCCCCCCCCCCGTGCACAAATTTCATGCACTGGGCCTCTAGTATGTGTCTAGAGGAAGGGAAAGGGAGAGAGAGATAGAAACATCAACGATGAGAGAGCATCATTGATCAGTTGCCTCCGGTACACCCAACACTGAGGATTGAGCCCCAAACCCAGACATGTGCCCTGACCAGGAATTGAACTGTGACCTCCTGGTTCATAGGTCAACACTCAACCACTGATCCACACTGGCTGGACAGGAATACATTTTTTAAAGGGATCTTAATCCATATTGCTAAATTGCTTTCAAAAAGAAATCATATCATCTATAATAATAAAAGCATAATATGCTAATTAGACCAGACATCCTTCTGGATGTCCTTCTGGACAAAGCTGTGGCAGGTGCCGAGGCAGAGGAGGCAGAGGCAGCAGAGGCGGCAGAGGCCCCCGGCTACCACTGTGGCAAGGGCCAAGCCCCTTGCACGAATTTCATGCATCGGGCCTCTAGTTAGAAATAAAATCTCAATATAACTTTATTGTTACTACTAGAGGCCTGGTGCACGAATTCGTGCATGGGTAGGGTCTGGCTGGCCCTCCCTGGCCAGCCAGGGGGAGTGGCCGTGGGCAGTTGGCTGGCCAGCCCCACCCCTGATGGGGTGGGGGGGCACGATCAGGGGTGGGGCCGGCCAAGGGGAGGGGCTGGGCATGGTTGGCTGGCCGGTCCACTGGCCCTGCCCCCTGGTCAAACTCCCAATCAAGGGGTCAATTTCCATATTAGTCTTTTATTATATAAGATAGTTCTGTTAGCATTTTAGACTTAGCATCAATTCATCTCTCATTATTAGTGTTTGTTTTAACTTGTAACTATAGCAAAAGTCTTTTAGACATCTCTACCAACACTATCTTCCAAATCACAAGCTTTTTTTAAAATTAAGTGATTCATGATTTTATGATTCATCAAACTGTATCAAATCCATGGGAGAGTGTTTCTGATATACTTTTTTTGCTGGCTACCAATAAAATTAATACTTTATTTGACTTAATTAGAAACTTTCTTTTCTGCATGTCGAGTAGTAGGTGACTTAGTTTTACTAAGGAAAATTATTTTTAGTTACTAGTGTCCTTGTCCTCTTCCAACCCATATAGCAAGGAGCAGTCTATGATAAATTAAAATATGCTATTTTAGGAGGGATCTGAAAGTGTGTTGAAGCCTCCAAACAAGGAGAAAAGCAAAGACTGAACTAGGAGCTCAAGACTACATGAAACTGAATATATACACATACACATATACATATACATATATATGTATGTATATTCACAATCACTATACACACACACACACACACACACACACACACACACACACCAGGTATACTGGTTAATAATGAGGATTTTGTAATCAAAGAAAACACGATAATTTCAAGAGAAACATCAAAAGTGCTTTAAGGTAAATTGTGGATGCCATCCCAATAGAACTTTTCTTGTTTTGAGGCAAACCATTCAGAGACCCAATTTTCCATTTCTTCATTTTGAAGTGCTGCTCAGAAAGTGTGTGTGCCATCAATCGAAACAAGTGGTAAATTGAAGGAGCAAGATCTGGTGAATACAGTAGGTGGGTTAATACTTCCTAGGCAAGAGCTTTTAACATGTCTTTAACTGGTTTTGAAGTGTGTGATGGTGCGTCATCATGAAGCAAAATTACTTTGCCGTGCCTTCTGGCCCATTCTGTTCGTGGTTCAAATTGATTATTTGTTGTTGGTAGCTATCAGTATTAATGGTTTCACTTGGTTTTAGAAGCTCATAATACACCTTCCTGATCCCACCAAACACAGAGCATTGTCCTCTTTCCGAAGCAATTTGGCCTTGCAGTCGATGTTGATGGTTGACCTAGATCAACCCATGATTTTGTGCATTTGGGATTCTCAAAATAAATCCACTTTTCATCGTGTCACAATTCAATGCAAAAAATATTTTCTTTCGTGCCATTGAAGCAACATCTTACTGGTGACTTTTCAGTTTTCCATTTGTCTTTTGTTCAGTTGATGTGGCGCCCATTTTCCTTCCTTTAAAATCTTCCCCATTGCTTGTAAACTATTGGAAATTGTTTGCTGAGCAATGTTTAATCTTTCTGCAAGTTGTTTTTGAGTTTGACACACTTCTTCATCCAATAATGCTTGTCATTGTTGGACTTCAAACTTTTTCGGTTGACCTGGACATTCTTTGTCTTTCACATTGAAATCATCACTTTTAAAGCATTTAAACCAGCGTTCACAAGTATCTTGAGATGGAGCATGTTCACCATAAGCTCCCTGAAGTATGTGATAACTTTCAGCAGCACTTTTCTTCAAAATAAAGTAATTAATTAAAACTTCCCGCAAATGCTCTTTTTTTGGCATGAAATTCGACATTTTTAAGCGTAAAAATATCTATGATGTTAACACCTTCAGCAGATTTGACATATGAAGTTTTGAAGCTTGCTGTCAATACAACAAAATAGCATACATATCAAGTCGCATATATATCAACACTAGAGGCCCGATGCACAAAATTCATGCATGGGGAGGGGTCCCTCAGCCCAGCCTGCACCCTCTCCAATCTGGAACCCCTTGGGGGATGTCCAACTTCCAGTTTAGGCCCGATCCTGGGGATTGGGCCAAAACCGGCAGTCGGACATCCCTCTCACAATCCTGGACCGCTGGCTCCTAATCGCTCACCTGCTTGCCTGCCTGGTCGCCCCTAACTTCCCCCCTGCTGCCAACCTGATTGTCCCTCACTGCCTCTGCATGCCAGCCTGATCACCCCTAACTGCCCCCCCCTACCTGCCTGGTTGCCCCTAACTGCCCCCTGCTGCTGGCCAGGTCGCTCCCAACTGCCCCCTCTCTGCCAGCCTGGTTGCTCCTAACTGTCCCCCCTGCTGCCACTGGCCTGGTCACCCCTTACTTCCCCCCTAGCTGACCTGGTCACCCCCCAACTGCCCCCTCTGCCAGCCTGGTCACCCCTAACTGCCTTCCACTGCTGGCCTAATTGCCCCTCACTGCCCCCCCCCAGCCTCATCACCCCCAACTGCACCCCCCTTGCCGGCCTGGTTGCCTCTTACTGCCCCTGCTGCTGGCCTGGTTGCCTCCAACTGCCCTCCCTCACAGCCCCCCTGCTGGACTGGTCGCCCCATGCAGCCTGCTGTTCAGTCGTTTGGTTGTCCCTCACTAACCCCCCTGCCAGCCTGGTCGTAGGCAGGCATCTTGTGAGAGCATGAGGGTTAATTTGCATATTCTTTATTATATAGGATATGTGTAACTCCATCTCTTGAAAATATCCAGGAGGCTAGGGGACTGTCTAGGGCGGGGGGATAAAATGGACACATATGTAATACCCTTTGTAATACTTTAAGCAATAAAAAAAAAAAAAGAAAATATCCACATTATTAACCAGTACACCTATATATAACTATATATCTATATCTATATCTATATCTATATCTATATCTATATCTATATCTATATCTATATCTATATCTATATTTAGAGAGAGAGAGAGAGAGAGAGAGAGAGAGAGAGAGAGAGAGTCTTAAGTTGGTATATGGAATAGATCCAGATCCAATAGTTAACTTTTGAATCTTGAAAAGGTAATAATAATTTAGATTACTTTCTTTTCTTTTCTTTCCTTTTACTTTAAATTGATTTTAGAACGAGAGGAAGGGAAAAGGTGAGAGACAGAGAGAAACAGCAATCTGTTGCCTTCTGCACATGCCCCAACCTGGGGATCAAACCTGCAATCTAGGTATGTATCCTGATCAGGAATCGAACCTGTGACCTTTCTGTGTGTGGGATGACACGCCAATGACTGAGCCACATTGGCCAGGGATAGATCACTTTTTGATGCACTCCAAGGCCCAGCTAAAATTACTCCTCATTTAGGAAGCCTCAGATGTGATCTCCCATCCCTCTACATTCTCCCATTTATCTATACTTCACTTCTAGTGTGGATCATTTTCTACTTTGTATGATAGTCATTTGCCTGATTATTCTTTGCTCACCACCTCTAACCTCCACGTCTGACTCACCTCTGCACTCCCACAGCACCTGGCAAATCAAATTTCTTTACCCAAGGTAAGTGCTCTACAAGGATTCCTGAAATAAACGTTTATCAGTTCACAACTATTTTCAAAACCGATGGACATATCGGTTATAAACCATCCTTAAACAACTTTCTTGACTGCCCAAAATAAACAATAGTTAAGTAGATCAATATTTGACTTTCTCATAGTGGCAGTTTTAGAAATTTCATTGTACTAGTAAGTCTTAAGACATTGTTTTCTTCACTTCTTCCCTTAAGAAACCACCATTGATTTCCCCTTACATTAACATTTTCCTTTAAAAAAAATAGCCTTTCTCATTTTCTTAAAAAATAACAAATTTATTTCCCGTTAAATGTTTGTATATAAATATTTAGAATCACAAATGCCAGTTTATTTTTTCTAAAAAAAAAAAATTCTTATTGCTAAGTGTACGGTGTGATGAATTTTCACAAACTGAACACACACTTCTAACCAACACCTGCATTAAGAAACGGATTATTATTTGCCTCTCAGAGACTCCCCTCTGGTTTCATGGTGACATTTTGACTTCTTTTTGGGGGGAAAGGGGAAGAAATTCTCATCAATATCTAGCATTTTTGTATTGTTTCCAAGTTTTTAAATATATATGGTTATATATGTCTCTACTTATTTTTGCCATGTATCTAATTAAGACACTTTATTTTATTTTTTTAAAATATATTTTATTGACTTTTTACAGGAGGAAGGGAGAGGGATAGAGAGTTAGAAACATCGATGAGAGAGAAACATCGATCAACTGCCTCCTGCACACTCCCCACTGGGGATGTGACCGCAACCAAGGTACATGCCCTTGACCGGAATCGAACCTGGGACCCTTGAGTCCACAGGCCGATGCTCTATCCACTGAGCCAAACCGGTTAGGGCTCTAATTAAGACATTTTAGCACTTACATTATATTAAGTACTTTTGTAAGTCTTTACTAGTAAACTATGCAGTTGGAAAGATATTGTCCAAAACCAAGGATGTTTGATATTTATTTTTATGAAAAGAAACTTCAATTTCTTTGCCTAAAAAATCCTGTTGCAAAAATAAAGTCCAGCCTAACGTTTTGGGAATCTATGATGTGATGAATTTTTATTTTTTTGTTTGACTTCATTAGTAAAATTTAGGATGAGTGAAGTAGAACACTAGATTACATTGGGTTTTCATGTTTTTTAAGTCACTTTTCTAAGGAGGTTACTTTGTTAAGAGATATGTTGTTGATTTTCAGTCTGCTATATGAGCACTATTTGCTTGCTGTACTTTGTTTTTGTAAACATTTTGTAACACCCATGTCCTGGGAGGATAGTTTCTAGTGCGCTTTGGGGGAGGTAATATTGTCCTAAAGTTAATTATAATGTTTTAACCTCAGGCAAAATGAATCAGTTTTGAGAATCTAGTAATTCCAGTTTTTGTTATATACAGACCAAGGTCCCCCCACTCACACACACTCTAAACCCCCCAAATGAGTTGATAAACCTGAAGGAAACCATTTCCATTGAAAGAGAACAGATGAAATGTAACCTAGCCTATTATGCACAAAACTCTGGAGCTATCTCTACAGGGATTTGGAAACCTAAATCTTTAAGCAGTAGCTTTGTGAATTGGATAGGACAAGTAGAACAAACTCAGTGAGATGAGAGGTTTTCATAATCCAATACAATGAAGTCAGTTGTCTAAGCATTTATTAAACACACACACACACACACACACACACACACTATTGAGATGGCCTGGCCCATGTGGCTTAGTTGGTTGAGCATCATTTCATGCACCTATAGGTCACTGGTTCAATTCCCAGTCAGGGCACATGCCTGGGTTGCTGGTAGGTGGCATGCAGAAGGCGGCCAATTTATGGTTCTCTCTCATGGATGCTTCTCCCTTTCCCTTCCTTCTCTCTCTAAAATCAATAAAAACATATTTAAAATAAACTATTGAGGTCACACGTTATGTTGGTAGGGTAAGCATCTTGAGAGCACCTATCTGTGTGTACACATGCAGACAAAGAAGAAAACAAACCTGGTGGTAAATCCAGGCAAAAGTGACAAGGTAGGCATCTTAGTTTACTCTGATAAAAAGGCCCAGAACTCCTCATTTCCTAAACATTTGTAAGGTAATATCACACACACATATAAGAGTAGATCTAGCCCTAACTGATTTGGCTCAGTTGATAGAGCGTCAGCTGCAGACTGAAGGGTCCCAGGTTCAATTCCGGTCGAGAGCATGTACCTTGGTTGTGGGCACATCCCCAGTGTGTGTGTGTGTGGGGGGGGGGGGGGGGGGCGGTGCAGGAGGCAGCTGATTGATGTTCCTTTCTCATCGATGTTTCTGACTCTCTATCCCTCTCCTTTCTTCTCTGTAAAAAGTCAATAAAATTTAAAAAAGAGTAGACCTAATATATTCATATAGTTTAAAGAATAAGACAAGCATACTCCCATCCCACTTAACAAGTAGTGAGTTTGTTGATGCTCTGGAAGCCCCTGTGAGTCCTCCATGACCACATCCCCTCTTTTCCCTGATGGAAGTACCCACTCTGACTTTGGCTTCTCATTCCCTTATTTTTCTAGTTTTGCCATGTTTATATTCCTAAACAATTTATTATTTAGTTTTGAATGATTTTTTAAAATTGTTTTTGTTAATTTCTTCTTTGGGTTGTTCTTTTCATGCGTGAGTAAACACAATTGATTTTTCTTTTACACTTAGCACTTCATTTATTGGTTGATTGATTAATTCTCACCCGAGGATATTTTCCCATTGATCTTTAGAGAGAGTGGAAGGGAGGGGGAGAGACACACAGAGAGAAACATTGATGTGAGAGAGACACATCAGTTGTTTGCCTCCCACACGCACCCCGACCAGAGCCATGAACTGAGCCTGCAACAGAGGTATATACCCTTGAACAGAATCAAACCCAAGACTTTTCAGTCTGTGGGCCTAGCTCTATCCACTGAGCCAAATCGGCTAGGACTAGTTTTGAATATTTTTAAATGTGTTATAAATGGAACCAAACTGACTTCACCCTTCTTTAATTTTTTCTTTTAAATTAACATTATGCTTATGAGCATTTTAATTGTTGCATGGTATCCTATCATGTAAATGTACATAATTCTATTTATTCATTTTCTTGTGGATGGACTTTTGGATGGTTTCATTTTGGGCTCCTACAAACAGTAGCGCTATCGATATACTTGTTCTTATCTCCTGACACAATGAGAATTCCTCCAGGATATATTATTTGGGATGGAATTGCCAGGTCATAATATCTTCAACTTTACCAGGTAGTACCTCATTAATTATTTTTTGCTTAGTTTGAAAGGCTGGGATTGCCAGATTTAGCAAATAAAAATATAGAACACTCAGTTAAATTTGAATTTCACATAAACAACAGATGCGGTAATTTTTTTTTTAGTATAAGTATGATCCATGAAAAATTTCTATTTCATCTGGCAACTCTAACAAGGTCAATAAACTTTACCAAGTCACAAATATTGGGCAATGAAGGGTCAGAGTGCGGGGGGTAGAGTGTTTGGTCCTTTCTTCCTCTGCTAGAGTGGCCTACCCAGTTGTTTACCAGCAGGTTAGCTCAAGGGGCTCAAGCGCTTGCTAACTAGCTACATGGTTAATTGATTGGCTCAACAAACATGTCTTCAGCATTGACTGCATCCAGGCAGGAGCTAGATGTTGGGAATACAGCTGAAAACATGATACACAGGTCCTTGCCCTCTTCAGGTCTAGCCAAGGTGGAGAAAGGGAGGTTAATAAGGTAATGGTCTTTGTCTATGGGAACAGTGGTGTGCTGGTGAGGAAGCCTGGATTTGTAGCTTTTGTAGACTTTGGAGTCATAAATACACTTCCTATGGCCAATTTCAAACTACCAATGTGACACCATTGAACTGGGTTGGGAGAGGTGTACACAATCTGCTCTCTGGGCAGTATGGACTGGCTCCAGCATTCCACTGCGTGGGGGAGCACTTAGAAAGGACACTTCCTCCATCTCTAGTATGGGGAAGGGGCTTAAGCATTATTTCCTTAAATGGAGAAGGAATCAAATGCTAAGAGGTATAAAAGACATTTGTTATATTTATAATATTGGATGCTTCATAAATATTTTTACTATGGTATATAAATAGAGGAGAGCCTAATAAACATAGTTGTAAAATTATGATGATTTATCTACAGATCAGAGCTCAGAGCTTCCCTTTTGCATTTGACCTTCTACATGGAGACACTTGAAGACCTCTTCTGCATTGCTCCCTCACCTGCACCCCAGCTCATTAACCGTCATCATTCATTCATTCATTCATTCCACAAACGCTGACAGAGCCCTTGGTTTCTGCCACACACTGTACTAGGGCTTGAGTCCCTGTCATCATGGAGCACTCGATTCACAGAAGGAACACTTTCCTCTCCGCAGTTCTTTCAAGGCAGGTTTACTGCACTCTCTCTCCTTTCACTTGCTCAGCTCACTCCCGTGTTTTCATGCTGACTTTCTTTCTGGGAATATTTCCCCCAAGAAAGCTTGCCACAACCCCTTTCCAATCGTCTTCTCTTGAGATTTCTCCTGCATCACAGAGTGGCAAGTGTTCTTTTCTATCTGAATCAGAACTCTCCGGACTTTTCTGTATCTTTTCCCATTGTGCAAGCTATCACTCTAACAAGTATTTTTTGAATGCCTATGTACTAATCAATGTGTAAGGTATGGGGGAGCCTCTACTTACCACTTCACAGTTTTCATTAATCATTTTATCAAATTATGTATTCACACAATTTGTGTTCAGGCCCTTTTAAAACTTAAATTACTTAAGAAATACACAACTTGCCCTGGCTGGCATGACTCAGTTGGGTGTCATCCTGTGAACTGAAAGGTTGCAGGGTTGATTCTGGGTTTTTGGGCTGGATTCCCGATAGGGAACATGCAGAAGGCAGCCTATCAATGTTTTTCTCCCTCTCCCTTCCTCTCTCTCTACAATAAATAAATAAATAAATAAATAAATAAATAAATAAAAAATAAAAGTCTTAAAAAGAAAAGAAATACAAGATTCATTATACAAAAATATTTAAAGCATAAAGGAGGAAAGAATAATGAGTTGATCTGACAACTCACAAATAGCCATTATTAAGTTTTTGGGTTCACTCATGTAGCCATTTGTTATGTATACTTACAAATTGGTATCATACCCATTTTTTTTTCATTTACTATTATGTGAAAATGTTATCTTTTTCAGCGTTCTTTGAAGACATGATTTTAAATGACGGCATGACATTTCATTTTCAGGCTAAGCCACGCATGATTTATTTAATTAGTTCCCTGTTGCTGGCAGTAGCCTTTTTATAAGTCAGTTAGTGTTGACTATCTTTATCTTAAGCTACAAGAAAGCCAGAATTGATCATTTAATTGTCCTTCCTCAGCAGCATTCATAACAAAAATATGCTATTAATTAGCATAACTAATTAATGAATTGCTGTACTTTTATTATATAAAATAATATAATAATCCTTTTATTATATAGGTTATATATATATAGGTTATATTATATAATCCTTTTATTATAAGGATAAGTAAGCCCCCCGGAGGCTTACTTTTTTGCTAAAGTAAGTGGATTAAGTATATGCTGTGATCCTCCAGTTACCATTTAAAATAAAAGGAGTCAGTCTGCATAAAAAGTAACCCAGATTTGTATAGGCAGCCAGAAGCTCTGAGAGAGTTGGGAGGAAGATCACCTACCATCTGTCTTTCGTGAGAGGAGCTGAGCTTGGTTTTAGATCTTGGGATTGTTAGGAGTTTTAGGGAACACCTAAAACTTCTTTACTTCTTTTTTGAGCCAAGGATTGTTACCTGCTGGGGCTAACACCCAGATCTCTTGACTTCCTTCCTGTCTGTGCTCTTTTCACCGCAATCAGCTGACTAAGCCAAGTCTTAAAATACAGAAAGAGTATATTTACATACATTTACCTACATGTTGTTATAGAAACTGTTGCCCCTTCTAATGCATGTACTTGGGTAAAAAAAAAAAATTTTTTTTTTTTTGGTAAGGTTCTAGGGATGTATTCAAGAGAAAGCAAGCAATAGTCAAAAAAGTGGAAACAACACAAATGTCCATCAACAGGTGAATGGATCAGTAAGGTGTGGTATATTCACACGATGGAATACTCCGCAATAGAAGGAAATGAATTATTGATAAATACAGCAATGCAGATGAATCTCAACATAACTTTGTTGAGTAAAATAAGCCACACAAGAGAGTATAAACTGTGTGAGTCCACTTATCTAAAATTCTGGAAAATGCAAACTAATCTAAGTGACAGGAAGCAGGTCTGTGGTTACTTGGGAAGGGAGTGGAGTGGAAGGGGATCCTCAAGAGTATAGGGCCCTAGCTGGTTTGGCTCAGTGGATACAGCATCCGCCTGGGGGCTCAAGGGTCCCAGGTTCCATTCTGGTCAAGGGCACATTCCTGGGTTGTGGGCTCTATCCCCAGTGGGAGGCGTGCAGGAGGCAGCCGATCAATGATTCTCTCTCTCATTTATGTTTCCCTCTCTCTCCCTCTTTCTCTGAATTCAATAAAAATATATTTTTAAAATATGGTATAGGAAACTTTGGAGGCTGACGGATACACTCATTATCTTGATTGTAGAAATAGTTTCAGGAGTGTGTACACGTCAAAACTTACCAAACTGTACACTTTAAATTTGTGCAGTTTGTGTATGTCAATTAAATCTCCCGAAAGTTTAATTTGTGAGATCTACCTATTAAGTTTGAAAAACAGAACAAGACTAGAAACTCGCTGAAGAATCTGAAGCCTAAGAAAACTAAAATTACTTCTGCAGATAGCTGACAACCGAGGTTCTATTCTAGTATGATAGTTTATCTGAACAGAACATTACTGTGAGAAATGCAAAGTCATAAAAATAAAAAATGGCACTTTTGTGTCCCCCCCCCCTCCGGCCCCCAGTAATCTTGCCATTTCCTCATGCCTGTACAGTTGCTTTATAGCATAATCTTTTTGTTCTATTCAAGTTGGTTTTTTGAAGAGAGCAATAACCTTGTTGTATTTTTCCTGAACGATTAGACTGCTCTTTTATGTACAAGATGCCCAGTCTCTGGTGTGTCTTGTACGTACGTGGGTGTGCAGAAAGCTACACTGTATAAATTGAAGCAAATGCTGTTATTTTGCCTTGGGGGTTTGTAGTCGGGACTCAGCAGCGGCACTGGAAACAAACTGGAACTTTCTAGAAACAATGCCCTTTTCTACAAGATGCACAGTGGATAGCTTTCCTTAAATATGTGAATTCAGTAATCAAATTTGTCTATTTAGATTTTCCACTTACTGTTTTAAAATAAAGAAGTGCTACACCACACATACGGTGCACAACACCGGAAAAGATCCCATGTCAGAAAACAAAGTTTTATTTTTATTTCCACACTCCACCCTCAACTTATTTTCTCAGCATTTTCCGGTAAGGACTCCCATTCTGCAGACGGGGAGACGCACATTTTGTTCGTGTTTTTTTTTTTTTGCTCAGGACAGATGGGTTGGAAAGAAGCAACTCTCAACTTTTCAGTTCCATTTTGAGCAAGGATCACACGGACCTCCTGACAACCGACAGCCCGGCGAGAGCGGCGGCGGTTCTCCCCGGGCGGGCCGGGATCCAGGCGCGCGGCCGCGGCGGAGGGGGAGTCAGGTGGCAGCGGGAGCCGGGTCGGCGCGGCGGGCGGGCGGGCGGGGAGCGTGCGGGGCGCGCCTCCCTCCGGCCGGCGCGGGGAGGTGGCCCGGCGCCCGCCCGGGAGTCCGCCGGCCGGGGGCTCCCGCGCCGAGCCGCGATCCGCGGGTGCGCCAGGGGCGCCCGCATCTCCTCCCTCGCGCGCTCCCTCCCTCCCCACGCCCGCCCCTACCCCCTGGCAGGTCCCTCCCCCACGCCTGCTCCCGCGGCCGCCGCCGCCGCCGCTACCGGAGGCGCAGGAGCCTCGCGATAGTGTTTGCACAGGCGGCGCGTGACGCCGCCGCCGCCTGTAACTGATGCAGAGGTTACCCCGCCGCCTCAGCCGCCACCCACCGCCCGCCGCCGCCACCGCCACCGCCACCCGGGCGACGCCGGGGGCCGACGCACTGCAGAGGTGCCGGCAGGTTCCGCCCGCGGAAGTCTCCTCGCCCGGCGCAGCCCGCGCTCCGACGCCGGCCCCGGCGGACGCCCCCTCGACGCCTCCGCGGCCGCGCTCCTTCCCTCCGCCTCTAAGCCGGCGCGCCCGCCAGCTCCCTCGCTTCTCCCCCCTTCCCTCCTCCCCGTCCCCTCTCCTCCCCTCACCTCTTCCCTCGCCACCTCCCCCCTCCTCGGCTTCCTTCCCCCATCCCCTCGCCTCTCCCCTCCCTGCCCTCGCGCTCTCGCTCGCCCTCCGCGCGGCCCCCGCCATGACGGAGGCGGGTGCCGGTGCCGTTGCCGCCGCTGCCGTCGCAGGGGGGGAGCCGGGTTCCCAGAAAGTAGCTTGATGAGTGTCCAAAGTAGCAGTGGAAGTTTGGAGGGGCCGCCATCTTGGTCCCAGCTCTCCACGTCTCCAACCCCGGGCTCGGCGGCGGCGGCCAGGTCCCTGCTGAATCACACGCCGCCATCCGGGAGGCCCAGGGAAGGTAAGTGCCGTCGCGCCCGCGCCCGCTCGAGGGCCTCCCCTCCCGCGCCGGGGCCCCCGCGACCCCGGGGTGGGGGATGGTGGCGAGGTGGCCGCGAGGCCGCCGGGCTCCGGGGAGGTGGTGCGCTGGCGGCGGGTGGCGAAGGGGACGGGCGAGGGGCTGTGCGCCGGCTGGAGGGCGCGGGGCGCGGCGCGGCGCACACACTCGCCTGGGGGTCCTCGGAGCCGGTCCTCCGGGCTGGGAAGCCTCCCCCCGGACGCGAGCCCCTTTCTGCCCCATTTGCTAGGACACTCCGCACTCTTAACCTCCTGGCCTCCTGTCTCTGGTGGGTTTTCCCTCCCGTTGAAGCTTTCATCCCGAGCCCCCTCCCCTTCCCTCGCGCACTCCTCCCCGAGAGGCGGTCCTCGCTCCGAGCGCGGCGGCTCAGGACCCGGAGGGTGGCCCTAGCCGGCAGGGTCTTTGCCCTGGCAGGAGCGCCGCCGAAATTATCAAAGCCGACTTTGATCCCTTGCCTGGCTCCCAGGAGCCATTGAAAGGAGAGACTTGGAGGGGCGGGGGGGGGCGGGCTTTTAACGCCACCCCTTCCGAGGGTTGCAACTTTCCTTCGCCATCACCTCCCCGGGTTTGCACGTTATCTCGTCGCTGCAAGGAGGCTGCTGTTCTTCTCCGACAGGGTCGTGGGTTTTGTGGGAAAGAGCTGCGTAAAGGTGCCTGCAACGCGCACCCAATCGGTGGCAATTGTTTTCTAAGTTTTTGGCTTCTTGCATGCAAGTGTGCCGCCGCCAGATGTAGCAGTTACCCAGCTAGGAAGACACCGGAGTGCTTTCGGCTGAAATTCCAACTTGCTGCATTTAACTTTCAGTATACCACAGAGAATGAGATGTGGGAGAGCGCGCATTTATGGGGGAAGAATCAATGTGCATGGAGTCGCGTTTAACGCTCTTTTGTCTGGAAAACGTTGAGCGGCATTCGTCAGCAACTGGGAAATAGGTTGTTCATTCCCAGTTGTGTCACACAAGGAGATTGTAGCCACCTTTAAAACACACACACACAAAAGCAACCGTCTGGCAGTCCAGGAGTCTAGAGAATCATTTCAAGACACCAGGAGCTTTGATTTATGTAGGAATCGGTGGGGTGGATTTATTTAGAAAATATTTTCTGTTTTTACTAAAAGCCTTGACAATTGTTAATCAAGCGTTTTGTGCCCTGAATCCACTGGTTCCGGCAGAGCATTCTTTGTCATTTTGTTCCTGCGAGCATGTGTGAAAGTGACAATAGGCTCAAAGATTGGCATGAATTTGCTCTAGAAAATGCATGGTAAGGTTTGATTTATGGCATCCATTAAACAACGCTGAATACATTGACAGACATTTTCCTCTTTCCATCTCACCCCCACCACTGAGTTCTGATTATTAGAAGATAAAATGTATTGACTAACTCAAATTCAGTGCATATTTTTTTTTTTTTTGCATTTGAAAATTTGTAAATGAATGTTTTAAAATCTATTTTGTAAATAGAGCAGCTGGCTCAGCTTTTACTTTTGTCTGTAGTTTCATTAAGATGCTTACTGATAGTGTTACGAATGATAGTTTAATGATTGGGAAAGTCCTTTTTTTAAGGCTTTACCTTTTTTCATGTGGTCATCCATTTCTCAAATATTTATTGAGTCATTTTTGTAAGCTAGCTGCTGTATTAGATATTACTTAGGATATAGTGTTGAATTGTTTATCTGTAACACCTGTTACAGTATTAGTAATTTGGGGGCTGCAAAATCGAGGTTGTGGGTTTCTGAGGTTGCTTCAACTTTAGTTTCAAAAACTTCTCTATTATTTTGCACTTTTCCTGATGTTTGAAAATTTTGAGGGTTGGAATAATTTAGTTTGAACTTCCAAATAACCAGAATTTTCCCAGCAGTTTAGATTATCAGATTTTTATGTAACTTAAACTAGTGAGTTTCTCTATAATTAATGAAATAACAGGACATGTTTTTGTGAAAGTTATACTTCACCTCAAGTACCTGTATGGTCACAGTGGTATATTTCTTTCTGACCAACTGACATGTAAGTTAAAACTATGTTATATTATCATCTTGAAGCTAAAGTCTGAGCTTTCACTTAATGCTAACAGGAATAGCACATATTAAGACGCAGGTATCAAGATGGAGATGTTTTCTATTGAGTGAGATTTCAGTTTTTAACAAATGTTTAGCATCTTTCCCAGGTATACATTTAGTATGTTGTTTACATTAATGTTAATTGAGAGAACTTTTGACTTTTGGTGACTACTAGTAAAAATTGTTACTATAAATGGTACTTGAGTGTATGTATGAGGAGAGAACAAACCTTATTTCTTGAAAAACAGCCAATTTAATGTATAATAGGAAATTTAAAAAACTTAAAAGAGATGCACACATGAATATTAACACATATAAAGGTTATTTATATGTGTTGAACTTTTAAGCAAACTTAACTTTGAAAATGGGCTATTTTTAGAGATGTGCCATAAGTAACTGTAAAAATTATTTTGAAGTTTTGATATATTTGAAACCAAAAGATTATAAGCTGATTATTTTTAGTACTCTGTAAGACTTAGGAATTTATTAGAATTTAGAAATTTGTGTAATATAGTGTAGATTTTTTTTCCTTGGGAGTCCCAAAGTCCCAAGACTTTTTCTTTATCAATCTTGAAGTTCTGTAGTTACTGATTTCATGTTGGATCTTTTAAACCTGTGATCTCTGTTCTGTTTCATCTTTTCATAATTGTGTGATTAAGGAGCTGGGCAGTTAATAAATTAAGTACATTTTCAAATAAAGGTCAGTTTTACTTTGTTGAAGTCTCAAAACTTAGTGTCACATTGGCTAGATGAGCAGTTGGTTTTTGTTTTTGTTTGCATATCAGTACATGGGTACTTTTGAATGGGTTATTGCTAAGAGTCAATAATTATACAAAGATTTATATTTTTTTGTTCCAGCTTACCAGATATGAATAGATTGCTTTATTTTTATGTAAGTAGTGAAAATAGTTTGGTTAAAAAGATAATATCACAGAATAATTAAACTGTTGCTTTCTGTTTCCATATTTACAGACTGCATCCCTTAAATAGGAGAATTAAAGTATTTGACTCCAGATGACAGTAATATCTGTAGGGAGATGTTAAAAATAAAAGTGTACCAGATGGCTCTTTAATTTCTTGAAGTCACTAGCTGAAAGATGATAGGGTTGGGTGTTTAAGGATTCTAGCTCATGGATATGCTGTAGGTAGGTATTTTTCTTTTTGACCAACTAGCATGCAAGTTAAACTGGTGTTAATCCTCTCTAGGGCTTTATATTTATCCTGAAGTTGTAGTCTTACATTTCACTAATATTAACAAGAATTGCATATACGTATGAATTCCCAGGTATCAAGATGGATACAGTTTCAGAGACACATTTCCATATTAGAGAGAGAAACCCAGGATAGTTAGAGGTCTGGGAGTCTGCCCTTGAGAAGTAGGCTTGCTTTAGCCTATTTGGTCTCAGCACTTCTTTACTCTCAAAAATTATTGAGGACTCCAAAGAGATTTTGTTTATATGGGTTGTGTCTATTGATATTTACTATGTTAGAAATGAAATCACTTACAAAATATTTATTAATTTATATAAAAATAACGTTAATAATTTTTTAACCTTAGAACAACTATTCTAAAACAAAAACTTTAGTGAAACTAGTGGCATCCTTATATAATAAAAGCGTAATATGCAAATTGTCCTCAACCAGGAGGTCGTCCAGAGTTTGACCAGGGGGCGGGGCCTGCCAGGGGAAGGCAGGGGGGCCCCAGCTGACAGTGGCAGCTGCTAGGGACCCTACCAGTACATGAATTTCATGCATCGGCCTCTAGTTGTTTTATATTTTTACAAATCAATTTAATTTCTGGCTTACTAGAAGATAGCTGGATTTTGCTTCTGTTTTCAAGTCTGTTGTGATTGTTTCAAGCTAATCCAGTTTCACGTAGATATGTAGTTGGAAAAAGTAGGTATTTTAATAGCTTTTTGAGAAGTTGTATATATTCATTTTTAATATTATACCAAAATTTGACAAGTGGCAATGGTTACATTGCATTCCAGAAGTGTCTATAGGGCCCACAAGAAAACTGTG
Organism: Myotis myotis; assembly: GCF_014108235.1. Lineage (NCBI taxonomy): Eukaryota > Metazoa > Chordata > Mammalia > Chiroptera > Vespertilionidae > Myotis > Myotis myotis. The sequence continues at coordinate 46,605,549 of NW_023416390.1, forward strand.
AACTATACAGTTAGCTTAAAGAAGAGTCTACTTAAAGGGTGGGAAATAAGCTAGTTTTCATTCAGATATTTCAAGCACAAATAGAAAAGGGAGTACATTTATTCTCTTATTATTGTATTTTTAAAAATACATAAATTTCAGAGGAAGTGAGAGCGCATGTGTGAGAGAGAGAAACATCAATGATGAGAGAGAATCATTGATAGGCTGCCTCCTGCATGCCCCCGACTGGGGATTGAGCCCACAACCCATGCATATGCCCTGACTGGGAATTGAACCATTGACCTCCTGGTTCATAGGTCAGTGCTTAACCACAGAGCCATGCCATCTAGGCTATTCTGTTATATTAGAAGATAGACCAGCAGATGGAGGTTCAAAAGGCATATATTGAATTCAGTATAATTTTTTGACAAGAATGTAAGCCTGTATAGCAGCTAGACTTATACAACAGTGGAAAGAACTGCCTCTTGAAGTATTTAGCTGTAAGAATTTACAGCAGTTTACAGGGACATTTTAGGGGGAGGCAGAGATAAATTCTGTAGATTCTTATTTTGGGTGCTATTGAATTAAGTTACTTAGGGTCCCATTCAATTAAAAAATGTAAGCATTCTGTGATTCCTTGAAAATCCCTAAATATAGTTAAACTGTACTTATATATATCCATGAATGTTTTTGAATATTCTCCGAAGTCAGTAGTATGAAGCTTTGTTGACTTTATTACTATTTTGCATTTTTATTGTGCTTTCCTCTGAGATTTTTCCTGTATTTTCTGGAACCAACACTATCAGTCTTCCTGAAATCTCTCTGAGTTCCCTGTGAAATATAATAAGCTTTGAAGACATTTTAGGGAATCAGATACTGCTTATGATATAGTTTAGTAGCCTTGTAATATATTTGGGCACAGAAATTTAGCATACTGTTGGGGACCAATTTTCAATTTTGATAGAAACTATCAACAGTCTTTATAGTCTTTTATTTATAATTGTTTATGTGATTGCAGAAGTAATGTTCTAATGGTTTTAAAGCTTAAGTCTGAAAAGAGGACACATAAAGGAAAAGTATTTAAATTGATCTCTCGAATTTAAAAATGCTTATTAAAGACATAAAGAATTTTAATTCTCATCTTGGAGAATTAGAGGCCCAGTGCACGAAATTTGTGCACTTGGAGGGGGTGGGGGGTCCCTCAGCCCGGCCTGTGCCTTCTCACAGTCCGGGACCCCAGGACCCCTCACCAAGAGGATGGGGCCTAAGCTGGCAGTCGGACATTTCTCTCAAAATCCAGGATCCCTCGCTCCTTACTGCCCACCTGCTTGCCCCCTTACCACTCGGCTTGCTGCTCCTTAGCACTGCCACGGAGGCGGGAGAAGCTCCCACTACCATCACTGCGCTCTCCAGTCTTGAGGCTTGTGGTTGAGTAGCCGCTACCTCTGTGGGAGCACACTGACCACCAGGGGGCAGCTCCTGCATTGAGCTTCTGCCACTGGTGGTCAGTGTGCATTATAGCGACTGGTTGTTCCGGTCATTCCACCATAATGGTCGCTTAGGCTTTTATTATATAGACTAGAGGTCCGGTGCACAAAAATTTGTGCACTCGGATGGGTCCCTTAGCCCGGCCTGTGCCCTCTCGCAGTCTGGGGCCTCTCGGGGGCCCCTTCCCCTGGCTGCTGGCACCAGTTTTCCTCTGGCGCCTGGAACCCAGGCCTTCGCTCTTCGCCAGGAGGGGCCCGGGCCCCGGGGGTGTGGCTGAGGCCGGCGCAGCGGGCTTCCCTCTTTGCTCTTCGCTTGCCACGCTGGCCTTCGCTCGCTGCTCCTGCCCGGGGCCAGCCAGCTTCTCTCCGTCACTTGGCGCCTACATACACAGATTAACCGCCATCTTTGTTGGCAGTTAACTGCCATCTTTCTTGGCAGTTAATTTGCATATCACCCTGATTAGCCAGTGGGAAGCGTAGCGAAGGTACGGTCAATTACCCTTTTTGTCTTTTATTAGATAGGGTTATATAGACCAGAGGCCTGTTGCATGAAAATCGTGCCCTGGGGGGGTGTCCCTCAGCCCAGCCTGCACCCTCTCCAATCTGGGACCCCTCAAGGGATCGGGCCTAAACGGGCAGTCAGACATACCTCTCACAATCCAGGACTGCTAGTTCCCAACCACTCGCCTGCCTGCCAGCCTGATCACCCCCTAACCACTCCCCTTCCAGCCTGATCGACGCCTAACTGTTGCCCTGCCGGTCCGATCGTCCCCTGCTGGCCCGGTTGCCCCCAACTGCCCTCCCCTCCCAGCCCGGTCGCCCCTAACTGCCCTCCCCTGCAGGCCATCTTGTGGCCACATGGGGGCGGCCATATTTGTGTGTTGGAGTGATGGTCAATTTGCATACTGGCCATGACTAATTAGCATATCAGGGCTAATTAGAATATCCCTCTCATTTGTGTTGGAGTGGTGGTCAATTTGCATAGTAGTAATGACTAATTAGCATATCTGGTCATGACTGTGAGGGCATCATGACCAATTTGCATATTACCCTTTTATTAGTATAGATAATACATGTAGTATTTGTTATTACCTATAACAATTCACTCTTTGTTTAAATCCTCACCGAGCATATGTTTATTGACGAGAGAGAAGGAGAGAGAAAGAAAGAAAAGAGAAAGAAAGAAAAGGGAGGGAGGGAGGGAGGGAGGGAATTCTATCCTTTTACCCAGAATGAAACAACAGCCTTTTTGGTGTTTGGGATGCTCTAACTAACTGAGCCACCAGGCCGGAGCAACAATTCACATTTTAATTTTATATGGGACATAATCTCTTCTGTGAGTTGGAACGAAAGATTAGATTTTAGGTGGTGGGAAGTTAAACATAAATTCCCATAGCTTTCTTGAGGTCAACTTAATAAATTAAATGACACACAGCTGGAGACTTGCATTGTTCCATTTTGGTTTAAAGCTTATTTTCTGTAGAAGGAATAGGAATAAGCCATTTAATTTTATAAAATTCTTCATCCTTGTTAATAATTTTTTAAAAATCTTAGAATAATTTAGAGGAATAGTGTTCTAAAGTAGAAGAAGTAGTGTGGTACAGATGAGAAAGTGCATCGATTGTAGTTGGAATTGAAGTGTAGTCTCTACTTTGCCATTAACTGGCTGTGTAACCTTGGGCAAGTTGCTTATCTCTGCTTCAGTTTCATAAAGTGAGAATTATAGAAATGAAGGGGGCCTTGGAAGCAAGTGAGTCCAAACCTCTCATTTTACAGATGAGGAAACTTAGATAATTTGTTCAGGCTTTTACTGTAAGAGAGTTGGGACCAAAACTCAGTTGTTTGACTCTCAACTTAGTACTTTTCCCATTATACTTTGCGGCTTCTTTTCATCTGTGAAATGAGGGGATTGGATTTAAGGCTCTCAAAGGTCTCTATCAGCTGAAAAATGTTATTCTTTCGACGTTAATCCCAATATTAACGGGAAAAGTTTGTATACAGGTGAAAGAAATGTTTTTGAAGAAGCAGTGTTACCTTTTCGGGGCTATGATTTGGTTCGTTAAGATAATCATCTTCATTATTACCAAAAGATTTTTAAGCTTAGGAGCATGGTAAATAGTGTGGTGGGTGATCTTGTTTTTTTTAATGACCTACATTCTAAAACACTATTTTGACTACATTAAAAACTATGTAAATCACATAAACAACAGTGCAGTGCTCTGAAGTGAATTGTGGTGATTGCTCCTCAGAAATTATTTTTAGAGTATTTGCCCCCCTGAGTTAGGTGCCTCTGTTCCTTCGTGTCCTATAGGATTATTTCATAGCACCTCCAAGAGGCTCCTTTTGATTATAGTTTTAGTTATGTTGCCTACTAGACAGAAAGGTCTTGAATTCAGAGATTGTGTTTTGTTCATTTCTACATTCTCAGTGCATAGTAGGTAGATAGGATGTCCACTATAGAGTTGGCATCCAACAAAAAGTTTTGTTGAAGACTAAGTTTTCTTTACAATGGAGTGATATTATATATGTGTGTATATATGTGTGTGTGTATATGTGTGTATATATGTGTATGTATATTAATATGTACTTATTTAAGACTCAGGAAGATGCTTATTTTAGTAAGCATCATAAACATATTTTAAAGAGATTTGGATAACAGTAACTAATAGCTGAAATTTATTGTTTGCACATATTAATTTATTTAGTTCTCATAACACTGTGAGAAATATACAGTTATTCTCATTTTATAGATAAGGAAACGGAAGCACAGAAATGTGAAGAAGCTTGCCCAGAGTGACACAGTGTAGTAAGTAAATGTTAGTGCTCAGATTTGAACCAAGTCTGCATTTTTAACTAATAGGATATATTGCCTAACATACAGAAATTTGGTTTTGGCTAATATCTTAGTTGTTTTTCCTTAGCAAATTTAATTTGCTAACCATTCTTTTAGGCTCATTCAGTTTACCTCTAAAATTTTGTTAAATTTGTTTTACATGAGTTTTACACATGTGTGAAGATAAGATTAAAAAATCACACACACATTAAAACCCCTAAACAAACAACCCAATTTAGAAACTTGTACCAGCTGTGCAAATCTTACTTATATTTCATATTTTCAGATATGTTTAGTATTTTCATGGAAAATGTTAGAGGTACACTAATGAAAGATCTTATTTTCTTGTTTAATCTGAATTTGAATGTTGTTTTATGTTAATATATATAGGGTGTCCCCACAAAATGTATACACACTTTGAATGATTATAAAGTAAATGTTTATTACAATATAGTTCATTTTCAGAATTTAAAAAATCTACAGAAAGGATTATTATTATTTTGTCAATGCCTGTTTTCAAACTGATGACGGTTCTGGTGCAGGTATTGTTGATGGCACGAAGCAGTGGAATCCCAAGTGTCAAGAATCATTTTGTTCAGTGTTTGTGTGCCCTCAATTTATCAATTGGTGCCGGTTTTATGCCATAAATTTTATCTTTTATGTATCCCCATTAAATTTTCTTTGTTCAAAGCTTAGTCTAGTTTCACCCATTATTTCAAATCAGTTAAACTTGAAAAGGAGTGAAAATTGAGTGGGTTAACAGCTGTTAAAGTGTGTCCCTGCAAAAATGTATACACACTTTGAATAATTATAAAGGCAATGTTTGTATTTCAACTGCGTTTTCAAACTTCCAGTAACATTTTAGGATGAATTTCTTTTGTACAAAACTTAGTCTGGCTGAAAAGAAAGAAACATCAATTGAGCTATCTGCTGTTAAAGTGTGTATATATGTTTTTGGGACACCCTGTATTTTGGCCTTATAAGCCCACCACAGCCATAAAACAGAATTTGAACAAGAATTTTCCAATGTCCATACAGGAGTAGTCTACTTATTGTGGAGGCTTTATAACCTGGTGAACAAGGCTCTGAACAGAATTGAGATGCTTTAGTTGATATATTTGACTCTTTGTATTCAGTATGGGCAGGGAAAGGAGGCTTGAAGCTCAATCTGTAAACTCATCTATAAACAGGTTTTTTTAAAAAAACACATAGTTTTAGTTACTTCATTGCACACAAAACAAGTCCCTTAGTAACATGATTATTTAGTAAATATAATGAGAATCAGATTTTGAGGGGTTGATAGGAATTTAAAGCATAGTGTGGAAAGGTATGTAGAGGAGCTGATGTAGGATGTGAAACATCTCAATGTGGCTTCAATATTAGGCCTGAAATGTTGTGAATTTGAAGATGCTATACCTATATTTAGGTAAAAACGATTATCCTATATGGTAAAAGGCTAATATGCAAATTGTCGCCTTGGGAGTTTGACCGACCGGGAGTTCAACTGCTTGCTGTGATGTGCACTCACCACCAGGGGGCGATGTGGAACTAAGGAAGGTCTTCCAGCAGCTGGAAGGCCCCGATAATCCCTGATCTCCGGCCAGGCCTAGGGACCCTACCCATGCACGAATTTCGTGCACCAGGGCTCTAGTATTCTATAAAGATGCAGTAAAATCCAACTGCGAGTGGTTTGAGGGGATGACTTGTAATATTTGTTCATTTATATGTATTATCAAGAATTGGTTGTACTCATAAATTTGTGCCCTATCTGCAGAGAATGACAAACTTCTAGGTTTACATTCTTAACCTTTAACCTAGCAAGTGCTGGTATTGTTAAATGTGGTACATTGTATGATTTCATGATTCCTTACTTAACCGTGTATGTGCTTTTCTAAGATGAATATAGTGCCACTGGGGAAGGTCATAGGGATTTGTGTGAAGCCAATTAGTTCATCTTGTCTCATGATACCTGGAGCATGGTTTTTTGTTTTGTTTTGTTTTTGGTAAACTGTGCGTGCTTGCTTCTTTAAAAAAAATACAGCTTTTCCTTTTTCTGTTAACAGGTTTTTAAAAAAATCACTGTAATTATATGGTTTAGTCAACTTTGTTACTTTAAAAATTTATTTCATTTATTTAAAAAAATACATGTACTTATTGTTAGGTCCGGTTTAAGGCACTTTGTAAATAGTAGCTCATTTGCTTCTAGCAATCATGAAATACATACTAATGGGGATTAAGTAACATACTCAAGGATACATAGAGAGTATGTCGCAGAGCCAGGATTCAAACTAGGCACCTGAGTACATCCTAAATAACAGTTACTGTTTATTCTGTCAGTGTTATTCCATTGAATGGATGTACTGTAATTTACTTAGTTAACCATTTTTTTTAAGGTAGTGTGTTAGTCATGATTCTTTTGCTTACCTGTGATAAAAACTTAACACAAGCTTTGGTAAATTAAGAAAGTATTTTAGTGGTTTACATAACTGAAAGATGTTTGTATGGAAGAGGATGAAATGGCTTTAGAAACAGCTTAGCTCCAAGATCTCACATAATTTCTTTGAGCCCGTTTGTCTCCATTTTGGGGTTCTTCTAGTCTCTTGCTTCTGGAGTTGCAGATACATACCTTTAGCTTAGCAATTACACTTGAAAGACAGTTTAACCTCTCTTTTCTAATGTCCACGTGTCAATTCTAGATTGATGCTATAATGTACTCTAATTGTCAATTTCTTAACCAGTCATTGGGACCTGGGTGATGAAGTGTGTATGGCAAGGTAGCTATTATGGCTGTCAGTAGAGTGAGCTGAGGAACCCACAGAAAGCCACCATTGACAGATTAGGTGAGTGGTAGTTTTCTGTGCCGGGCAAGCTCAGCCAAGGGTTCGGTGAGCCGAGGCGGGGGGGCGCGGGGTGAAGGATGTAGAAAAGACAAAGAATAAGCTGGGTCTAGGTGGATCTTCCTGTGCCTGGCTGAGGCCACAGAGAGAGAGACCCAGACAGCAAGCTGAGCCTTTATTTTATAGCCAGAGGTAAACAAGGTAGTGGTCACCATAGTTACAATGTTCTTGTGAGTTTCACTTGTTTTGGCAGCACTTGCTGCATCTCCCACAGCCCATTAGCTATCCAGATAAGATCTAGGGCAGGGGTGGGCAACCCCTGGCACACATGCCGAACATGGCACGCCAGTAACTTTTGCTGGCACGCAAAACCCTCTCTTATAATCTTCCATTTACAATTTTTTTTCTTAATATCGACTTTTTAATTTTTCAGATAAATTCAGTGTAGGTGTATCTTAGATAAATAAATAATTTTACATAACAAGTTATCTTAAAGACCATAGACATAGATTGATGAGAGAGGGGAAGAGCAATTACTGTGCCTCTGCCTTAACTCTCCCTGCCTTCCTAGATCCGACCACTGTTTTGGTTTCATCCACATACGCTTGTGAATCTTTGTTCTTAGTGATGAATTTTGTTAAGTCTCGTAATAGGAGTAGCCAGACGGATGAAAGTAGTAGCTCGTGCATATCTCTGAAGGTCACGAAATATACACCTGATGTAAAATCTCAGTCATCAGTGATGCAGCAAAAGTCCCACTGATAATATCAAACGGAGTCATAAAGTTTTCTGTCGGGACTATCAGTGTACATGTATACATTAAAAAATAAATGTGTTTTTCATCATTATATACTGTGTTTTTGTCACTCGAATGAATTTTATTATTTCTTCAAGGTTCTTCACATTCGTACACCTTAAGAGAGATCAAGTAGGCGTAACATGTTCTCAAAAACTTAGGGTTGGGAGAAACCAAGATGGCGGCATAGGTAAACACCGGAAATTGCTGCCTCGCACAACCACTTAAAAAATACAACTAAAAGACAAAACGGACATTATCCAGAACCACAGGAAGGCTGGCTGAGTGGACATTCTACAACTAGAAGCAAAGAGAAAAGCACACTGAGACTCAGAGGAGGTGCGGAAGTAAAGTGCAGAGGTACGGAGGCGCACCCGGAAAGGGCTGGCAAATGAGGACGCGGCTGTCTTTTTCAATCCGGAGGGGGAGACAGGCTCCCGACTGCTCTGAACACCAGTTCCAGCGAGTCTCTGGGGACCCAGACTCATATGGGGAGAAACTGGACTGCCTGGCATCGGTCGGAACTCGAGGGTGGCTTTCTCTCAGAGGTGCTTGCAGCGATTACCCAGGACACTGAGACAAGGGGTAGGACTGAGGATCAGCCATAGCTGTTTGCTCTGCCCTGTTGATTCCCTGAGACCCCGCCCCACCCAAGCTGTGCGCAGAGGCTTTTGCATATGAAAGGCCTGGCCCTTTGCAATCTGAAAATTACCTAACAAACAGCAGCTGGGTCAGACAGACCCAGAACTTCCAAAAGAAGGCCCAAGGCCCCACAGCAGCTTGCATTGCTTCGCAGCTGGGCCTCATCTGGGCACCTCCAAACCCCAAACAAAGAAGAGGAATCTGCAGATCTCTCCATAGCTCCTGCTGGGTAGCCTCAGCCCGAGGTAAATTAGCATCTCCTTAGAGATCCAAGAGCCAGTGTACCCAGTGGTCAGAGTGGGACCATCCAGATTACAACTCCTCAGATCCATAAGGGACACACTCAGGGGACAGCCTCAGTGAGCACCAAAGCCCCATTGAAGCAAGTATTGCCCCATAAGGATGTCTCTAGCACAGAAGTTCTCCCACTGTAGACACAGCTGATTCTCACAGCCAATTGGCCTGGAGGTCAATTCCTCCCAGTGATACCTTACAACAATCAAGGCTTAACTACAACAAGACTGCACAAAGCCCACAAAAGGGTGCACCAAGAATGTCCACCTCAGGTAATTAGGGAGGCTGAGCCACTGGGCCCTATAGGACACCTAGCATAGAGAGCCACTCTATCAACACAGGGAAGCATAAAAAAAATGCGGAGACAAAGAAACAGGTCACAAATGACAGAAATGGAGGAGAGCAAACTACTGGATATTGAGTTCAAAACCACACTTACAAGGTTTTTTCAAGAATTTTCTAGAAACTGCCAATAAATTTATTGAGACCTTCAAGAAATCTCGTGAGATCCTCAAGGTTATGAAAAAGGACCAACTAGAAATTAAGCATACACTGACTGAAATAAAGAATATTATACAGAGTTCCAACAGCAGACTAGAGGATCGCAAGAATCAAGTCAAAGATTTGAAATACGAAGAAGCAAAACATACCCAACCAGAAAAGCAAAATGAAAAAAGAATCCAAAAATACGAAGATAGTGTAAGGAGCCTCTGGGACAACTTCAAGTGTACCAACATCCGAATTATGGGGGTGCCAGAAGAAGAGAGAGAGCAAGATATTAAAAACCTATTTGAAGAAATAATGACAGAAAACTTCCCCTACCTGGTGAAAGAAATAGACTTACAAGTCCAGGAAGTGCAGAGAACCCCAAACAAAAGGAATTCAAAGAGGACCACACCAAGACACATCATAATTAAAATGCCAAGAGCAAAAGACAAAGAATCTTAAGAGCAGCAAGAGGAAAAAAGTCAGTTACCTAGAAGGGAGTACCTATACGACTGTCAGCTGATTTCTCAACAGAAACTTTGCAGGCCAGAAGGGAATGGCAAGAAATATTCAAAGTGATGAATGCCAAGAACCTACAACCAAGATTACTTTACCCAGCAAAGCTATCATTCAGAATTGAAGGTCAGATAAAGAGCTTCACAGATAAGAAAAAGCTAAAGGAGTTCATCACCACCAAACCAGTATTATATGAAATGCTGAAAGGTATCCTTTAACACGTTGCGTACCACATAGAAATCTCTAAGACATACGCCAGGTACCGCACGTTTTTGGGCAAACTGCACGTTATTTAAATCATCGTAATGCACTTTAGGTGTTGTTTTTCAATAATTATAACATTTTTACTTACAAAAACAATTAAACAATTAAAGTTCCTAGTACTTTTTTAATGTATGGTACTACGTAAAACATTTTCCTCTATGAAGAGGGACCAAACAAAATTTACATAAGTATCTAGATTTGCTCCTTTTTCCAAGGGCGTGAAAAAACGAGAACACTCGTGAGCAGTCCTTAACAGATGGCGCGCGAAACACAAGAAAACTCCTGAACAGTACGAAATGTGTGAAGAAGAAAAATGTAAAGATACAAATTATGAACAACAAATACACATCTATCAACAAGTAAATCTAAAAATCAAGTGAATAATCTGATGAACAGAATAAACTGGTGAATATAATAGAATCAGGGGCATAGAAAGGGAATGGACTGACTATTCTCTAGGGGGAAAGGGGTGTGGGGGGTGTGGGAAGAGACTGGACAAAAATCGTGTACCTATGGATGAGGACAGTGGCGGGGGGGTGGGGGGTGTTAAGGGCAGAGGGTGGGGTGGGAACCAGGTGGAGGGAAGCTATGGCGGGAAAAAAGAGGAACAACTGTAATAATCTGAACAATAAAGATTTAATTTAAAAGAAAAAAGGAAAAAAAATTAGGGTTTGCATGTAGAAGAATTTCGAGTTAGATATTTTGCTGGTTTTGGCACGCACTCACAAGAAGGTTGCCCACCCCTGATCCAGGGAGTGTCATAAGGTGAAGCCTAATTATGCTAAGAGGGTTGTGCCCTCTAAGCTGGGACTTGTTTGTGGCTTTGCCAGCAGGTCAGTCCGAGGCTTAACCCTATAGCCACTCCCTACAGTTTTCTTCAGAAAAGGGATCCTGTTGAACAAAAACAACTACTTCTATAAGTAGTTAGGTTATTTATTTAAAAAAAATTTTTAAATTTTTTGTCTGTTGTAGGCAGTGATATAATGAGCATCTTTTGTTGTTAATCCTTACCCCATATTTTCTCCATTGATTTTTAGAGAGAGGAGGGGAAGAAGGGTGGTGGCAGAGAGAGAGAAACATCAATGTCCGTTGCCTCCAGCATTCACCCTAGCAGGCTGGGATCTAACCTGCAACCCAGGTATGTGCCCTTGACCAGGAATCGAACCCTCGACCATTTGGTGCTCTAAGCACTAAGCCACACCGGCCAGGGCATAATTAATATCTTTGAGTAAAAGTTTGTTGTTGGTTTTTTAAGTCAACTCCCAGTGATGGAATTTACAAAGCCAAAAGTATAAAACAATTTTAGGGCTTTTGATAAATGTGGCCAGGTTATTGTTTGAAGGATTGTACTCAATTCATATACCATCAGTGCATGAAATGGGCATGCATTTTTTTCACTTAGATTGAGGTTAACTCACCCTAGGAATTACTGGGCTTAAATATTATTAACACAGGTCCTTGACCTTAACCAAAGAGTTGCAAACCTTATACCGAACATGTGTCCAATCTAAATTACCAAATGCTTTTTTATAATTTCTCTGGGCATTTCTTACTCCCACTATATAAACTTTTTTATTTTATAGTTTTAAACAACAACAGAACCAGAAGGATAATGACTGGCAGCACCCTGTAAGACCCTGGCCCCTATTCTTCTGGCCTCCTAGTATCTCCCTACTCTGACCTAGTTGACAGCATTATACTTAATTTTTGGATATTGATACCTTATGTGAAAACGTTAGAAGGTTAGTGTAACATAACAAAATGTAAGTAATAGTTACAAGCACATGTTTGTTAGACTTGGATTCCAGTTTGGGTTTTGCCACTTACTGTATAGTAACTTTAGTGCCTCATCTATAGATTTTCTTGATTGTAGGATGGGATAATAAATAGTAACTACTTCACAAGATTGTGAGCATTAAATAAGAAATTTGTGGCACATTAACAAACAGTCAGTGTGTGTTAACTGTAACTATTATATGTAGATATAGTGGTTCTTTACAATTTAATTTTTTTCTTTTTTGTTTAAATGGTAAGAATAGGGAAAGAGTACTATCTGGATGAAGGTCCCTGATAGCCAGAGCATACTTGACTGACAGGGATTGTCTCCCTGGCCTGTTGAAGAATTCTAGCAGAGTTGTGTCTGACAGGCAGATTTCAAATGGTGTTTAAATCACTACTTTCATCATTTTAGTTCTTGTAATTTTTAATGGATTGAGAATTGACCAAATTTATGAGACGTGCTTATAATACTTAAACAAGTACCAAGCACTTACTAGTAGATTGTATTAGCAGTATTTGTGCTTTATCTTTGATACGCAGAAATAATGCTTTAAAGCACTACATGATTTGGTTAATTGAGCAAAAGGAGATGAATATTTTGATGTTATTTAATGTGTATTGTCATTAATGCTTTCTAATAGGTTAACTAGGATTTTAAAGTCTATTATTGTTTCTCAGCAATGAATCAGTTGTCAGAACGTCAGAGTTTTGTAGAAACCTTATTGGCATTGTTTATTCATTCAGTAAGTATTTCTGAACCTGGAGCCTAGCACTGGGGGAAAAAAAGATATATAAGATGATGCAGTCCCTCCCTTCTAGGAGCTTGGTCACAGTGTAGTGAGGAAGATTATAATTTGTAACATGTAATTTATACTTTTAAAAACCTTGTGGATCAGATAAAATAAGATGAATTGCCAGCTTTCAACTTTGGAAGTAAACAGAACAACTATAATATAGTTGCATCATATAATATATATCAAGGTGTGCTTTCGGTTGCTGAAAGCAAGCTTAAGCAAAACAAATTTATGATTAGAAGGATAGAGAACTGGGTATCCCTTAGAACCCAATCAGACCTCAAGGGGACTGAATTAGAAACTGGAAATTCAGAAACCACGGTAGCACTATTCCCTTGTGGATCATAGAGCAACCTTTTCCAGTGCTGCGAAGTCAAGTTCTCTAAAAAGGAAAAGTGATAAGGGAGGAAATTGTACCCTTTTTTTCTTCCATTGACCCGTTATTACCCTCCCCAACCCCTACCCCAGACCTTCATCACCCTATTGTCTGTGTCCACAGGCTCTGCATATATGCATAAAAGTTCTTTGCTTAATCTCTTCCTACCCACTCAACCACTCCCGGCCATCCCTCTGAGATTTGACAGTCCGTTCCATGCTTCTGTGTCTCTGGATCTATTTTGTTCAACAGTTTATTTTGTTCATTAGATTCCACATATGAGTGAGATCTTGTGATACTTGTCTTTCTCTGACTGGCTTATTTCACTTAGCATCATACTCTCCAAGTCCCTCCGTGCTGTCTCAAAGGGTAAGAGCTCCTTCATTTTTACTGCTGCATAGTCTTCTATGGTGTAAATGTACCACAGCTTTTTTATCCACTCATCTGCTGTTTCCTAATCTTAGCTGTTGTAAATTGTGCTGCTATGAACATAGGGGTGCATATATTCTTTCTGATTGGTGTTTGGGGTCTCTTAGGATATATTTCTAGAAGTGGTATCACTGGGTCACATGACAGTTCCATATTTAATTTTTTGAGGAAACTCCATACTGTTTTCCATAATGACTGCACCAGTCTGCATTCCCACCAGCAGTGTACTAGGATTCCCTTTTCTCTATATTCTTGCCAGCACTTGTCATTTATTGATGGTAGCCATTCTGACAGGTGTGAGGTGATACCTCGTTGGCATTTTAATTTGCATGTCTCTGATGATTAGTGACCTTGAGCATTTTTTTCACATATCTCTTGGCCATCTGTATGTCCACTTTGGAAAAGTGTCTATTTAGGTCCTTTGCCCATTTTTTTAATTGGATTGGTTGGATTAAGTTCTATGAGTTCCTTCTATATTTTGGATATTAACCCTTTATCAGATGTATCATTGCCAAATATATTCTCCCATACAATGGGCTACCTTTTCATTTTGTTGATGGTTTCTTTTTCTGTGCAGAAGCTTTTAATTTTGATGTAGTCCCATTTGTTTATTTTCTCTTTTGTTTCCCTTGCCCTAGGAGATGTATCTTTCAACATATTGCTACGAGAGATGTCTGAGATTTTGCAGCCTATGGTTTCTTCTAGGATTTTTATGGTTTCCCCGCTTACATTTAGGTTTTATCCATTTTGAGTTTATTCTTGTGTATGGGGTAAGTTGTGGTCTAGTTTCATTTCCTTGCCATGTATCTGTCCAATTTTCCCAACATCATTTATTGAAGAGACTGTCTTGACTCCATTTTATGCTCTCGCCTCCTTTGTGAAATATTTATTGAGTGTATGGCTTGGGTCGATGATTTCTGGGTTCTCTATTCTGTTACATTGATTTTTATGCCTGTTCTTGTGCCAGTACCAGGCTGTTTTAATTATGGTGGCTTTGTAGTATAACTTGATATCTGGTATTGTGATTCCTTCAACTTTGTTCTTTCTCCAGATATCTGCAGCTATTTGGGGTCTTTTTTGGTTTCATATAAATTTTTGGAGTATTTGTTCTAGTTCTATGAAATATACCGTTGGTATTTTAACAGGGTTTGCATTGAATCTGTAGATTGCCTAATGGAGTATGGACATTTAATGATACTGATTCTACCAATCCATGAACACAGTATATTCTTCCACTTGTTTATATGTTTCTCAATCTCTTTTTTCAATGTCCTGTAGTTTTTTGAGTACAAGTCTTTTACCTCCTTGGTTAAGTTCCTTAGTATCTTAATTTTATGTTGTTATAAGGATAAATGGGATTGTTTAGTTTCTCTTTCTAAGAACTCATTATTGGTGTATAAAAAAGCTATGGATTTTTGGGTGTGGATTTTGTATCCTGCTACATTGCCAAATTCATTTATTAAATCTATCAGTTTTTTTGTGAAGTCTTTAGGGTTTTCTATGTACAATATCATGCCATCAGCGAATAATGAAACTTTTCTTTTTTCCTTTCCAATTTGGTGCCTTTTGTTTCTTCTTGTTTGCTGTGGCTATGACTTCCACTACTATGTGAATAAGAGTGGTGAAAGTGGACATCCCTGTCTTGTTGTTATTCTTTGGGGAATGGTTTTAGTTTTTGCCCATTGAGTATGATGTTGACAGTAGGTTTGTCATATATGGCCTTTATCCTGTTGAGATATGTTCCCTCTATTCCCACTTTGTTGAGAGATTTTATCAAAAATGGGTGTTGGATTTTATCAAATGCTTTTTCTGCATCTATTGATGTGATCATGTGATTTTTGTTTTTTAGTTTGTTTATTTGATGTATCCCGTTTATTGATTTGCAAATATTGTATTAGCCTAGCATCCCTGGAATAAATCCCACTGGGTCATGGTGTATGATCTTTTTAATATGTTGCTGTATCCGTTTTGCTAATATTTTGTTGAGGATTTTAGCATTTATGTTCATCAGGGATATTGGCCTGTAATTCTCTTTCTTTGTAGTGTCTTTATCTGGTTTTGGTATTAGGATAATGCTGGCCTCATAAAAAGAGCTGGGAAATGTTCCTTCCTCTTGGATTTTTTGGAATAGTTTGAGGAGTATAGGTGTCAGTTCTTCTTTGAATGCTTGGTGAAACTCCCTGGTAAAGCCATCTGGACATGGGCTTTTGTTTGCTGGGAGTTTTTTTATTACTGCTTCTATATTATCAGTTCTTATTGGCCTATTCAGGTTTTCTGATTCTTCCTGATTCAGTTTTGGGAGATTGTATTTTTCTAGGAATTTTCCCTTTTCATCCACATTGTCCTGCTTGTTGGCACATAGTTGTTAATAGTATTTTCTTACAATCCTTTGTATTTCTGTGGTGTCAGTGGTTAATTCTCCACTTTTGTTTCTGATTTTATTTATTTGGGTTCTCTTTGTTTCTTGATGAGTCTAACGGTTTATCAAAGAACCAGCTCTTGGTTTCATTGATTTTTTTTTTTTTTTTTGGTATTGATTTTTTAGTCTCTGTGTTATTTATTTCTGCTCCAATCTTTATTATCTCCTTCCTTCTACTTTGGGCTTTTCTTGTTCTCTTTCTAGTTTTTTAAGTTGTAGGTTTAGTTTACCATTAATTTTTCTTGTTTTTCGAGGTAGGCCTGTAGTGCTATGAACTTCCCTCTCAGGACACTTTTGCTATGTCCCAGAGATTTTGGGTTGCTATGTGTTTACTTTCATTTGTTTCCAGGAAGTTTTTGATTTCTTTCTTGATCCTGTTGGTAACCCATTCATTGTTTAGTAACATGCTATTTAGCCTCCATGTGTTTGAATGTTTTGGGGTGTTTTTACTGTAGTTGATTTCTAATTTCATTCCATCTGATTTGAGAAGGTGCTTGATACGATTTTAATCTTGAACTTATAGAAACATGTTTTGTGTCCTAACATGTGGCCTATCTTTGTGAATGATCCATGTGCACTTGAGAAGAATGTATATTCTGCAACTCTGGAGTGAAATGTTCTATAAATGTCAATTAAATCCATTTGATCCAGTGTATCCTTTAGAGTCACTGTTTACTTGTTAAGTTTTTGTCTGGAGGATCAACCCAGTGAAGTCAGCAGGGTGTTAAAGTCCCCTCCTATCAGGGGACTGTATTGTTGTCGATTTCTCCCTTAAAGTCCTCTAGAAGTTTTTTTTATATATTTAGGTGCTCCAATATTGGGTGCATATATGTTTATCAGGGTTATATTCTCTTGCTGAATAGATCCCTTTAGTATTACGTAGTGATCTTTGTTGTCTCTTCTGATGGCCTTCATTTTGAAGTCTATTTTGTCAGATACGAGTATTGCTACTCCAGCTTTTTTTTCTTTAACATTTGCTTGGAAAAATTTTTCCATCCCTTCATTCTCATCCTGTGTGAGTCTTTTGTTCTGAGGTGGGTCTTTTGTAGTAAGCATATATAGTTGGGTCATGTTTTTGTATCCATTCAGCTTCCATATGTCTTTTAATGGGATCATTTAAGCCATTTACACTTAAGGTTATTCATAGGTACTTATTTATTGCCATTTTAATTCTATATGCTTAGTTATCTCTCTCTCTTTTTCTTCTCATTACAGCAGTACCTGTAGCATTTCTTGTAATGCTGGCTTGGTGGTGATGTAATCTTTTAGCCTTTTTTGTTTGTTTGGGAAGCTCTTTATTTCACCATCTATTTTGAATGATAGCCTTGCTGGATATAGTAATCTTGGTTTCATGTCCTTGCTTTCCATTATCTTGATTACTTCATGCCATTCCCTTCTGGCCTATAGAGTTTTCTGATGAGAAATCAGGTGTCAGTCAGCCTTATGGGAGCTACTTTGTAGGTAACAGTTTGCTTTTCTCTTGTTGCCTTTAAGATTCTCTCTTTGTCTTTAATTTTTGGCATTTTAATTATGATGTGTCTGGATGTGGGCCTGTTTGGGTTCTTCTTGTTTGGGGTTCTCGGTGCCTCCTGAACTTGTGTGTCTTTTTCCTTTACCAGGTTAGGGAAGTTTTCTGCTGTTACTTCTTCAAACACGTTCTCTGTGCTTTTCTCCCTTTCTGCCTCTTCTGGCACACCTGCTATTCTTATATTGTTACATTTCACATTGTCCCACAGCTCCCTTAAGCTGTCCTCCTGTTTTTTAATTGTTTTTCTTTTCTTTTTGGTTCTCTGATTGAATGATTTTTTTCAACTGTATCTTCTAATTCACTGATACGACCCTCAGCTTCTCCTAATCTGCTGTGTATTCCTTCCAATGTGTTCTTTATTTGTGCTATGTCATTCTTTATTTCTGTTTTCATAGTTACTATATATTTTCTCATGCTGTTGAGCATCTTTACCATCATTATTCTGAACTCTATATAGATAAATTTCTTATCTACTTCATTTACCTCTTCTCTGGACAATTCTCTTGTTCTTTCATTTGGGGGGTTCCTTGTCTCCTCATTTTGGCTGCCTGTTTGGGTTTGTGACTGTATTAAGTAGATCCTTTATGCCTCTCAATCTCTAGTGCAGGACAGTGTAAAACGCTGTTTATGACTAATTAAATTAGGCAAAGATTCAAAGCCTTCAGAGACCACCTCAGTCTACAGACTGATAGGATTTTGTCTTGAATTGTCCTCAGGGGCAAGGTGTTTTTCAATAGGGTGGATCAACTCTCTTACCCCTTGGCAAGGTCATTTGTATAGCAAATATCTACATGAGAAAGATGACCTCTGCAGCCTCAGGGAATGACTCAGCACTGGAAACTGGAGTGTCTGCCTTCTGAGCTCTAACCCCAGAACCCCTGGTCCTGACTTCTCATACAGCTCCAGTCCACTCTGTTCTCCCTCTGTTGGAGCACAAGGTAAGTGGCTCCACAGGGAATTTTGTGCATTGGCCCTTTAAGAGACTGCCTGCATTTCCAACTGTGTGACAGCAACCCCGCTGCCTTTTTTTTTTTTTTCTTTTTATTGATTTCAGAGAGGAAGGGAAAGGGGAGAGAGAGAGAGAAATATCAACAATGAGAGAGAATCATTGACCAGCGGTCTCCTGCACACCCCCCTATTGAGAATCGAACCCTCAACCCGGCATGTGCCCTTGACCGGAATTGAACCTGGGACTCTTCAGTCTGCAGGCCAGTACTCTATCCACTGAGCCAAAAGGGCAACCCTGCTGCTTTTCACAGCCAGATGTTATGTGAGCACCCTTCTCAGTTCTGGTGCTCTCTTCTGAGGGGCCCAGATTGGGGATTAGATCCCAGAGTTCTCAGTGGCAAACCTCCACAGCTAAGATATCTCTCTGGAACTTCAGTTGCTGTCTCCACCCTTCCTACCAGTCTCTATGCGGTCTCCACTTTTGGTCCTCAGTTATTAGGGTTCTCTCCAACGAGTCTTCCATTGATTATTCAGGAAGTTTTTTTGTATTTTAGTTGTAATTCCAGTTTGGTCCTGGGACCTTGTCAGTGCAGTATCCACTTACTCCTCTAGTGTAACCTTTTAATTCCTTTAATAAGTGTAAAACTATTTTTGAGTTATTTTCTAAGTAATTGCTCCAGGGCAGCGTTTTTCAACTGGTATGCTGCAAGAATTTTTTAGGACATAGACTACTTGACTATTTAGTCAGGGACACTGATGTCTTTTTCCCTTAGATTGTCAAAAAAAAATGGCAACAGCCAGCACAACAATAGCTGCTCGGTGTGAACGAATCAAAATTATTCCATATATTTTTGTCAAAATCGGCAAAATACATTTTTTGGTGTGCTGCAGAATTTTAGTAATTAGTTTATGTGTGCCATGAGATGAAAAAAGTTGAATATCACTGCTCTAGGGTTTACATAATACATTTTAACTTATCAGACTTTACATAGAAACTTTACTCCTATATAGCTCTACTTCAACTGAAACCAGTCAACCAATGAGTCGGGGCTGCTTATCACTATTTGAGCCAACTAAGCAGAGACAGGGTTGAATCATTTATGAGCATTTATTCCAGTAATGCTGGCTCTATGGAAGAGCAGCAGGTCATCCACAAAAATCTGCTCTGCACCCCCCCCCCCCCCCATAAGCCAGCTGCTTATATTGGGTAGGACAAAAATTACATGGGGAAGTAGGCAAAAGGAATAAGAATGGGAATTATAGGCATGGGGAAATAGGCAATGCAGGCTGGGGTGGGACTCCATTTTGGGGGCAACAAGGTTGTTCATCTTTCTATGATAATAGGCAGATGGATTGCATTGGAAGGTTGACTCCCAGGTCCAAGGTTGACTCCCTGATTCCTGGAGTGTGCAACTACCAGCCAGCTTGGAATGTCCTTTCTTTAATCAGAACAAGGCAATCATGGTTAACAGAGCGTGATTAATATTTCTCATAACCTTTGCTAGTCTCCAATATTCTATTTTGCCCCTAACACATCCACCTCTTTTTTGTCCTACATATTGCCATAAGTTACAAACCCCAATTAATTTTATAATTAATTAATGTTAAGTCTTTTAAAGAAATTGAGATAAGAAAGGAAAACATACATATTCATACATAGTTTTTGTACTAACTTTATTTATCATTGCTGGTTCTCATTTCCTCCCGCAGATTTGATTTACCATCTGATATCATTTCCTTATTCCAATTAAGTTGGCAAGTTTGTCTCCACCTGCCTCCTCTGTGTTATTATTGTGAAATATATTACATTTCAATTCAATTATATGCAGTTGTTTTTAAATCAGTTAAGAGAAGAAAGGAGAAAAAATACACAATTACGCTGTCTTTGCTGGCACTCATTTTTCTCATGTAGATGGGAATTACTCCCTAGTATAGCCAAGAAGGACTAATCCTGAGTCTTCTGCCAGTTCCAGTCTACTGTTAGCTCTTTTAGTGAATTTTTCTTTTCAGATATTGTACATTTCAACTTCAGAATTTGCATTAGACTATTTTGTATAATTTGTCTCTTCATTGCTACCCTCTATTTGAAGAGATACTGTTATAGTTCCTTCATTTAATTCTTTAAACATGGTTTTCTTTAGTTCTTTGGGCATATTAATAATAGCTGCTTTGAACTCTGCTGATTTCAACATCTGGGCCCTCTTAAAGCCCTGTGCTCAGTTTCCCTGACCATAGGAGATGATTTTGGTCTTGGCCCCTTCTCATTGTCTCCCTCATCTCCCCATTAAACTTTTGGTCACTTCTATTGCTATCGCACCCAGCTGCCAGCCTTCACTAATTGCTAGCTAATTACTCTATTGTTTTCATCCACATCCTGGTGCATCAATTGCTCCACATTCTGGTTGCTTTGAGTTAGGTCTCTGTAGAAGGTAGGAGTTTCCACTCTTTGAGACTTGTACTTGCCAGGTGATTCTAATGTGCAGCCAAGGTTGAGAACCACTGTTCGAGTTGGTCTGTGCCTTGGCTTGTTGCTACTGCTTGTCATGTAACTACCCACAAGATCTCCCTAGTTTTGGACAGTGCCCTTAGGAATGAACTTCCTGTTCCAAATAAAGTCAGTTGCCTTAGGTGGAGAGCAGACTTCCTGTTCTAACAGCTTGCCTGTTTCCCTGCTCCCCCCCCCCCCCTTGCTTCAGTGGAATTAGGTGCAGAGGCAGGAGATCACTTCTCTTGAAATGATACCCCACCCTTAGGAGTAGGGCACTGGGCGAGAATGGTAACGCCTCTCCTCAGGTTCCCCCACTGGTAAAAAACCTATGCCTTATGAGTGAACAGTTGGGACCCAGTATTTTTAGGGTGCTGTACCTGAAGTAGAACTGCCTTATAGGTGGGGGCTGGTGGAGGGAGGGACTCCTTTTCTCCTCATTCATGCCTTCCCAGCACAGAGTTTCTACAGAACAGAGCAGGGGCTGGTGGCAAGAGATGTCAGAGCCTTCCCCTTTCCGTGTGAAATTGTGGTCCTATACAAGGTAGGGGAGCTTCTGCAGTACCTATCTGGCATAGGACTTCTGCCATCATGAGTTGTGGGGTGTGAATGTGAATGGCTTGTGGCTCAGACGTTACAGATGCTTGCTGTTGTCACCTCAGTTTCTTATGTTTTCTTAAATAAATGTTTTTCCATTTGCTGTGTGCCCTTAGGACAATTTCCAGAGACATTAACCAGTTGGTTATTTAAAAAAATGTTTATTCACAGTTAAATGGTTGTTTCATTGGAGTGATGGTCCACCGAGCTTTTCAGTGCCCCTATTCCTGAAGTACCACTTCCTTATATTGTCTTTCATAAATTTTCTTATGATTATGCTTTCTGTATTTAGATCTATAATCCTCTTGAAGTGATTTTGTGTGTGAGATAGGAGTAAGTTTCAAAAATTATTCTTTCTCACTGTTTTTCAGTGCTACTTTTTTTTTTTCTTAAGTATTTATACAGAGATAGGCATTTCTAGGTTATATATTCTATACTATTTTTTGGTCTATTCTTGTGCCAGTACCATACTGTCTTAATTACCTAGCTTTATAATTAGCTTGATAATCCTGTAAAACAAACTTTCCTGCTTTTTAGTAGGTGGCTTTCTAAAGATGTTCTCACAAGATTTCTGTCACCTGATTATTAAATTGAATACTAATCTGGGTAGTGTTGTGAAGGGATTTTACAGGTGTATTCAATGTAACTAGTTAACAGACCATAAAATAGTGAGAATATTGTGGATTATTGGGATGGGAGAGGTTCAGGATCCATGTCCTCCTTGGCTGGTTCAGGAGGGTCCATAAGTGAAGCCTAATTGAGACTGGCGATCATGTCGCCCGAGTAGGATTTGGAGGTAAGCCCAGGTTGAGCTGCCACTGCCTACTGCTCTCTGAGTAGCATAGTCAGGATTGACTGAAGCTGGGGCAATGGCTACTCCTCTCCATGAAACCCTCCTGGGTTTTCAGCACCAAATGCTAGGGTTGCTGAAGGAGAAATGCATGAGGCCAAAAGTGGTACGGGACTATAAATTTATTAAGTCGTCTGGACAACCAGATGGGCTGAGCCCCAAAATGGGGCCTGTACCCAGGGACAGGGAGTCAGAGATTTTAAAGGACTCTAGGCAGGCTTTTTCTGGGTGGAGAATTCTCTGGGTAGGTCCAGATCCTGGGAAGGTCCAGAGGGGAAGAATAATGGTCTTAGCAAGTGGACTGTGGTCTCTAAGCGAAAGGTAATGTTTGTAGTGAAGTGGTCTAAAGGTCAGTTCCCAGGGGAGGGGGTATCAATTCAATTATTTGATCAGACCTAACACTAAGACCATTCCCCACTTGACAGACAGTAAATAAATGGGGACCTTTGCCCTACAACTGCTCGGAACTGAACTTTGCCAACATCCTAAATGAACCTGGAAAAAAATTATCTTGTCGAGTATCTAGAGCAGGGGTGGGCAAACTTTTTGACTCGAGGGCCACAATGGATTCTTAAACTGGACCGGAGGGCCAGAACAAAAGCATGGATGGAGTGTTTGTGTGAACTAATAAAAATTCAAAGTAAACATCATTACATAAAAGGGTACGGTCTTTTTTTTTTTTTTTTAGTTTCATTCATTTCAAACGGGCCGGATCCGGCCCGCGGGCCATAGTTTGCCCATGGCTGGTCTAGAGACACAGCCTGGCTGGTACCTTTATTTCATCCTTGTGAGGCTAAGCAGAGAACCAGCTGAGCCATGCTGTGCTCTGATTTCTGACCCATAGAATCTGGAGAACAATGGGTGATTTAAGCTGCCAGATTTTTGGTAACTTGTTAGGACAGCAATAGAAAAATAATTGATTTTCTTCAAGTTCTACAAACAAACAAAAAACAATTCACCATAGCTAAGATTTGGAAACAGCCTAAGTGCCCATAAGCAGATGAGTGGATTGAAAAACTGTGATATATCTACACAATGGAATACTACGCTGCGGTAAAAAAGAAGGAGTTCTTACCATTTGCAACAGCATGGATGGAACTGGAGAGCATTATGCTAAGTGAAATAAGCCAGTGAGAGAAAGATAAATACCACATGATCTCACTCATTTGTGGAATATAGTGAACAACATAGACTGATGAAAAGGGATAGATCCAGAGACAGAGAAGCAGCGATAAGACTGTCAAACCTCAGAGGGAAAGTAGGGGAGGGAGGGGGTGAGGGGGAGAGATCAACCAAAGGACTTGTATGCATGCATATAAGCTCAACCAATGGACACAGACAACAGGGGGGCGAGGGCATGAGTGGAGGGGGGGGTTTATGGGGGGAATGAGGTCACATATGTAATACCTTAATCAATAAAGAAATTAAAGATTGAAAAAAAAAACCAACAACAAACCAATCTTTTGGGGGTTTGATTGAGATTGTAAATATATTGATCACATATTGTAATATATTGTAATATATTTACAATAATGAATACATATAGTATAGTCCCTTTATCATTTTAATAATATTTTATAGCTTTATAATAATCTTGTACAATTATTGCTACACTTATAGATATTTTTATTTTTGATGTTATTATAAATGATATGTCTTTTAAACTTTATTTACTAGAGACCTAGTGCACAAAATTCGTTCACTTGGTGGGCAGGGGGAGGGGTCCCTCAGCCTGGATTGCGAGAGGGTGCAGGCCAGGCCGATGGACCCCGCCAGTGCACAATTGGGGCTGGGGCTGGGGATGGGGAGGGACGTGTCTGGCCCATCTCGCTCAGTCCCAATCGGCTGAACCCCAGCAGCAAGGTAACCTACCAGTCAGAACATATGCCCCCTGGTGGTCAGTGCACGTCATAGTGAGCAGTTGAGCTGCCTTAGCATATCATTAGCATATTATGCTTTGATTGGTTGAATGGCCGACCAGATGACAGGATGCTTAGCATATTAGGCTTTTATTATATAGGATTGCTGCTATGTAGAAATTAACCTAACTTTTGCATATTGACTTGGTAACTAGAAGCCTTGCTTATAATTCTGATAACTTAGATTCATTTTCTATATACATATGGCCTATAAATTGTACTTTTATTTCATCTTTTTCAGTTTGTATACTTTTGTTTTTCTAGCCCTATTGCAGTGACTGTGACCTCCAGTACAGTTTTGAATAGATTGGTTATACATAGTTTGAATCCTTGTGTTGTTCCTATTTTAGAAGTTGGGGTAGAATTTTTTGGTATTTCACAATTTTAGTACACAGGCATTTTGGATGTAGCCTTTCTCAGATCAAGGAAATTCTTTTCTATTACTAGTTACTGTTTTTGTTTAAATCATGAATGGATATTGGATTTTGTGAAATACTTTTTCTTCATCTACTTAATCATTTAACTTTCCTCCAGATTGTGATGAATTATTTTATTGCTCTCTTAGTATTAAACCAACCTTATGTTACTGGACTAAACCCAGTTCATGAGCTATTCTTTTTATACAAATTACTAGCTGATCTTTCACTTAATGTTTTTTTGCACCTATATTCATGAATGAGGTAGGTCTATAACTTTTCCTTTTGTCAGGCTTTGTATCAAGGTAACACTGTCTTCATAAAAATGAGTTGGGAACTGCTTTTTCTTTTACCATTATCTTAAAGAATTTATGTAAGAAAGGGTGTTTGAATATTTGGTAGAATTCACTGAGGGAAGCTTTCTAGGCCTGGAATTTTCTCTGCAGATAAGTTTTAAGTAATGGCTTTAATTTCTATAGCATAGTGTTCTTTAGTTTCATTTTTCTTATCAGTTTTGGTAAATTGTGTTTTCTGGGAAATCCTCCATTTTATCTAAAATTTCAAATATATCTGTATAAAATTGTAACTAATATTCCCTTATTATCTTTCTAAATCTATCTGTAGTGATGTCCTCTTTTGTATTCCTGTAGTCTCTATTTGTGTCTTGTCTCTTTTTCTTGATCCGTCTTACCAGTTTGTTAGTGTTTTCTTGGACTTTTAATTTTGTTTATTCTTTCTATTTGATTAATTTTTGTTTACATTTTTATTGTTTCCCTTTTTTACTTTTTTTGGGTTCAATTTGCTGGTCTTTGTCTAGGTTTTTGTGACAAATACTTAGGTCTGGATTTTCAATCCCTGCCCCACATATATTTGAAAGTATAAAGTTCCCTTAGCATGGATTTTGTTTCCATTCTCAAATTTTTTTCTTTTGCTTTTAAAAATACACAACACGGATAGCATAAAATTTATCATTTTTAAAGTGTATAAAACAGTCTGTAATTTCCATGTTTCCTACTTGATCTATGGATTATTCAAAAAGTATATTGTCTAATTTTTAAACATGCTTTTCTAAATGGCTTTTTGTTACTGATTTCTAACTTAGCTCTACTGTAATAAAAATTAAATCTACAAGATTTCAGTTCTTTAAAACGTTGCTTCATGACCCAACATATGGTCTTTCTTGGTAAATATTCCTTGTATAGGACAAAAGAAAATTGTAGGCTAACTGATATGGTATAATATGTATATCAGTTATCCAAGTTGGTTTTTAAAAAAATTATCAGTACTTTTTTGTTTCTTTTATTCAGAGAAAGGTTTGTTAAAATGTCCTGAAATGATTCTAGATTTGTCTGTTTCTGTCATTTTGTGTTTTATATATATAATTCAAATACATTGAAGGAGCTTTAAAATTAAGAATTTTCGTTTCTACCTGGTAAATCAAACTTCTTATCACCATGAAATGTCCCTCTTTATCTCTAGTAATGCATTTTGCCTTATAGTGTACATTCATGTTAAAATAGACAACAGTAGCTTTCATTTGTGTTTGCATGGTATATCTTTTTCCATCCTTTTACTTTTCTTTTTTTTAATATACTTTATTGATTTTTTACAGAGAGGAAGGGAGAGGGATAGAGAGTTAGAAACATCGATGAGAGAGAAGCATCGATCAGCTGCCTCCTGCACACCCCCTACTGGGGATGTGCCCGCAACCCAGGTACATGCCCTTGACCGGAATCGAACCTGGGACTCTTCAGTCCCCAGGCCGACGCTCTATCCAGTGAGCCAAACCGGCTAGGGCTATCCTTTGACTTCTATAATATACATATATTTTATTGATTTCAGATAGGAAAGGTGAGGGAGAGAAAGAAATATGAATGATGAGAGAATCATTGATTGGCTGCCTCCTGGTTCAGGCATATGCCCTGACCCAGAATCGAACCATGACCTGGTTTGTAGGTCTACGTTCAACCACCGAGCCAGGTATGCTGGGTTTACTTTTTGTTGTTGTTAATCTTTGCCTGAGGAAATTTTTTCCCATTGATTTTTAGAGAGAGTGGAGGGGAGTGTGGGTGTGGGGAGAAACACATCGATTGGTTGCCTCCCACATGCCCAACCGGGGCCTGGGATCAACCTGCAAAGGAGGTATGTGTGCCCTTCACCAGAATCCAACCTGTGACCCTTCAGTCCACGGGCTGACGCTCCAACCACTGAACCAATTCAGCTAGGGACTTTTACTTTTTTTGAAATAGAAGTTATTGGGGTGACATTGGTTAATAATATTGTATAAGCTTCACCCTGGCTGGTGTGGCTCAGTTAGTTGAGAGTTGTACTGTGCACCAAAGGGGTGTCGCTGGTTTGATTCCTGGTCAGAGCACATGCCCAGGTTGCAGATTCATTCCCTTGTAAGGATGGGTGTTTCTCTCATTGATGTGTCCCTCCCTCTTCCCCCATCTCCCCTTTCCTCTCAAACAAACAAAAAAATCAATAAAGCATATCCTCTGGTGAGGATTAAAAACACACAACTGTTACTAGTTCATGGGTAAGTACAAAAACAGGCAGTGCTTACTCATCCCTGGTATAGAGTCATCTTCCCTGAGGAAGTTGAGCCCTTCTTGTCAACCAGTTATCCAAGTGGTTTTGGCAATTTTAAATTAAAGAGCAGATGTTTTCTTCTTTTAATAGATAGAGAAAAGTCGTTAGTTCTGTATGTTGCTGAAAAAGTGTATACATATGTATATAGTTTTAATTGCGGTAAAAGATACATAAAATTTACCGTCTTATGTTAAATATGCTGACATTATTGTAAAACCGATCTCAAGAACTGTTTCACCTTAAAACTGAAACTCATTTTAAACAACAGCTTCTCATTCCCCTTTCTCTAGCCCCTAACAACCACCATTTCATTTTGTCTCCATTAATTTGACTACTCTAGATACATCGGAGCAGTACAGTCATACATGTTTGTCTTTCTTGACTGGCTTGTTTCCCTTAGCATAATGTCCTCAAGGTTCATCCATACTGTAGTGTGTGTCAGAATTTCCTTCATTTTTAAGGCTGAATAACGTTCCATTTTATGTATATAATACACCATATTTTGTGTACCCATTCATCCATTGATGTTCACATTACTTGCTTCTAGGTCTTGACTATCCTATCTAATAAAAGAGAAACATGGTAATTAGTGTACGACCGCTACCCTTCCCATTGGCTAATCAGGGCGATATGCAAATTAACTGCCAGCCAAGATGGCGGCCGGCAGCCAGGCAGCTGGAAGCTAACATGAGGCTTGCTTGCTTCAGTGACGAAGGAAACCAACGTTCCCCGCCTGCCTTGCCGGCCTCTGAGCCTGCAGTTTCAAACATTGTAACAAATATAGAAGCTAAACAAAACCCCAGAAACCTGCTTTCGGCTAACCGAGCCAGGATCTCAGAGCTGGAGTTATACATTGTTTCGATTATAGAACCGAAACAAACCAGATACCTGCTTTCAGCAGCGGAGGCCTAAGAGCTGGAGCCTCAGAGCTAAAGCTGGCCCAGAATAAAAAAAAAAAAAAAAAAAAAAAAGAAAAAAAGGAGCGGTTGGGAGCTTCAGCCCTCAGCCCCTCACCCAGACTGGCCAGGCACCCCAGTGGGGACCCCCACCCTGAAGGGTGTGTGACCAGCTGCAAACAGCCATCATCCCCTCACCCAGGCTGGCCAGACACCCCAGTGGGGACCCCCACCCTGATCCAGGACACCCTTCAGGGCAAACCAGCCGGCCCCCACCCGAGCACCAGGCCTCTATCCTATATAGTAAAAGGGTAATATGCTTCCCAGCACCGGGATCAGCGGAGCTTCGAGGCCTCCCGGCACCGGGATCAGCGTGACAGGGGGCAGCGCCCAAACCCCCTGATCGCCCTGCGGCTCTGTGTGTGACGGGGTGGGGCCACAACCTCCCTATCGGCCCTGCTCTGTTCGTGACAGGGTGTGGCGCCCCAACCCCTGATCAGCCCTGCTCTGTGCCTGATAGGGGGGAGCCCTGCTCTGTGCCTGATAGGGGGGAGCTCCCCAACCCCCTGATCGCTCTGCGGCTCTGTGTGTGACAGGGTGCGCCCCCCCCCCCAAACCCCCCTCCCCCCACGGGCCCTGTGCTGTGTGTGACAGGGTAGAGCCATAACCTCCCCATTGGCCCTGCCCTGAGTGTGACAGGGTGCGGCACCCCAACCCCCTGATCCGCCCTGCTCTGTGTGTGACAGGGGGCGGTGCCCCAACTCCCCTATCGGCTCTACTCTGTGAGTGACATGGGGGACCTCCCCAACCCCCTGATGGGCCCTGCTCTGTGTGTGACAGGGGGACCTCCCCAACCCCCTGATCGACCCTGCTCTGTGCGTGACAGGGTACGGAGCCCCAACCCCCCTGATGGGCCCTGCTCTGTGAGTGACAGGGGGCAGCACCCCAACCCCCTGATTGGCCCTGCTCTGTGCGTGACGGGGGTGGCGCCGCAACCTCCCCATCGACCCTGCCTTGAGTGTGATGGGATGGTGCCCCAACCCCCCAGTCGGCCCTACCCTGAGCGTGACTGAGGGTGGCATCGCAACCTCCCTATCCGCCTGCTCTGTGCATTATAGGGGCGGCGCCCCAACTCCCCAATTGGCCCTGCTCTGAGCCCGGCCAGGGGCTGTACCTAGGGATTGGGCCTGCCCTCTGCCACTCGGGAGCAGACCTAAACCAGCAGGTCGTTATCTCCCGAGGGGTCCCAGACTGCGAGAGGGCACAGGCCGGGCTGAGGGACCCCCCTTCCCCTCCCCCCCCCCCCAGTGCACAAATTTTTGTACACCGGGCCTCTAGTTATAAATAATGCTGATATAATCATGGGTGTGGTGTGCATATACCTCTTTGAGGTCCTGCATTCAATTCTTTTGAATATATACCCAGAAGTGGGATTACTGGATCATGTGGTGATTTTATTTTTAATTTTTTGAGGAACTGCCATCCTGTTTTCCATAGCAGTTGTACCCTTTTATAGTCCTACCAACTGTGCACAAGCATTCCAATTTCCCCACATCCTTGCCAACACACGCACTTTTTTTTTTTTTTTTTTTTTTACGGTAGTCACCCTAATGGGTATGAAACAATATCACATTGTGGCTTTTATTTGCAGTTCCTTAATTAGTGATGTTGAGCATCTTTTTATATGCATATTGATCATTTATATTTCATCTCTGGAGAAAGATTTATTTAACTCCTTTGCCCATTTTAAATTCAGGTTATTTGTTAGCCAACTATGTTATTTTTTTTAAAATTAAATCTTTATTGTTCAGATTATTACAGTTGTTCCTCTTTTTTCCCCCAATAACTCCCCTCCTCCCAGTTCCCACCCCACCCTCCGCCCTCACTCCCCACCCACTGTCCTCATCCATAGGTGCATGATTTTTGTCCAGTCTCTTCCTGCATCCCCCACACCCCTTCTCTCCCCCCCCCAAGAATAGTCCATTCCCTTTCTATGTCCCTGATTCTATTATAATCACCAGTTCATTCTGTTCACCAGATTATTTATTCACTTAATTCTTAGATTCACTTATTGATAGATGCATATTTGTTCATAATTTGTATCTTTACCTTTTTCTTCCTCTTCCTCTTCTTAAAGGATACCTTTCAGCATTTCGTATAATACTGGTTTGGTGGTGATGAACTCCTTTAGCTTTTCCTTATCTGTGAAGCTCTTTATCTGACCTTCAGTTCTGAATGATAGCTTTGCTGGATAAAGTAATCTTGGTTGTAGGTTCTTGGTATTCATCACTTTGAATATTTCTTGCCACTCCCTTCTGGCCTGCAAAGTTTCTGTTGAGAAATCAGCTGACAGTCGTATGGGTATTCCCTTGTAGGTAACTGAGTTTCTTTCTCTAGCTGCTTGCTTTTAAGATTCTCTCTTTGTCTTTTGCTCTTGGCATTTTAATTATGATGTGTCTTGGTGTGGTCCTCTTTGGATACCTTTTGTTTGAGGTTCTCTGTGCTTCCTGGACTTGTAAGTCTATTTCTTTCACCATGTAGGGGAAGTTTTCTGTCATTATTTCTTCAAATAGGTTTTCAATATCTTGCTCTCTCTCATCTTCTGGCACCCCTATAATTCTGATGTTGGTACACTTGAAGCTGTCCCAGAGACTCCTTACACTATCTTCGTATTTTTGGATTCTTTTTTCATTTTGCTTTTCCGGTTGGGTGTTTTTTGCTTCTTCGCATTTCAAATCTTTGACTTGATTCTTGTGCTCCTCTGGTCTGCTGTTGGGAGTCTGTATAATATTCTTTATTTCAGTCAGTGTATGCTTAATTTCTAGTTAGTCCTTTATCACAACATTGAGGATCTCATTAAATTTCTTGAGGATCTCACTATATTTATCGGCGGTCTCACCAGTCTTTGAGGGCCTTACTAAATTTATCGGCGGTCTCACCAGTCTTTGAGGGCCTTACTAAATTTATCGGCGGTCTCACCAGTCTTTTCGAGGGCCTTACTAAATTTATCGGCGGCTTCTAGACAGTTCTTGAGAGACCTTAAAAGTGTGGTTTTGAGCTCTATATCCAGCATTTTGCCTTCGTCCATTTCTTTCCTGTTTCTTTGTCTCCGCATTTTTTATGTTTTCTTGGTGTACCCCCTAGTGGTCTTTGTGTGCCATCTTGTTGTAGTTAAGCCTTGATTGTTGTAGGTACACTGGGGGGGATTTGACCTCCAGGCCAACTGGCTGTGAGAATCAGCTGTGTCTGCAGTGGGAGAACTTCTGTCCTCTAAGGAGGTGCTAATCTAGCCTTTGCCTGAGGCTAACCAGCAAATGCCTCTGTGCAGGTCTTGGCCAGGGCGGGTCCCAGGGGATCAACAGGGCGGGCCGAGCCAGCAGTTATGGCTGCTCTCAGTCCTGTCCCCAGAGGCTCTGCCTCTCAGTGTCCCAGCAACCGCTGCAAGCCCCTCGGAGAGAAAGCTTCCCTCGAGTTCAGACCGATGCTAGACAGTCCCGTTTCTCCCGTATGAGTCTGGGTCCCCAGAGACTCGCCTGGAACTGGAGCCCAGAGCCTGAGACTCCCTCCCGATTGAAAACGATAACCACGCCCTCAGCTGCCAGCCCGCTCCGCACGCACCTCCGCACCTTAGTATTTTATTTCCGCACTGCGCCTCCTCTGAGTCTTGGTATGCTTTTCTCTTTCCTTCTAGTTGTAGAATATCCCCTCAGCCAGCTTTCCTGTGGTTCTGGGTGATGTCCGTTCCGTCTTTTAGTTGTATTTTTGAAGTGGTATTTTTGTGCGAGGCAGCAAACTCCGGTGTTTACCTATGCCGCCATCTTGGTTTTTTTGTCCAACTATGTAATTTTTAATAATGCTATTTCTCTACTCTCTTGCAGTGTGTTTTCAAGTACAAATAAGTAGATTAATGTAGTTGTCCTTATTTATAAAGGTAATATGTTGTAAGAATGAGGAGCGCAGTAAGAAGTTCTGATTTGCTGAAAGCCAATCTGAGAAGTTAAACATTCCACAATTGTTTTTTAAAGTATATGAACAGCAACCTGGGCAGATTAAGTATATATAATGTACCAAAAAAAGAAGTAGAATTGATTTTTATGTGTCATATAGAATTAATCACACCTTTCCACTATGTCAGTGGTTGGCAAACTGCAGCTCGGGAGCCACATGCGGCTCTTTGGCCCCTTGAGTGTGGCTCTTTCACAAAATACCACCTGCGGGCGCGCACGTACAGTGCGATTGAAACTTCGTGGCCCATGCGCAGAAGTCGGTATTTTGTGGAAGAGCCACACTCAAGGGGCCAAAGAGCCACATGTGGCTCACGAGCTGCAGTTTGCCGACCACTGGGTTAGACCATATGAACTTATTTGGCAGATTAAAAATAGTTGAATATCTGTAACTTTATATGGTCCAATCTGGTAAAAATCATAATTTTTTATTCTTTGGTTTACTTAGCTTGTGTTATATATTTATTTGAAGGTAAAGGTTGATGTTCCTATAAGGTTGCAGGTAATGGAAAGTAAAACTAAAATTTTAAAATTTTGTTTTTGGGGGCAACTTGATCATTGGAAATGTGTCTTTATAAATGAACATTATGATCATAATGGGTTTGTGTGCTAATTTATGTATCAGGAACCAAAATATTTTACATCTGGAATTTTTCAGCAATTTAGAGTTGGGAGTGCTGGTTAAAGATTGTTTTTATTTTTATCAAGCAGGATAATTTGTGTTAAACGTGTGGGTATTCATAGCAGATGGGGTTCCTAAGCAGAGTAGTCTTTTGTTGGAAGTCTTGTGGATTTATTAATTTAAAAACTATTTCTTTCTTCCTTATTCAAAGACTTAGGCTAGAGAAATTGAAAATGAATGAGTACATTGGAATGCTCTGCTGTCTGCTAATAAATAACCTTTTCTTGCTTTCTCTCTTCCTATTACTTGGCATGTGATTCTGGGCAGTTGCTTATATTTCTGGGACTCAATAATAGTAAGTAAAAATGATAGAGGCTATACAATTCAGGAACCTGCCATGGGCTTACAAGTATTATTCTTATTTAATTCACATAAGAATCCTTTTAGGCTCTGTTATTACCAGTATTTTAT
Source organism: Myotis myotis (assembly GCF_014108235.1). Classification (NCBI taxonomy): domain Eukaryota; kingdom Metazoa; phylum Chordata; class Mammalia; order Chiroptera; family Vespertilionidae; genus Myotis; species Myotis myotis. The sequence continues at coordinate 46,638,808 of NW_023416390.1, forward strand.
GGATGAGGAAGTCATTAAGAGGCGGATCTGGGATTTGAACTCAATCTGGTATCAGAGCTCCTGCTCTTAACCCTAAAGTGACATAGCTACAGTAAATGTCCACAGAAATCAGTTTTAGGAGTCCCATTGAAGATATGATAGAGATGATGTTGATAAAATAATACTTATGTTGATGTCACTATAAATATTTAGAATATTTAATTCTTGTTTATTATAATACATTGTTTTAGGTAGTATTTTAATCAGTACATAATACTTATCTTGGACTTCGGACATACAGTACATGCAGCTTTCTTTCTGGTCAGAAATTTACTTCCCTGCTGCAGATGGACTATAAGACTATAACAAATAAAGATTATTCTGTAGCCCTTCTTTCACACTGAACTATTGAGGCAGAGAATAGACCATGAAGGAATACTGTGGAGCAATAGGTCATCACTGTTCTTTTTTTTTTTTTTTTAATATATTTTATTGATTTTTTACAGCATCACTGTTCTTTTTAAGGTCCAAGTGGTATACCTCAGAGGAGTGGAATTTGGGAGATAGGAGAGTATTGGGATTTTTCACTTTTGTATTTCTGTATTTATTTCAACAAGCATTATATTAACAATGAGGAAAGGCATGAAACTATAAAAGATTCTTAAGTACTTAGTACTTTTGTTAGGGAACCGGGTACCAGTTGACTTTTTATTGAGGAGGTGGTAATTACTAGGTTGTGTGTGTGTGTTGTTTTGTTTTTTGGTTGTTTTGTTGTTGTTAATCCTCACCAGAGGATATCTTTCCATTGTTTTTTAGAAAGAGTGGAAGGGAGAGGGAGAAAGAAAGAGAGAGAAACATCAATGTGAGAGAGGCACATTGGTGGCCTATTGCACGTGCCCCGACCAGGGCCAGGATCAAGCCTGCAACCAACTGAAGTATGTGCCCTTGACCGGAATCTAACCTGGGACGCTTTAAGTCCGAGGGCCGACACTCTATCCACTGAGCCAAATCGGCAAGGGCACTAGGTCAGGTTTTAACTAAATTCCTATTTTGGAGCTTTCCTGGAGAACATTTCTTCTTACATGTTAAAGTAATGCTTTCTCACCTCTCCCCTACCTATCCCCACCCCACACATTTTTCTTTAGGACTATTCGTTTGGGACAATGATGCTTAGTTGAGTGGATATAAGTTCTAACAAAAGACAGTACAACTTTACCTCTCAGTGTCTTAATTTATTATAGTTAAAATGAGAACTATAGCCCTAACCGATTTGGCTCAGTGGACAGACTGTCAGCCTGCGGACTGAGGGGTCCCAGGTTCGATTCCAAGGGGGGGACACTTGCCCGGGTTGTGGGCTTGATCCCAGTGTGGGGCATGCAGGAGGCAGCTGATCAATGATTCTCTCTCATCATTGATGTTTCTTTCTCTCCCTCTCCCTTCCTCTCTGAAATCAATAAAAATATATCTTAAAATAAAATGAGAACTATATGTTAAATAGATAAATAACCTAGTAAAAAAAATACATATGTATGTGTGCATCTGAATATATACATATGTATATGTGTGTGTATATATACAGACAGAGATTGATTGATTTTTAAAATAGCAAGTTAATTCTATGCCTGAAGCTAGAGGAAGACGTGTTACATTACTACTACATTAACAGAAAGAAATTAGGCTTGGCTGGTGTGACTCAGTGGTTGAGCATTGACCCAGGAACTAAGAGGTTACCAGTCTGATTCCTGGTCAGGACACATGCCTGAGTTTTCAGGCTCAATCCCCATTAGGGGACATGCAGGAGGCAGCTAATTGATGATGTTTCTCTCTCATCAATGTTTCTATCTCTCTATCGCTCTCCCTTCCTCTCTCTCTCTCTCTCTCTCAAAAGAAAAAAAAATCAATTAAAAAACCCATTAAAACCAATAGAAATTAGGCATTAACATATATGCTGTTCTGCCTACCAGCAACTTTTTTCTAACCTTAGGGAGAAAGCTGGAAGGAAGCTTATATGATGTAACGTATATTAACATGCCAGTGTTTGCTGAGCACTTGTATTTTAGCATTCATACAGTACATGTTCACATTTATTGTAACAGGTTTAGTTCAAAACTCTTTATGAAAACTTAATCTAACAACTACAAGGTTTGTACTTTTATTATCTTTGTTTTATATATATGGAAGCTGAGACATGAAGACATTAAGGAACTTGGCCATGCTTATTCAACTTACCTATCTGTATATATATTTAGTTTTGATGAAAGCAAAATTAGCTGTCAGGCATTATTTTTTATTTATAAGAATAAGATTAAAATTAAAGTACTCTCATCTCTAAAGTGATGACAGTATAGAGAAGCAAAATCTAAACTCTCTGCTTTACCTCTGATGCAAGCTCTATGAATACTTTGGTCTTAGTATGTCTGAATCCTTTGCTGTAAGGTTTACAACAAAAGTGTTTAAAATGACCATCTTAATGATAAAGTCGGGTAATTAATCTGATATGGAATGATTCTAGATCAGACCTCTTCTCTTTACCGCAGGCTTATGTAGCTGAATCTATAGACTAGATTCAGGAACCTAGCTTTCCATGCTTACTCTTTTCCGTCATTGTAGGTGAAATACTTTATGTGTATGTATGTGTGTGAGTATACTTATGTGTACATTATAATACATACATGTTTGTATGTGTGCATAGATAGATGGATAGGTAGATGGCTCTGAAATAGTTTAGTGAAATAATTTACATAGGAATGTGATAGATGACCAGAGAGAAAGGTTGAATTTATGAGAAATTGTATGACATTTTCCTTTGGAAAAAAAATTGTAGAAATATACAATTAAGTTCTAAGAGGATTAAATTTCCAAATGTTAATATTTAAATCATTAGGGAAAAATGTAGGAAGTGTTTTCATTAGATTCATGGAGGAGAAAGGTTATTAGGAAATAGAGATATTGGGCTGCTTTTGTGATAGCTTATTTAACATGTTCTTTGATACCAAAAATTAGAATACTATTTAAATACGATAGCATTGTGGAATAAATGATGAAAGGGAATGTAGTCAACAAAAATTATACTTATGTTCACTAAGTACATTATACAAAATACTGTACATGAAAATAGATGTTCCATTTATTAATCATGTTAAAATGAATATTTAAAGGCAAGAATTAGAAATAATTCTAGAGTGTTAAACAGTGTAGACTTCTTGAAATTGTATTGTTTTGTATGCTTGCAAGTGCATTAAAAAAAGTATGAAAAAGAATTATTTAAATGGAGTAGTTTTGTTGAAATAATTTCTGACTTTGTCCTAGTATTTCTGTGTTTTTTTAATCAGAGTTTTCTGTCTTGTCAGACATAATGTGAAAAGTATTAATAGAAGAAAGACCCTAAATGTTTTGTATAAATCAGTTTATCAGATGTAATATGAAAAGTACATTAAAAACTGGAATGAATTAAAATATTTTCAGACTTCAGGAAGTTTTAAATTAAAAAATATGAGGTGATGGCTTAGCAGCAGTTGAATCTACTGTTAGAAAGGTCTTAGTGAATGAACTCATTTCTATTACTTTTTGATTGGTAACTGCTATGATCCTTTCTAACACATGCTTTCTAGATATTTTGATTTTGTTTTGACTCTATCAAGGCAGATAATTAAAATATGATATAATGAAAAATTTATTTCTTATAAAAAGATGGTATCTATAATAATAATCTATAATAATGAAAGTGTAATATGCTAGTTAGACCGGACAGCCAAATGACCTTCCGGACATCATTCCTGACGTCCTTCCATACAGCCGCCGCAACAGAGGAGGTTAGGGGTGATCAAGCAAGCAGGTCAGGTAAGTGGTTAGGGCCGATCAGGCAGGCAGAGGCGGTTAGGGGCAATCAGGCAGGCAGGTAGAGTGGTTAGGGGTGATCAGGCAGGCAGGCGAGCGGTTAGGAGCCAGTGGTCCCCGATTGCACGAGGGATGTCCGACTGCCAGTTTAGCCCCAGTCCTGGCAGTCAGACATCCCCCAATCCTGTCAGTCGGACATCCCCCAAGGTGTCCCAGATTGCAAGAGGGTGCAGGCTGGACTGAGGGCCCCTCCCCTTTTCCATGCACAAATTTCGTGCACCAGGCCTCTAGTTACTATATAGTAAGTAATCTTGACTAATCAGAACTAATATGTCCAAATACATGCATCCTTTTTTAGACTGTCCACCTCTTGAGGCCACACTATTATAATAACTAATAACATTTATTAGTGACTTTTTGAGTATGTGTATGTGTATGAGGAGAGAGAAAATGTTTATTAAAAGGGGACATGATAAACTGTTGTCATGGGTCAAATTGTGACCTTCATTTTATGCTGTTTCCCTAAAATGTTTCTTCATAGAATAGGATGTAATTGATCCCTAATTTGAGTAGTGACATCTCCTGTTTTACATATTTATGAAGTTTTGGATTTACAGTACATTTTAGGGAGCAGTTTAATAAGAGTAGTGGCATACTAGCATAGTTAAGAGGCAGATGGTTTTATTTTGAGATGGGGTATTCTTTAAGGATGATATGTATGGTCTTTATATTGCCTTTATAATTTCTTTATCAAAAGGAAAAACATTTATTGTGTAACAGTTTAATGGATTATGGTGAAAGTCCATATCCTTCAGAAAATCTCACCTCTTGTAAATGAGGACCAAATTTTGGTGTCAGAAATAATTCCATAAAACAGTGGTTCGCAATCTGTGTGTCGTGACCCCTTTGGGGGTCGAATGACCCTTTCACAGGGGTTGCCTAAGACCATCGGAAAACACATATATAATTACATACTGTTTTTGTGATTAATCACTACGCTTTAATTATGTTCAATTTGTAACAATGAAAATACATCCTGCATATCAGATATTTACATTACGATTCATAACAGTAGGAAAATTACAGTTATGAAGTAGCAACGAAAATAATTTTATGGTTGGGGGTCACCACAACATGAGGAACTGTATTAAAGGGTCATGGCATTAGGAAGATTGAGAACCACTGCCATAAAACATTAAAAGTTTTGAAATGTGTTTGCTATGAAAGGAGTCAGCACACTACCTATTTTTGCATGGTTAAAACAATTGAAAGAAGAATAATACTTTGTGACATGTGAAATTCAAATTTTAATGTTTATAAGTAAAGTTTTATTGGAACACAGCTGCTTTTGCATTATAATGACAGAGCTGAGTAGTTGTGACAGAAACCCTATATGGCATTCTCATCACTTCGTACTGCTTTTAGTTCACTACAAATTTCATTGCTGCTGTTAAAAGTTGATAGTGTTTTGAGTGATGTGTGTATTGCCTGTCTGCAGTATTTCTTTATTTATTTTATACCAATGCATATTCATTATGTCAAAACAAGAAAAGAAAAAAATGGACTCTGAACAACATGCTTTTAAGGCATAGGGGAGTATTATTTCGTTATTGAATTATATAAGCAAAACATTGTCCTTATTATGCAGTGATACTGTAGCTGTGATAGAATACTTTATAAGTTGACATTACTTCATTAAGCATACACCCAGTATTTTCAACTCTCAATTTTCTTAAAGTAACAGTCCATTTAAAAAGGCATATCTCATCAGAGCATAAGTTCTTCATAAAAATAAACATAGAAAATGAGGCTGCCATCAAAATAAGTTTCTGAGTGGCTCATTTGTTAGCCAAGCAAGGAAAGCCATTTAGTGAATTAATTAAAATCTGTTGATTGCAATAACAAAAAATATGTCCAGAGAAAATAAACTTGTTTTAGACTATTAACTTTCTTTTAATAGTTTATTAATTTTTAGAGAGAGGGGAAGAGATTGAGAGAGGTGGGGGGAAACAACTGTGTGAGAGTGCAGCATCAATTGGCTGCCTGCCTACTGTACACCCCCCACTGGCATGTGCCCTGACTGGTAACTGAACTGGCAACCTCCTGGTCCAGGGAATGATACCCAACCAACTGAACCACACCCGCAGGGCTAGACTATTAACTTTTTCAATCATTTAATCAAGAACCATTGATTTAAGAGTTGAGGATATTTGAAGTCCACTAAAAAAACAAGACAAGTGATATAGAGTGATTTTCCTTGGCTCTTGATGAGTTGAAAGATGTTATTGATACTACTCAATTATTGTTTATTGAAGGTGTCAGTACTAAGTTTGATATGGGGAAAAAAATTAGCCTCTGTGAATAGTCTGTGTAGAACAACTACAGGTGAGAATATTTTCAAGGTTGAGAAAACACTAAGTACTAACTGAAGTGGAATCTGCCTAAGATGTACATACTACAACGATGGTAAAAATATGTATGGAACAGAAGAAGGCTTATTTGGACAGATTCACAAAGCTTGTTAAAAGGAGATGTTCAAAGCCTGTGGTTATTCATTGTATTATTCTTCAGCACATACTTTGCAGGAAATACTTGAATTTATCATGTTATTGAATCAGTATTGTCAGTGGTGACTTTCATTGGCTCTCATGGACTTAACTAGTATCGGCTCCATGAATTTTTGTTAGAAGCTGAACATCCTGTCTGGCTTAGCAGGTAAAATGTTATTGCAATTATTTGAGCTAAGGGCTGAGGTTGAAATTTTTCTTAACAAAGAAGATGGATCCCAACCACTATTATCAAATATGAATTGGCTTTGGAACTTTTATCTGTAGGCTGGAAAATGTTTTATATGAATTTAATGTAAAATTACATGGCAGAATAGTGCTTACATGCAAAATTTAGCTGCAGTAAAGTAATTTTAGTGGCAACTGATGTTTGAACCACGAGTGACATCAAGCTGCTTTACACATTTCTCATGCTGTCAAAAGTGAGATCTTCATTACCCCATGAATTTTCATGAATATATTTTTTCAGCCTCTGACTACAGTTCCAGCATCATTTTTCCAGCATTGAAACATGCAAATGCAACAAGTTTCCATATTTCAAAATCCATTTAATAGTGCACTTGGGGAACTTCTATCTAACTTTCGATTGGAAGTGATTAATCTGCAATGTAATGATATATTGAAAGACATACCAAAAGAATCTAATAGACTTCTATAACTGCCTTTGAAGTAATGAATATGCTTAATTAAAATCATGTGCTTGTGGACTGATAGAGTATTTGACAGTACCTATCTGTCAGAAAAGACATTTTCAAAGATAAATACATAAAGTCTGATGAGCATTAACAAAGATGAGCATGTGCAATAGATTTTGATGACAGGGAGCTTCAATTAAGTGAAACGTTACCCCCCCCCCCCCGCCCCCCAAATTTCATTCTTTTAATTAGTAGACTTACATATTATAAAATACTAGAGGCCCAATGCACGAAATTTCATTTAAGTGTAGGCCTTTGCAGCCGCGGCTTCCTGGATCCCTCCCTCACAGCTGCTGGCAGCTGTCTCGATCCCGGGCCTACAGCCCTGGCTTCATCCGGAAGGATGTCTAGTCTAATTAGCATATTATGCTTTTATTATTATGGGTTATACTCAGCTCTTATTATATCTTGAATTTTTTTATTAAAAAGCTTTTCTCTTGTTATAATAGCATCTATGTGATTTTTGCCTATTGCCTGGAAAGACTAAAATACTTATGATCTGGCCCTTTACAAAAAAAGTTTGTGGACTCCTATAGCAATGCTTCTCTAACATGAATGCACAAAGTAATTACATGAGGATGTAGTTAAAATGCAGATTCTGATGTGATAGGCCTGAGGTGGGACCCAGGATTTTGTATTCCTTGTAAGCATCTGAGGTGATGACAGATGGGACTACATTTAGAGAAGCAGACTTTAGTATATTCAAGGTTAGCTTTTTAGATAGGTACACTAGTACTTGTTAAGCATCTATTATGTGCCAGGGGTTATACTAGGGGCTCTTGCATATATTGCCTCTTTAAAATGTCGTAAAAACTTGTTAGAAGGTATTAAGGACTATAGTGAGATTGGAAACCCTAGTAAGAGTTTTCAGTTAGAAACATTGTGTGTGTTTTTTGTTTTGTCTTGTTTTTTTGCCTTGGATCTCATGGGGGAGGAGGAAGTCCTAGAGAAAGCTATACATCTAAGAAAAAAATGATGGGAAACAAAATACTACATTATAAGCTGATCCAGGTCAAAGTGGGGACTGATGAGATGTCCTCATCTTCTCTACTAAATTTCTCGGCCATCAAATCTATTACCAAGCTAAGGAATGGACATAGTATATAGCAATATAGCACATACTAGTATATATTTTGAAAACATTGTTTTCCTAGTCTCTTGTTTGTGTTTTAATTTTTATAACCATGTCTTTTGAAATAGCAAAGTTAAAATTTTTATGAAGTCCAATTTTTTTCTTTTTAAAAATTTAAGAATGTGGTAAAATATACATAATATAAAATTTACCATGTTAACTAATTTTAGGTGTATGGTTCAGTTGTACTACCATTACCAACATCTATCTCCAGAACTTCTGTCTTTCCCAACTGAAACGCTCTGTCCATTAAACACTAACTTTCCATTCCACCATGCCCCTCAGTCTCTGTCAGCCATCATTGTACTTTTAGTTTCTGTGAATTGGAGTACTCTAGGAATCTCATATAAGTGGGATCAGACAGTACTTATTTGTCCTTTTGTGTCTGGCTTACTTCACTTAGACTACTATCTTCAAAGTTCATCTGTGTTGCAGCCTGTGTCAAAATTTCCTTCATTTTTAAACACTGACTAATATTCCATTTTGTGTATATACCACATTTTATCTATTTATTTATTTATTGTGGACAAAGTTGCTTTCACCATTTTGGCTATTGTGAATAATGCTGCTATCAACATGAGATGTACAAATATCTGTTCTGGTCCTTGCTTTCACTTCTACTAGATTTATACTCAGAAGTGGACTTTCTAAATCATATGGTAATTCTACGTTTTATTTTTTGAGGAGATGCCATACAGTTTTTCACGTAACTGCCCCAGGTTACATTCCAGCAGTGTACAAGGGTTCAAATTTCTCCACATCCTAGCTAATACACTTTTTTTTTTCTTTTTATAATATCCATCCTAATGGTTGTAAAGTGGTATCTCATTGTAGTTCTGATTTGCATTTCCCTAATGATTAATGATATTGAGCCTTTTATGTGTTCATTGGTCAGTTGCATATCTTTTTTGGAGAAATGTCTGTTTAAGTCCTTTGCCCATTTTAAAATTGGGTTTTAGTTTTCTTGTTGAGTTGGAGGATTTCTTTATACATTCTGCGTATCAGTCCTTTATGAGATATTTGATTTGCAGATATTTTCACCCATCCTTTGGGCTGCTTTTTTACTTTCTTTGTGGTGTCGTTGGATGCACAGAAGTTTCTAATTTTTATAAAGTCCAACTTACCTATTTTTTCTTTTAGTGCCTGTGCTTTTGGTTTCAAAATCCAAGAAATCATTGACAAATCCTATTACATTAAGGTTTTCCCCTATGTTTTCTTCTAAGAGTTGTGTCTTATGTTTAGTTTTGTGTCTTGTGTTTAAATATTTGATCCATTTTGAGTTAATTTTATTTATCTGTTGTTAATTCTCACCTTAGGGTATTTTTCCATTAATTTTTAGACAGAGTAGAAGGGAGGGGGAGAGACACACAGAAATATCCATGTGAAAGAGACATATTGATTGGTTGCCTCCTGCACACACCCAACCAGGCCTGGGAATCGAGCCTGCAACCAAGGTATGTGCCCTTGATCGGAATCAAACTTGATACCCTTCAGTCTTCCGGCCAATGCTCTATCCACTGAGCCAAACCAGCCAGAGCTTGAGTTAATTTTTATATATGATATTAAGATAAGGGCCCAAGTTAATATTTTTGTAAGTGGATATCCAGTTTTCCCAACAAAATTTTGTTGACTGTCCTTTCCCCATTGAATGGTCTTTGCGCATTTGTTGAAAATCATTTGATCATATATGTGAGGGTTTATTTCTGGGCTTTCTATTTTATTTCTTTGGTTTATATGTCTGTCTGTAGACCAGTAACATATACTTGTTACTATTTTTGACCTGACAGAGTCACCAAGACTATTTATTGGTGTAGAATTTTGGGTTTTGGTTTTTGTTTGTTTGTTTTGTTTCTTAATGAATGATGGTAATAAAATAGGAAAAATACATTGGGGGAAATCCTTAACCTCATACCATATACAAATATTAATTTAGGATGAATCGTGGACCTCAAAAGAAAAACAAAACTTATAAAGATGCTATTTTTTTACTTTAAGGCATGCAAAATTTTCTTAGGATAGAAAAATAATAATCAAAATAGAAAAATTAGATAATCTTTATTTCACCAAAATGAAACACTTCTGCTCGTCAAAACAGCATAAAGAAAATGGGAAAATATTAGAGACTTAGAGAAATTGTTTTTCTATCTACTTATCATCTATTAATGATCTGACAATGACTTGTAACTAGAATACATAAATAATTCCCACATGTAAATAACAATCTAATAAAAAATTGGGCAGAGGACTTGACAGTGTTCTTAACAACATCAACAGTAAAGATATATACAAATTGCCAGTAAGATCATGAAAAGTTGCTAATGTCATTAGTAATCAAGGAAATGCAAATCAAAGTCAAAGCTGAGTAGCACTTCACACTGCTATAATACAGATTTTTAAAAGTCAACATCAAATATTGGTGATTACGCAGGAGTGTTAAATAGTACAACCACTTTGGAGACTTTTGGCAGTTTCTTAAATAGTTCATATGCAACATCCTCATGATCCATCCTACTCATCGGTATTAAAATGAAACATTTGTTTACAAAAGTAATTGTGCAAGAATATTTATAGCGACTATGTAATTATTTTTTAAATGTAATTTAATGTTTTCAAAATAATCCTGTGGCAAGGTAGAATTGATAGCAAAATCTCTGAGTTGTAAGCTGTTTGAGGCCAGTCTATCTTATTACTGCTTTATTTCCAGTGCCAACCTTAAGACTTGACTAACTTGTCATATACTAGGTGTTTCATTTGAGAATCATCAGTTTGAAATGTGAGGGGATATGAAAAGAGAGCAGACAGCCCTGAATTGACCCTTGGTAGTATTCATAGCTAACAGAGAACAAGCAGAGAAGCAGAAAAGACATGGTTGAATTCTGAAAACTAGAATGTGTATTTTAAAAACCAAGGATTGAGAGGTGTTTTTTTATCACCCCCCTCCCCCCCCCCGAAAGGAGTAGTAAACAATTTTTGATATAATAGCAGGATAAGAAAAAAGTGGAAGCATTGATGGTGAGAGTACTTTGTCAGAAGTATGCTTATAATAGAAATTAGATTCCAGAGACCTAAGGTGGTTATGGTTATAAATCACCAACTTAAGGAAAGAATTATATTAATAGCATAGAATTCAAGAGACAGTAGTTTGTTTGTTTTTTAAATATATATATTCTTTTTTATTTCAGAGAGGAAGGGAGGGAGGAGAGAAAGAAATATCAGTGATGAGAATCATTGATCAGCTACCTCCTGCACACCCCCTACTAGGAATTGTGCCCGCAACCCGAGCATGTGCCCTGCTTGGAATAGAACAGTGCCCTCCTGGTTCGTAGGTCAGCACTCATCCACTGAGCCACACTGGCAGCGCAAGAAAGTGTTTTTTTTTTAAAAAAAAGACATATAAATGAAGGCCTAAGGAGGCAAAGAGGGAACAGGTGCACGAGATGGGATTCAGACACAGGCAAGATCTCTTGGATATCTAGAAGGAATTTCGGTCAAAAGCAAAAAATAAAGGCTTGAAGCTTTTTAAAGGCAGTTTACCCGTTTGAGATGGAAAAAGAAGTACACAGGGAAGACATTCAGATACAGGGAAGCAAATAAATGTGGAAGCATGGTCATTATCCATCTAGTTCTTTGCCCAAATGAAGAAGAAAGGAATGAAGGGAACTTTAAATACGGTTTATAAGAATAATTCTTAATCTGTAGGAGAGGATTGTCAGGGTGTGTGGAAGGACTCCAGTATCATTTGAAAATGTTCCACATGTGATTCTGGATTCGGGTAATAATACCCTTCTTGCTCCCTTTGAGAAGCACTCATGTCAGCAGAGAATTAGCAAGCATGGATAAAAGAGTTTGTTAAGAGTTTAATTGAACTTTAGGTAAAATTTGTGGTGCTTTAGTCTGCATAGTAGCAATTATATGAGGGTGTTAATTTCTCCCCTTCGTTCTCAAGGTGCTTGTTTAATAACAGATATTACCTTACTGATCTGTTTATGTGTGTGTTTTTTATCTACCAGATAGAAACAGAAAACATTCAAAACTATCAACTATACAAAAACTTCATGAAATCAATTTAATAGCTCACAACCAGTGTTTTTCTTTTTTAATAGACTGGAATAGACTAGAAAATATTGATGTACACTGTTTGCAGTAAGAAGTATTTGTGGAATTTTTTAATATGTATGTATGTATCTGAGTTAGGTGGAAAATATATTTCTTAATGTGAATTGCAATTAGAACTGTTCGAAATCCACTGTAGGTTGTTTTGATAAATGAGAGTGGACATTATAAAGTCTCTTTCATCTCTTTGTAGAATTCATTAAGTTTAGTGACATATCAATTAAACACATATATGTATTTTGTGTTTATATTTAAAGATATATGTATATATTGTGTGTGTACTTTGTTTTCTTATTAGGTGCAATGGATGAGCTTCATAGTCTGGATCCAAGAAGGCAAGAATTATTGGAAGCTAGATTTACAGGAGTTGCAACTGGGAGCACCGGGAGCACTGGGAGCTGCAGTGTTGGAGCTAAAGTGAGTGAAATTATAATCTGTATTTGACATTCTTTCCTTACATTAAATGGTCTAAAATATATTTTATGCTTAACAGAAAAATAGCCTGTATAATAAAAGGCTAATATGCAAATTGTCCCGCTCAGGAGTTTGACCAACTGGGAGGTCGACCACTCACTATGACGTGTGCTGACCACCAGGGGCTAGCATTGGAACGAAGGAAGGCCCCAATTGGCCCTGATTGCCGGCCACGCCTAGGGGCCCTACCCGTGCATGAATTTTGTGCACCAGGCCTCTAGTTCCTTACTATAATTTTTATAATATATAGAAAAAAATTCAGTGTTTATGAACCATATTTCTTATATAGCATATATATCATTTCAGGGGCATTATGATATAATACAGCATATTAGGTTTCAGTGGTAAAAAGAAGTATCTTTCTCCTGTTACATAATTTTTACCTTTCTTATCCTCTGTTTCTCTCTTGTCCCTATTATGCATATTCCTATCTGTACATTAATCCACTGCTTCTGACTACAGCAAAAAACTCAATAGTGTATCTGTTTGTTTTTCACTGATAGACATTAGGTAGTTTTCAACTCCCCACTGCCTCACACTACAGTGAGTTTCTTGTACTTGTTCTCTTTTAGAACTTTGTGAGTAGTTATTTAGGGTATATTCCCAAGAGCAGAACTGCTAGAACATGGGGTATGTGTAGACTTAGGTGGAGGAAATAGTACAAGACTACTATTCAGAACAGTTGTACAAAACCAGTTTGCACTTTCAGCAGAGTGGAGTGCATGAATGTTTTTATATCCCCACATCTCATATTCACCGGCATCATCCAGGTTCATCATTCTTGGTAGTCTTATAGGTATGAAATAATGTCTCATTGTTTTCCTTATATCACCAGTTATTTTGAGCATTTTATTCTATTTAAAATAAATTTTATTTTTATTCTTTGGATGATCTCTAAGAAAGAATAAAAGTCTTGAAATAGCAATCTTTACGAATAGTTAGAACTGCTTGACAAAGAAGCTTGAAAACTAAAATTGGGTCTAGTGAATCCTGATGGTATTCTAAAAGTTAAATACTTCTCCCCAACCCTGCTCCACAAAGATATTCTACAGTTTCTTCTATTTCTTTTATAGTTTTACTGTCATACTTGCTCTTTAGTCCATTTAGGCCTCACCTTTTATATAATGTTGATAGGGATCCAGTTTTATTTTTTACCATGTAGTGAACCAGCTTTATCAGTAACTAGAGGCCCAGTGCATGAAATTTGTGCACGGATGCAGTCCCTAGGCCTGGCTGGCGATCAAAGTGTGAGCATCTGGCATGGAAGGACAGGCAGCCCTGCCCCCTGCCGCCGCCACTGATCACCATCTTCAGGGCGTTAGATGGGGGCTGGGGCCCCCGTCACTGCCGCTAGTTGCCGTCTCTGTGGCGATTGGCAGGGTGATTGGGCTCCCATTTGCACCCTCCTTGGCCTGGCGCCACCCACTCACCTGCTCTACCATCCCGCTGCAGTCCTGCTCTTGTCAGGGCCCATCCAGGTCGGCAGCACCTCCACTGCCGCCCACTGCCAGCACTGCGTCGCTGACGCCCACCATGTTCTGCGCCACCCCTTGTGGTCAGTGCATGTCATAGTGAGCGGTTGAACTCCTGGTCGAACAGTTTGCATATTAGGCTTTTATTATATAGGATGCTTCTTAAATCTTTTGTATTTTTCCACTGATTTGTGATGCCAACTTTATCATATATTAAGTTGCCATATATATATATATATATATATATATATATATATATTTATATACCGATCTGTCTCTGAAATTTCTCTTATGTTCCAGTGCTCTGTCTGTTTTCTAGTACCAGTATCACATTAAACACACACACACACACACACCACACACACAAAATCTTCTTTTGTAAAGTTGATTTAGTTATTATGGACCTTCATTTCTTCATAAAATTGAGCATCTCTTCATTTGCTTGTTAGCAACTTAGGGATTCTTTTTCTATAATAACTTATTTGTATCTTTTTCCTTAAATGATTTAAATGGAATTTTTATCTTGGATGCATTGAATTTATAGATTAATTTGGGGAGTACTGAATTTTTATAAGTTTAGCTTGTCCCATTTAAGTACATGAAATGTCTCCACATTTATTGTTTCTTCAGTGTAGTTCTTAGGAATTTTTGGCTAGTTTTGTGGATTTTTTTTGTCTAATTCCTGAATACTTTCAAGTTTTTGTGACTGAAGTATTTATTATTATATTTTATAGTTAGTTATTGCTTATCAGGAGGCTTTTGATTTTTATAGGTTGGTCTTTTTTTTTTGTATGTAACAGTCTTGCTGTTGGTTTTTCTAAAAATAAATAAATAAATTATGTTCCAAAAATGAGTTTTATTTCTTACACCGCAGTATATTTATTCCTTGTAGTGGTCATCAACTTCAGTACTTGGTCTTGTTCAAGAAAAATTTAATGTTTCTCCATTAATTGTAATGTTTGCTATAGGTTTTGTGTCTATTACCATGCCTAAATTAAAGGAGAACTTTTCTTTTCCTTGTTAGTTAAGAGGTTTGCTTGTTTGTGTGTTTGTTTAAAAATCATAAATATTGTTGAACTATATGAAGGCCTTTTTTTGTTCTTGGTTGAAAGACATAAAATTTTTCTCCTTTTATTATGTGAATTATATTGTTAGATTTTTTAAAAATGTTGAACCTGTTTGCATTTTTAGGATAAACCCTACTAGGTTATGATACACTATTTTCAAAAATATATTTATTGGACTTAATGCATGATTAACTATTTTATTTAGGACTAGAGGCCCAGTGCACAAAATTCGTGCACTGGTGGGGAAGGGGGCTCCCCTCAGCCCGGCCTGCACCCTCTTTCAGTCCGGGACCCCTCACTCCTTACTGCCTGCCTGCTCGCTGCTCCTTACCGCTCGGCTCATTGCTCCTTAGTGCTGCCTCAGAGGCGGGAGAAGCTCTCGCCACCACCGCCGTGTTTGCCATCCGTGAGCCCGGCTTCTGGTTAGGTGGCGCTCCCCATGTGGGAGTGCACTGATAACCAGGGGCAGCTCCTGCATTGAGTGTCATAGCGACTGGTCGTTCCGCTGTTTGGTCTATTTGCAGATTAGGCTTTTATTATGTAGGATTTTTGTGTGTGGCTTACAGAAGAAATAGATGTACAGATCTGAAGAGTTCAGTGAGTTTTGACAAATGTGTATACTTGAAGTAATCCACATCCCTCTCAAGATACAGAACATTGTCATTATCTTACCTTATCTGTTTTATAAATCAGTATCACACTAGCCCCATAAAATGAACTGCTTCCCCTTTCACTATTTTCATTTTTTTTTTTTAATATCCTGTATATGATAGGAAATATACAGTGGACGATGGGAGGCATTTACCTGTAAAATTATCTTGGCCTGGGATTTGTTGGGAGTGGAGGTCTTTTACTACCATTTAAAATTTTAAATACTATTTAGTTTACATACTAACCCATTTCATGTAAGCTTTTAAACCTATTAGTGTATAGTTATAACACTTTTTTTTAAGCCTCCTTTGTTAATTCCTTTCCGTTTATTTTTTCATACTCCTTCTTGTATACATTCTTGTCAGAGCTCTGACTAATCTAATGACTAATCTAATGACTCTTTCAAAGAAACAGATTTTGGTTTTAATCTGTTTCACTGATTTTTTCCACATTGCTTTTTGTCTTCATAGTTGTTACTTTGGGTTTTTCCTCTGTGGCTCTTCTTTCAGCAACTGGGTTAAATGCATTAGCTTATTTACTTACATAGAGACACAATTTATAACAAATACATTTTAAGCATTCAGTTATGAGATCCCCCATCGTTTTTATTAAAGTATAATTTACATGTAGTAAAATTAATCCTTTTTATTACATAATTCTGCTATAAGTTTTGACAAATATATACAATTGTATAACCCCACCACAAGAATATTTATAGCAACCTTATTCATAACAAGCAAAATTTGAAAACATCCAAATATCATTCTACAAATAGAGAACAAACTGGTATATCCATACAACAACAAAAAAGAATGATCTCAACGGCAACAACACAAATAAACCTCCATGTGTAAATCTTTTCGTGGCTATATATTTTCATTTCTCTTGAGAGAATACTTAGGCGTGGAGTAGGGTAGGAGTATGTTTTAATGTTGATTAGAAACAGATTTTTCCCCAAAGTGTTTGTAAAGTTTTTTACTGTGATCAACAGTACATATAAGAATTTTAATTGTTCCACATCCTTACCAACATTCAGTGCTATGATTCTCATTTCAGACATTCTAGTGGGTGTGAAGTAATATCAGCTCAGTTATATTATTTAGATTTATATATTTCCTTTTTAAAATTTATTTTTATTGTTGAAACTATCACAGATGTCCCCTTTTTTTCCACTCCACTGACCCCTTTCCCCTCCCTAGGCCTTCCCCACACTGTTGTCTGTCTGTCCATGGGCTGTGCATATATGCATGTAAGTGCATTAGTTAATCTCTTCCTGCTCCTCCCCTCTCCCCCTCTGAAATATGTCAGTCTGTTGCTTGCTTCAATGTCTCTGGATCTTTTTTGTTCATCATTTTATTTTGTTCATTAAATTCTACATATAAGTGAGATCATGTGACACTTGTCTTTTTCTGACTGGCTTACTTCGCTTAGCATAATATTCTTCAGGTCCTCTCCATGCTATCTCAAAGGATAAAAGATCCTTTTTTACAGCTGCATAGAATTCCATTGTGTAAATTGAATTTTTAGATTTATATATTTCATCATTTTCTTTTTAACACAAGGGTTATTTTATGTGGGATATTTTGAGCTATTCATTTTTTATGGATTTCTAATTTGCACTACATTTAAAAAATATATAGTTTGTGTGATGTCAATCCCTGAAATATACCTAAAAATAAACAGTCCATATCTAATATCTTTTAATTCTCTTTGTTCAGACCTTAATATTTTCTATATTCTCAGCTTGGTCTGTCTTTTTCTGAGAGAGGTGTATTAAAATCTTTAGCTGTGATTATTGATTTATGTAGTTTTACTTCATGTATTTTAAGGCTATATTTTTTTTACATGCATATATCTACTTATTGTGTTGTTTTCATGACTACCATTTTTTCAAATTTCAAGATTACATTCTTAGCTTTCTTTTGATATATTTTTGTCTTGGGTATTTGTTTTTCTATTTTATTTTTCCTTGTTTTTTTTTTTTTTTTTTTTTTTTTTAAGTGTGTTTCTTGTAGACAACATGTCTTTTTGAGCGAAGATGAGCTTTTTACCTCCTAAAGGGTGCGTTTTTCCATTACATTTATTATAATGTTATTTTTTAACTTAGTTTTGCCGTTGTTTAATGTCTTTTATTTGTACTTTTATTCCCTTCACTCCTTGCTTTCCATTGGATAAATGGAGTTTTTTCTGATGTTTTAAAGATACTTATTTTCTGGTTTTAGTATTATGATGACACACTATACTCATTAACGATTCCTTTTTTCTCAAAAACTGGTATGTATTCCTCCAGGGGGTTTTTCCCTCTTACCCCTTTCTTTACAATGTTTTATTTTGAAAAAAAATTTATCTTCCAAAAGTATGTTACCACAGTAAATGAGAATCTAGGCTGTTGACAAGAAACATTACCCCAAAATGACAGAGATTGGAAATAACTGGAAAGAAAATATTTCAGGTAATCATAAAGAAAAAGAAAGTGGAATTAAATATAAATTTTAGATCAGTTTCTCCCCAACTCAGAATCTTCCAAAGACTTCCCATGATATTTAAAATAAAAATAAATGCCTTCATCGTGTCCTAACAAGACCTTCTGATCTAGTTCTAGACTAACTTCCCTATTTAATAACTGTCTCACGTCTGCACCCACACTGGTTTATTTGCCTGTTGCCTCCAACACACTTCTTCCTCACTTAATTAAAATTTCTGTTCAAATGTCACCTCTTCAGAGAGGCTTTCTCTAACCATTCTACATAAAATGATACCTGTATCACACTATCCTTTGCTCCACTTAATTTTTAAAAAATTACTGTTGGTTCCTTACATAATGTTAAATATTTATATGTTTGTTTATGGTCTGTTTCCCTTCTCGTAATGTAAATCTCATGAGCATTGGACTTAAGCCTTTTTTTCACAGCTATACCCCAGCATCATCAACATTACTAATGACCTCAATACTAGTAAATATATTTGAATGCATGAATGAATATCAAAACATTTCTCAAAACCAAAAGCCTGGATGATACAAAGATTTTTTAAGGACTAAGAATTCACAGAGAAGATATGACAGTTATAAACTTCTATATGTCAAACAGTCCTAAAAACACATTGTGAATTTATTAAAGTACAGTTAGAATGAGGGGTTTTGATATACTTATCTTAGATTTTGACTGTTCAAATATGTGTAAAAGATCAAGGCTATCCAGACAATTTGCACCATATAATTTATAAGCTTGATTTGATAGAAATACATACATACACAATAGTCATTTCTCTTTATTCAAGGATTCTGTAATTGCAAATTAATTTGCTAAAATTTATGTGTAGCCTTAAAATCAGTTCTCCCATTGGTTTTGCTGGTCACTCATCGGCCTGTACCTGTGGAAAGTGGTGAAAGTTTTCACTTGAGGCTGAACAAAGTGACATTCTGCCTACATGTTTCAGCGCCCATGTTCTGTTCGCAGTTTACTTAGTGCCATGTTTTTCACATTTTTGTGCCTTTTATTGGTAGTTTCGCTGTTCAGAATAGCCCTAAGGGTAGTAATGCTGTACTGCTGTCTAGCATTGGACTTAAGCCTTTTTTTCACAGCTATACCTCAGCATCATCAACATTACTAATGCTCTCAATACTAGTAAATATTTTTGAATGCATGAATGAATATCAAAACATTTCTCAAAACCAAAAGCCTGAATGATACAAAGATTTTTTAAGGACTAAGAATTCACAGAGAAGATATGACAGTTATAAACTGTCTAGTGTTCTAAGCACAAACTGTGAAGTGCCTGAGGGAGAGAATACGAGGTGATAAGCTCCATTTGGGCACGAGTTATAGTGAATTGACACTATGTGTTAAAAAGGTGTCTTTAGGCCGAAACCGGTTTGGCTCAGTGGATAGAGCGTCAGCCTGCGGACTGAAAGGTTCCCAGGTTCGATTCCGGTCAAGGGCGTGTACCTGGGTTGCGGGCACATCCCCAGTGGGAAATGTGCAGGAGGCGGCTGATCGATGTTTCTCTCTCATCGATGTTTCTAACTCTCTATCTCTCTCCCTTCCTCTCTGTAAAAAATCAATAAAAAATATATTTTAAAAAAATAAAGTAAAATAAAATAAAAAGGTGTCTTTAGCCCAGCCTTGGTGGCTCAGTAGTTCAGCGTCAACCTATGAAACAGGAGGCCACGGTTTGATTCCCCATCAGTGCACATGCCCTGTTGTGGGCTCGATCCCAGGTGGGGCACATGCAGGAGGCAGCAGATCAGTGATTCTCTCTCATCATTGATGTTTCTAGCTCTCCCTCTCTCTTCCTCTCTGAAATCAATAAAAAAAAAAATTTTTAAGGTATTTTTAAACAACACACTTCTATATAAAACAAGGTATATATTGATTGGTTGAGGAAAATATTGAAGAAACAGGAACCTAACAGTGTATTTCCCCTAGTGGTGATGATTCAGCATTTGCTAATTCATTGTTCATAGCTAATAACAAAAACTGACTGGAGAGAGAACTTTTATTCCATCATATGCTCCTTCTTTAATCTTACCCTAAGCCGATCCTTGTGTTATGAGTTTGTGGCTCTGTTGTGGGATTACTGATAGGAAGTAAAGGTAAATATAAATTGTACTAATGTAAAGTTATTGTGTAGCTGTCATGTTGAGAGAAGGAGCTAAATGTAAAGATTTATTTTCTTGTTTTACATAATGAGTCACACATTTTAAAGTGAAAGAAAAAATGTACACAAGTATATTATTTAAATTGAAGGTGATGATTTGAAAAAACAAAAATATAAATGCATATAACAGGAGGAAGGGGAAGCTGATACCAATGAAACTAAATTCTTCATCTGTCATGGTAAGGTCAATGAAGGACTTATTGAACTGTAGTACATGCAGTGGAATACTCTGCACCTGTTTGAAAGAAAGGAAGTTGCAAAGGAAAAAGGAATGAAGATCTATGTGTAGATTTGGAAATTTCTTCAAGATATAGTAAGAGAAAAGAAGGCAGTGCAGGACAGTCTACATAACATTATGTTTTGCTTAAGAAGGGAGGAACCAAAGAATGTATATTTAATTTGCTAGTGTAGACAATAGAGCCTCTTGAAAGGTAAGAAACAAACAGGAAGTAATAGCCTGTTTACATTGCCTATTCAAAAATTTAATTAACAGTTTTTTAAAGTAGTTGCCTCTTAATAGTGGGACTGATGTGGGAGGGAGAAATTTATATTTCTGTAATGAAATTTTTTCCATGTGCCTGTTGGCTTTTGTATTTTAACTAGAGGCCTGGTGCATGGATTCGTGCACTGATGAGGTCCCTCAGCCTGGCCTGTGGGCCTCCAATATCCCCCAAGGGGTCCCAGATTGCGAGGCCCCTCCTGCAGGCCCAGCCTTCAGGATCTGGACACCCATCGGCTCTCTCCTCCCAACTTTCTGGGTCAGGGGTGCGGTGAAACAGATTTGGGGCTGACAGTGCCCCAGTAGCAACCTAACCCAGGCTGATTCTGCGATTTCATAATTGGGTCATAAAAGGTACTAACTATAAAGGAAAATATTTGATAAATGTAACTACTTTTAAATGACACCAATATATGAGTGGAAAGGTAAGTCATAGAGGATTTATACCCTGAATATGTAAAAAATTCCTACAAATCAAGAAGGAAGAGACACACAGTCCATGGTCAGAGTTTCAAAAGCCACATTGTTCTACCAGGCCTGTAATGAAAATTAGTAGATCCATGTTCCATTCTTCCAGTCCTGCAGTCATTCTTCACAGAGGCAGTTCTTCTCACCATCCAGCTTTTTATTATATTGCATATCTTTTGTGTTATCTGTCTGTATTTCTAAATGAGATTAGTATAGGTCTTTGTCTTTTTCATTTTTAGATTTATATTGACTTCCTATAGAAATACACTTCCCTGACCTTATCTTAATTAATATATATTTCAATTTTTGGTTTGATCATTATTTCATTGTATATATTATTACTAGAGGCTCGATGCATGAAATTTGTGCAAGAGTAGGCCTTCGCAGCCTCCCACCCCCAGTTCCCCGTCCCAGCGATCGGGGCATGCTGGCCAGGGGGAGGGACCAGAAGGTTGGCCAACAGGCCCCATTGGCGATTGGGGCAGCTCCCGCGTTGAGCACTTCCCCCTGGTAGTCAGTGCATGTCATAGCAACCAGTCATTCTGTCATAACGGTCACTTGCTTAGGCTTTTAGTTTCAGGTGTACAACATAATGATTCCATACTTATATATATTTCAAAATGATCACCATAAGTCTAGTAAACTTCTGTTACCATCCATAGTTAAAATTGTTTTTTCTTAATAATGAGAACTTTTAAAATTTACTATCTCATGAACTTTCAAATGTGCAATACAGTATTATTAACTATAGTCACCATGCCTGTACATTATAACTGGATGTTTCTATCCTTTGACCCCTTTCCCATCCCCCACGTCCTAACTCTGGCAACCACCAATTTATTCTCTGTATCTATGAGCTCAGTTTTGTTTTTGGTTTTAGATTCTACATATAAGTGAGATCATGCAGTCTTTTTGTCTTTCTCTATCTCAGTGGTTCTCAACCTGTGGGTCGCGACCCCTTTGGAGGTCCAACGACCCTTTCACAGGGGTCGCCTAAGACCGTCAGAAAACATATATAATTACATATTGTTTTTGTGATTAATCACTATGTTTTAATTATGTTCAATTTGTAACAGTGAAATTGGGGGTCACCACAACATGAGGAACTGTATTAACCCTTTGTGGTCCAATTTTATTTTTGGAATTCAAACAGTCTGGTTCAAATTAATTGACGGGATTGAATGTTGAACCGGTTTGCGGTGTCGACCTCAGCCTCGACATTGGACCTGCTCTAGCGCCTGGTCTGTCGAGTCAGCCTCCACATTGGACCGAAAAGGGTTAAAGGGTCCCGGCATTAGGAAGGTTGAGAACCACTGCTCTATCTGATGTATTTCACTGAGCATAATGCTCTCAAGGTACATTCATGTTGTCACAGATGACAAGATTTTCTTCTTTTCAATGTCTGAATAACATTCCATTGTGTGTGTACATATATACAACACATCATATTTTCTCTATCCATTCATGGGTATAGATTGCTTTCATGTCTTGGTTATTGTAAATAATGAATACGGGGTGCACATATCTTTTCAACCTACTGTTTTTGTTTTCTTTGGATAAATACCCAGGAGTGAAATTGCTGGATCATATGGTAGTCCTAGTTTTAATTTTTTGAGGAACTCCGTACTGCTTTTCATACTAGCTGCCCTAATTTATAATCCCACTAACAGTACACAAATGTTTCCTTTTCTCTAATCCTTGTCAGTACTTATTATTTCTTGTTGTTGTTGTTGTTGGTGGTGGTGGTGTGTGTGTGTGTGTGTGTGTGTGTGTGTGTGTGTGTGTGTGTGAGCCCCTCTGACAGGTACGAAGCGATATCTCACTGTTATCTTTGGTTTTCAGTAGTTTGCCTGTGATGTTACCTAGTATGGAACTTTCTTTTACATAAACCCTAGTGGTAACTACACCAAAAAAAACTAGAATTGAGACACACGACAAAAAAGGGGGAAACAAGGAAAAAAGTCATAGAATACCACCAAACTAAAATAACAGAAAAGGAACAATGAAAACACAGAGCTACGAGAAACAAAAGGTAAAATGGCTATAGGAAATCCTCATTTATCTAATAATAGAGGAATATGCAAATTAGCCAGGACGCTGTAACATCACAACCGAACAGCAGGGACCTGCGGCTGCATGATGCCCGGCCTGGGCCAGTGACCTCAGACCACGCCCCCAGCCCCATGGGGCTTGATGGGGAACCTCAGGCAGTGCCCCCCACCCACCCTGGTTCTGGACCAGGAGACCTCAGGTTATGCCCCCTGCCCGGTGGGGCTTGACAGGGAACCTCAGGCCGCGCCACTGGCGCCGGTCCAGGGGACCTGAGGGTGCACCCCTCACTGGCAGGGCTTGACAGGGTACCTGAGGCTGCACCCCCTGCCTGGAGGGGCTTGATGGGTGGGGCCAGCCGGGTCTGGGTCCCCTGCGTTTTTGAAGCATGTACGGGTGGTGGGTGAGGACTTGATTCTAGGTCCCACGGGGTGCCCCAGACTCTGACAGGAGGGAGATTTAAATATACATTTTACTAATTTTCTTTTATCTCTGACACTACTATTGTAGAGAAAGGGCAAGTAGCAATATTAAAATATTTCCTCTAATTAATTCCCTTTTAATGTGCACAAATATATCAATAATTACCCTACATGTAAATGGGCTGAACTCACACACACACACACAAAAAAAGCAGAGTAGTGATTGAATGAAAAACAAAACCCAGTCTGGCAGGTATAACTCAGTGGTTGAGTGTTGACCAAAAATCTTACTACAGGAGGAGGTCACAGTTCAATTCCCAGTCAGGGCATATGCTCAGGTTGCTGGCTCAATCCCCAGTGTGGGGCATGCACGAGGCAGCTGATTGATGATTCTCTCTCATTATTGATGTTTCCATCTCTCTCTCTCCCTCTCCCTTTTTCTTGTAAATAAATTTTTTTTAAAAAAGATAGAATTGGATACTTTATAATAGTAATAATAATACATCAAGAAGATGTAACACTTATCAGCATTAAAATATATAAAGCAACTACTAACAGAACTAAAGGGAGAAACTAAGAGAAACACAATTATAGTGGGGGACCTAAATACCCCATTGACAGATATAACTAGATCATTCAAACAGAAAATCAGTAAGGCCTTAAATGACACATTAGACCAAATGGATATAATCAGCATTTACAGAGCCTTTCATTCCAGAGCATCAGATTATATGTTATTATCTAATGCACATGGACCCTTCTAAGGATAGACCATATGTTGGGACACAGAACTAGCCTCAACAAATTTAAGAAGAGTGATATCCCCCTGTATTCTCCAACTACAATTATTTGAAATTGGAAATAATCTGCAAAAAATAAAGCAGAAAAAACAGAGGCTCATTAAACAACGGGGTCAAAGAAGTTTTAAAAATGTCAAAAGATAAAAAGAGAAATGAGAATGACAGTATGACATCAAAACTTTTGGGATGCAGCAAAAGTGCTAATAAGATGGAAATTTATATCATTACAGGCCTATCTCAAGAAACAAGAAATATCTCAAATAGACAACCTAATGTTTCACCTAAAAGAACTAGGAGAACAACAAATGAGACCCCAGTCAGTAGAAGGAAGGAATTATTCAAGTTAGAGCAGAATTAAACAAAATACAGGGTGTCCAAAAAAAAAAAATGTATGCACACTTTTCAAAAAAAATTTTTGTTAATCCTCACCCAGGGTATTTTTTCCATAGGTTTTCGGAGAGATTGGAAAGGGGGGAGGGGAATGAGAGAGAGCGAAACATCAATCTGAGAGAGACACATTGATCAGTTGCCTCCTTCACGCACCCCAATGGGGCTGGGATAGAAACTGCAACCAGGTATGTGCCCTTGACTCTTCAGTGCTTGGCTGGTGCTCTAACCACTGCATCACACCAGCCAGGGCTACACACCTTTTTTTGATAGCTCAATTGATGTTTCTTTCTTTTCAGATTTAACCCATTGGAATTATTCAAAGTGTGTATACATTTGTGGGGGGGGGGGTGTCCTATAGTAGAAAACAAAAGTATAATAGAAAAATTAATGCAACAAGGTTGGCTCTTTGAGAAGATTAATAGGTATGATTTTCTTTGTACTTATTTTGCTTGGAGTTATCTGTGAGCTTTCTGAATCTGTAAATTAACACCTTCCATCAAATTTTGGATTTTCTGGCTATTCTTCAAATACTTTTTCTGCTGCTTTTTCTTTACTTCTGTGATTCCAAATACATGCATAGCTTCCATCAACTACTTTCAATAATTTTTCTCTCTTCCTTTGTTCTACATTCTGATGTCAAGCCCATCCAGTGATTTTTTTTTTTTAATTTTAGAGAATAAATTTCAGTATGGGTCACATTTTCATATCTATTTATATAAAAACCCTGGGTGTAAGGCGTCACGACTGAGGCTCAACCAACCGGAAGGAAGTCAGTCCTGCAGGGGTTGCCTTGGAAACGGCTGCGCCCTCCCCAAGGTGTTTCCTGTAAGGGCAAGGTTTGAGGCAAGAACCGGCCCTCAGAGTGTGGATGCACTGAGTCCTGGGTCCTCTTAGTAACAGCTGCACCCTCCCTGAGCTGTTTTCAGTAAGGGCGAGGTTTGAGGCAGGAACCGGCTTTCGGAGCATGGAGGCACTGAGTCCTGGGTCACATTGCCAAGGGCTGCACCCTCCCTGAGCTGTTTCCCGGAAGGGCGAGGTTTGAGGCAGGAACTGGCCCTCGGAGCATGGAGGCATATCTTTATAAAGTTTTAATGCATTATATTAGAGGTCGTGGTGGTAGTTTTACCCACAGCATCTACAGGAATTGCAAATTTACTTCTTGGTGGAAGCACCTTTCATTCCCAATATAAATTACCAATTTCATTAAATGAAACTTCAATTTCTAGACCCAATATAAACAGTGAAGTTGCTAAAACTATTAAAAAGGCCCAACTTCTCATTATTAATGAATGCACCATGACATCCAGTCATGCTATAAATGCCATAGACAGATTACTAAGAGAAATTATGAGTCTGAATGTTGTATTTGGTGGGAAAGTTCTCCTTCTTGGAGGGGATTTTTGACAATGTCTCAGTATTGTACCGCATGCTATGCGATCAGCCATAGTACAAACGAGTTTAAAGTACTGCAATATTTGGGGATGTTTCAGAAAGTTGTCTCTTACAACAAATATGAGATCAGAGGATTCTGCTTATAGTGGATGATTAGTAAAACTTGGGGATGGCAAACTTGATAGCAGTTTTCATTTAGGAACGGATATTATTGAAATCCCCTGTGATTTGTAATGGATCTATCATTTTAAAAAAATACATATTTCTTTATTGATTTCAGAGAGGAAGGGAGGAGAGAGATAGAAACATCAATGATGAGAGAGAATCATTGATTGGCTGCCTCCTGCACACCCCATACTGGGGATTGAGCCCGCAACCCAGGCATGTGCCCTTGGCCAGAATCGAACCTGGGACCCTTCAGTCCACAGGCCGACGCTCTATCCACTGAGCCAAGCCGGCTAGGGCTGGATCTATTATTGAAGCTACCTTGGGAAATACTATATCTATGAATAATATTAAAAATATATCTAAAAGTGCAATTCTTTGTCCAAAAAATGAGCACATTCAAAAATTAAATGAAGAAATTTTGGATATACTCGATGGAGATTTTCATAAATATTTGAGTAATGATTCCATTGATTCAACAGATGATGCTGAAATTTTCCCATTGAATTTCTTAATAGTATTACTCCTTCGGGAATGCCATGTCATAAATTAAAATTGAAAGTGGGTGCAAGCACCATGCTATTAAGAAATCTCAATAGTAAATGGGGTTTTTATAATGGTACCATATTTATTATCAAAAGATTACAACCTAACATTATCGAAGCTGAAGTATTAACAGGATCTGCAGAGGGAGAGGTTGTTCTGATTCCAAGAATTGATTTGTCCCCATCTGACACTGGCCTCCCATTTAAATTGATTCAACAACAGTTTCCCGTGATGCCAGCATTTGTGATGACTATTAATAAATTACAAGGACAAACTCTAGACAGAGTAGGCATATTCCTACCTGAACCCGTTTTTGCACATGGTCAGTTGCACGTTGCTTTCTCTCGAGTTCGAAGAGCATGTGACGTTAAAGTTCTAAATACTTCAGCACAAGGGAAATTGGTCAAGCACTCTGAAAGTGTTTTCACTCCTAATGTGGTGTACAGGGAGATATTAGAATAAGTTTAATCACTTTATCAGTCATTGTTTGCATCACTGTTGTTTTTATATCATGTTTTTGTTTTCGTATCATGTTTTTGTTATATCATGCCTCTGTTGTTATATCTTTTTGTTACTGTTTATTTATTAATAAATATAGTTTTCATATACATTTTACTAATTTCCTTTCATCTCTCACACTTCTATTATAGAGAAAGGGCAAATAGCAATATTAAAATATTTCCCCTAATTAATTCCCTTTTAATGTGCACGAATTTCGTGCACCGGGCCACTAGTTTCTTCATAAGTTCAGAAATTTTGTTTATATCATGCACACTGTGAATGATACATTAGAGTGACTTTGGGATTTGGTTTAGTGTTCTGTTGAATATTAATTTTTTTGGTGGTATTTTTGTATTAGGAAAGAATTAACTTGGCTCAACTGAAATCTAAACTATGTCTCCCTATAGGGGATGGCAGCTAACATTTCTGTTCAGTTGTTTTAGCCTTATCTGGACTGCTTAGAGTCTGTTCCACTCTTGTGTAGATCGGTGACCAGCTGCTAGAGACTTGGATAGAAACAATATGCAGAATTTGCAACTCTGTCTTTGGTTCTTTATTTTCTAGCTGCTGTGGTAGCTTCATCCTGGTTTTTCAAGCCAGTAAGATTGCCTGTGATGATCCAAGTTTCAGCTGCTCTGCAGTTCACACTAGGGCAGTGGTTCTCAACCTTCCTAATGCCGCGACCCTTTAACACAGTTCCTCATGGTGTGGTGACCCCCAGTTTCATTGTTACAAATTGAACATAATTAAAGCACAGTGATTAATCACAAAAACAATATGTAATTATATATGTGTTTTCCAATGGTCTTAGGCGACTCCTGTGAAAGGGTCGTTGGACCCCCAAAGGGGTCGCGACCCACAGGTTGAGAACCGCTGCACTAGGGGCTTTACAGCAAAAACTGTAAATACAGGAAACGCACCTAGTCTATTCCCTTCTTCCAAATGTCTCCTATCCAGATTCTGTCTACTCTTGGTTGCTCACGTGCTTTCAGATAGTTGTCTTTTATATATTTTTCCAGAATTTATGGTTATCTATGGGAACATCGGTCTGATATAAGGAATTCTGTTACTCCCTGTGGCAGAATCTGTATTTTTAAAAATTGCTTTAAAAGGTAAAAATATCTCATGAATTTATATTGATACTTCCAATTCAAATCAGAACTACAAGGTTTTTATTTATAGCACATCATTTTACTTCTATATCAAGAATTATAGTTCTTAAGGATGTAAACCAGATGATAGAATTAGAATATCACATAAATATTTATTTTTTTTCCTATACACACGGCAACCTCAAAGCAACTACACTTGTACTATCACAATGGCCACAGTGGTTACTGAAAACAATTCAAAGTTTTTTCACTTGTGCTTCCCATAAAATTCCATCCCCCAATTTTAAAATATTGTACTATTAATAACTTTGCATGCATTAGCCATTAAATTTCATAGTTTCGGCCTTATATCTTTTATTTAACTTTATCAATAAGTAATATTGATTTTATCAGTTCTTACAGTGAATCTTCATTTTGGTGATCTGAAGTTGTCTGGATTCTTTTGGAAAGCTCAAGAGAGCATTATTTCCTGATTTCTGGCATTTTGATAAGTCTATGCCTTCTATATGTTAAAAATCAATTTTACTGGATATAGAACACTTTATTCACATTTCTTTGAATATCTTAATATGTTACTTCATTTTCTTCTGGCATAAAGTGCTGCCTTTGAAAAATCAAATATTCTGAGGTGCATATTGTATACTTTCAGGCAGTAGTTTCAATTTTTAAAAATTTTTCAAAGAGGATTTCCTGAACTACAGTTCTACTATTTGTTTTCTTCTGGTAGTGCTCTTTAAAGACTTCTGTTACCTGAATGTTAGATCTTTGTTGCTTCAGTAGTTGTTGCTTTCTCTCATTCTTTTTATCTCTTCATTTCTTTTGATTTCAAAAGTGTTCTTCCTTTTTACCTTCTAGTTCTCTTAAATCATTATCTGTTGTATTTATTTTCTCTTGGTTTCATTCAGGCTTAATCTTCATTATTGAACCCATTTTTTCCCAATTTCTAAAGCTTTCCTAGGTTCTGTTACCTTATTTCTGAGGGTTTTTTTTTTTTTTTGAAATCTGATTTATGTTCTTTCATGTCTTGAGTCATTATAGTAATGTCTTTTAGCTCATTTTGAAATATTAGGTTAGTTTTCACCTATTTTGTGAAATGTGTATGTTTCTAGTATGCTTTTATTATCAGGACAGTATTCTATATCTTACTGTCTTTTTTCTTATAATAACTTCATGGGATGACCTACATCATTTTCTGTTGTTTATTTACCTTTTTTGTTTGCTTTTGTTTTGGTTTAGAATGACTTTTCTTATAGAGCTCCCTCTGCTGCTGTTTTTGGGCACTCTTCAAAAGTAATTCCTGAGATTTCTAAGCTTTGCTTCCTTCCCCACTTGTTATTTTTATATTCTTTTTCTGTATCTTCATTGTACCTGTTGGGCTTAGTTTTGTTTTCACACCCAGTAGTTTATACTTACTGTGACACCCTTAGTGAGGGATTAGTTTTAAGAGTTCATAGGACTAAATTGCTCTAACTTCTTCAGAGTTCATGGACCCCTTGCACTTAGTCACTATTGGAAAGGGCAGAAACCCTTCCAGATACAGCTTCTGTACTCAAACTGCCTTAGTGGTCAGTTGCATTTGCTGTTTTGGGAGTCTCTGTTGTCAAATCTGTTCCACACCCTGTTTCCTTTTGCTTCCTCTCATACCATGCAGGTGCTGTGGTTGTCGGTAATCTGTTCCCATCTGCTATTTTGGGGAGATTTCTAGTGAGCCAGTTTTGTTGTAAATGTTATGTGTGAGTTTGGGGTTTATACTGTATTTTTATGTGGAGACTTAGGGATAATGAAAAACATTGTCACCGCCTCCATTGTCCCTGAATCTTTATAGTTTATCACTTCTTAATTGCTGTTTACAGTGTTCTTTGTTTGAAGTTTGATCATCTTGCTCTAATTAGATTTTAACTTCCTCTAAATAGTGTTTGAATCTTAATTAGTTTGCATGTTGTTTGTGTTGAAAATTGGCTTTATAGTGTCCAGCATAGTACTGAACATGTATGAAATAGCTCTGAGTCACCAGTTTTGAAAGTAGTTGAACAGTAGTCAAACTTGCAACCTTTTAATGGTAGGACTAGCAGCTACTCTTACAAATTGAAGGGAAATAAGGATACCTGCTTCCACATGAAGTTTATTCATGCATCATCATTGGCATGCCTGTCATCCCCTGGTCTAATCATCCCTGTAAGACATTGCTTTAATGTATTGTTGGTCCAAACAATAAGCATAAAACATATTGGAAACATAGCAAGCATCATCCGCAAAATAATAACATTTCTGTTTGTCACAATTTAAAATATTGTAAAGGAAATGGTGAAATTCTTGAGTGAAGCAATTAAAATGGTCAAAATGATAAAAAAAAAATCTTAAAACACTAAGCGAAAACAAACCAACCAAAGATTGTCTAGTTTGTTAATATGAAGAGGCAAATGGGCGTGGATGGGATATGATGGAATTTGGTAAGATTGTGAAGAGAAGTAAGGAACACAAATAATACTTTAGTTAAGGAAGCATTAGATTTTATATGTTGAATAGTAGTTTTAGGGATCTTGTTATCTAACAAGAGCACATTTCCTTTGCTCCTGAATTTGGTATTCTAAAAACTCAAGTAATGAGTCCGTCCCTAAAATACAGCAGAACTTTATTGACTTGGTAAAACTTCCCAAGATATTTATAGTGTTAAGAGGTTGGTATTTCTTATATTTTACTTAATTTGACTTCCTTGTTTAAAGGAATCATACTTTATTTTAATTTATGAAGATATAGTATTTGTGTATAGTATTTGTGTAAAATTACTCCTAAGTTTTACCTTTTTAAAAATCTTTTAACAGGCTTCAACAAATAATGAAAGCTCTAATCACAGTTTTGGAAGCTTGGGATCTTTAAGTGACAAAGAATCAGAGGTAAGTAACTTCATTTTAAATATGGTACTATTAAAGTCAAAGTTGGAATCACCTTTTTAAAAAATAAAATAGGTTTTTTTCTTCAGTTCTTATGCTAAATATTAATGCTTTTTAAATTTTTGTAGGAGCATTTTACTCTGCCTTATGAAGCACAGCATTCAGACTGAAGACTGTATTTGTCATTAGAAAGAAAATATAGTTTCTTTGTTTATGGAGCTGAACTTGTGGTATAGGTGTTCTTAATGGAAGACAAGTTACTAGCCATTCATAATTTTAGTAGTTGAGGGTGGTTTTTGAAATACATTGCTTCACAGTTTTCTATTTCTTATTATACTTTCCTCTTAGTTTGGCTCTGAGTAAGGGTTTGTTTACTTTCTAAGATACAGATATAAGGGCTTTTTTTCCCCTCTTTTTAAAATTTCTTTTGGAATTTCATGCTCTTGGTTTTCCCTTTTCTTACTTAAAAATATCTGAAAAATGTCCTCTCCTCCCACCCACTTACTGACCCCACTGAGAAAATACATTGGATTTTGTAAGTAGTCATTTCAATCCATGGGATAGTTCACATTAAGCATGATATACTTGATGGCATCTTTTAAAAATGTATAGACAGGAATTGCTTTGAGTTTTAGCATTTACTTGTTGATGCTGCAACTTTAGTTTTTGTGGCTATAGCCTATAATACTGTCTCTTCTCAGATTACAGAATTCTGTTACTTACTTTTCAGTGTATTTGTATGTGTGTGTCTGTGTGTGTTTTCCCTGTCGATGTTAACTTATTTCTATTTGATCCATTTTAGTCTTTTTTTCTATTTGGATTAGTGTAGATATATCACCTTGTTAATACCAAAAAGTTGTTAACACTCAGAAACTCTTAGCTATTCAGTTTTGGTGTTCAGTGGAAAGGCAATACCAAAGGTGGCCTCTTTTTAAGCCCTGTGTTATGGAAAGCATCTAGGAATCTCTAGGTAGACAGTTGTGTGCAGTTCTGTGCAGGCACCCTGACACTCCAAAGGAGTGTGGCATAGGGCTCTCACTCATCAGGCTTTCCCTTCCACAGAGACAACTGGCAGGCAGCTGAAAGGACTGTGCAAGTGACGGGACTTTATCTGCAGTAGGTTCCCTTGAGGTAAGCGTTAGTAGCCCCTGTAGCACCAGATTGTCACAGTTCAGTTTTGTGGTTTTTTTTAATTAACACTCTTATACTGAGCCTTTAAAAATAGTAGGTTTAGATCTAGACAAAAGTACAGTTTTTCAAAAGTTATATCAAGAATGTTTTCACTTTATATTTCCTGGACTTTGAAATATTTCTTGACATTTCCAGATTTTAGTCTATTTAGTAATTTCACATGCCTCCTCTTTCACAGGCTTTTATGTTATAAAGAACAGTAAAATAATTTTAGATATTTCCCTTTTCCATTCACCAAATCTGGTGTTCTTTATTTTTTATTTTTTAAATAGCAAAACATAGTAAAAAGTTAGATCACCTAAAAAAATAATATTTCTATGTTCTTTATAGATGCAGTATTTAATTCCTTCAAAAGAATCAGTTATAAGAAAATACCACTCTTTAAAGAATTCCAAGGATCACTTTTGGCTATATTTTTAATTTAAAATATAGATTTGTTATTGTTTTTTAAAGACCATAGTGGCATTTGCAGTGAAATAGGATTTGGTTCAACATTGAATATACTGAGCTTTATTTATATAGAAATTTTGACAGTAGGGACAGCAATAGAAAATCTTAAAACTCTTTTGACTTTTGCTGTTCTGTGTTCTTTATCTGGAAGTTTTAGAAGATTAATGATTAAGTCAGGTGGCGCAATATTTTAGAAATGACTACAGATTATACATTTTCCTTAAGATTTAAAGAAGCAAAAAAATTTGTTGTTTTTGTCTTTCCATTGTAAGAAGCTACATATCTGGAAAATGATTCCCAGGTTTTATTTCTATACTACATACCTTAATTAATGAATTCCCTTGGGTAAAATTTCATATAAATCAAGATACAGATATTCATAGGCCATTAAGTTAAGTTGTTGGGAGTAAACATTAAATTGCAGAAGAACTTTTTTTCCCAGTAAGTAGTAGAGTTTATGTAGTATTCCATCGTCTTCTGATGTTATTCTTTTGGTAATCCATTCCCTGATCATTACTTTTTAAAAAATAATAGTTTTTGTTTTTATGAACAAATACTGCTAAAATATTTATTTATTATTATTTTTTAATGATAAAAGTACAGATTCAATCAGATTTAATTTTTAAAAATGGAACATTTTGCATGGGCTCCCTCTGCCAGGCCTCTTCCCTAAAAGAAAGGGCAACTGTGATCTTCATATAAGTGGGCAGGGCTTTGACCAAGAGACTCCATCCACTGTAGAGACTTGGCCTGGGGCAGACAGGAAGGCTGAAGACCTCTGGCCCTCTGCACCCCCATCTCCTTCCCTCATGGCCAGACAGGAAGGACTCTACTTTGGCTACCCACCCTTTCCACACCCCACATTCTGTTTTTTAGCTTTTCTTCCTGATACTTATTTCTACGTTTTATAATGTAAATAATGTGCATATCTTGCTATTTTGTTTCATCAATTAGACATTATCTATTGAGTCCCTTTTAGTATTTATGAAGATTCTTAGTTTTCCCTACTCTCTTCAGATACTCAGAAACCTATTTTCTTCTATCCTTTTACTATTAAAACTGAAAAGCTTCTGATATTTGCTATTAGGGTAATTGAATCTACTTCAACTGAAAATTTTCATTTCAGTTAATATATGAATCACTTCATATATGAATTAGCCTTTTATTTCTAAATGTAGAATTAT
This sequence comes from Myotis myotis, assembly GCF_014108235.1. Classification (NCBI taxonomy): domain Eukaryota; kingdom Metazoa; phylum Chordata; class Mammalia; order Chiroptera; family Vespertilionidae; genus Myotis; species Myotis myotis. Next base: position 46,673,514 of record NW_023416390.1, read on the forward strand.
AGACCAAAAAAGGTTTTCCTTTTGTTAATGAAATCACCCAGTAGGTAGGAAGGTGTTGATCTTGTTTTGCTTTGTTATACATAAATCTAGGTCTATTCAAAAATTTACTGTATTTTCATTGAGCATTTATTATCTGTTATCTTCTAACCTCTGTGCCAAGCACAGAGAATATAAAGATGAATAGTGTATTATCTCTGCCTTCACAAGAGGACAGATTGCTTTATAAACAGTGTGGGCTGTTGTAATTGATGTAAGCACGAAGTGCTATAGGGTCAAAGAGTAAGAAACCCATAATCCCACCTGCCTGCAAGGGAGAAGAGGAGGGGAAAGAGAAGAGAGATCTTCAAAGAAGAGATGATAGTTGTTAGGAAAGGCTGTGAATTCATTCCAGAGGTTAAAGGCAAAATGTGAGAAGGCAGTAGAGAGACTTCCGTGCTTTTGCATGGAAGTTTGGCAGATAGTTTTGTTCATGGCATAGGGCAGTGATTCTCAACCCCAGCTGGATCCCCTGAGGAGCTTAGAAAAAATACCATGCTGCAGAGGTGACTCAAATTGTTTGCAAACTTCTGGTATAGGGAGGATGTGCAAGAAGGGTGGAAGGTAGGCAGGGGTCAGGGTTTGAAAGGCCGTTTATTTCATAATAAGGAATTTGGGCTTTTATCTGGGTGATGGAAAGTCCTTGAAGCAGGGAGGAAAAAGACAAAGTGGAGATGAAGGAGCCCTCTCCAGGTGGCAATGTGGAGGGGATAGGATTGGAAGGAAGCAAAACCTCAGTTGGAATACTTTGCCTTTACAAAACTCCAAACCTCCATGGTTTACTATTAGGAGGAAAAACTTCAAGTGGGAGGAGTTCTAATTTAGAGTTCTTAAGTTTGCCTTTGAATGTTCTTCTCCTTCAGATTCTCTCACTTTGGTTGTTGATGCTATCACCACCCAGCTCATGCCTCTCAGAGGTTAATGTGCAAGTGAATTACCGAGGGTTCTTATGTCTATAGATCTGGGGTGGGGGTTGCATTTCTCTAACAAGTTCTCAAATTCCACTAGATTTTAAGAGTAGAATCAGTAGTTTGATGAATATTGAATGAGGGTAAAGAAGGAAAGGGAAGAGCCTAGGATTTTTTAAAGGTACATAACTTTAGGTGAGAACTCAGGAAAGAAAGGGGTCAGGCTAGAGAGAAAGACTTAGGAGTTTCTACATAGGTGTGAAATGATTGGGTGGTCTGAGGATTCCTGGGGGTCCCTGAGACTCTTCCAGGGGACTCACAAGGTCAGTTTTTATAACAGTGCTAAGACATATTTGGCTTTGTAAAACTTTAATTTTCTCCTGAGCTTACAGTGAAAATTTCCAGAGGCTGTATGATACATGATATCATCACTGACAATTTGTGGATTCTGCACTTGTGTATTCTGGCATTTAAATGCTTTTTAGTTTTAAATTCTAAAATGATAACTATTGATAGTTATAAACCACATAAATAAAAGCCCTTTGGGGTCCTCAATAGCTTTTAAGAGTGTGTAGAGGAGCCCTGAGATCCAAAAGTTTAAAACCTGCTTTTGTAGATGAACTCATCCTGATAGTTTGTGTAACTCTAGGAGATGTTACCAAGCCAGATGGGTGTGCTGAAAGGAGGTGGACAGTAGGAAGAAAGAGGAGAAGAAGAATGAGTAGAATTAAATGTCACAGAAGTCACAAGATAATAACAGTAAAAAGTGACTAAGAATTTGTCATTTAGGCTTAGTTCTAGTAGATTAATGGGCGCAAGATTCCAGATTATAGTTGGTTAAGGAAGCATTGGAAAATGAAATAATGACAACAAATATTGACAGCTCTTGGCAGAATTTTTACTGTAAAGGAAAGGAGACAATATTGAGAGTCTTAACAGGCTTGCCATATTACGTGCTAAGGAAAGGGTCATAGCAAAGCTATGATGGGTTAAGGAAAGTGCCAAAGAAAAAGGAGAAAGGAGAACCAAAACTCAACACCTTTTCCTCAGAGCGGTATGAATGGTGAGATCCAGACCTTGGTGGGCAGGGTTAGTTGTAGGCAGAAATGACAAGGAACAGCCTTTCTTTTGATGGATGAATTTCCAAACCTAATTGCTGGGGTCCAACCCCAGCAGGTCCAGGGGTCCCCAAAGGTGTGGACAGAGTTGGCGAAGAAGGAATGACACGGAGACAGCGTTCAGTTGATCAGCAGCCTAGCCAGGATCTCCAGCTAAGTTCTGGTTAGGATCTCCAGCCAAGTTCTGTCTAGGATCCCCAGCCAAGTTCTGGTGTTTATTGTCTTGTTACATCTGTATTTATACCAGTTGATTTTAATCCTGTCAATTTCTATTGCAAAGGTTAGGGCGTTTCTTATCTCCATTCCAGGGAGTAAAGATTATGTAGCTTAAGCGTGATTGTTTGTAGTTAAAGTGATTAACTACCCACCTGGCACTTAGTTAAGGGGTTTTATCCCCTCCCTAACTTCAGGGAAAAATCCCTACCTGGGGAAACAACCTTTCTCGGAGAGGTGACCTTGGTTAAAACACACAGCACTAAGGGGAGCAAACATATTAAGAACACTATGCCATATACGCCAGGTCCCTTGAAACATATGCTGTGCAGATGTTTCTCTCCTGCAGCGACTGTGTCAAGCAGCAAGGATGGACCAACTTCTGGCACCTAATAACCTTTCTCTTACTTCACAGTAAAAAAAAGAGGTTATCAGCCAAAGGAGAGAACCAGGAATGGATTGTGGGTGTGAGAAGAATGATACAGATTTTTAAGGGAGGGACAAAGAAGGGAGTTTAAGGGAAAAGGCTCACTTATCCTTTTAATTGTTTTTAGAATGCCTGAAAGAGTTAGAAACATGGTCTCTCTGATTTATCTGCTAGCTAAAAGTCCAGATTATTTTATGAGGCTAAGAGAAGGAGCCATGTTATTGGTTATCAGTGTTTTCCAAATTTTAAAACCTGCCTTGATCCACCTTCTGCAGTTCTTGCAGGACCCACCCTTACTTGTCTAAACACAAAGACCTCTACTTTCTTGAAATGCTATACAATTGCTGTTCCCTCTCCACCTTACCCCAACTGCTAAAATAAATTACATATCTTATAGCTTATGTGGAATTTATAATGAATATTAATAACATTAGCCATTCCTCCAACCTACTTCTCCTTTGGGATATTCTAGAATATAGTTCTCTATTTTCTTACGAAGGTGGGATATTTGTGATTGAATATAAGACTGAATATAAATATCATTGAGTTATATCATCTTTAATAATGTTAAGCACATTTAAGTCTATTTTTGCATATGTGTTTGCATACAATATACTACAAAATAATGTTTGTAAAGCAGACACACATCAAATTATTCTCTTTTTGCCTCAATTTAATCCTTAATACTTATCTTCTATAAACTTCTGTATGACTTGAATCAGAGTTGAACAATTTAAAATATAGTCCATCTCTTTTTTCCCTTTCTCCTGGATAATTATCAGTTCTTTAACCTTCTATGACCCCTTTCTTAGCATATTGGCATTAAATTACTATTTATTTTTGATTCAGGTATTTTTGACTTATTTAGGATTAAGGATATTTTAAGTTATAGATATGCAGAAACTGGGACATTTATTGCATCTAGACATTTAAACTTAGATCCACTTTCAGCATTGTAATAATTTTAATGAAAGAATATAATATATATATATATATTATGCCTTGATTGTCTTAATTTACCTCTAACAACGATTAATGGAGGCCATTTTATGAAAGATCTGATTAGCTTTATCTTTGAATTAAGTTTTTGGAAGTAGTCTTGGAACTTAATCTTTTTTCCCCCTCATTTGAATTAAAGTTATAGTATTGAAGATACTTTGAAACATTAAGGCTTTTCTTTTTTCTTTAAGACTTTTTAAAGGGTCACATTTTGTTTGATTTCTTATGTGTATGTTTTAGAGGAAGTAGAAAATAAAAACACTAGGGAATTAGTTAGACCTAAAACTAACTTATACCTGGCTTTTAGGAGGTAATTATTTCCATTTCTAGAACTAGTTGTAGTGTTTATAGAGTTATATAATAGATTTGTAAATGTAAATTTTCCTTTTTTGAAAAAGGTCTTTTAAAGTTACACAAACATGTGTAAACTGATTAAATGAATTGTCTTCTGATCTTAGTAGATTGGCCATATTTGGAGAGTGATAAGAGCATTTTCTGTTTTAACCTTGTTTTTATATACATACCCATTTCTACTTTTTCCTTTCCCCCCTCTTAATGGTATTTAGTTTGAATGTTTTCTTAGTGAACACTTAAGTACCCAGGATTGATTGGAAGTTAAGATTCTATTTGAAAATAGAGGTAATACTGGCCTTAAATTTTAGGTTTTAGATTGATTTTTTTTTATTATTAAAATTTTAGTTGTATGTGAGTATAAGTGTGTGTGTGTGTGTGTGTGTGTGTGTGTGTGTGTGTGTGTGTATGTTAAAATCTGGACAAATCTTTTTTTTAATGTCTTAGTCTGAGCACCCAATAAGAAATAGGAAAACTTGGAAAATGAATTTAATTATATATAGTCTAAATATCACTGAAAGTTACATTTTTATGCCTATTCCCCCTGAATAAATTACCTGGTTTCTTACTTTATTCTGTTTAAATCTGTTTAGCTTCTCAAGATTGTTAGACATTTAGTCATTTTTTTAAGAAATATTCTTTGTATTCTTCTACCTACATTATTTTCTAAAATGTTTTTATCCTGAGAAATTATCTTTGTGGTGTTCTATTTGATGGGTTCTGCTGTTTTCTCTTTTACTTACCTTCCTGCTGGTAGTATTTTCTCACTTCTTACTGTGCTATGTGGGCCAAACCATAAATCTTACTAAGTATCATGTCATTTGTTTTATTGACATTGTATATAACATGTTGCTGTATACAATGTACAATATCAGTGTTGTCTTGAAGGAGAGTATTCTGTGTGTGCATCCAAAATTGTCTATTTTGTAACACTAATAAATGCATTATCTCAGTGGAGGAATAAATTTGTTTTTTTCTCCCTTATTAACAACTAATAATCAATTTTGTAAATTTACAGGATTTAAGTCTTTATAAAAATCCTGGAATTGTTCTGTAAAATTTTCATTAAAAAAAAACCACTATTTGATTCTACCATTATACATTAAAGGACATGCTCTTATAGGAACTGTATTCAAGTATGTTAGGTGATAGGGTTCACAGCAAAGGAAAGATGTCTATCCTGATCATCTATATGTGTCCTTAGTCTCCTGGAAGGAAAAGTCAACTGGAAGCCAAATGTAGGTCTCGCATTGGCTCTGTGACTCTGTTTTTATAAAGGTGGAAGACTGTGTGTATCAGAATCATCTGGGAAGCTTTGTCAAAGTAAAAGGATCCCCGCTTAGAAATTCTGATATACTCTGTCTAGGTAATCTTTCAGTTTCTTATAAATCTTGAAATCATAATTTAGTAAGCCATTTATTTATCAAGCAGACATATAGCTGCTAAATGTTTCACTTTATAAGAGTACATAATGTAGATAGTGGGTTGTTTTTAGAGCAAGAAAGTTCTATACTGATTGATGAAAACAAGATTAGAAGGAAAAAATGCCAGGTCATTTTAATAATGAAGACATACTGTCCTGGCCAGTTGGTTGGGGTGTTGTCCCATATAGTAAAAGGTGGTGGGTTCAATTCCCAGTCAGGGCACATACCTAGGTTGCTGGTTTGGTCCTGGGTTGGGGCGTGTACAAGAGGCAAACAATTGATATTTCTCTCTCTCTCTCTTTCTCTTTCTCTCTCTCTGTCTCGCTCTCTCTCTCTCTCGTCAATAAACATCTTCAGATGAGGATTTTTAAAAATTAAAAATAAATTTTAAAAGAGATTGAAGACATACTTTAAAGTGGAACTTGGTATAGTGCTCAATTATAATAGGTGGTCAGTAAATATTTGTTGAACAAATATATTTAACATCACTATAGTTATAGCATGGTAGTTTTGAGTTAACTACAAATGATTCTTATGTATTCATCAAAACAAGGTTTCTAAACCTTAATGTTACTGACATTTGAAGCTAGATAATTCTTGGGGTGGGGCTGTCCTGAGCGATGTAGGACATTTAGCAGCATCTCCGACTAATGCATTAGATATCTGTAGCCCACAATTGTGGCAACCAAAAATGTCAGTCCGACATCCCCCGAGGGCTCCTGGACTGCAAAAGGGCACAAGCTGGGCTGAGGGGACACCCCCCCTGCGTGCACGAATCTCGTGCACTGTGCCTCTAGTAACTGTATAAGAATCACTAGGGATTTGAGTTCAAGGAAATGCCTATAGGAATACTATACAAGACCATGTTACGCTATCACAAGTGTCACAATGGGCAAAAGGTTATGAAATCACTGTTCTAAGTGTTACTATTATAACTACTCTGAAAATGCCAACATTTCCACAATAAGTTATCTTGAAAATTTCTTTTCCCCACAGCAGTTACTCTATATGTTTATTTTATTCTGATTATATAATTTGAAAAGAACTTACAAGATTATATGAAAAGAGGAGAAAATATTTTAATTTTATGGTTTGTACTTTTTGACAACTAAAGCCTTAAAGGGAAAGTCGGAGAAGGGAAAATTCCAAATCATTATGCTCCGTAAATACGAAAATGGCAAACAGTATTGCATTTCATCAATATTGAAGACTTAGTACATATGCCCCTTTTAAATATATGTGAATGCAAATTAAAATGGGTCTAGAGAGGACGACCTTAAGAAGTCAGACTGTGAGGATGGAAAGTTAGGTAGTTTTTATTTTTGTATTTTAATATTTTTTATTGATTTCTGAGAGGAAAACAGAGAGAGAGATCAGTATTGAGAGAGAATCATTGATTAGCTGCCTCCTGCACACCCCCGACTGGGAATCAAGCCCACAACCCTGGGCATGTGCCCTGACTGGGAATCGAATCATGACCTCCTGGTTCATAAGTCAAGCCTCAACCACATCCATGCCGGCCCTGTAAGTTAGGTAGTTTTTAAAAATTGAGGGTAAGATATTTTTAAAATATATTTTTATTGATCTCAGAGAGGAAGGGAGAGAGAGAGAGAAAAACACCAGTGATGAGAAAGAATCATTGATCCGCTGCCTCCTGCAAGCCCCTACTGGGATCAAGCCCACAACCCAAGCATGTGCCCTTGACTGGTATCGAACCCAGACCCTCCAGCCTGCAGTCTGACGCTCTATCCACTGAGCCAAACCAGTGGATTTAGCTAGGGCGAGGGCAAGATTGTTTAAGTATTGTATTTCTCTTATGTACTGATTTGGTTGTGGATGCTGTATATTTGTGAAGGGAGTAGAAGTCATTCAGGCTTTTAAAAATACGAACTGGGCCCAGTTAGTTGGAGCATCGTCCCATAGGTTGCGGGTTTGATTTCTGGTCAGGGCACATACCCAAGTTGCAGGTTCGATCCCCTGTTGGGGCATGTATGGGAGTTAACCAGCCAATGTTTCCCACATTGATGTCTCTCTCTCCCTCTCCCTCCCCCCTCCCCTTGCTCCCCTCCCCTCTCCCTCCCCCTCCGTCTCTCCTCCTCCTCGCTCTCTCCCTCTCCCTCCTTTTCTCTCTCTAAAACTAAAAAAAAAGAACTGGCACACTTGAAGTAAGACAACACACATTTTAGTTAGTTGGCTACCCAATTTTGTCTTATTAGCTCTCTACCAACTTGGGTATTACATATTACTAAATAATAAAGGCAATACAACAGAAAATAAGCCACACTCAAGATTACTGATACATTCATTGGATTTATTTTAAATAGCAAGGAAATGCTCTCTTATTTAGTGATAGGATCCCTAAATGTTGCATACATACACTTTTTAAAAAAGTTTCTTAACTATATATATTTTATTGATTTTTAGAGAGGAAGAGAGATAGAGAAATAGACACATCAATGATGAGAATCATCGAGCAGCTGCCTCCTGCATACCCTCCCGCCCTCCCCACCTCCCAGCCCCATGGGGATCAAGCCCACAACCTGGCATGTGCCCAGGTCAACACTCAGCCACTGAGCCATACCAGCCGGGCATATGCATACACTTTTATATTAAACTAGAGGCCCATGCACGGAATTCGAGCTCTGGGGGGCAGGGGGTCCCTCAGCCCAGCCTGTGCCCTCTCGCAGTCTGGGACCCCTCAGGGGATGTCCAACTGATGTCTTAGTCCCACTGCCCACCACCACCGCTGCGCTCACCAACCATGAGTCTGGCTTCATGAGTGGTGCTGTGGGAATGCACTGACCAAAAGGGGTCAGCTCCTGCATTGAGTGTCTGCTCCCTGGAGGTCAATGCACATCACAGTGACCAGTCTTTCTGTTCGTTCTGCTGTAACGGTCATTTAGGCTTTTATTATATAGACTAGAGGCCCAGTGCACAAAAATTTGTGCACTCGGGGGGGAGAGAGGGTCTCTCAGCCCGGCCTGTGCCCTCTCGCAGTCTGGGACCCCTCGGGAGATAACAACCTGCTGGCTTAGGCCTGCTCCCGGGTGGCAGAGGGCAGGCCCAATCCCTGGGTGCAGCCCCTGGTCGGGCTCAGAGCAGGGCCGATTGGGGAGTTGTGGCGCCACCCCTGTCATGCACAGAGCAGGGCGGATCGGGAGGTTGCGATGCCACCCCTATTCATGCTCAGGGCAGGGCCGATTGGGGGGTTGGGGCACCGCCCCCTCTCACACTCAAGGCAGGGTCGATGGGGAGATTGCGGCGCCACCCCCTGTCACGCACAGAGCAGGGCCGATCAGGGGGTTGGGGCGCTGCCCCCTATCACGCATAGAGCAGGGCCCATCAGGGGGGTTGGGGCTCCGTACCCTGTCACACACAGAGCAGGGCCGATCAGGGGGTTGAGGAGCTCCCCCCTGTCATGCACAGAGCAGGGCCCATCAGGGGGTTGGGGAGCTCCCCCCTGTCACGCACAGAGCAGGGCCGATCAGGGGGTTGAGGAGCTCCCCCCTGTCACTCACAGAGCAGGGCCAATAGGGGAGTTGGGGCACCGCATACTGTCACACACAGAGCAGGGCGGATCAAGGGGTTGGGGCGCCGCCACTGTCACACTCAGGGCAGGGCCAATGGGGGGGGCGCCGCCCCCTGTCACACACAGAGCCGCAGGGCGGTCGAGGGTTGGGGAGCTCGCCCCTGTCACGCACAGAGCAGGGCTGATCAGGGGGTTGAGGAACTCCCCCGTCACAAACAGAGCAGGGCGGATAGGGAGGTTGTGGCCCCGCCCCCTGTCACACACAGAGCCGCAGGGTGATCAGGGGGTTTGGTCGCTGCCCCCTGTCACGCTGATCCCGGTCCCGGGAGGCATATTACCCTTTTACTATATAGGATAGAAGCCTGGTGCACAGATGGGGGCCGGCTGGTTTGCCCTGAAGGGTGTACTGGATCAGGGTGGGGTTCCCGCTTGGGTGCCTCGCCAGCCTGGGTGAGGGGATGATGGCTGTTTGCATCTGGTCACACACCCTTTAGGGTGGGGGTCCCCACTGGGGTGCTTGGACAGCCTGGGTGAGGGGCTGAGGGCCGTTTTCAGGCTGGCAGGTGACTGAAGCTCCCAACCTGTCCTTTTTTCCTTTTTTTTTTATTTTGGGCCAGCATTAGCTCTGAGGCTCGGCTCCAGCTCTTCGGCCTCCGCTGCTGAAAGCAGGTTTCTGGCCTTTGTTTACCTTCTGTATTTGAAACAATGTTGCGGTCCTGCTGGCTGAAGCCCGGGGTTTTGTTTAGCTTCTATATTTGTTACATTGTTGCTTAGAGTGCAGCTGAGAGGCCGGCAAGGCAGGCGGGTAATGTTGGAGTCCTCCGTCACTGAAGCAAGCAAGCCTCCCTGTTCACGTCAGCTGCCTGGCTGCCGGCCGCCATCTTGGCTGGCAGTTAATTTGCATATCGCCCTGATTAGCCAATGGGAAGTGTAGCGGTTGTACGCTAATTACCATGTTTCTCTTTTATTAGATAGGATATTGAAATCAATATAGTAGTGGTCTTCTTTTAGGTGTTAAAAGATTCAAGCAAACATTTCCAGGTAATAGTTCTCAATAACCAAGTTTTGACTTGTAGGCAGAGGTAGGCTTTATGAATATCAGGTCATGCCAGCTCAAAATCATGCTTGATTTAGGATGTACATATTTCATGATAGTTTTTATCTAAATTTAAATTGGATAGAAAGCAAGGAAATTTTTACAACAGAATTTCAATGTCTTATGATGCATTTTCCTCACCTAGTATTTATAGTGAAAGGTTGGAAGAAACAGTATCTTGCACATTTGATATTCTTGAGTAGAACATCTATTTTACACGGACTATTTTTATAAAGCTCCAGATTTTCCTCTCTCATTCAGTGCTGTTTTGATATGTGCCATTAAAGTAACAAAGATTTCTCCAGCATTTTCCCGTCTCACATCTAGTTTAATAAGTTTTGCCTAGGAATGTAGATAAAAATTGAATATTGTTAATACCAACTGCAGGCAAAAGATTCGTCATGACATTTGTTCCAAATATAGTGACCTTGAATTTGATACCTGAGCAAACTGAATTATTGGAATAGCCAGTGAGAGGTATTTATCTTGAGCTAAGTGAATTGATCAGGAAAAATGCATTCTGACAAGTTTGAGGATTGAATATTTTGTTAAAAATGTTTTTAATATTAAATTAACTTTTTCACTTTAAAGAATTTTCTCACTTAACAAAGAAATTAACTAAATCTATGTCTATTAACTATAATAATTTTATTAGAGATGATGATATCTGACTTTTCTTTTTGTTGTCTGCTCAGTCAGTGCTATCAAACTCTAAGGTGGAGGTGAAGAATAAATTTTAATATCCACTCCATTCTCTTTTCTTGATTTTATAATATCTTTTCTCATACTGTTATAATTTTCTATAATGCATTTATGCCGATAATTTTAAATATATCTCTAGTTGGAGGCCTCTATACGTATTTATCTGTTTTCATGGAACAATCCATATTGATCTATCTCCCTCATTCTGTAACAGTGCTAAGGTTTTTGTTTTGTTTTCTTACATTTGGTCTTACTTGCACTGAAGAGACACATATATTTTTAAGATAAACCAAAAAACCATATGATTAGTGATTTACTGACTTAAATTCCAAATGAAATTGGAACATTTAATTGTATTACTGTTTACTCTGGAGTCCTTTAGCCTTGTCTTTTTTTTTTTTCTTCACATATTTCAATTGCTAAAAAAATACTGTGTAAATTCATACTCTAATATCTTGGAACATTTAAATGCCAGAGTAATCATTCAGATTTTGGTATGATTACGAATTAGTATTTACAGAGCTAAATCGACTTAAAGAGTCTCAGTCTCATCATTTTTCTGACACAGTTCTATTTATATGTAGGAATTCTTTGACTTTATAATTATTATAGTCTTTCTATCTTTACTTTAAAGCCAGATCATATTATTTTGCCTTCCATATTAATCCTTCTTATTTTGGTCAATTATAGTGCAATAGTTGAGGGAAAAAATATAGAAGGAAAGAGAGAAATGACAGTATTGATGACAGCAATAATAAGCTTGAAAGCATTCTATATAAAATGCTAAATATGTGCAAATTTTACACTTTATGCAAATAAAGGTGACCTGATTGGTGTTATGTGGATTTTGTAGAAAATCATTGGTCAAGATCAGGGGTTTTTCAGACTTTTTAAAACCATTGAACTCTTTCTTCAAGTAAGTCTAATATAGATTCTTTGTATTAAAATAAGACATCTTGGCCCTAACTGGTTTGGCTCAGTGGACAGAGCGTTGGCCTGCAGACTGAAGGGTCCCAGGTTCAATTCCGGTCAAGGGCGTGTATCTTGGTTGTGGACACATCCCCAGTAGGCAGTGTGCAGGAGGCAGCTGATAGATGTTTCTCTCTCATTGATGTTTCTAACTCTCTATCCCTCTCCCTTCCTCTCTGTAAAAAAAACAAAAACAATAAAATATATTTTAAAAAATAAATAAATAAGACATCCTGTATTTGCAAGACAGGGGTGGAGGTGTAGTGTAGGATAGGGTATGTGGAAGACTAGATAGAGCCTTAGCTCAGTCACCTGCTCCTTCCTTTTCTTCTCCTTCCTCTTTAACAACTTTTGAGGTTCAACCTGCTCTCCCCCAAGGTATCTCTGGAGAGTATAGTTTGAAAATCCCAGGTATCTGAACTTTTCCTCAGTGATGATCCTTTTTACAGATTAAATATTTGGTAAGATTCTGCATATCCTAAATCCCCAAGGTTCTCAATCCCCCAAATAAGTTCATATTCAGATGAGTGACTGAGGAGAATTTGAAGTAGTAGGCTTCATTGAGAGTTTTTTGTTTTGTTTAATATAGGTATTGTCCAGATTATTTAAGTTAAAAACAAAGAACCAAAAAACTGTCTAATACACATTTGCCTGAGGGTTAGTCAGGTAATACTTAGGGCCTCAGATCACAGATTGTGTGGCTTGCAGTCAAGAAGAGAGTTGAATGAGACCTTAAAGAGGAAATGTACTTATTTTGCAAACCCTACAAGTTATTTGTAAGTTATTAGGGTGTAGTAGCTTCTGATCATTTAACAGGTGACACATGATTAAAGTTTTGAAAAACATAAAAGCACACAGATATTTATAGTAACAGAAGGGATAGCCATTCAGATAAGAGAATTTAAGTGATCACTGACATTTATAGACTACACACTCTGTTCCAGATGCTGTACTAGGTATGTTTGTGGTATGTTTCTCTTTTGTACTCACAGTCCTCTTATGGCCTGTATTATCGACATTTAAAATTGATGAGAAAATCAAGTCTAGAGTTAAATGACATGCTGACAGTTATGGATTGTTCCAGAGTTTGATTTTTTAGTCTATGTTTCTTTAAAGGCCCATGGTAGTTAGGAAGTTATGGTCCATATGAGCTGACAGAACAATCCTAAAATACTCTATGAGGTGAGAGTGAGGTTAAAGGTCAATATCAGGTAGTCATACAAGACATGGGTGAAAAGATTAAGGTTCATGGGAAGAGACAAAATGCTGTCTTTGTAAAGGAAACATTTACTTTATAAGCTAACTTAGGTATATCTAGGTTTCCCTTTCTCATCTTTTACTTTGTTCAACTTTTCAGTTTTTTATTACCTATTTCCAGCTTCTTAACCCACATTAGTCTTAAAATTAATTTTCTTCCCCTTCTTTCTCAAAATTTTCTCTGTTGCCCTTACTCATTATGCATTTGAGTATTTTTATGTTTTCATTTTTATTTTTAATCAAAACGACATTTCCCCCCAAAGGACTGTCCTACTTCTCTATTCCCGAAAATTTTAAATTTAGGGGAAACTTAGCCTTGGGGGAAAAAGTTTTTACCAATAAATCTGTCTTTATTATTTATTTTTAAATTAATATACAATATTATATTAGTTTCAGGTGTGCAACATAGTAATCAGACATTTGTATAACTTACAAAGTGATCTCTACAAGTTTAATAACAATCTGTCACTATACTTAATTACTAAGATACTATGGACTATATTCCCTGTGCTGTACATTGCATTCCCATGATTTAAAATATATGGAATACTTCACAAATTTGCATGTCATCCTTGTACAGAGGCCATGTCATGCTAATCTCTGTATCATTCCAATTTTAGTATGTGTGCTGTCGAAGTGAGCACTCTATATGTCTTTTTTTAAAAAAAAAATACTTTAAATATCTTGAAGCATATATTCAGTGAAGTATTTAATTAAAAATTTGGTGATTTTTTTAAAATTTATTTTACTGATTTTTTTACAGAGAGGAAGGGAGAGAGATAGAGAGTTAGAAACATCGATCAGCTGCCTCCTGCACAACTCCCACTGGGGATGTGCCCGCAACCAAGGTACATGCCCTTGACCGGAATCGAACCTGGGACCTTTCAGTCCGCAGGCCAACGCTCTATCCACTGAGCCAAACCAGTTAAGGCTAGTGATATTTTTATTCTGAGGAAAGTAGAACATTGGTTATTGTTTAAATTTGAGCCTTTTACTTTACTTTACTTTACTTTACTTTATAAATCCTTATTATTGAAAGTATTACATATATTCCCTTTTTTCTCCTATTGATCCCTTACAGTCGGCACCCTCCCCAGGCCTCCACCACCCTATTGTCTGTTTCCATGGGCTACACATATATGCATACAGGTTCTTTGGTTGATATCTTCCCACTCCACCCCCACCTTCCCTCTGATATTTGACAATCTCAGGATTATTTTGTTCAACAGTTTATTTTTTCATTAGGTTACCTATATGAATGATATCATGAGATACTTTTCTTTCTCTGATTGGCTTATTTTGTTTAGCATAATACTCTCCAGGTCCCTCCCTACTATCTCAAAGGGTAAGAAATCCTTCTTTGCTGCTGCATAGCATTTTATGGTATAAATGTACTCCAGCTTTTTTATCCACTCATATATTGATGAGCACTTGGGCTGTTTCCAAATCTTAGCTATTGTAAATGGTGCTGCTATAAACATAGGGGTGCATATATTCTTTCTGATTGGTGTTTCTGCTTTCTTAGAAGTGGGATCACTGGGTCAAATGGCAGTTCCATATTTAATTTTTTGAGGAAACTCCATACTGGTTTCCATAATGATTGTGCCAGTTTGCATTCCCACCAGCGGGGTACTAGGGTTCCCTTTTCTCTACATCCTTGCCAGCACTTGTCATTTGTTGATTTGTTGATGATAGCTATTCTGACAGGTGTGAGGTGATACCTCATTGTCGTTGTAATTTGTATCTCTCTGATGATCAGTGACTTTGAGCATTTTTTCATGTCTCTTGGCCATCAGTGTGTCCATTTTGGAGAAGTATCTATTAAGGTTCTTTGCTTATTTTTTTTTAATTGGGTTATCTTCCTTTTGTTAAGTTGTAGGAGTTCCTTATATATTTTGGATATAAACCCTTTACCAGATGTATCATTGGCAAGTATGTTCTTCCATACAGTGGGCTCCCATTTCATTTTGTTGATGGTTTCTTTTGCTATTCAGAAACTTTTTATTTTTATATAGTCCCATTTGTTTATTTTCTCCTTAGTTTCCCTTGCCCTAGGACAGTGGTCGGCAAACTCATTAGTCAACAGAGCCAAATATCAACAGTACAATGATTGAAATTTCTTTTGAGAGCCAAATTTTTTAAACTTAAACTATATAGGTAGGTACATTGTTATTAATTTAATTAGGGTACTCCTAAGCTGGCCTTTGCTAAAAATGTCCTCAACCTGGGGTCGACCTCAGCGAACGTACCCCCACTTCTTCTAACGCCACTTCTTCAAAATAGACTCGCCTAGGCCAAACACTGACTTCTGCACATGGGCCATGAAGTTTCAATCACAATGTACATGCGTGCCCGCCCGTGGTATTTTGTGGAAGAGCCACACTCAAGGGGCCAAAGAGCCGCATGTGGCTCGCGAGCCGCAGTTTGCCGACCACTGCCCTAGGAGATGTATCTGTAAATATATTTCTATGAGAGATGTCTGAGATTTTGCTGCCTGTGGTTTCTTACAGGATTTTTATGGTTTCATGACTTACATTTAAGTCTTTTTTATCCATTTTGAGTTTATTCTTGTGTATGGTATAAGTTAGTGGTCTTAGTTTCACTTTTTTGCATGTGTCAAATTTTCCCAATACCATTTATGGTAGAGACTATCTTTACTCCATGGTATGCTCTTGCCTCCTTTGATAAATATTAATTGAGCATAATGGCTTGGGTTGATTTCTGGGGTATTTGTTCTGTTCCATTGATCTATATGTCTGTTCTTGTGCCAGTACCAGGCTGTTTTGATTATAGTGGCTTTGTAGTATAACTTGATACCTGGTACTGTGATCCTTCCAACTTTGTTGTTCTTTCTCAAGATTGCTGCCTGCGGCTATTCGATGTCTTTTTTTGTTCCATATACATTTTTGGAGTATTTGTTCTGGATCTGTGACATATGCCATTGGTATTTTAATTGGGGTTGCATTGAATCGATAGATTTTATACATTCACCCTCTAAGAGGGTGCCTGTATATCCAGCTGTCTCTCCCTGGCAGACAGCAACCCCGTTGCTTTTCACAACCAGATGTTATATGGACACCTTTCTTAGTATTGGCACTCTCGGCTCGGGAGCCCAGCTTGGGGTTTAGACCCCAGAGTTCACATTGGGAACCACCACAGCTGAGATATCCCTCCAGAACCTCAGCTGCTGTCTGCGGGAGTCCTGCCAGCCCTTTCCCGCCTTCGCACTTCCTACCAGTCTCTATGCGGTCTCCACATTCTGCCCTTCTTTATCTGGGTTCTCTCCAGCTAGTCTTTAAGGACTAGAAGCCTGATGCACGAAATTCGTGCGGGGGGGGGGGGGGGGTCCCCGTCAGCCCAGCCTGCACCCTCTCCAATCCAGGACCCCTCAGAGGATTGGGCCTAAACCAGCAGTTGGACATCCCTCTCACAGTCCTTGACTGCTGGCTTCTAATCGCTCACCTGCCTGCCGGCCTGATTGCCCCCAACTGCCCCCGCCTGCCCCCCCACTGCTGGCCTGGTCACTCCTAACTGCCCCCCACCACCACCATCCTGTTCGCCTCTTACTGCCGCCCCTGCCGGCCTGGTTGCCCCTCATATCCCCCCCACCCCTCCCCTACTCCTCCCCCCCCCCCCCGTGCCGCCAGTCTGGTTGCCCCACACAGTCTGCTGTTCAGTCATTTGGTCATCCTCACTAACCCCTCCTGCAGGGCTGAGGGGACTCGATGCCGCCATCTTGTGGCTGTGGGTGTCACCATATTTGAGGGTGTGGCAGTCAATTAGCATATTCCCTCCTTATTGGCTGTGGGCGCCACCATCTTTGCAATGGCATGAGGGTCAATTAGCATATTCCCTCTTTATTAGATAGGATGATTTTTCTGTATTTTAGTTGTAACTCTAGTTTGGTCCTGGGAGCATGTCAGTGTAGCATCCTCTTACTCTGCTGTCATTTTGGAATCTCCTTATTTTTCACTCTTTTTTCCTTTTTTTTGTTTTTAAATCCTCATCCAAGAATGTTTTTCCCATCGATTTCTAGAGAGAGAGGAGAAGGGAGGGAATAGAAAGAGAGAAACATTGATGTGAGTGAGACACATTGATTGGTTGCCTCCTGCACGTGCCCCTTCCAGGGCTGGGAAACCTGTATCCGAGGTATGTGCCCTTGACTGGGAATCGAATCCGCAACCCTTCAGTTCATGGGCCAACATTCCAACCCCTGAACCACACCAGCCAGGGCAAGTTTGAGTTTTTTAAATTTTGACAGTGAAACTAAACTAAGAACTATTTACCCTAAATTGCTGGTACATCAGTCTACCTCCTAAGTAGATTGCCAGTTAACGATGGATTTCTTTTAAGTTCTCTCATTTGTGATGTTAAAACATATATGCAGATTACTGACATAATTAATTTTACTTATGAACTTAATAAGATTTTGAAATATTTTTGCATAGTTGATTCATTCAGTTCTTGATGTAGGCATATAGCATGTCACATAGAAAAAATAATGCATTTAGACCTTGGAAATATACAGAATTGAATTTAAATCCTGGTTACCTTGAGTAAGTTATTTAATATTCATGCACTTGTCAAGAAATAATTATGTGCCAGGCATATGGGTGGGAGTAGTGACATGGGAAGAGGGTATGACTCCTGTCTTTAAAGAATTCAAAGACTTGTACCATTGACTTCAGCCTGTGAATCTGTTGTCTTGTTGACAAAATGGAGGTGAGAGAACTTAAAATTCCCAAAATAATACTTAGAGGAACCATAGATGCTCAATATGAGCTAGGTTATGTATTGTCATTCATACTATTTAATCATAGAACTACTCAGAAACATCAGATAAAGATTAAGCCCCTTTCTTGTTTGGGAACTGCATTGCCTTGAGAGATTTATTTGTCTTGATTTATTTGTCATTCATTCAAATATTCTTTGTTCTGGCACTAGACATATTTGCCAAGCTTCTAGAATTTGAGGGCCCCATGCCATTGCCTTGTGCCTTTGCTCTTGGTTTTCATCTTATCTAAGCACAACAGTCTGCTGGACTCCACAGAAATTACTTGTTTTTTTAGCCTGATGAAAATACTTGCTATCAGTTAAAAGAACAAATCTGTAATTTGAAAACAAGCCATCATGTAGGGCAGGGGTCTGCCTACTTTTTCTGTAAAGGGCCAGCTATTTTAGGCTTTGTGGGCCATAGGTCTAGGTTGGAACTGCTCAACTCTGATATTGTAATATAAAATCAATCATAGAAAATATATAAATGAATGAGTGTGGCTGTGTTCCAATAAAATTTTATTTATGGGCACTGAAATTTAAATTTTTTGTAATTTTCATATCAAAATATTCTTGTTTTTATTTTAAAATTTTCTGTCATATAAGAATGTGAAAGCTATGCTTAAATTAGGGACTCTATAAGAAAAAAAACAGCTATCCAGCCAGATTTGGCCAGTGTGCTATAGTTTGCTGACCCTATAGCACATGTATGATTAGCATATACATGCATAATGTATGATTTTATATATATATATATATATATATATATACACACACACACACACACACACACACACACATTTCAGAGAGGAAGGGAAAGGGAGAGAGGGAGAGATAGAGATAGAAACATCAATAATGAGAGAGAATCATTGATCGGCTGCCTCCCATATACCTCACACTGGGGATTGAGACCACAACCTGGAATGTGCCCTGGCTGGGAATGGAACTGTGACTTCTTGGTTCATAGGTTGACGCTCAACACTGATCCATTACCGGCCAACCATAATGTGCGAATTTACTATAATTGTTAATTGGGTAATAATTGTGAGGCACTTAGGTGAATGGTTCTTTTAGTAGGATTGTTAATATCAAAGTTTGGGTTCCGCATTTTTTTTTTCTTATTCAAGCTTACTTTTATGTACAAACTATGAATGAATAGAAAAAACATAGGTTTTGTTGTTGTTTTTTTGCCCTATCCAGTTAAGGATTTAAAGGGGATCTTTTAAAGGTTAATTACGCTTAGATTTTTCATTTACCTCAAGTCAAATTCTGTAAAAGTGAATTTCAAGTAATGTCTACAAGGTGTTCTATATACTTCGAATTTTAAAAATGTACAAAATAGGAAATTTTGTGATTTTTTTTTTTTTAAATTGTATATACGTACACATTTACATTGTGTGAGCACTGTTGAGCAAAACAAAAAATAAGCCTAGGCAAATAGGTTTACAGTTGTGAGTATTCAAGAATATATTATTGTATTATTATTTATTAATTATTGTATTTTCCATATGAACACTGTAAACCTACTTTTGCCCCATCCAGTATTTTACTTTAAAAACAAAAACAACTTTTATACTGACTATAATAATTTTGTATGTTAAAACTGTGACTTAAAACTCTATAAACTTTGCTTTCTGTAGACACCAGAGAAGAAACAATCTGAATCATCCAGAGGAAGAAAGAGAAAAGCAGAAAATCAGAATGAAAGTAGTCAGGGTAAGTGAAGTAAAATCTTCCTTCAG
The DNA here is from genome assembly GCF_014108235.1 of Myotis myotis. Lineage (NCBI taxonomy): Eukaryota > Metazoa > Chordata > Mammalia > Chiroptera > Vespertilionidae > Myotis > Myotis myotis. The sequence continues at coordinate 46,693,058 of NW_023416390.1, forward strand.
AGCCAAGTAGGCATTTACAGTTATTCTGATTTTTAATCAGTTAATAATGTAATTGTGAAATAAGTAATTTCATGTTTTTGTGATTTTTTTTATGACTGTTAGGTAATTTCTGCATTTAATAATAGTTTAGGAATGTATTTTATGTACTTTGCATAAGAAATAATAATATGAAATTGTAATCTTTTTGTACCATGAATAATGTGTGGTTACTGTTTAGACTTTTTTAACATTTTTCCCTTTCTTTGGCTCACTTATCTAATTCAGTTGACACCTTTTGCTCTGGAAACCTAAATGGCCTTGGGCCAAAGAAGATCTGCTAATACTAAGTGTTAAGCACCTGGCAAGCACTACCGTAGCACCTTTCATGTTTCTCTTTTTATATGGTTTATGGTATTGAATAAGAACTTGAGGTATCACTTTAAAACAAGTGCCCAAATTTACTCATTCCTTTTATTTTTTTAAAGAGATTGTCCTATCTAATAATAGACAAACATGGTAATTTACCGTACCTTCACTACGCCTCCCATTGGCTAATCAGTGTGGTATGCAAATTAACTGCTAACAAAGATGGCGACTAATTTGCATACTGCAGGCAGGGCGGGACAGCGCCATCCCGCCTGCCCTGCCACCATCCGGGCCTGCTATCTGTGAACCGGGGTGACGGGCGTCCTGTGTGCAACCCGACCCGGGGCAGCTGGGCGGGACAGCGTGGCTCTTTTGTCACCCCAGCTTCCTCATCACAGCTCCCTTGGGGCCTAAGCCTTTAGTTGGACATCCCCCGAGGGCTCCCTGGCTGCCAGAAGGATGTCTGACTGCAAGCTTAGGCCTGATCCCCTGGGAAGTGGGCCTAAGTCGACAGGTGGACATCCCCCAAGGGGTCCTGGACTGCAAATGGGCGCAGGCTGGGCTGAAGGACACCCCCCCCCCCCCCCCGCCCCAGTGCACAAATTTTTGTGCACTGGGCCTCTAGTATAAAAATAATTGAGACACTTTTATTAAAGCATCATCTTTTTCTTTTCAAATCTGTTCTTTCTCCTTTTTTGCATACCTACCTTTTATGATATGAGCTAAGAAAAATTGTTTTTGTTAGACTTCAAAATTTCTTACAATGGATAACAAAATAGTATTATTTAATGTGGCCCTCTATATTAAATGTAATAAAGTGGTCTCTTAAAATCTATATAATAGCGATTTTATACATATATTATTATATTACATAATCATAATATTTTGTGACTTATAAATGGCACTGGCACCAAGGTATGTGTTTGTAGCAGTCGTCTTTCCAGAAGGAAGGAGTTAAGTCATTGCAGCACCTTTCTCTAGGTGTGTGGTATTTTGTATGTCAATCTGTCCTGAGCTCCTTTTTGGTCTTAATGTAGTTCCCCAAGTTTTGGTTAATGTGCTTGGAGCTTTATATATAGTGTAAGGATAAATTAATTATGATAGTTTCAACTTCAGATTTAAAAACTCAGTTAAAAAGCAGATCTCAAAATAGGGAAGGACTTCTGGGTTGGTTGATTCAACATATGTCTTTAAGAACCCAGTTTTTTTGTGTGTGTGTTCTGCCATATGCAGAATTGTCTGATTTTCTTTTGGTTTTAGGCTGGTTGCCAGTTTTAATTGGATTTGCTCATGTCAGTTTCCCCACTCGTATTTGCTTTAAGAAAGGGGCTGGATTAAGGGGCCTCTGTACGAACATTTGCATTAGAGGGGTACCAGAAGAGACAATTAGAACAAGGAATTGAAACTTATTTGAGGAAATAATGACAGAAAACTTTCCTAACCTGGTGAAGGAAATAGACACACAAGTCCAGGAAACGCAGACTCCCCAAACAAAATGAACCCAAAGAGGCTAATACTAAAACAAAAAGAAAGAAAAGGGCTGGCTTACTGTGGGGTTTGTTCTCTTTCTTTAAAGTGACTTCTTCAATTCTAAAGCAAACCTCTCCTGTGTTTCTGTAGATAAGAATTGGGACATGTGTCCATTCCAAAACCACTTATGTCCTGCAAAGGTATTACTGCCCTGAAAAAAAAAAAATCAGACCCATCTCTAAAATGGAAAATGAGTTAAAGTTCCTCTCAGAAATACAGGCTTTATGGAAAAGGGATGATAGCTGAATAAAATTGGATTTCTTACCAGTAGGAGAACTAGGAATTGAGGCAGGATTTAGTTACATGTGCTATGTAGGAGAAGGAATGTTAACAGAACAAAATTTGGGTTCAGTGGGCAAATAGCTTGTGGGTAGGTAACCCAAAATGTCTGAGTGTTCATTTAAACAGACTTCTTCAGAATCCAGGAAAGCTGTTGCAGGCAGGAGGGACATTCCTTTGGTAGTCTTCTCTGACCTCTAAATAAACCTGTACAAAAATTTTGTTCACAATTTCTAGGTAACATTTGTAGTTCTGAGTTGTTACTTAGTTTAAAAAAATATTGCCCTACCTTTTTCCAAGAATGAATTTAAGGTTGTTGAACTTTAAATGTATCATTTATTCACCTCAGTAATGCCTGGCACATAATAACCACTCAAGAAATATTTGTTGAATAAAATAAATTCAAGTTACTATTGAATTGATAAATCTATATGTTTTTGTTATTTAAAACTTTTGACTCTGTGGTATCATTATTTTTTCGTTTGTAACTTGAAGAAATCATGTATTCTGTATAGTTCTAATGAAGGGTGGTTGACTCCCATCCAAAAAAAGTCTCTATACACCATATTTCTTAAGAACTTCCAAATTCAGTTTTTATAAAACTGAGTTCATTTTAGAGCAAAACTTTTAATTAAAGAATTGTGATCTATAATTATTTGGATCACTGTATCGATAATGTGGTCATATAAGGTACAATATTTAAAATCTAGTTTATTAAAAACAGCCTATAAATTTGGAAATAGTTTTTAGAGAATGAAAACATTTTTAGAAATAGCATTCATATTAAAGCATGTTATTGCCAGTTTGTTGTGGTTTGTGTTAACCAAAATTTTTTTATTTTTTATTTATAGGTTTTTCCATTATACAGCTGCCTTTTAGCTTTAAAAAAAAAAATCATCGATTTGCTTTAATGAAATTAGGAGACATTAAGTAATATTAATGACTTAATTAAATCTACAAAATTTTTTACTTTTATATTTTAGGAAAAAGTATTGGGGGACGTGGCCACAAAATTAGCGACTATTTTGAAGTAAGTTCATTGAGGAACATCTCTAGTGGGTTTTTTTGTTTGTTTTTTAAATATATACTTTTTTATTGTTGATAGAATTACAGATGTCTCCCATTTTCTCCCCCTTCACTCTCCTCCTTCCAGCCCCTACTCCTCCCCACCACCCCCCCTCAATGTCTTCATCCCCCTATCACCTGTGCCTGTATAAGTATATAAATTCTTTGGTTCATCTCTTCTAGTTCTTCATATAAGTCTGGTATGGGCTAAGATAATTTCTTTGAAGCACAAGGCCAACTTTTGATTATCTGTTTGATTAGAGCAAAGCTTCAGTCTATGTCAGCGGTTCTCAACCTGTGGGTCGCGACCCCTTTGGGGGTCGAACGACCCTTTCACTGGGGTTGCCTAAGACCATCGGAAAACACATATATAATTACATATTGTTTTTGTGATTAATTACTATGCTTTAATTATGTTCAATTTGTAACAATGAAAATACATCCTGCATATCAGATATTTACATTACGATTCATAACAGTAGCAAAATTACAGTTATGAAGTAGCAACGAAAATAATTTTATGGTTGGGGGTCACCACAACATGAGGAACTGTATTAAAGGGTCGTGGCATTAGCAAGGTTGAGAACCACTGGTCTATGTGATGTCCTGTCTTTCTAGGAACATTAAAATTTACTTCTATATTGGGATGGCACATCATAATTTTCAAAGTATTTTCTCACATGTTTGCTTATAACAACTTGAGAAATCTGTGAAGGTAGGTATTTACAAATGAGGAAACTGAGGACCAGAAATGTAAAGTAGCCTACCTAATGACAAATTCTAAAGGGAAGAGCGTTTAGAACTTAACATCTAACGTCCTCCAGTTCAGAATTCTTTCTGTTGTCAATACAGGATTTACTACACCACAGCTCCATTTGAGCCCTGTGGATGGAGATTAAATAATGTCAGTCTAAGAGTCCCTGAAAATAATAAGCAGTGGTAGATTTAGATTCTTACTCAATCCTGCAATGTTTCCTTGCTTCTACACAGAAACACCTTTGGCTACCAGTTGCACATTATAAAACAATGATTATTAAAACAAGAAACATTATCTATTCAGCTGAAAAATATATTTACTTGAGAATGAGAACAGAATTTGCTAGTTAGGGAAAGTGTAGCATTAAAAACATTTTTTTTTCTACCTTCCACTGTTTTTTTTGGTTTACAGAATCTAAGGTAAAACTGTAGTTGATCACAAGATACCTAGTGCTCTTCAGTCCCTCGCTGTTAATATCATTAAGAATCTTTGCCAAAGGTGGGATCAATTCAAATAAAATTTCAAGTCTCTTGAACGCCTACTATGTGCTGGGTATTATAGATTGAAATAGAATACACAAAGTCCCTAGGTTGCAGGAAGTTGTTTAATGAACACACTACGAAGTCCCCATCTCTCCTGCTCATGCTGAATACCCTGAGAGGAAGCCAGTAACAACAAATTTTCTCCTCCCATTCTTGATACAGAAATATGAGAAATGAGAAAGGCAGCTTCCCTTCCTGTGTAGCTAAGTCATGCACTGTAATACATGTCAAGAGTGTAAGAAAGGATCTATTTTTGTTAGATTTTGTACTGTTAAAAGGAAGGGACTTGGTCTGTAGAATTCTTTTTTATAGTGCTACGCACATTCAGATATTTAACAGATCGTGAGCATGATGATTCTGTTTTAAGATGGTTATGTTCACTAACATCTACATGTAAACATGTTAACATTTTTGGGGATTAGGGATTATACTGGTTCAACAAACATTTACAATGTTATAACATCATTGTGTCAGTGGTATCACTACAACTCTAAAGTCATGGTTGAGTCTTAGACCAGTTTTGTGCTAAAATTTGAAGGAAAATAAGATATGTTTATTATTTTGGAGGAATTTGTCTTTGAGTCTGCCACAACAACAAGTTATATATAGTCAGAATGTTCAAAAAATAAGGGTCTGTACAAGACATAGTCTTGTGATATTCTTATGATCATTATTCTCTCTTTAGTCTTTTAGGACTTAGCTGTGAATATTAGTTTTGCTTTTTCTTGACCTATTTAAATGACTGTTTGATGTAAATAAAATATATTTAAATTCTTAACGCTATGTCCAAAATAACATTTATCTAAACCTGTTTTAATAGTGATGTTTCCTTTTTTGCTCAGTACCAAGGTGGGAATGGCTCAAGTCCAGTAAGAGGCATACCTCCTGCAATCCGTTCTCCTCAGAATTCACATTCACATTCCACTCCTTCCTCATCTGTAAGTGTTTACATGCATAGTCTTATGTCTGGGAAGTTATGTATACTGAGTAACTTTTATAATTTACTAGTGGCTTGGTGCACGGATTCTTGCACATTGAAAGGAAATTAATTAACCCAAGAACCACTGCTGCCAAGTCACTGCAGCTTGGCAGTAAACTATATTTGGGGCCAACAGTGCCCGAGCAACAACATAACCCACGGCTGAAGGTGGAATCACGTGGCCCCGCGAGGAATTGGGCTCCTTCCTCTTTGGTTCCGGAGTGCGTCATCTGAGAACCAATGGTGCCAAGTCACTGCAGCTCAGCAGTAAACCAGATTTATGGCCAACAGTGCCCCAGTAACCCACGGCCAAAGGTGGAATCACATGGCCCCGTGAGGAATTGGGATCCCTTCTCTCTGGTTCTAGGGTGCACCACCCAAGAACCGCCACTGCCAACTCACAGCAGCTCGGCAGCTCCTGTGTTGAACGTCTGCCCCCTCGTGGTCAGTGCACGCCATATGTCCTGGATGGTCAGACGGGCACTTAGCCTTTCATATATATCGATGTCTTTATTGAGAATTTCTCTATATATTGTTTATCTTTTTAAAAATCATTCTGTGAGGTGAATTGAGTCCTTTTTAGTGATCTGATGTTATTAGAACTTTACTTCTGAAAGTGAGATTCTTATAAGTTCAAGTTTTTCTGAACTAAATATATCCCAAAAGTAATGTTTCAATAAAAGAAGGCTGTTGAGTCTGTGAATACTCTTATAAAATCAGTCCATATCAAGTAACTCATTTCTAACTTTTAACTTACTTATGAATTAAATTTCTCAGCCACTGAAATGATTGCATAATTCCTTTGTGGGTATCTTTAAGAAAAAGATAGGTAGCCATCAGCCTTGGATTATTTAATTCAGTATAGGACCTGAGTTCAGTATTGGACCTGAAATTGAATCACTTTGTTTTTTTCCTAATATTTTAAGACCTAGTTCTTCTATCTACATTGTTTTATACATCAGATTTCATTTTTTCTTTACTTTCAGTATGTGAAAATTCAGTGGCTAACCAGAAAAACTATATTGGCTTTCAGTAATTTAAAAATGAATTAAAGATTTTTGAAAATCAGAGTATCTCTTATTTATTTAAGTACCTTGATTGTACTTCCAGTGTGCCTTACTGGTCCTTGTCTGTAGACATATACTGAGTTGTTCCTTAATCATTTTGTACCTTGGGGCACATCATATTGCCATATACAAAGTAAAGCATAATACTCAATAATAACTAAGAGTTGCGTTGTTAGTATTGATACAGTGATATAATCTTCCAATGAATGTGTTTTAAAACTATTGACTAGATAAGCCACAAAACTCATCAGTAAATTGATCTTATACTATATTTTAGCGTGCATTATTGTCCCTAATACTAAGAGTTCTGTATTAAGATCTTTTTTCAGTTTTACTTTTAAAACATAATAATGTTTTTAACATTTCTGTTTTAACATGATGTATTAGCCTTGTTTTATTTAACTGATTAAAAGCATTACAGTGTCCTTTATGCCACAAGAATGTAAACTTGAGGGCAGGGAATATATAGTTATCTTTCGCTGGGCCTTATGTGAGGGAGGTACTCAATAAATGCTTATTGACTAAAGGGTGATTAAAAGTTTTAAATTTAATTTTTTAATTAAATTTATTATCCTAACAAAAACTTAAGAAATGTTGCCCTGTACTGTATGGCTCAGTTGGTTGGAGCATCGTCCCATACATCAAAAGGTTGCGGGTTCGATTCCTGGTCAGGGCACATACCTAAGTAGTGGATTCCATCCCCAGTCAGTCAACTGATTGATGTTTCTCTCTCTTCTTTCCTCACTCTCTCTCTCTCTAAAATCAATAAACATATCTCAGGTGAGGATTTAAAAGGGGGGGGCGGGACGGTGTTAAGTAGTTGTTGCTAAACAGAAGCCTATTTTTTTTTCTTGCTAATGTAAAATTTTAATTTTTTTTTTTAAGGTTCGACCGAATAGCCCTTCTCCTATTGCAGTAGCTTTTGGGGACCACTCTATTGTACAACCAAAGCAGTTATCCTTTAAAATTACTCAGGTAAATAGTTACTGAAATTTATTGGTATGATTTCTAAGAAACAAGTGACCAATTTTGTACAAACAACTCATATGTCTTCTCTTTGTTTTGGACATAGTCATAAAGTAAAATTATACATCAAGAAAGCTTATTACTAAACAAAAAGACAATTTATAAGGGATAAGAAATTGAAATAACCAATTTACTGTCATTTTGTCCTTTATTACATACTGGTTAAATATATGGATGTTTTAAACAAATTAAATAAACAGAACCATCATGATATGTCAGTTCTGTTTATTGATTTTTTTTAACTTAACATACAAGTTATCAGTGTCTTCATGAAGCTGTTATGTTTATTATGAATGGACTTCTAAGCCATTCATTTTGGGTGTCTATATTTATATATATTCATGTATGCTGCACACTTAGAAAAATCATTTGAAAATTGAATTAATTGGATATCTTTTACACTTATTTAGTTTTATTAATTTTGGGTACTAAGTTTTTCATTTCAACTTTTTACATATGGCAGTTTCTGTATGACACTGTCTCAGACCAAGGGTTGGGAGAGTTGAGCTTGACCTCCCCAGCGGCCCGATTTATTGCCATGAGACTTTTTCTGTTAGGTGATGTCTAAACTGCATCAAAGCTTCTTTTGGGATTCTCTCTATGCTAGGATGGTAAGTACATTGCTTTTAGTCAGTGAACAGCTCATGAAAGTTTTTGCCATGTTCAAAATTCAGAATTGATAGCATAAAGCAGTGGTTATATTGAATTTTAATGATGAATATATCAATATTCTAAACTTTTAAATAATTAATCTTTAGATGTTTCTTTGTAAGTTTGTAGCACTTGTACTTCTGACTAAAACTTAAAACTGCACTCAGACTTTTTGGGATACCCTTTACATACACACATAAAATCAAATATTTTCTTTGCTTTTTAGAATCAATAAAATCTAATGTTTACATGCAGTGATATATATAATGGAGATAATAAAATAGCTTTCTTTCATTTAGACTGATCTCACAATGCTGAAATTAGCAGCATTAGAAAGTAATAAAAACCAGGACCTGGAAAAGAAGGAAGGTCGTATAGATGACTTGCTCAGGGTAAGTAGTAAGTTATGGATGGGGGGAAGGGAGCTAGGGGTCTGATTGTTTGGCAGTAGTAAAGCTGTTGAGAAAATACTTGATATTATAAAAAAAAATTTATAGCTGGGGGTAAGGGAGAAGCCTTTTCTGGTTGTATAAGTACTTCATTGAAAATGTCAACTTTAAAGTGAAAATTATTTTATTCGTTCTTTCAAATGTGAATTGAGAAACAGTTGAAGAAATAGAAGGAAGTTAATAAAATTTAATCAACTACCATAAGACAGAGATATCCATTTCATGTTAGTTTTAAAGTTAATTGATTTTGTTACAAATCTGACATTTGCTATTATACATGATGAAGTAATTGCTACCATCCTGCAAGATTTTTAATGGAAACTTTATAGAAAGACACATCAAAAAGTGTACTTATAATGTGAGTGAAGTATAAAGCAGTGGTCTTGCCTATTTGCTGCTCAGTAAAATCACTGGATGAAGAAAAGTAAGGTGCCTAGGTACTTTATAAAAGTACTAATGCCAGAACTCTACCATGAGGGGTTCTGATTAAATTGATGTGATGTAGGTAGTTTTATTGGTAGTTTTATTAAAAGCTCCTCCGGATGAGTCTAATTTAAGCAAGCTTTGAGAACCACTGGTGTAGAAACTCAATAAAATCAATATCCATGATTCTACCATAGTGATCAATACCTTTGAATGATCATGTGCCTTTCCTGATCCTGTCACATCCCTTTACCATCAACCACTCTTCTGAGTTTTGTATTTATTATGCCTTTGCATTTCTTTGTGGTTTTATTTCATACTAGAGGCCCGGTGCACGACATTCGTGCAATCAGGGATGTTGGGGGTGTCTCTCAGCCCAGCCTGCACCCTCTCACACTCTGGGAGCCTTGCAATTGATCGCCCCGCAGAGGCAGGCCCTGCCCACCCGCTGCAGCCTGCGGGTAGGTGGCCTGGGGCGATCATGGAGTCTCCCCTGATTGATTGCCCCACTGGCCAGTGGCCTGAGCCTCCTTCTGCGGGGCAGTGGCGGGGGCCCTGACCAATCGCATCGCACCTGCTTTGGCTGGCCTGGCACCAGTGGGTATCATAGTGTGGTCATCCAGCTGGTCATTCCACTGTTTGGCCATTTGGTCTAGTTGCATATTATGCTTTTATTATTATAGATGTCTAGACATTCTTAACATTATTTCAGTTTGTTTTTGAACTTTATATAAGCAAAATTGCAGTATATGTACCCTTTTACCCTGCTTGTTTTCACTAAACAGTATATGTGTGATTGTCATATAGTTTATTCATTTTACTACTATATAGTGAGGCATTATATTAATACTAAAGGCCCGGTGCATGAAAATCATGCACGGGTAGGGTTCCTAGGCCTGGCCAGCGATCAGTGCCCATCTGTGGGGCGACCAGCAGGGCAATCAGAGGCGCCCCGCTGGCACCCGCCTTGGCTGGCCTAGGGCCTGCGGGCTGGGGGCAGCTCCTGCGTTAAGCATCTGCCCCCTGGTGGTCGGTGCGCATCATAGTGACTGGTCGTCCTGCCATTTGGTCGATTTGTATATTCAGCTTTTATTATATAGGATACCATAATTTATTTTTTCTGCTCTCGGTGGACATTTTAGTTTCTACTTTTTGCTAATATGAACTACTCAGAGCATTCTTGTACATGTCTTCTAGGGCAAATATAGGAGGATTTCTCTATGGTATATGTTAAGAAGTACTGGGCATGCACATCTTCAACTTTGCTTTATAATGTCAAGTTTTTCTTAAGTGGTTGGATCCCACTAGTACTGGGCAAGAAATAATCTCATTGCTCATTATCCTTGCCAAATCTTGTTATAATCAGATTTAATATTTTTAAATTGTTGACCAATCTGATGAATGTAATAAGGCATCTTTAATTATATGTATTCCCTATCTATTTTTTGAGCATCTTTAAAAATATTTATTAACTATTTGTATTTCTTCTGGGAAATAACTGATCATGGTTTGGCTCATTATCTTATTAGGTTGTCTTTTGTTTTTGTTTTTAATGGATGTCAGTTTTTTGTTCTGACACTCAATATACAGATGGGACAAAAAAGGTTTGTAATTGTATTATTTATTAATTATTTTCATAGAACAACTGTAAACCTACTTTGCCCACCCCATATATTGATTTTTCTCCAAATGTGTGAGTTGTCTGTTCATTTCTTCATGCTATCTTCTGATGATTAGATGCATTTGTGTGATTAAGTGTATATTTTTAAGAAATTATGTTTTATTTGTTCTAAATTATTAGAAAAGGTATACCAAAAGATTCTTTTCCTTAAGATTATAAAGATGTCCTATATTTTATTTTAAACGTTTTATAGTTTGGTTTTTTAATATAAGTTGTTAATATCACTGGAATTCATTTTTGGGTATGGTGTGAAGAAGTAAGGTTTCATTTTCATGTATTTCTATATAGATAACCAGTTGTCCAGCCCATTTAATTAAAAGTCCACTCTTTACCATCAGCTCCATTATATAATCCAGTTTCCATATATAGGTGGATCTGTTTCTGTGTTCTCTGCTATGTTCTGTGTTCTATTTGTGTGTTCCAATGCTGGTTTCACATCTTTTTTGTTGTGTTTGGCTCTTAGTGACAGAGAACATAAACAATACATTAAATGAGATACAGTGTCACTTTTTTGAGAGAAGAACAGAAGTGGGCAGCCTGGTTGTGATGGCTCCACAGTGACATAGGGGATTTTGACTCCTTCAGTTTTTCTGCCCTTTCATCCTTACTGTATGCTTTCTATCTTGAGGGTCATATGGAGGTACAAAATATTTATTCAGAGTCACAGTTATGATATCTGTGTTCCTGAGCAGAAAACAGGAAGAGAAAGGGAATAACAGGGGGGGAAAGAAGCAACAATTCTGTGTACAGCCTTCTTTGATATTCCATTCCTTAGCTATAAGGGAAACTGGGAAATGTATCTTTTAGCTAGGCACATACCAATCCAGAATAAAATATTGACTTGTCATTATTTAGGACGGAGAAAATACATTTTGGCTATCATAATTACCATAGTTTTTTTGATATGTGGTTGAACAAATATCCTCTTCTTTTTGGCTATATTTGGCCCTTTGCAGTCAGAGAAATATAAAATCAGTTTTTCAAGTTACATACACAATTTGTTGCGGTTTTGTTTGAGTTGCTCCTTATGCAATGATGAGGAGTTGTTGGTGCCAAATTCCATTTATGTTCCTCAGAAAGTATCTTTATTTTACCCTTTTTCTTAAAAAACAAAACAAAACATTTTTTAGGTATATAATTTTAGGATGGTAGCTATTATCTGCCGGCATTTTTTATTTAATATGGCATTTCTTTTGCCTTTCACCGTGATTAGCCTACACCTATGATTCTCAAAGTATATCCCCAGATCAGAAATATCAGCATTACTGAGGAACTTAATTAGAAATAAATTTTCAGATCCTACCTCAGGTCTACTGATTCAGAAACTCTGGGGATGGGCCCCAATAATCTGTGTTCTAACAAGCCCTCCAGGTTATTTTCTGGTCACTAGACTAGACTAACCAGACTCATCTCCAGAGTTTAGAGAGAGGCCCCTTCCCTGAACATGTGGCTACCTACAAAGTCAACAAAATTGGTATAATTGTTGTCAATAAAGGTGGTGGGAATGTTTAGCTATTGGATAGGCATCTACAGTATCATTCACAAATTGAATGGAGAAAATTGTTTATTATTTACATAAGATGGAAAAGAATCATTCATTTTTAAGTGTTAGATACTTTATATACTATATTTTAATTATTTTTAACTAAGTTATGTAGATGGCATTGCCCCTATTTTAAAAATAAGACAACTGAACTAAGATCCAGATAACTTAAGAGTGTATTTGAACCCATGGAGTGTGGATACAAATTCCATTTACTTTCCACTACACAGCCAAGCAGCATTTAATAGTACTACCCCATGGTAAGCAGGTGTTTTTCAAAAATTTTTTATTATCATATTCAAATACTTAATATTACTAATCCTTTTTCTTTCTGTAATTTATTCAAAACGTTAAAAATACTCCAAAGTATCTCGTAAATACAAATTACAGATCTTTTCCATTTTTTTACTTATTCTTATAGGCTAACTGTGATCTCAGACGGCAAATAGATGAACAACAAAAATTACTTGAAAAATACAAAGAACGATTAAATAAGTGCATATCAATGAGCAAGAAATTGCTTATTGAAAAGGTAAGTTAAAAGTTTGATAAAATTTCCCTTCCCTTTAACTAGCCTCCTTTGTCTTGTATGCTTTTAAAATTTAAACGAGTATCATTGAGCAATGATTTTTCCTCCTTTTTTCAGAGTAACCAAGAAAAACTGTCAAGCCGGGAGAAGAGTATGCAAGACAGATTACGCCTTGGACACTTCACAACAGTTAGACATGGTGCTTCATTTACTGAACAATGGACAGATGGTTTTGCATTTCAGAATCTTGTGAAGTTAGTCATTCTTACCTTTTAAAAAATTTAGTATTTCTTTGGGTTTTCAGCACTGTCAACAATTATAGATTTGGAATTTTGTTCTACATCTATTCTTACTACTCTTTGAGATCATAAATTTAGTATATTTGAAAGGAACATGAAACAAAGATAAATTTAGCTTAGCAGACTTCTTGACTAGTTAGCATTCATCTATATATGATGTATTATGATGTATGTAGCACTCATCTATATATAATTCATCTAATATGGTGTATTATTCTAAATATGACTTTTCGAAATACAAACTGACCTATCTTTATTGATGATTTAGAAGTAAAATTGTTGAAAATTTAATTTTTATTGGAAGATTTATATCTATATATGGGATTGTTCTGCTTAGTTTTTTTTCTCTTTTAAATATGTTTTTATTAATTTCAGAGAAGAAAGGAGAGGGAGAGAGAGAGAGAGAGAGAGAAACATCAGTGATCAGAGAGAATCTTTGATCTGCCTCCAGAGGATGGAGCCCACAACCTGGGCATATGCCCTCACGTGGAATCACCTGTGATCTCCTGGTTCATAGGTTAATGCTCAACTACTGAGCCACACCAGCCGGGCAATTGGTTGATTCTTGTATGTGCCCTGGCTAGGGTTTGAGCCTGCAACCTTGGCATATTGGGGATGACATTGTAATCAACTGAGCTACCGGCCAGGGCACATATACATACTTTATGTCAATCTGTTTATTAGTGTGTATCAGTGATATATAACCCAAAGTATTTGGAAAATGAGAAGAGAAATAAAAATTAGTAATATTAAATTAATAGGCTCTACATTGTATGGTCATTCCTAAATAATCAGGTATTAGCTATCTATTCATTCCAGTAATTTTTGACTTTCCATAAGTTTAAATGATTTCATTCCGCTTTCAGTTGAAAACTGGATTAAAGCCTGGCTTTGCTACTCTTGAGGTTTTCTCAGCTCTTCTACCTAGGTCAAGCATGTCAAACTCAAAGGCTAACACAGGCCAAATAAACAAGGGTTAAGTGAATGTGAGCCACACAAAAAAAAAAACCCTTCAATTTTCATAGAAATGTACGTCTATTTCGATAGAGACATGCTGAATACAAAGGGCTGAAATAAATGCATAATCGTTAACATAAAATAATAGAATATTTTAATAAAAATTAGTATTTTTTCTTGAACATTAACTTGGCAGACACTGAATAACTGCACAAATTAATAAGCGTAACACAAATAAACCTATTTTTCTTGTTTTCCGAAAGCGAAATATTTCCTGTTGCATACGCCAAACAAGTTAGTCCAAGACTAATGATGTGGCAATTGGCTGCTAAAATATTCCCTGCTGGTATTAGTGGAGAGAAATGGTGCACCTACGCATAAGGGAAATGAATGCAACACGATTATAGTAATCAGTCATTAGTGAACGTTGTAATTTGTTATTAATAATTATGTATAACAGGATATTGTAAAAATTAAGTTACGAAATTTCTATTAAAACATTTCTTACATACCGTTCATTATGTTGGCTGGGCCGCAAAAATATTCGTTGTGGTCCACATGCTGCCCATGGGCCGTGAGTTTGACATGCTTGACCTAGGTGATTCTTGATTCTTTTATTCCTACTATATTTTATTGCTATCTGGCTAGGACCACTGGAAAAGGAAATGCTTGTAAAGCCAATTCTTCATCAGCAGAGTAGAACTTCGGTAGTTCTGGCTTGATGTGGGTGAGGGAACAAGGAATTGAAACATTTGACTTGTTCTAAAACTAAGTATCATTACTATGTATAGTTTTAAAGTTTTTTGTTAGCATGGGGAGGTGACCCCCAAAGGGAACAAGGTTACTATTGGAATAAGCTTAAGGTATTATATGATGGGATAGTTTTAAAAAGCTCTGGTCAAATTGTTAAAATCTCCAACCTATATTTTCATAGATCTTATTATATCTACTAGTTTCTAGAATTAGTATGCTTTAGATTCTTGAATGGATAGCAGTAATAATTTGTAGTTTTATTAATTGCCCATTTTTTCAAAGCCATGCTAATTTTTTTCTGTTTCCTTTCTTTAAATTATCAAAATTTCTTCTTTCTAAATTTCTTATAATTGAGGTCAGTTTGTGTTTTCTTTCAAAATATGACTTGCCCATTCCCAGAGTTTTTTAAGAGATAAATTTAGAAAATAATATTTTTAAGTTTATATTTGTCTTCTGAAAACCTAATTTTGCTAATTTCTGTATTTTTTGAATACCCAGTATGTACCAATCCCTATGTTGGACACTAGGAATACAATCTATCTATAATAATAAAAGCATAATATGCTAATTAGACCGGACAGCTGAACGACCTTCTGGATGTCATTCTGGACGTCCTTCCTGACAAAGCCACCACAGCGGGGGCAGAGGCAATTTGGGGCGATCAGGCAGGCAGGCAAGCAGTTAGGGGCTATCAGGCAGGTAGGCAAGTGGTTAGGGGCAATCAGGCAGGCAGTCGAGCGGCTAGGGGCCATCAGGCAGGCAGACAAGCGGTTAGGGGAGATCAGACAGGCAGGCAGAGGCGGGTGGTTAGGGGTGGTCAGGCAGGCAAGGCGGTTAGGGGTGATCAGGCAGGCAGGCAGGACAGTGGTTAGGAGCCATCAGTCCCGGATTGTGAGAGGGATGTTTGACTGCTGCTTTCGGGCCTAAACCGGTAGTTGGACATCCCCTAAGGGGTCCCATATTGCAAGAGGGTGCAGGCCAGGCTGAGGGACCCTCCGCCTCGTGCACTGGGCCTCTAGTATATATAAAAAAAGCCTAAGCAACCGAACAACCAATTGCTATGACGTGCACTGACCACCAGGTGGCAGACGCTCAACGCAGGAGCTGCCCCCTAGTGGTCAGTGTGCTCCCACAGCCAACCTCCCGAGGCTGGCCAACCTCCTGCAGCCCCTCTCCCAGGCCGGCCAACTTCCTCCGGTCCCAATCGGCCCTAGTTGCCAGCCAGGCCGAGGGAACCCCACCCGTGCACGAATTCATGCAGCAGGCCTCTAGTAGGGTATAAAATAGATGTAGTGTCTTCTCATGGAGTGATGTAGTCCAACCAGACCATTCTGATCAAGTATCTACAGAAATGATATTTGCTAGAAAGGAGTAGGTAGATACCATGAGAATATATATAGCAACACATCTTTCCCTAGTCTAAGGGGCTTAACAGATGGATACCCCATTTAGAAATGGGTGTTTCAGATGAGCGGTAAGTACCAGTTGGTTCACAAGGGAGGAACCAAAAAGGTACAAATCTGTGTTAAGACCTTTTATGTTTATTAATATATTTTCATTTTTTAACTGTGAAAAGTAATGGAACATTCATGTTTTTTTACAATTATTTTTATACAGGCAACAAGAATGGGTGAATCAGCAAAGGGAAGATATTGAAAGGCAAAGGAAACTTCTAGCCAAACGCAAACCTCCCACAGCTAATAATTCTCAGGCACCCTCTACCAACTCTGAACCAAAACAGAGGAAAAATAAAGCAGTCAATGGCGCAGAAAATGATCCCTTTGTTAGACCAAATTTACCGCAACTGTAAGTCTCACATTTTTTATTTTCCTTTTTTAAAATTGTAGCCAGTGAGCATGAATGTTGGTAATGGATGTTGTTTATAATTAAACTAATACTTAAGTAGTAATTATAATTTTGGCCAGAAGGAAGGCAGTATTGAAAATTTACTTTTAAATTAATAATAAGCCCCAAATACCTGAATTTTACTTTTGTAAGTGGAGATGTATTAATCCTCTTTAAAAAACAGACTTAGGTAGCTAAGAGACTGGAATCCCCTCTCATGTTATTAATGTTCCTTTTTCTAAGAGATTGTTAACTTAAAATAATATATAGCTGCCATACATTTTCTCAACCTGTGGAAGCAGTACATTAATAGATTATAGGTACTGTTTTTCTCCTTTTGCTTTTCTTTGTTTTCTAAATTTTTGGCTTTAATGCTGAATTACTCTTTATAATTCAAGGGACAAAGACATTTTTAAAAAATAGTTACATGATTATCATAGACTAGTAGCCCTGCGCACAAATCCATGCGCCAGTAGCTCTCTGCGGGCCTGCTCGCTCCGCACCCGCTGCCCAAAGGCTCTCTGTGGCCCAGAGGCCCATCTGCAGCAGGGCGCGGAACCCTTGCCTCAGCATTTTCCCCTCCCCCCCCCCCCCCCCCACTCCATGCCCACTGCCCAGAGGCCCTCCGCAGCTGGAGTGGAACACTTGCCTCATTGCCATGGTGACGAAGCAAGCATTCCACCAGGCCATTCACACTGCCTGCTCTCAGCGGCCGCCCCCCTGGGACTGGGGGACTCCAGCAGGGCTGAGAGGACTGGGCGCCGCCATCTTTGTGATGGAGTGATAGTTAATTTGCATATTATTAGGTAGGATAATTTGAGAGATACAGAAGAATATAATAAAACAATATAGATCATGATCTGGTCCCACAGAGAACACCATTGTTAAAATGTTGATATATAGTAATCCTCCCTTATCTGGATTTTGCTTTTCTCAATTTCAGTTACCCATGGTCAACCATGTTCCAAAATATTAAATGGAAAATTCCAGAAATAAACAAATTATAAGTTTTAAATTGCATGTCATTCTGAGTAGTGTACTGAAATCTCACACCATCCCACTCTGTCCCACCTGGAATACGCATCATCCCTTTGTCCAGTGTGTCCACACTGTATCCACTGCCTGCTCATTAGTTACTTACTAGCTGTCTTGGTTATTGGATCGACGTCGTACGTCATGCTTGTGTTTAAGTAACCCTTATTTTACTTAATAATGGCCCCAAACCATAAGAGTAGCAATGTTGGCGATTCAGATATGCCAAAGAGAAGCCTGAAGTGCTTCCTTTAAGTGAAAATGTGAGTACAGTACAGTAAGGCATTTTGAGAGAGCACATTCACATAACTGTTATTACTGTATATTATATTTGTTTTATTATTAATTTCTTGCTGTGTCTAATTTATAAATTAAGCTATCATTGGTATGTATGTATAGAAAAAATGTAGTAAGGTGGATGCACAGGGTTCAGTACTATCCTTGGACTGGGCATCCACTGGTGGTCTTGGAACATATCCCCCATGGATAGGAGGGGATTAATACTGTATATATAAAGTTATCTTTCTGTTCTACAACAATTTTCAAAAGTTCATGTGAGTAGAAAATACATACACACACACACACACACACCCCCTGTTTGATGTTTTTTATGGGTGTATTCTTTTTCTCCTTTCTTGAAAAATAATGTTTTATCTATGCTTTGAATCCCATTTCCTAGATCAAGGACCTGTTCTGTTGATACCTTTGTTATCTTACATGTTCAACTTTTTGTTTTTTCTCTTTTAGAAAACAAAACAAAAACCTCCCTTTCAGTTATAAATCCCTCTAGTTTTCATGTTCAATCATCTTTATATTTTGACATCTTCTTCCTCAAGATTTCTCCTTTAACTGAAAATTTTTTAAAGATTGTAAACTATCTCCTTGATGGTAAATGCAATAGACATTTGAGTCTTTAACTTGGCAGCATTGAATATAGTTGCATCTTAACTTTTTCTTAAAAGACTTTTATTGTCTTAGTGTTTGAAATACATTGTTCTCCTAATTTTCATTTAACTTGCTTGGCTACATCTTCTTGGTCTCTGTTATGGACTGGACATCATTTTCTCTACCAATTTGTAAAAATGTAGGATCTGTTTTTAAGGATCTGTTCTATGCCATCATACATCTTGAGTAATACCTAGTCTCCTTGAGTACTAGCTGCTCTCAGGGTTTCAGTTACCATGTATATGTTGCTACAAACTTTTATCTCCAGGCCACTTTTCTCTCTTGAGTATCAAATATTTATATTTCAATCTTGAAGGATATTTATATCCTTGCTTGGTTGCTATTGGTACTTAAATGTTTCACAGGAACTTCTAATGCAGCCTGTTCAAAACTGTATTTACTAAAAACAATCCAAAACACAAACTGTATTTACTATTATCTTTTCTATTTCAGTCTCTCTTTCCCCAACTGCACATGCACACACACCTTGCCTTTTTCTGTGTTCTCTCTATTAGTAAATGGTGCTGCCATCCTCTCAATGCCACATGCCAGAATTTTGGTTGTCACCCTTAATATTTTAGATCAAGATTTTTATCATTTCCCACTAATAAATAGTGCTGATAATCTTATCTTTCAAAGTCCATCTCAAAATCTACTTTCTTCTTCAAATCTTTCCTAATTTGGGGGGCTGTGTAAATCTTAATTGAAACATTTGGCTATCTTTTTTTTTTTTTTTTAATTTAGCAAATGATTTCCTTTTTGTAAATTTGTTGCTTAAAAAAAGAGTCTATGGGTAGGCGAGCAGTTATATAGAAGAAAGTGTATGTTAGCTTTAACTCCACCCTAATAGACACCAAGTTGTTCTTCTATAGCTTAAATGTACCTACCCACTTATGTAACTCCCCACTGATACCATTCTAACTCAAGTTATTGCCATCTCTTATTTGGGCTTTTGGGGGGTTTTTTTACACATGCATCCCCCTTTTAACTTTGATCTTGTCCTTTAATCCATTTTCAGTTGTAAACAGTCATTTTTTTTCCAGATAAAATTATGATCCTTCTGTTCTCTTCTTTAGAACCCTAACATAGCTCTCTGTTGTTTGAATGATATTAAGATAGCTTATAAAATACTTTTGATCTGGTACCTTTTGACCTCTCTAGCCTCAATTAATGTTTTCTTATGTCTCATCATGTAACTTTTATATTTCCTTCAGTGGCCTTCAGGATAAGATTCACTCTCATGAAGACCCTCTATAGGCCTTCTTATTTCTCTCTCTATCCTTATTCCCCAACATCTGCCCTGTGTATCCTATGTTAAACTCTTTTAGTTCTTTAAATGGACTGTGCTTTCTGTGCCTTTATGCATCTGGTCCTTGCCCTTCTTCACCTCATTTCCTATTCATCCTTGAACACTTGGCTCAGATATCAATTTCAGTAGAAAGCTCTCTCTAACCTTTTTTTTTCCTAGTTTTCCCCCTTCCCATCAAGTCAGGTGCCCATGACCTTTTGTACATTCCTGCCTATATTGCAGCATTTATGTCACTATTTTATCTTTATACATAGTCTCAATATCTAGCACAGTTCCTGGCATATGGAAAGTGGTAGGTAAATACTAAATTATAATACATAAGCATTTGATTTTCATTTTCTCTTACTCAACAAACCATTTTTTTCTAGTTTGCTACAGGTGTTTAGCTTCCTGCTTACTTCCAAGATGGTAACAGCTGTAACGATAGTTTAATAATCATAGACTTATCTCATTTCCATTCCATTTTATTGCATATGTTGACTTAGAACTAACCCTGAAGTTATGCTGCTATGTGTTCTTAGAGTAGCAAATTAAGTGGTACTACACAGCAATTTGATGACATTCTTATGCAGAAGCAGATTTAAATAAGGGGAAAGCCACGAAACACTTTGATTCATGTATATTATAGTTTGATTTTTGCAGCCATACTCTGCAACTGTTTTCTAAAAACTCCTTTTGAATCATTGTTCAATGGGAAGTAGGCTTTGCCTTGTGTGCAGAATATCTAATATAATTAGAATAGAGATCATGAATCTTTAATGGTTTTTCTATGAAGAAATGAACATAGAAAATGAAGTTACTACTATGTAATTGTTAGAACTTTAAGCCCTATAGTCAGACAGATGGAGAGTCTAACCTTGCCTCTTTCAGGTTATTTTTGTTAGCTGTTTTACCTTTTAGAGCCGTCCTTTCCTCTCTTATGAAAGTATCTACATCAGTGATGGGGAACCTATGACACGCGTGTCAGAGGTGACACGCGAACTCATTTTTTTGGTTGATTTTTCTTTGTTAAATGGCATTTAAATATATAAAATAAATATCAAAAATATAAGTCTTTGTTTTACTATGGTTGCAAAATATCAAAAAATTTCGATATGTGACACGGCACCAGAGTTAAGTTAGGGTTTTTCAAAATGCTGACATGCCAAGCTCAAAAGGTTCGCCATCGCTGATCTACATTGTAGTGTTAAAGGATAGTATGTGGTAATGTATGTAAAATATTTGCATCATTCCTGGCTCTTAACTAAGTTTCAGCTATCAACAAGATTCAGTCAAGTTTTTAAGGTAGTTGTTTCTATGTTTTATTACATAGTTCACATAGCTAATATTATCTATAGATAATGTGTAAGCGTTTCTTGCATTAATTGTACATTATAAGCTCAGTTGGTTGGAGCATTGTCCCATATATCAAAAAAAGGTTGAGGATTTGATCTTACATGGATGTTTCTCCATCTCAAATCAGTTTTTTTAAATATATACATATATATATATATATATATATATATATATATATATATATATTATTGATTTCAAAGAGGAAGGGAGAGGGAGAGAGAAAGATAGAACTATCAATGACCAGAGAGAATCATTGATTGGCTGCCTCCTGCACTCCCCCTACCGGAATCGAACCCAGGACCCTTCAGTCTGCAGGCCGACGCTCTATCCACTGAGCTAAATGAGCCAGGGCTTAAATCAATTAAAAAAAAAATTTTCTGGTGAGGATTGTCAAAAAGGATTTTCCATGTTAAATACTGTATATTTTAAATTGTTTTGATTTTATGTATTCAGAAGAAACAAAGTGGTTATTTCATAACTATAAAAGGTTCAAATCACCAGGAACATACAGTAATTCTAAATTTGTATGTACATAATATCATGGACTTAAGGTAAATTAAAAATTGATAGTACTTGAAGAAGATATTGACAGATCCGCAAATCATAATGGGAGATTTCAGCACACACATTTCTTAGTATAGAACATGTAGATAAAAATAAAATGATACAAAACAACGAACAGTATGTGTCTAGAAAATTTCAGTGGGATTAATAAACGTAACCTAATGGACACATCCCCTAACATCTGCAGAATATATGTTCTTTTTAAATGTGGACTTTTATAAAAATCGCCCATGCTAGATCACAAAGAAAGTCTCAACCAATTTCAAATATTGAAAGAGTTTGAATAAGATGAATTGTTTTGTCCTTATATATTTGGTAGACTCATGGGTGAAACTTAAAGGATTAGAATGAAATAGAGTATGTACTGTGACAATAGTAGAATTCAGCTAAAAATCAGTAACAAAAAAGATTGTGGGAAAGTCTAAATGGAAATGAGGAAATGTTTTTAGTTGAATGGTAGTGAAAGTGCTACATAGCAAAATTTGTGAGGTAAATCTGAAACAGTATCTACAGGGATATTTATATTTATAGCCTTGTATACACATATAGGAAAAAAAGAAAAACTATAATTTTATATACTGAGCATCTATTTCAGGTAGGAAGTGAGTAGCAGAATTAGCCCAAGAAGGAAGAGGAGAAACATAAGAACAGTAAGCAGTCATATGATACAGAGAATCAATCCCAAAAAAGGAATGTTTGTTAAAAAAAAAACACCCACTAATGAAATTTTTTAAAAAAAGAGTGAAGATAACCATTATCATGAATGAAAAAAAGAATATTCTACAGAGTCTAAAGATATTTAAAGAAAAACATATAAATGGCTTTAATTTGAAATGGATAAATTTCTAGAAAAATACAACTTAACAAAATTGACATTAGGAGAAATAAAATTTAAATAGTTCTGTAACTATTAAAGAAATTGAATCTGTAATAAAATCATTGATCAAAGAAAACTCTGAGTACAGATGACTTCATCTATGTAGTCTACTACTCATTTAAGGAAGAAATAGTGTCAGTGTTTTAAAAACACTTTTGAAGAACAGCTAAGGCAGAAATATTTTCAATTTTTTATTTTATTAGCCCAACAAAATCTTGGTGTCGAGATCAACCAAGACTGTACAAAGAAGGAATGTTATAGGCTGATTTCACTTATAGAAGTAAATGCAAGCCCTGTCTGGTGTGGCTCAGTTGGTTGAGTATTGTCCTGTGCACCAAAAGGTTACCG
Organism: Myotis myotis; assembly: GCF_014108235.1. NCBI lineage: Eukaryota > Metazoa > Chordata > Mammalia > Chiroptera > Vespertilionidae > Myotis > Myotis myotis. The sequence goes on from NW_023416390.1 coordinate 46,716,188, forward strand.
GTTTGATTCTCGGTCATTGTACATGCCGGTTGTGGGTTCATTCCCCAATATGAGGCTTTCAGGAGGCAGCTGATCCATGTTTCTCTCCCTCTTCCTTCCTCTCTCTCTAAAATTAATTTAAAAGAAAACACTTTAAAAAAAAAAAAAAAAGCACTTCTGTCATTTAAAAAAAGTAAATGCAAAAATCTTAAATAATTAGCAACCTAAAACATAATATATAATGGTAATCAAGACCAAGTGGACTTATTTTAGGTATGCAAGGTTGGTTTAACATTAGAAATTTCAATGTAATTTTCCACATTAAGAGAAAGATTATATGATCATCTTAACAGATGCCAAAAAAAGAAACATTAGATAATATTCAGCATTGACCTGTGATTAAAACTCTTAGCCAAAAATCAGTAGTTAGGTAACTTTCTTAATCTGCAGTATGTATGCATTTTTCTTTTTGGTTGCATCTCTACATGCTATGCTTTTGAGAATGTGGCCTTCTACCTGCTGTTTCATCTTCCTGGCTTCTTTCTACTCCTTTTTAACCAAGTTCAGATGTTACCTCTTCTGTGCTTTTTTCGAGTTTCCTTCAGCTAAAAGTTTTTTCTTTGCTTTGTTTACTCATAGCTCCATTATCCAGGCTAATCACCTCATTTTAGGGTCAGCTAATTAGCAACCATTAATTCCATTTAATCCTTTGCTATGTAAGGTAACATTCACAAGTCCCAGGTTTGGCATTTAGCATCTTTGGGAAGCCATTTTTCTGTCTACCATAGTCTTCCCTCTGACCCAAGAGTCACATCTTTCCCTCATGAAAAATATGTTCATCTATTCATCCTATACCAACAAACCCAAAAGCCTCACCCACAATACAGCATCAACTCAACATCCAAAATCTCATCTACATCTCTTCAGCTCAAACAGTCTAAATCTCATTGCCTAAATCTGGTATGGGTAAGTCTGTGTATAATTCACCCAGAGACACAATTCCTCTTAATTTGTGAACCTAAAGAAACAGGCTTGTTCCAAAATACAGTGGTGAGGACAGATATAGGATAACAGTTTCCAGCTCAAACAAAAAAATAAAGGAGTCATTGATCCCAAGCAGGTTCAAATCCATCAGACAAACTCAAACTCAATTTGGTTTCAAGGTCTGCTAATAATTATTTGTGGCTTGTGGCTCTGCCTTCTGGACCCAAAGTTTTGACAACAATTCTGAGTCTTCCATGAAGATTATCATATACTAGAGGCCTGATGCACGAAATTCATGCAAGAGTAGGCCTTCCTTTCCCTGGCTGCCAGCACCGGCTTCCCTTTGGCACCCGAGACCCGGGCTTCACTCTGGTCCCAGCTTCGTCCGGAATGACATCCAGAATGACAGCCGGTCTAATTGGCATATTACCCTTTTATTATTATAGACTTGTAGCTGAGTAGCTTTATCAACCTGCTTCTTCTTTGTAGACTTTTGGGGATGTGACAGACTTATATGATATACTCTCTGTCCTTTTAAGTCCAAACTGTTACTGTTTCTGCTGTATAAGGTTCTTAAGAATCTTACAGATCTCCCATGTATGAGGTAATAATTATTTCATTTAGACAAGAGGATCTTCCACAGTTCTTTCCTAAATAATTCCATCACTATTTTTGGCTTCTGCTGAGAAGGCTGAGGGGATCTATGAGTCACACATACCACTCTTCATCTTATTAAAGACTATGTGACTGAATATTCTGGCCTCTCTGGGATACTAGCAAAAGGTTGTCCAGCTATACAATCTTTTTTCCTTTTTTTTTTTAAGAGAAGCTTTTCTGATAGTGAACCTCAATTTTAATGTATTTCACACTTTGGATAGGATGAGAATTTCTTATGCCATTAAGCCCTGATTCCTAATTTTTGAACATTTGTTCCCTTAATTTATCTCTCATTTCACATATTAATAAAAACAGAAAGAAACTAGTCTATACCTTCAACACTGTTTTTCTTTAATTTTATTGCATTTTGGGGGGTGACATTGGTTAATGAAATTATATAGATTTCAGGGGTACAATTCTATAATACATCATCTGTGTATTGTATTATGTGGTCACCACCCCAAATCAGGTCTCCTTCCATCACCATTTATCCCCCTTTACCCTCTTATTCCTCTTGCCACCCCACTTTCCCTCTGGTATTCTCCATAGTGTTGTCTGTGTCTATGAGTTGTTTTTCCCTAATCCCTTCATCATTTTCACTGAGCCCCTCCCCCCAAACCCTGCCCTTCTGACAACTGTCAGTCTGTTCTGTATCTGTGAGTCTGTTTATATTTTGTTAGTTTACTTTGTTCTTAGTTTCCACATATATATTAATTCATTGTTCCATCTATAAGTATATATATTCTGAAGAATATTTTAAAGGACATTTGCCTTAGATATTTGGGTTGGAAGTTGTCAACATTTTGTTACTTCCATTGGATTAATTTTACTTTACAGAGCTGGTTGTTAATAAGAAATAATAAGTATTATTCTTAATATCTAGAATCAATTTTGTTTTTGACAGGTTGACTTTGGCAGAATATCATGAACAGGAAGAAATTTTCAAACTTAGACTAGGACATCTCAAAAAGGTATGTGAAACATCTGTTGGGTTTTGTTTGTTATCGGAGGTTGTGGAGAGTTGTGTTATATAAGTTTCTTATTAAAGAAATCAAATCTTAAGAAAGAAGAGCAAGTCTCCAAATTAAAAACTTTTAAACCAAAAAAAAAACCAAAAAGGAATGGCATTACATTTGCTTTTTTATGTTGACTATATTAAAATAATATTCTATTCCATTACCTTGTGTCAACTTACAAACATTGAGATGCTGTTCCTGTAGTGAAGTAGTGATTCCTGGCCAGACCTCTAGTCTTAACATTATTTTGCTTAAATACTATTTTTTTTGTTTAAAAAAAGCTTCACTTTTAAGATGCAGTGTAAAATTCCATATTATTTCTCTCCATTTTATAATAAATTGAAATGCTATAAATTAATAACATTATTTCCTTGGCTTAATTTTTAAACTATGGAATGCTTGATTAAATGTTTCAATTAAATAGTTACATTGGCAAATTTAGAAAAGCCTAGTCATCAGTAATAATATAAAGTGATATAATTTAGGAAAATGTGCTATGTGTTATCATAGTAAAATTTTATAATGTGTAGCTTTATACTTGTTTATAAGCTGACATGCTAATCACTTCATTGTTTTTACAGTTTATATTTTTAGTTCAAACCATTTCAAGAAAACATAATACAGTAGATTTCCCCCCTCAATTTTACTGACAGATGTAAAATTTTTTTTCTTTTTTTAAAAAAATATATTTTATTGATTCTTTACAGAGAGGAAGGGAGAGGGATAGAGAGTTAGAAACTTCGATCAGCTGCCTCCCACACACTCCCCATTGGGTATGTGCCCCGCAACCAAGGTACATGCCCTTGACCGGAATCGAACCCGGGAACCCTGAGTCCGCAAGCCGACGCTCTATCCACTGAGCCAAACCAGTTAGGGCTAAAATTTTTTTCTTTAAAAGCCCAGCTTTTTAAATTATGTTTTTGGCTTGTCAAATTACTGAAACTTTTTTTTTATCCTCACCCAAGCATATGTGTTTTATTCATTGATTTTAGAAGCAGAGAAACATTGGTGTGAGAGAGAAACATCTATCGGTTGCCTCCCTAATGTGCCCCAACAGGTGATTGAACCCCCAACCTTTTGGTGTTCGGGACAATGCTCTAATCGACTGAACCATCCTGCCAGGGCAGATTACTGAAAGTTTTTTAGTAGGCTGAATAATAGTTGAAATTGAGTTAGTGAGCTAATTGAAGATAGTATTTAGGATGTCATCTCCCTAGGTTAGGGTGAGATAGGACAGAGAAACCCATTCTGGTAGCAGCTACTATTCATGCTATGCTATTTTGTTTTTGCAATGCCATCAACATACTTCAGACCCATGCCATTTAATTACAGGGAACAGAAAAAGGTTATAAATAGGGTATGTGTCATGTTCTGATATGTTTTGCAGAAGTGGAAGCAAAGCATGACCTGCTTCCAGGCTCCAGGTCAGTGGGCAGTGAGCAGTGGCTATGAGGATAGATAGATAAATGTATAGATAGATAGATAGATAGATAGATAGATAGATAGATAGATAGATAGATAGATAGATAGATAGATGTATATCTAGTTAATTTGCATTAGTGTTCTTTTACTATGCCATATATCTGTCCATGCTCCTGCTCAGAAAAGTCTCCACCTAAACTGCTTGAACAGTAAATTTATTCTGGGTGTTTTGTTTTTTAGTTATTCTTTTCTATTGTAATTATTGACTATTTCTCCTGCTTTTGGATATACAGTAGACAACTTCAGTCTATTCTCTGTAACAGATGGAGTTGTAATGGGACTATAGAAGGAAGAGAGGATTTTGTAATATAGCATGAATATAAGTATTTGAGTGCTCACCTAAGCCTTTTTGATAATGAATTCAGAGAGACCTGGGTTTGATGTCCCATATAAAGATTTATCAATTGTTTTCTGATCAGCCTTTCATAATAATGGGACAATCCTATCTAATAATACACAAACATGGTAATTAACCGTACCTCCAACACGCTTCCCATTGGCTAATCAGGGCTATATGCAAATTAACTGCCAACCAAGATGGCGGCCGGCAGCCAGGCAGCTGAAGCGAACAGGAGGCTTGCTTGCTCCAGTGATGGAGGAAGCTAAGGTTCCCTGCCTGCCGCTGCTGGCCTCTGAGCTGCCCTCTAAGAAACAATGTTGCAATTATAGAAGCTAAACAAACTCCAGAAACCTGCTTTCAGCCAGCTGGGCCTCAGAGCTGGAGCTGAAACAGTGTTTCAATTATAGAAGCCAAACAAACCCAGATACCTGCTTTCAGCAGCCAAGGTCTCAGAGCTGGAGCCGAGCCTCAGAGCTAAAGCCAGCTCTCAGCTCCAGTGACAGCCATAGAAGGTAAATAAATCCCAGAATAAAAGGAAAAAAGGAGAGGTTGGGAGCTTCAGTCACCCGCCAGCCTGAAAACAGCCCTCAGCCCCTCACCCAGACTGGCCAGGCACCCAAGCGGGACCCCTGCCCTGATCTGGGACACCCTTCAGGGCAAACCAGCCGGCCCCCACCCGTGCACCAGGCCTCTATCCTATATAGTAACAGGGTAATACGCAAACTGACCCTAACAGCAGAAGGACTGGGAATGACTGATCACTATGACACACACTGACCACCAGGGGGCAGATGCTCAATGCAGGAGCTGCCCTCTGGTGGTCAGGGCGCTCTCACAAGGGAGGAGCTCTGCTCAGCCACAAGCCAGGCTGATGGCTGCCAGTACAGTGGTGGTGGTGGGAGCCTCTCCTGCCTCCTCTGCAGCGCTAAGGATGTCTGACTGCAGTTTAGGCCTGCTCCCCACTGGCAAGTCAACATCCCCCGAGGGCTGCCGGGCTGCCAAAGGGATGTCTGATTGCCATCTTAGGTCCAATCCCCTGGGGAGCGGGCCTAAGCCAGCAGGTGGTCATCCCCTGACGGGTCCCAGACTGTGAGAGGGCACAGGCTGGACTGAAGGATCCCCCCTCCCCCCCCCCCCGAGTGCACAAATTTTGTGCACTGGGCCTCTCTAGTCTATATATAAAAGCCTAAGCGACCATCTGACCGGTAGCTAAGACGTACACTGACCACTAGGGGGCAAACGTTCAATGCAGTAGCTGCCGAGCTGTGGTGACTTGGCAGCTGCAGTTCTCAGGTGACTCACCCGGAACCAGAGAGGAGGGAGCTCGATTCTGGGGTGGATCACTTGAGAACCGCCCTCTCGCAATCCAGGACCCCTCAGGGGATGTCAGAGAGCCGGTTTCGGCCCAATCCCCTGAGGGACCCCACCAGTGCATGAATCTGTGCATCAGGCCTCTAGCCCATTGGCTCCCCACTTTGGGTCTGGCTCCCCACTGGGCCTCTAGCCCATTGCTGAGGTCATGGGTCTGCCCCTTACAGAAACTCTTCAACTCGATTAGCTAAATGATGAGACGTGCAGGACCCACTGGCTGCGGCCCCCGTGCCAGCCCATCCACTTAATATTGATTTCCAGTGGAGGCAGCAAATTTTCCCACTACCACTCTCAGCTGGGAAACCTGCCGTGGCTTTCCTCCTTCCAGGCAGACAGTAGTGCCAGCAGGCAACCTCCTAGGAGGGAAAGAGGCGAAGGAGCAGCTCAGGTGGGAAGGAGGTTCCCGCCATAAGACTCTGCCTGTGCTTAAGGGCCTGGGCCAGAGCCTGACATTGAGCAGGGTCCTGCCCTAGGCCGACTAGATTCCAGGCTAAGTAAATCCTGTTTGCTAAATAATTGCATTTTGCAGCTAAATGCCTCCAAGTCATCAGTTACCACCAAACAGGGTAAAGTTAGATGAAAGAAGCGAGACAGATAAGAGAAAGTCACATAATATTGGGAGAAGAGAGGAGGAAGCCCAATTCTGGGGTGCGTCACCCGAGAACCGCCCTTTCGAAATCTGGGACCCCTCAGGGGATATCGGAGAGCCAGTTTAGGCCCAATCCTCACAGGCCAGGCCAAATGACCCCACCAGTGCATGAATCCATGCACCAGGCCTCTGGTAAGTATGTAAGTACAGCTTTAACTGGAGGGTTTTTCTTTTCACATATAGTAAACTTCAAATTACTCTTTCTAACGATGAGATTTTACACCTTATTTTATGAATACCTGTTCTATAAAATCTGAAATTATAAAACAATTAAATTGGGAATCACTTATTTGTATTAGGAAAAATACTTCACTTTTAAAAGGCTTCAGAGGAGGGTTTGGTTTTGGTTTTGGTTGGTTGATATTTAAAACTTTCCTGGTACTTTTAAAATACTCAGTTTCTTTGAAATAATTCTGTTTTCTAAAGTGAGGTATATGTAAATGTCCAGATATTACATAAACAGTTTAAACTATTATAGAATATTACATGTTTTCATCTAACTTTTATGTTATTCTCTTTCCCATTGTTTGACTTCTCCATTTTTTTAACTTACTCATTCTTTTTAATAACTGTCCCCTCTCTAATCTTTTTCCTGTTTTATTTTTTATATTTTCAAATTTACTGAGCAGTTTTAAATTTCTAACTTTATCTTCTTCTTAACCAATTTACAACAGTACTTTTCTTTGCCATCCATCATGGGATATTTTGGGAGACTGAATGAACTAATAATGCCGGAACATACTCTCATGTCTTGAATTCCCATATTTTCTTCTGAGAGACTATTTTGGGTGAGAAAAATTGAATCCATTTTAAAGAAAGTTGCAGGTAGTACATAGATACAAAGAACAAAATTGAATAGGTAGTATCACCTTAGAATGAAAATAAAAATACCCTGCTTACCACTGGGTATTAATTTTTGAGTTGTATAATTAAAAAATAATAAGCATTAAGTTACATGTTTTAAAAATAAGTTATCTGGCATTCTAAACCACATTTAAAAAATAAATCATTAAAATAGGTCATTCTGTTTTCTGAAAAGAAGGCTGATTGTACACTTTTAACAGAGAGAACAAGTATGACTTAAGAAAAAATATGTTATCACTATCTTATCAGCTCCCTGTGCTTCTGGGTTTATTAAGCTGACATCAACTGTACCTCAGCTTGTAACTATATAGCGTCTACCATAGGCTGGATCTGATCTGTGAATATTTGATGTCCATGTAACCCTATGGGAATTCACTTGTGGTGTATCAGCCTAGAGTTTAGATTTGGAGCCTGGCATACTCTTGCATTAGCCAGGCTGAATCTTGCTTTCACTCTCCCTCTAATAAACACTTAGAGTTAAAGCAAAATTATTAAATTTGTTGGCACAGAAAGAGAAAACGTCCTCCTTTGAGGAAGCTCATGCCATTTGGACATATGAGATTAGAAGGACTTTGTATTGAAATGAATAATTTATGTGCATTGTATTTCATAAATATAATAATTGAATAAGCAAATAAGAAAATGTGTGTTTATCATTGAATAAATCATAAAGTTTAGTTCACATTCTATACTGTTCTAGAGGTTTAGAAATATAAGTTCAAAGCTGTTAATGTGATAAAATAATGAATGAGTGTGAAGCAGAAACCCCTAAAAGTAAGTCTATGGCTAAATAAGCAGGTATTTCTGGTTACCACCAAATAGTAAACTTAATCTTACTCTTGGCTTATTAGTTTTGTCTCCTGAGATTAGGAAAATCACTGTACAGCATCGCCTTTGTTTTAATATATCAAGAATTCTTTAATATTTATTGTTAGTTATTATCAGTTTATGAAATCATTGCTCTCTCACTGAGTGACTTATTTTCACACTGTGCCTGATACAGGCATGAATCAAGTTCTCATTTCAGGAAAATCACATACTACATTTTATGGACTTTGAAGTTTAACCATTCTAGAGTGACCATTAATATTAACTTTTTGAATGCCAAGACATGTATATGTTTTATCTAAATTAATATCACTAGTAAACCAGCAAAGCTTACCTTTTCTCTTGAACCTTTCTTCAGTGGCAATACACAGAGGCTTTATTCCTACATTCTTTTTGTTGTAGAGGACAGCAAGTTGGTTCTTTGTATTCAGAAGAATTAATTCACTTGTAGCATTCTTCCTGTCTCTCTTAGAGTAGTGGGAATGTTTGCTTTTTTTTTTCCTTCCAGAAACATGCTATTTCATTTTCATCGCAGATAAAGGAGAGTAGTTAAGTTTTTCACAAACACATATACTCTCTTCCTCTCACATACTACTTTCCTTGGGTATTCTATTAGAGATTGTTGTATCAGCTAGAATGCTTTATTATTAGCTGATATATACTTTTCACTCTAAATTTATTTTTTAAAGGTCAACAGGAAACACAATTTTTTTTAAAGTGTACATATTCTAACATAATTTTACCTTTTATATAGTTTAAGGATATAACAGGGGAAAAAACTGATCTAATAAAACATATGCAGACCACACAAATTATTCCCCAAACTTTGTTTTTTGTTAGTCCTCATCTGAGGATATTTTTTCCACTGATTTTTAGAGAGAGAGGGAGGGAGGGGGAGAGAGAAACATCGGTGTGAAAAAGACATATTGATTGGTTGCCTCCCACATGCCCTGAGCACGCCCTGACTGTGGCCAGAACGAACCTGCAACCCAGGCATGTGCCTTTGACTCTTAGCTTTAACCAGGAATTGAGGGACCCTCAGGCTCATTCTGAGCTCTAACCACTGAGTACTCGGGCCAAGACATTCCTTAAAATTTTTTTAAAAACAAATTTTGTGCTACTAGTAATTATTTACACATTTTCCCAATTATCACTTAATAAAAGCTTATAGTTATAATGAGAGTAATTTCCTATATTTCAAAAGTTGTTCTTTTGAGGCAAAGCTGCTTAACTATCCTTTTTACGCTACATTTGGAACCTGTGGATTTAAGGAAACTAACAAACGATATACAGTGGGGCCTTGACTTAGGAGTTTAATTTGTTCCGAGACCGAGCTCGTTAAGGAGCTCATTAACACAAATTACTCTATCAACTCAATGCAAAAAATCGGCCGAGAGACATCTGGTATCTCAAAAAACTGGTTAGTCAGGACACTCGTAAGTCAATGCCCCACTGTACCAGTTAGCTTTTATGGTTGATTCTGTCTTAATTTCAGTCTTTGATAAATTCTGGTTATAGGAAAGCAATTTGTCTTTGTAATTTGAGGAGTTCTGCTAGGTTATTTGTCTATTTCAGAACATTATTCTGGAATTCAAGAAACTACGCGGGCGTGCTTTCCAAGGATTGTTATTTTTTTATCTCTAAAAATCCATCTTGCCCTGGCTGGTTTGGCTCAGTGGGTAGAGCGTTGGCCTGTGGACCAGGGGGTCCTGGGTTCGATTCTGGTCAAGGGTACATGCCCGGGTTGCCGACTCGATCCCCAGTGGGGGGCCTGCAGGAGGCAGCCGGTCGATGATTCTCATCATTGATGTTTCTATCTCTCTCCTTCTCCCTTCCTCTCTGAAATCAATAAAAATTATATTTTTAAAAAATTAAAAAATATAAATCCATCTTCCTTATAATAGATGCTCTGCAAGTTACCAATTATAATACCCCAAAATGATAAGAAAATAAGCACTTTGGAAGTTATTAGGGCCAGTAACTGTCTTGCCACTGCTATTTATTCAAATTTGTGATGTCAACAGCATGTGGATATGTGTTGCTCTTTATTTTTTAGTTTTGTCATTATCTAGATTCTAAACATTGATTAGTTGGAGAGAATGCATGTAGAAGATTTGACATCTCAGAATACAATATTGAATAGTGTCATAGGGATTGGCTTTAATGTATGTATTCTAGGGTGTGTGTGTGTGTGTGTGTGTGTGTGTGAGAGAGAGAGAGAGAGAGAGAGAGAGAGAGAGAGAGAGAGAGAGAGAGAGAGAGAGAGAGAGGGAGGAGGGAGGGAGGGAGGGAGAGAGAGAATATGAGAGAGAGAATATGAGAGAGATTTGTAAGCCCTGAATATAAATGCCAGAAGTTTTTTTGGAAAAACATAACGAATTTGTAATTGAAGCAGGATTAGTCAAGAATCATCAGCACCAACACAGATGTGTCTTTGCAGACCGAAGGAATCAGATAAACAATTTGCAGTCATCTCAATCTCTACTAAAACAAAAATCGCATCCAACATGCCACCTGACACCATTTCTTTCTCTCTCTCTCTCCTTTGCTCCTTGCGATGTGGCATTCATCTCTCCTTGTGCCTTCGTTCTGAAGAGATAACAGTATAGCAACAACTCTGCCACTGAAATCCTGTTCTCTGACCGATATTGGCACCTGCAAAGAGCAACAACCAATAACAGGCAGCAGCAGCATCAGTATTAATCTTCCATGATGAAATCTTTACAGGTCAAGAACAAGCACACAGCACTTTTCTCACTCCTTCACAGTGGACCATGCAACTAGTTGAAATGGAAGACAATGGATTTGTCTACAAGCCTTTTGAGCAGTGGAGAATACAGGGCATTGATTTTAGGTGAAATGACCCCCAAGTATTCTTCAAGTTTGATATCTCCTTTGGTCTTTCTTTCTAGAATACCATTGTCATCTGACTTACTCTCTGTGGTCATACCTTAGTATGACCACAAAGAAAAAGTTTGCACATGTGACAATTCTGCTCACTTTAGGTTTAAATAAGTATACGAAAGTAATGAACAGTAATATGCTAGAGGGGTTACTCTGTACACCTTTATATTCGTGACCATGACTAGAAGAAATCTTTTGGGAATTCTTCTGTCAGTTAAAGCCACAACCACATCGTACATTATGTTTTTCTAGAATATAACACAAGATGCTACTGTGTAGGCAGTAGTTTTCAGTGTAAGTATGAAAAATGCGCTTCACTAGGGTGAAGCCCATGGAGAATGTTATAGGTCCCTGACTTCATGGCACACATGGGCAAGAGAGTGCCAAAAAGAGTGTTGCAGTTCTAAACTTTGTTCTTCCTACTACTTCCCACTTAAAAACTAGTATCCTGTAAGAGATGGCTGTGCTGAGAGAACATGGAACTGACTATAGATAGGAAAATTCCCAGTATTTATATTCTCCCTCCAACTGTCATTATAGACCTGCAGACATATTCCTGGCTCAGTGTTTCTTAATTTGGTAGTAGATGTTCTGTTACCAAAATAAAACCATGGTGTTCGGTATTAATTTATCTTGTTGTATAGGCAATGGAGATTCGGAAAGAATCTTAGCCACTTCTCAATCAGAACTATAACTCCATGTCATTTATGTGCATATGTGTAGAATCTGGAAGACTGGGCTTTTTCCATTATTGTGTAAAACATTAAATCTTTTCAGACTTTAAAAAACAAAACACTCCATAGAATCCACAAAAATCCAGGAAAAAAAAGGTTAAAGGGAAGCAGAAAGCTGTGGGATGGGCTACAGTATACTCTGCGAAGGCACTGTACCTGTATGTGCTAGTGCTTGTGTTAGCACCCTGTTAGTGTTTACATCAGGAATTTCACACACACACACACACACACACACACACACACACACACCCCATACAGTCACTGTAATTTCTGTTTCAAAAGTGTACTAAAGATTCTAAACATTTTAATTTTGCCAGTCAGTTGAATTGTTATATTTATACTGGAGGCCCAGTGCACAAAATTCATTCACAGGTGGGGTCCCTAGCCCTGGCTGGCCATTCGTTCCACACCACCCCCTGGTGGTCAGCACATGTCATAGTGAGCAATCGTTCCAATTTTAGTATATGTGCTGCCGAAGCGAGCACCATAGTGAGCAATCGAATACTGGTCTCCTGGTCGAACTCCCGAGGGGACACTGCATATTAGCTTTTTATATATATAGATGCTGTTGCTAAGGTAGCATTTTGTTTGGTTTTAAATAGAATGGGGGAATTGACAGAATCAATGCCCATTTTAACAATTATTCCCAATTAGGGGTTTTAATGTAAGTATTTATGCATTTAAAGAGAGAATAAAACACCACTCCCACCATTACTTGCCCCTTCTCCCCCCAAGAAGGAAATGAAGTGCAGAGGGAAGAAAACATTAAGGTTCTAAAATAATTGTCTGAGCCATTTAAACACACCTGAGGGAGATATAGTAGCTCCTGTAATAACCAGCTCAATGAGCAGTTAGGGATGGGAGTGGAGGGAACATTTTTATACTTAGGAAAGAACCCCACTGCCCCAAGGATTTCATAATTTTGTCCCTTCTCAGTCTGCACAATCATACTCAACAGAAATAGGACTACGGGCAAGTAGTTTCAAATATGATTTCTACAAATTTAAACCTGCTGTTTAGGTGGTCCTTAATTCTTTTCTGCACAGCCACTTCCATTAGCTTTTAAGAAGTGCCTTTTGTTAATTTTACCTTTCACTTTCCTGGTGATAAAACTTTTAGAATGACATAAGTAGGTTATGTAATGAAACTTAATTTGAGGACCTAGAGATGCTAACTTTTGAAGGATTACTAGTGTCCATTACTAAATGATTTGGGTGTTAAACTTTTTGAAACCTCATTCTGAACTAGTTTTCCTAGACCAAGTAATGTTATGTGTTGAATAGACTATTCGAAGTGATATGCATTTCTTTGCTTCCACCATTTTCGTAATATACCACACATAATTTCTTTTGTTTTAGCAACACTCATTGATTATAGGCAAGCTGAGAACATTATAACAAAACAACTTCCCATCTTATCTTGGCTTTAGAGAAAGGCAGCTCTTTCAAATTGAGTTTTGTTTTTTTGTTTGGGTTTTTTGGGGGCGTGGGGAATGACATGGAATATATATTCAAGATTTGCTAAAGAAGTTGAAACTAGTGCAATTTTTTTCAGGAATGTATCAGTTTGACATGTGAAAATGCATTTTATAACTCTTTAAGCATTTATAGCTTAATGTCTATATACCCCACCTTTCTTTGAAAAATTGCCATTATGGGAAATGCTCAAAAATACCCCAATTCCATCTAGCAGTTTTAACCTGGTATTTACAGATAATTCTACATGGCTGTAATTTATTTTTGGCTTAAAATGTGAGCTAAGGGGATATTAAGTTGCCAGAAGAGACTCTGATTATAAATAGAAAGCATTCCTATGCTAAACATCTGGCGAAGGACAAGCCTTTCTAGTTTAAGTTGCTGTAAAATTTACCTTCCATATAAATGTTCAAATTAAAAATTTTGGAAAGTGGTATATTTTGCAGGCTACTCAAACAATGAGGCAATATCGAGATCTGTTGTGAACTTGTATGACTTGGTTTTTTAAATATAATTTAGAATATTAGAGCTTATTTTAAAATTCTGTTTAAATAGCTATAGTGTATACTGTTAAATTGTCTATTCTTTTTTTGTTGAAACAGAAGAGAGCCATGTCCTTTTACTGTACGTGATCACTAAACCTACCTCTCTTTAATACAATCCGTTCTTACTCATGTCCCTTAACACTGTAATTGCCTACGGAGACCAGTTCTTCCTTTCCAGAGATGCTGTTTGTTTCTTCTAGACCTTCTCTGCTTTTACTGCTCAGCTAGTGGATGACTTGGTATTCTTACTAGGCATGATCTCACTGATAGATTACCTCTTTTATTTTAGTAGTCTGGCCTAGTTTTAACAGTGTTTGAGGATTTTATTCTATAATGAATTTAGATCAGTTGTGAGCCCGGGTCATCCTTGCTTCTCCTTAACTCTCTGAAAACTGTTAATTCTGAGGATAGCTCATAGGTTAATGTCAATCTCAACCAAGGAGAGTGTAGCCTATGGGATAGATCTTTGGAAATTATCTGCAGTAAAGATAAATTAGTTGCTGAGACTACTGTATTCTAGACTATTATACCATAAGGCCAGATCAGAATTGGGCCTTGCCCCTTTCTATGAAGGAGAGGGTACTAGGCAGTATTGCCCTAGTATTTGTGCCTAAAAGTATGTGTGTTAATCTGCTGGGGCTGCCATAACAAAATACCATAGACTGGGTGGCTTAAACAACAGAAACTTATTTTCTCACAGTTCTGGAGGCTGGAAGTTCAAGATCAAGGTCTGGCAGGATTCAGTTTCTGGTGAGACTTCCTGGTTTGTAGAAAGTTGCTTTCTCAAGTCCTCACATGGCCTTTTCCCTGTGCTCCCCCAAAGAAGGGGTGGGGATGGGGGTTAGTGATTATCTTTCTCTTCTTTCTTACAAATCCACTAATCCCACAGCTGGATTGGCCCCAGGTTTGATTCCAGTCAAGGTCATTAACCTCGCTTGCGGGCGCATTCTGGAAGCAACCAATCTCTGTGTCTCTCTGACATCAATGTTTCTCTTCTCCCACTCTAAAAATCAGTGGGAAAAATATCCTTGGGTGAGGATTAACTTTAAAAAAAAAAAAAAGCCACTAATTCCATCATGAGGATCCCACCCTCATTACCTAATCTAACTCTAATGACCTCCCAAATGCCCATCTCCAAATGCCATTACATTGGGTGTTAGGACTTACATGAATTTTGGGGGAACACAAACCTTCAGTCCATAATAGTATAGTATGTGTACTTTTTCTCTGTGGGATTTGAGAGAAATTACTTCGAGTTGCAGAATTATCTTCCAGGATGTGCCACTTTGTTTTTTCCACTTTGTTTGAAGGTCCAAGATATAGTGGAATAAATATTAAATTACAATATGAAGTTTGTAAATATATTTTACTGACTTTGGAGAATTTATGTCTATTTGTTTACAAGACTTTTGGTTATAGTTCCTTCCCTTGACATTTTCTCTTAAATACCTAGGAAGGATCCAGCTTTCCCCCCTCCCACCCCCACCCACCCACCAGTGTTTATGACCTTTTATTTTCCTTGTAAACTTTACAGTTCAAATGGAAATGAAGCTTGCCTATGCTTTTGTATTATAAGATTTTATGGGACAGTATTTGTCAAGTTCTATAGAGAAGAAAAGAGCTTGCTTAACTGATACAGACATTACCTTTTTTTAATTATGTTTTTATTGATTTCAGAGAGAGGAAGGGATTGGGGGGGAGAGAGAGAGAGAGAAACATCAGTGATGAGAAAGAATTATCCATTGGCTGCCTCCTTCACGCCCCCTACTGGGGATCAAGCCTGAAACCCTGGCATGTGCCCTGACCAGGAATCAAATCATGACCTCCTGGTTCATGGGTCTTGGCTCAACCACCAAGCCACACTGGCAGGCCTACATTTACTTTTTAAAATATTTATTTTGTGGTATTGGTTACTGCCATTGTATAGATACCAAAAATTATAAAACATTTGTAATTATGTGCATCAACATGTTAGTTGAATCTCAAATTGTAATGAGTCATAAATATATAATTAATTTCTGTAAATTCACACTTGAAATAAATAGTATCCCTGTACCACAACTTCAAATAAAGTTAAAACCAGTATTTCAGCTGGTGTTCTAATAGGCATTTCATTATTTTATCAGTTAAAAATCCACCAGACTACCAACTATTTTGTAGCTTCCTACATGTGTAAGAATCAAATTAAGTTTTAAGGCAGCAAACATTAGTAATATGAAGAAAAAAATTTACCACTTTTTTTTTGTTCTGTGGTGTAAATGAATTTGAATTTTTTTCATACTCATGGACATTCCTATCTGCCAGTTTCTTTTACTATATTATGACTAAATCAACACATTGTGGATAGATCACGAGAATTCTCATGTTTTCATATTATACAATGTTTTACAAAGTATCATACTTTAAAAAGATACTAGCTTGTAAGAACGTGTACTAGTAATAAATAATTTCAAAATGCAATGGGTATTTAATTTTAAGGCATGTAAAACGTTTATGTAAAACGTTTTTTGTACTCGTTCAATAGAAACTTATCTGGCCACTGGGTAAAGCTAGCAATAAAACTACTGGTCCGCTATGTGTTAAGACAACTTAGCTGTGGCTTGAGTTTATTTGTTTCAAAAAGCTTTTTAGTATATTTCCTGTTTTTATAATTAATCTTTAGTTTAATCTCCTGGGATATTACCTTTTTCTTTTTTCAGTAAAATTAGAACTATGTGTGACTGAAGCTACATTTAATGAGAAAATTTCAGTTTAATATTTAGTACTAGAGGCCCAGTGCATGAAATCCGTGCAGAGGTAGGGTCCCTAAGCCTGGCTGGCAATCAGTGCCAATCGGGGCCCTCCAGCTGCTGGCCTGGGCCTTCCTTCTTTCCGTGCCACCCCTGGTGGTCAGCACATGTCATAGCAAGTAATCTCACTCCTGGTCAAACTCTAGAGGGGACACTGTGCATATTAGCCTTTTATATATATAGACTAGAGGCCCGGTGCACAAAGATTCGCACAATAGGCCTTCCTTCCCCTGGCTGCTGGCACCGGTTTTCCTCCGGCACCCGGGACCCAGGCCTTTGATCTGGCCGCGGCAAGGCTTGGCTTGGCTTCTCCTCTCCCCTCCGGCCACAGCTAAGCCAAGCCTCTTCAGTCTTTAATCTTCACTCCCTTCAGTCTTCGCTCTGCGCCTCCATATGCAAATTAACTGCCATCTTTGTTGGGTTAATTTGCATAGTCGCTCTGATTGGTTGGTGGGCATAGTGGAGCGGCCTCAATTTGCATGTTTCTCTTTTATTAGTGTAGATATCTAAAAATCTCCCCCACATGCTAGAACCGTGTATCTTCATTTAAGTTTATTTTGAAAGTTTCTATTTAATCTACATTAAATATCTATAACAAGTAGTGATTGAGTATCACTTCAGAATAATTAAAGTAACTTTAAGGGTCAAGTGGAATACAAACATATCTAGGTTTAGTTTTTTATAATACTTAGAACATTCCCTTCAGTGTAAGCCTTAGAAATAGGCTATAGCTAATTATTTGCTTTGGAATGAAATGATACTTATATTTTCAAAGTAAATTTCAGAATTATTTTCTGAGATAAAGGATTTTTTTAAATATTAGATGATAAATCATTAAAAGAGGAGGAGTTAATAAAAGATGAAATTTTTTTTTTTATTTTATTGATTTTTTACAGAGAGGAAGGGAGAGAGATAGAGAGTTAGAAACATCGATGAGAGAGGAACATCAATCAGCTGCCTCCTACACATCTCCTACTGGGGATGTGCCCGCAACCCAGGTACATGCCCTTGACCGGAATCGAACCCAGGACCCTTCAGTCCGCAAGCCGACGCTCTATCCACCGAGCCAAACCGGTTTCGGCAAAGATGAAATAATTTAAGTACAGTTTTCAGAAATAACCTCTACTCCATGTGGTATAGATTTATGTTGGTAGTAGGTAAGGTAATCTGTATTTGTTTAGGCCAAGGTAATCTGTATTTCTTTATTTACAAAACAAATATTCAAAAATATTCTTTTTTTTTTTTTTAAATATTATAAAATTGGGCATTTTTAGAACTCTCTACTAGAATTTGGTATATTCTTATTTATTCTTCAAATAATATTCAAGTTTATATATCAAGTTTATATTGATGAATCAGAAATGTGTAAGTAATGGGTGATTATGTTGACTTGTTTTCATATCTAGTTATTTTTTTAATATTTTATTAATTTTTTATAGAGAAGAAGGGAGAGGGATAGAGAGTTAGAAACATCGATGAAAGAGATCGATAAGCTGCCTCCTGCACACCCCCTACTGGGGATGTGCCCACAACCAAGGTACATGCCCTTGACCGGAATCGAACCTGGGACCCTTCAGTCCGCAGGCCGACACTCTATCCACTGAGCCAAATCAGTTCGGCTCTAGTTATTTTTAATGTTCTAAAAAATTATATATTTTGAGACATGAAAATATCAAAATTTTTTACTAAATGAATGTTAACATAAATTTTTTTAATATATTTTATTGATTTTTTACAGAGAGGAAGGGAAAGGGATAGAGAGTTAGAAGCATCGATGAGAGAGAAACATCGATCAGTTGCCTTCTGCACACCCTCCACTGGGGATGTGCCCGCAACCAAGGTATATGCCCTTGACCAGAATCGAACCTGGGACCCTTCAGTTTGCAGGGGCAACATAAATATTTTTAGAATTTGCCTAAATCTGCTCTGATGATAACTAAGGATCAGCTATTCATAAAATGTTTGTTTTAGAGTCTATTTAAGATTTCCATGGGATTTATCCATAGGGAGTGGTCAGATTGTGTGCGTGTGTTCCAAATGTTGTAAGCTTTAGAAATAATCAGTGGTTCTGTCTTTTTCCTTTCTTCCTCTTGTAATTATTGTAAAACTAGAGGTCCGGTGCGTGAAAATTCGTGCACTCAGGGTGGTCCCTCAGCCTGGCTTGCTCCCTCTCGCAGTCCAGTAACCCACGGGGGATGTCCACCTGCCAGCTTAGGCCCACTCCCCATGGGCCTAAGCTGCAGTCGGACATCCTTAGTGCTGCTGAGGAGGCGGGAGAGTCTCCTTCCACCGCCGCTGCACTTGCTTGTGTCTGCCCCCTGGTGGTCAGTGTGTGTCATAGCAACCGTTGTTAGGGTCAATTTGCATATTACCCTTTTATTAAATAGGATATCTTCATTTGTTTTATGCTAGTAAATTATTCCCTCTTAAATTAAAATTTGGATGTACCAGAAATGAAGCTTTCAGTTCATTTTGTTATAAGTCAGTTTGAGACTACCATGCAGCCATTTTCAATTTAGGCATTATAAAAATAGATTTCTTGTTGTACAGAATAAAACTCAGCATCTCATTAGGTATAGTTTTTATGTGGAGGATGGTTTCTTGAAATAGGCTTTTTCCTGATCTTTTTCCATCTTTCAGGGATTGAAAAGAGCACTTTGGTCTTTTAACTCAGTGGTACTTTATAATAACTGTTCTTCCTGTCACTGAAAAAAATTGACGCATGAGTAAAAATATCTTTTTTATATAGCAAATAAATTGAGCTTGTTATAGTACCCTCTCTTCATTTTCAGGAAGAGGCAGAAATTCAGGCAGAACTTGAACGTTTGGAAAGAGTAAGAAATCTGCACATTCGAGAGCTCAAAAGGATAAATAATGAAGATAATTCACAGTAAGTCATTATTATACTTCAGTTTTACATGATAAAAGTGTTTCTCTTCTGTGTGGAGCATAAACACTTCTGGGGGCTTCTGATCATACTTAGAAAGAAGATCCACAGGCCTTCCCATGGCTCAGCAAGTCTTATAGTAAACTGGTCCGTGGACACCTCACCAACATATCTCTATCATCCTCCCCTTATGTACAAGTTGCAGCCATGCCAGCCCCCATCCCTATCTCAAGGCTTTTGTGCTGGCCACCTTCTCACCTGAAATGTTCCTCTTCTAAATATCTGAGTGGCTTCCTTTTGATTTCACTCCAAATGGTCATTGGAGGCCATTCCTAGGCAGCCCTATCTAAAATAGCAGTCCTTAGTCATTCCCTTCCCTTTCTTGGTATCTTTACCTTGCTTTGTTTTTTTTGTTTTTGTTTTTTTGTTAATTAAATCTTTATTCAGATTATTACAGTTGTTCTACTTTTTTCCCCTCGTAGCTCCCCTCCACCCGGTTCCCACCCCACCCTCTGCCCTTACCCCCCACCCCCACTGTCCTCATCCATAGGTGTACAATTTTTTTCCAGTCCCTTCCCACACCCCCACACCCCTTTCCCCCCCAAGAATAGTCAGTCCAGTCCCTTTCTATGCCCCTGATTCTATTATAATCACCAGTTCATTCTGTTCATCAGATTATTTATTCACTTGATTCTTAGATTCACTTGTTGATAGATGCATATTTGTTGTTCATAATTTGTATCTTTACCTTTTTCTTCCTCTTCCTCTTCTTAAAGGATACCTTTCAGCATTTCATATAATCCTGGTTTGGTGGTGATGAACTCCTTTAGCTTTTTCTTATCTGTGAAGCTCTTTATCTGACCTTCACTTCTGAATGATAGCTTTGCTGGATAAAGTAATCTTGGTTGTAGGTTCTTGGCATTCATCACTTTGAATATTTCTTGCCACTCCCTTCTGGCTGCATAGTTTCTATTGAGAAATCAGCTGACAGTCGTATGGGTACTCCCTTGTAGGTAACTGAGTTTCTTTCTCTTGCTGCTTTTAAGATTCTCTGTCTTTTGCTCTTGGCATTTTAATTATGATGTGTCTTGGTGTGGTCCTCTTTGGATTCCTTTTGTTTGGGGTTCTCTGCTTCCTGGACTTGTAAGTCTATTTCTTTCACAGGTAGGGAAAGGTTTCTGTCATTATTTCTTCAAGTAGGTTTTCAATATCTTCCTCTCTTCTTCTGGCACCCCCATAATTCGGATGTTGGTACACTTGAAGTTGTCCCAGAGGCTCCTTACCCTATCTTCATATTTTTGGATTCTTTTTTATTTTGTTTTTCCCTTGGGTGTTTTTTTGCTTCTTCGTATTTCAAATATTTGACTTGATTCTTGCGATCCTCTAGTCTGCTGTTGGAATCTGTATGATATTCTTTATTTCAGTCAGTGTATGCTTAATTTCTAGGCGGTCCTTTTTCATATCCTCAAGGGTCTCACTAAATTTATTGGCTGTTTCTAGAAAATTTTTGAAAAACCTTATAAGTGTGGTTTTGAAATCTATATCCAGTAGTTTGCTTTCCTCCATTTCTGTCATTTGTGACCTGTTTCTTTGTCTCCTCATTTTTAATGCTTCCCTGTGTTGATAGAGTGGCTTTCGGTGCTAGGTGTCCTATATTGCCCAGTGGCTCAGCCTCCCAAATTACCTGAGGTGGACACTCTTGGTGCACTCCTTTGTGGGCTTTGTGCACAGTCTTGTTGTAGTTAAGCCTTGATTGTTGTAGGTATCACTGGGAGGAATTGACCTCCAGGCCAGTTGGTTGTGAGAATCAGCTGTGTCTGCAGTGGGAGAACTTCTGTGCTGGAGACACCCCTCCGGGGCAAGACTTGCTTCAGTGGGGCTTTGGTGCTCACTGAGTCTGCCCCCTGAATGTGTCCCTTATGGATCTGAGGAGTTGTAATCTGGATGGTCCCCCTCCGACCACTGGGTACACTGGCTCTTGTATCTCTAAGGAGGTGCTAATTTACCTCGGGCTGAGGCTACCCAGCAGGAGCTATGGAGAGATCTGCAGATTCCTCTTCTTTGTTTGGGGTTTGGAGGTGCCCAAATGAGGCCCAGCTATGAAGCAGTGCAAGCTGCTGTGGGGCCTTGGGCCTTCTTTTGGAAGTTCTGGGTCTCTCTGACCCAGCTGCAGTTTGTTAGGTAGTTTTCAGATTGCAAAGGGCCAGGCCTTTCATATGCAAAAGCCTCTGTGCACAGCTTGGGTGGGGCAGGGTCTCAGGGAATCAACAGGGTGGAGCAAACAGCTATGGCTGATCCTCAGCCCTACCCTAAGAGGCCCCGTGTCTCAGTGTCCTGGGTAATCGCTGCAAGCACCTCTGAGAGAAAGCCACCCTCGAGTTCCGACCGATGCCAGGCAGTCCAGTTTCTCCCCGTATGAGTCTGGGTCCCCAGAGACTCGCCCAGAACTGGAGTTCAGAGCAGTCGAGAGCTTGTGTCTCTCTCCCGATTGAAAAAGACAACCGTGTCCTCAGTTTCCAGCCCTTGCATGCGCCTCCGTACCTCTGCACTTTACTTCTGCACCTCCTCTGAGTCTCAGTGGGCTTTTCTCTTTTCCTTCTAGTTGTAGAATTTCCACTCAGCCATCTTTCCTGTGGTTCTGGACGATGTCCGTTTTGTCTTTTAGTTGTATTTTTGAAGTGGTTGTGCAAGGCAGCAATTTCCAGTGTTTACCTATGCCGCCATCTTGGTTTCTCGCTTTTTGTTTTTTGGGGGTTTTTTTTTGTTTTTTTGTCTATGTAAGTTCTTTATTTTGAGATTGGTCTCATAGGCAGGGCCTCGCTTTGTTTTGTTTTCTTAATAACATTTATCACTATCTGGAATTATAAGTTTATATTTCAGTTATTTATTATGTGTCTCCTATTAGAATATAACCTATATGAGAGGAGGAACTTAGTTTTATTTTTGCACCTTTTTCTGGCACATGGTAGGCATGCAATAAATATTTGTTGATTGAATCCCAAAATTAATATTAGTAGGGAAAGAGAAATTATTTCAACTAAAGGGATTTCAGTAAACCACATATCCGGCATTATTGTGCAGAACTTGAGAATAAGTCTCTGTCCTTAACCCCTGGTTATAAGAATGGAGAGAAAAATACAATGGACTGGTGGGAGCTTTATGAAGAAGATAGAAATTAAGCAAGAAGACGGAAATTATGCCAAGCATTCCTTGGATTTAATCATGTCAAGGAGAAAAGCATGTCTTTTATACCTAAACTTGTCACGTAATTTAAAACCTCATGGCCTAACAAGAGTATCAGAATTGGAAGTGACCATTTCTGCTGTGAAATATAAATATCTTGCTTAAAATTAAAAAGGCCTATCTGTGATTATTAGTGTATGTGTAACTCACAGATACATAATCATTCCAGTGTGTAAGGTGAATGAAATATTATAGTTATGGAATAAGTTAAATTGTACCAGATAAATTCTAATTAAACAGAACAAGACTAATTAAAAATTGGCTGTCCTGAAAACTGTGTTCGAACTTGTTTGTAGATATGTAATAGCAGTATTGTCTGTGAATGATTTTTTTAAAGTTTTTAAACAAATTGTTTTTTTAATTGGGAAATAAAATTTTACTTATAGAAGTCTAAAAACAGTAAAATTTATGGGCAAAAGCCAGTGTAAAAGTATAATTATTTTTAATTGCATGTCAATACTATAAAGTCTTGATTAACCATAACAAAAAATATAAAAGTATTTTTTCTGAGGGAAGTAATTCCTGCTGAGTTAGATAGGGGATTTCATAAAGCTCTTGATAACACAATAGTTGGTAGCTCTTTATCACAGTGCTATAATTGGTCATTGAACCTGAATATTCATCTATGAATGTTAAGCTTTATAAATAAACACCAAGTGTTAAGGTGGGTGATAGTCATGCAGATAAAAAAGTATGGAACAGAATTTGGAATTAGCAGTTGAGTGAGAAAGAAATAGCTAGAGGTAGAATAAGAGTGTGGAACTTTATTGTGGACAGAACCTTTTTGTATGCGTTTTCATGTTAACTGTTTTTTTCCTCCACCCTTAAGGTTCAAAGATCACCCAACGTTAAATGAAAGATATTTATTACTTCATCTGCTTGGTAGAGGTGGCTTTAGTGAAGTGTATAAGGTAATGTAATTTTTTTTTCTGTTCTTCACACTAATATAGGAGTACAAGTTTCCCCTACTACCCACAAGTAGAGTGTTCCTATGAAAACTTTCAGAAGTCAGAAGAGCATAAAGCACAGAAGCAGTTACCATTAATTTATATGGAAATTTTTTCAAGTATTCCCAGACTTCCTAAAGAACCCACCAAATCCTACCGAGTACATGTAATTATGTCCAGTTTTATGATAAGTGCAACACCCTTACGAGCTTTCTTGGGCTTTTCTGAAAGCTTAGGACACATCTTGCTAATTAATGCATAAAGTAAATCCAGGTAAAGCTCACAAACACAGGTCAAAGCTATGCTGGCTGAGATGCTGAGTGTGGTTCTAGGGGGAGGACCTCGGGCTGCCACTCTGGCTGCACAGGGTGTGCACTGCCTCTAACCCTGTGAAATGAGCACTGAAAGCTATTTTTACTTCTTGCTTTTTCTCATAAAAGCAAAAACCCTCTTTGTATTTATTGCAGTTAGCCAAAAAGGGTGCAAATAAATGTAGGCCTTTTGTAAAAGAAAAGTGACCTAATGCGAAATCTCAAAAAGTGGGGGATACCTGTATGTGGTTAAGAAATACTTGTCTTTTATTAATTTTATAATTGGGGGGCGGAGGGCAAATTTTATGTAGTAACTCTCATTACAAAAAGTCTGGTGGCTTATGTTGTATCTTAATGTGGACCAGTAGTTTTATTGCTAGCGTTACCCAGTGGCCAGATAAGTTTCTATTGAACAAGTACAAAAAATGTTTTACATAAATGTTAAAAGCAAGCCTTAAAATTAAATACCCATTGCATTTTGAAGTTATTTATTACATGTTTTTATAAGCTAATATCTTTTTAAAGTATGATACTTTGTAAAACTCTGTATAGTACGAAAACACGGTCTGTCTGCAGTGTGTTAAGGGTCTAAAGACTATGTTTGCACCTGCACAGTCTATCAAGTATTTGCTACCTAGTTACCATTAGCCAGTTCAATACAAATAATAGCCATTAGAATCAAAATAGGCAGGCAGTCATATGATATAGTACCTTTATGGACAGATTGTACCCTTATATTTAAACATGTGTCTCAGAAATCTTACATGTCCTGAATTTACAGAAATTTCCACCTATTTTGCCCATGTTTTTTAAATGCATATGTGTAAATGTACAAATTTTTACTCATTATGTTCTGGTTTTTTTGTTTTTCAATGTTTTTTACCTCACTTTTTTCCACTTTATGTTGTACCTTTCTGCTTTAAATATTGTAGCTCCTAAGTCTCTTATTCTGTATTCTCCTTTTCAAATATATCCCTGCCATTCACTGACTTACCTATTTGATTTCACCCTTAGATCTGTGTGTCTGTGTGTGTGCAAACTCACTTCTTAATTAGAAGTTATTTTTCTCTTCTCCAAAACCCCTCCTTCTAACACTGCTTCCTACTTTAGTAGATAGCATTGCTATTCAACTGCCTAGTCCCTCAAGTGACAAACATGAAAGCCAGCCTTCACTCTGCCTTTCCCTTCCCTTCCCCAGCATGTAACCAGTCCCTGGGTGCCCACTGTTAGTAATGTCATCACACTCTCCGAAATCCAGCAGTGGCCCTTAGCTTTCTCTGGGCTCAAGGCCACATTGTCTCTCGTTTGCATTGCTCCTCAAGGGCATTAAGTTCTCCGTTGTACTTGTGTAAGCTGCAGCTAGAGTAGCCTTTTTATAAAATACAGTGCAATGTTCTCTCTCTCATAAGCCCCGGTGGCTTCCCATTTGCGCTTAGTTAGGATGAAGTCATGCTCTCACCTGAAGCTTCAGTTCCTTTAGAAGCGCTCCTTGTTTATCCGCCTTTTATAAGCTCCTTGTGATACTTGGTGCTTCATTATATATCAGTATAGTTAGTGGTTAAGAGCTCGGATCCTGAAGCCAGACTGACTGGGTTTGAATCCTAATTCTGACTGCTATTAAATAACGGTATAATCTTGGGCTTATTGCTGAATCATCCTCTGTCTCACTGTCTTCATCTGGGAATGATAACAGTGCCTACATCGTAGGGTCGTGATTGATTGAGCTATCACAGGTAAATCACATAGAACATTAGTGCTTAATAAATGTAAGATCATCATTATTAGAAATCCTCTCTGTGTAGTGAGACAAGGACTGTGCCTTCGTGGCTTACTGAAAACATTCTGTATTGTTCTGACTCTGGGAAAATTTGGAATTTGAATTCTGAGAACTTCAATTCTAGTCTTAGCTCAACCAGTAGCTATTTTGTTGTTGTTGTTGTTAAATTGGACAAGTAATAAGTATCATGGGCCTCCCCTATCAGGAGTGATCTATGAGCTTGCTTATAATTCCTATATCTTTGATTCTAACAGTAGTTCATACTCGTGCACTATAATGATTGAAGTAGGCTTACACGGCCTCGTGGTGGAAAAAATCATAACAGCTCACCTTGGGTCTGAAAATCACCAAACGTGTACAGTTACCTAACACTGCTAGCTCAGCCTAAACCTGCCCAGCTTTTCAGCCCACTAATCACAGCACCCTTCTGCCGCCGTTTCTAGGGCCAAAGGGGACTTTCTTTTAGAAATTAGAAAATGCAGATGGGAGCCTAACGACTTGAACCTTCATACTGACCTAAATACTAAGCACTCACTCCAACCTCTACAAAGCCCTTTCGTGGTTGCCAGGTCCATTGAGAAACAAAGCAACAGATTGTAAATCAAATTGTATAGACTTATCTGTACCACGGTGGGAAAGATTGAGTTAGTTGCTTAGTGATAACTCTGTTATGAGAAGGTACTTTACTCATCTAATCTTGGGAGAAAGATGTGTCATATATAACTATTATAATCAGCATACACTGGCACTAACTTTTATCAGTAGTGAACTTAATTTTACTTTCATCTATTTTCATTTATTATGATTGCCTCTGAATTTTATCCTTTATGCCACTCTGCTTTCTCTCACATGAATCTTTGAAAATTCTTTTCTATTTATTTAAATCCAACTTTTAAATATTTAGAACAGTGCATTTAGAACAGTTCTCAACCTTGGCTGCACATTAGAATCACCTGGGAATGTTTTTAAAATCCTGATTTCTGGGCCTCATCCTCCGGAAATTCTGTTTCTTTGTTACTAATGTTGTGGCCCCGCCCCATAACAAAGAAACAGAATGTCCGGAGGATGAGGCCCAGAAATCAGGATTCTAAAAACATTCCCAGGTGATTCTAATGTGCAGCCAAGGTTGAGAACCACTGATTTAGAAGTTTATTAAAGCTGGAAACGGTGAAACAAGGAAGGGCCTAGGATAGAAGAAGCAACAGGCAAGAGACTAAGAGGGTAAATGAGCCTAGGCTGGGCTGCTTTGGCTCACTAAGAAGTCAGGGAAAAGGGGACCTTGGGGACAGCTTCAGGGTGCAAGTCCCATGGGGTCCCTTAGAGTTTGAGTTGCATTCCTGTGGGGGAAGAGGAGGAAGGGAAAGACACAGGCATGCTCCCCAGAGGGAGGGCACACCTAAACCCAACTTTTAATTAATATAATTAGCTAATATTTATTGGATATTTACTATGAATTATACTTTTCTAAATACTTTATATGGCCCTAACTGGTTTGGCTCAGTGGATAGAACATCGGCCTTCGGACTGAAGGGTCCCAGGTTCGATTCTGGTCAAGGGCATGTACCTTGGTTGCGGGCACATCCCCAAAAGGGGATGTGCAGGAGGCAGCTGATCGATGTTTCTCTCTCATTGATGTTTCTAACTCTCTATCCTTCTCCCTTCCTCTCTGTAAAAAACCAGTAAAATATATTTAAAAAATAAATAAGTACTTTATATGCTTCACCCCATTTTATCCTTTTAACAACCCAAACTTTATAAATGAGGCTGAGAGAGGGTATTAGCACAAAGTCCTGCAGCTAATAAGGTTATCTTGACTCCAAAATGAATATTCTTAATTATTCCATCCTTTATTATTTCTGATCTCATGCTTCTATAATTTTGTGATAAGTAGTTTACCACTACTGCTTATTTTTAGATTAAATTGATGGGGAGAGTGTGAGTTAAGGACCTGCTTCTTAATAAATATGTAAGCTAAGTGTTTTCTTAAAGGGGCACCTTTGTATATAAATCACAGTGAAACCTAAATTATTAAATCTGTCTTTTAATGGCATTTGTTGTTTAAAAAAACTTTTAAGTCACCGGAAGTCAAACAATACTGGTCACTTTTTATTTTGTTACTTAAGAAATAGACTGATGATGATTTAAACAAACGAGTATCAAAACCGTTTTTGGTGTGTTTTTTTTTTTAGACAACTAGGGAAAATTAAAGACTAGTTGGGTATTAGATGAGGTTAGGTGTGATAATGTCTGTTTGAACAGTTTCATAATTAAAGTTTAGGAACTTGTTAATTTTCATACAAGTGAGGGAAAAGGTGGGGAGTTGCTAGGAGAAGCTAGAGAAAAAAGGTTTGCTTTATCCAACCCACAAAAAAAGCATTAGAGCCATCTGTTTTCCTGGCTGTTTGCTGCCAGGATAGAGGAACAGGTTCATATTAAAAACAAAAAATAGCTTTGTTGTTTTATTTTGATTTATTTATAAAACTTTAAAGTTTCCTCTGATTTAGCACCATGGAATATGTATCTTGTTTCTGATCATGTGTCATTGAACTGTATATAATCTTAGCAAAGATCAACACAAGAATTGTAGTGTATATTCTAATTCCATATTATGCGAAAATCATCACCAATTTTTTTTTAATCTCTTCAGCTATTCAGTTGGTCTTTGGTCCTAACTCTTGTGACTTGAATCCTAGGCTTTTGACCTTTATGAACAAAGATACGCTGCTGTGAAGATCCATCAGCTTAATAAAAGCTGGAGGGATGAGAAAAAGGAAAATTACTATAAGTAAATATAATACTTCATTCTTTTTATCAATTGAAAACATATTTAATGTAATGGAGAATTAAAATACTCTCTCTTCCTGCAGACATGCCTGCAGAGAGTATAGAATACACAAAGAGCTGGATCATCCCAGAATAGTTAAACTCTATGATTATTTCTCCTTGGATACAGATACGTAAGTGAATATAAGTAAAGATATGTTTGCTTTCTGCTTTCCCTATTCTGTGGTGGTGGTATAAATGACTTCATTTCTTCTCTATGGTTCTGAATTATTGGATAATATTTCATATCTAATTTTTTTAATCTTCTCCATTTTAGGTTTTGTACAGTGTTAGAATACTGCGAAGGCAATGACTTGGATTTCTATCTGAAGCAACATAAATTAATGTCGGAGAAAGAAGCTAGGTCTATTGTAATGCAAATTGTAAATGCACTAAGATATCTCAATGAAATCAAACCCCCTATTATACATTATGATCTTAAGCCAGGTAATTAATAACATTGTCTAAATAAATTTTTAAGCTCTAAGGAGTATAATGTCATATTTATTAATTTACCTGAAAACATGCTTTTTGGTTTAGTTTGTAAATGTCAATAGAGTAGTAGAATTTAAAGTCTTTTTGTCATGTCACTTTTTAAAATTATATTTATTTCCCAAAAGTTAGCGTAAGTCATAAAGATGTTATTTATCTATGTATCATTAAAAGAACCTTCTATTTTTATTTTGTTCCTAGGAAACATCCTTCTGGTGGATGGAACAGCTTGTGGAGAAATCAAAATCACTGATTTTGGTCTGTCCAAGATCATGGATGACGATAGCTATGGTGTAGATGGAATGGACCTAACTTCCCAAGGGGCAGGCACTTACTGGTAAATATATTACTGAAAACATCAAAATTGTCTAGACTAGTCACAAGGCTTTTTATGAGAGTTTAGTTTTTCTTTCCATGTACCTTTGAGATTACTGTGCTGAGGGCACTGATGCTAAGTCTCTGAGTTGAGCGAGAGGCCATGTTCATCAGTCTTCTTGACTCATCTCAGCAAACTAGAGGGAGAAAGACTTAGCATTAGCAGGTGACTTTAGAACCTACCCAGAAACTCCTAATGTGGAGAATGTGTGGGTTTTTTCTATAATGTTAGAGTGACATTTATCATGAAAAAATACTTACATAAATATAACATCTCGACTGTTACAGGAAATAAGCAAAAAGCCCTCTCTGTAGAGGTTTTGTAGTTAAAGTTTTTATTGGAGATGGATGCTTTGTTGATCGTGGATGGGAGAAGTATTTGGCCTTTGGACTTGACTCTCACAAACACCTTTTATTGACTTCATTACATATAGATATAAGTCTAGATAGCACCATAGATTCACAGTCTAAATGAATGTCATTCCCTTCACAGTTACCTAGGTGTTAAAAAAAATTACTTCAGTGTGAATTGTCAAACTTACTGTCCAGTTCACCCAAGTGAAGAACGTAGATTATAAAATTTCAAAACAAACTTAGTTTTCAGAATAAATTAGTTGAGCAAAAGGAGGGACATTTTAATTGGAAGAAAGATAACTGTATTTAATTTTCTTGAACAGGATGGTGACTACAAACAGTCTTCACAGATAGCTTGGGCACATAATGACCAGTCCCATAAAACAGCACAGTTCTGTACGGACTTCACTTTTCATGAACAGGGATTAGTCGTGTTCATGCGTTCTTTTAAAGCCATTTTAAAGTTTTAAATTCTGCTTGTGGCATTTTCTAGGAATATGAATTAGATATGTCCTGAATTTTTTTCATACTTAAAGAAAATTATTCAAACTAGTAACCCCCTAAATAGTTGTATCCTCAGTTAGTAATCTTTAGACTTTTTTTTCTTTTAGCAGCAAGGCTTGCTTTTTCACAATAAAATCTTAGGGTCCTAATAAATAAAACCAATAAAAACAAGGCTTTTTGGTAGAACCCTATGGAAGACACTTGAAAACCATGTTCTAAATAATAGATCCTTTTTTTTCTGCAAAGACACCCAGTATATTGTTCCCCTCTCACTCTGGCTTCACTCATGTAGGGCAGGGCAGATAAGGAAATTTACCTCTATCAGGTAGACACGAGACAGGGAGGCTTGTATTTAGGAGGCTGTGCAGGAAAGAGATATAGTCATGATGGTTACCTGGGGAAGAAGCAAAGCTTCCCTAGAGGGAAGCAGAAAAGGTGCTCTCCACGTGAATTGGAGGGTTAGGGAAGGTATTCAAGATTGTCATATTCAAAAGCATAGGTGACAGAAAAGCAGTGTGGGCAGCTAAGTTAATTAATTGGCTTTCCCTAGCCCGTTTGAGGGGTGGAGAAGAAGAGTGAGCGCAGATGTTGGAAGTTTAAGTTGCTGCCGGATTACGATGGGTCTTGTGTTACAAACGAGATATGAGGTAGTATATACCTTGGCAGTTAGTAATGCTGAGGTTCTTTAAACAGAAGAGCCACCTGATCAGATGTGTGTTTTAGGAAGAGAACTGCCTACAGTTTGAATGCTGGTGAAGAGGGGCAGTGGGAGAGGATTTATTCTATTATTAGACACTTACCCAAATTACAGAGGTAGAAAAGGTAGTTCCTAGAAGAAACGGGCTTAGCAAACAAGTTCTAGAGGTAAAAGAAGGTCCTTTGGAGCTTGGGAGTGAAAGCTAATGGTAACATGCCTGGGGAGGAGGAAAGGAAAGAGAAATGAAGAGGGAAGGGAAAGTGCCTAGAACATTGTAATTTCTAATGATAATATATGTTATTGTACACTTTAGGATGTGTGTGTATCATACTTTATCTCAAAGTTGTATGTTTTGGCACTAGGGTCAGGTGATAAAAGGATTCAAAAACTTGATTGGTGATTTTCATTCATGAAGGTCCTAAGGTTTTATGTGGATAAAATTAGTTCTGAGATTTTACACTTAGATTTTAAATTACAGATTGTTAATAGTATCCTTTCCCTTTTTCTCCCCAAAAAACTATAGGTATTTACCTCCTGAGTGTTTTGTAGTTGGAAAAGAACCACCAAAAATTTCCAACAAGGTTGATGTGTGGTCAGTTGGAGTCATTTTCTTTCAGTGTCTTTATGGCAGAAAGGTAAGTTAAAGTATACCAGATGCAGCTGTACTATTTAGATAAGTGGAATTTTCCCCTTTTAAATACAAAGTTCATTAACTTAAAGTCAAAAGTCAATTTAAGTCCTTCCAAGAAAGCCAGGCTTCTTCTCTATTTCTTTCAATCCTTACCTGAGGATATTTTTCCATTGAGAATAGAAGGGGAGGAAGAGGAAAAGAGAAAGAAACATCGATGGGTTGCCTCCCGCACATGTCCTGATGTGGGCCGGGGATCGACCTGCAATCAAGGCATGTGTCCTTGACCAGAATCAAACGTGAGATCCTTAGTTCCACAGGCTGACACTCTAACCCAGGGGTCCTCAAACTTCATAAACGGGGCCAGTTCACTGTCCCTCAGACCGTTGGAGGGCCGGACTATAGTTTAAAAAACAACTATGAACAAATTCCTAGGCACACTGCACATATCTTATTTTGAAGTAAAAAAACAAAACGGGAACAAATACAATATTTGTATTTGCATGTGGCCCGCGGGCCGTAGTTTGAGGACCCCTGCTCTAACCACTGAGTAAAACCGGCT
The DNA here is from genome assembly GCF_014108235.1 of Myotis myotis. Classification (NCBI taxonomy): domain Eukaryota; kingdom Metazoa; phylum Chordata; class Mammalia; order Chiroptera; family Vespertilionidae; genus Myotis; species Myotis myotis. The sequence continues at coordinate 46,748,405 of NW_023416390.1, forward strand.
AGGGCTCTTCTCTATTTCTTCTAAAATTTCTGTGGATCAGGATTATTTTAACGTCGTAACAATTTTCTTGGCCTGCATTTTGCACACACACCTTTTTTTTTAACTGAAGGAAAAGAACTACATGTTAACAGTGCTAACATTGTTAAGGAATACTGGAGCCAAAACTCTTCATTATCCTCCATTCTCTCTCCCTCACTGCATGCACACACAGTTTGGCCTTGACATAGTTTCCTCAGGGAAATTTCACCAAACTTAAGTCTTAATATTTCCTAACCCTCTTTATTTTGAAGTCAGAACTACAAACTATTATAGATATTATCTAATCCCCATCCCATCTAGTCCCTTCATCAGTATGGAAAGAGAGTTTAATGAACTTGTCTGGAAATTGACTGCAAATTAGGAGGACCAAACCCAGAGCTATTTCATTTAAGTTAGTGTACTATGCTCAAAGTATTTTATTCAGTGGTCTTTCCACAGGCATTTCCACTACTTCATCTTTTTTCTAATCAAATTTCATTTTGTAAATATTAAGAATAAAGTTTTATGCCAAACCGGTTTGGCTCAGTGGATAGAGCGTCGGCCTGCAGACTCAAGGGTCCCAGGTTCGATTCCGGTCAAGGGCATGTACCTTGGTTGCGGGCACATTCCCTCTGGGGGGGCGTGCAGGAGGCAGCTAGTCGATGTTTCTATCTCTCTATCCTTCTCCCTTCTTCTCTGTAGAAAATCAATAAAATAAAAGTTTTAAATATCTTATGTTATTTTATCTTAATTACCTGTGTTGCAGTAGCATTATTTTATTTTGCTTATTCACAGTGTTTCAGCTATTTTGAGGATTGATTAATTAGGCTGTCTCGGCAGGTACAAATTATAACTTTGTTGCTATGAAAATGCATCCCAACTTCCATGTAACTGAGGGCAAGACTTTTTTAGAACACAAATCATTTGTATCTTGAGTATTCAATGATAATATCTGTTTAAATTTTTTGTGAGATAAATTTCTCAACGTTTTATTTTTAGCCATTTGGTCACAATCAATCTCAACAAGACATTCTTCAAGAAAATACAATATTAAAAGCCACAGAAGTTCAGTTCCCTGTAAAACCAGTTGTAAGCACTGAAGCCAAGGTAATAAATTTCATGTCATAAATTATGCTTAAAACAAAGTAATTACCACCACAGGAAAATCTGTCCAGGAGGTATAGAGTTGATCCTTGAACAATATGGGAAATTTGTAGGTGACTCACATAGCCTAGAAATATTGAAAAAATTTTTGAAAAAGTTAGGTATGTCATGAATACATAAAATATATGTACATGCTTTCTCAACTTTTCTCTTATTATAAGAGTATATTAAATATTATATATAACATACTAAATATGTCTTATTTGACTATTTAAGTCATTGATAAGACTTTCAGTCAAAAGTAATGTGAATTTTCAACTGCACTGGGGGTGATGTCCCTAGTCCCCATGTTATTCAAGGGCCGACTGATTAAGAAATAATAGAAGTATTATGTTGAGTCCTGGCAGTTGGTTGGAGCGTTGTCCTGTGCACTGGAGGGTCCCGGGTTCAATTCCCGGTCAGGGCTCATACAGTAGTTGTGGGTTCGATCCCCAGTCAGGGTGCGTACATAGCAAAAGTATTTCTCCAGAACTGTACCTCCTAAGTATCAGAGCTACTTGATCTCATGTTACTCTGCACTAGCTCTTGAAAAAGCCTGACCTCTTCTTTAGCTTTCTTGACATGTAGAAGTCTCTGAAGCTATAACAATGGCTTCCTAAAGTTCTTTTAAAAAAATCTTCACCTGGGGACATTTTCATTGATTTTTTTGGGGCGGGGGGCGGGGACGAAACAAACGTTTATCATCTTTCAGTTGCCAATCACATGCACCCCAACTGGGACTGGGGATGTGCCTTGAACAGAATCAAACCAACAACCTTTCGGTGTACAGGATGTCATTCCTACCAACTGAGCCAAATTAGCCAGGGCAGTACTAACCAGGTCCGACCCTGCTTAGTTTCCGAAATCAGGCGCATTCGGGTGGTATGGCCGTAGTCTAATCCATATATGTCTATGTGATAACATGAAATAGATATTTCTAATAGCAAAACTATGATGGTCCTTAATATCTTCCCACCTTCATCCTCTGGCCTTTCCCATTTTTACTCCTGCTTTGTTATGCTTATCCCAAAGTTTATTTCTCTGTGACTCCCTGTTGTAGTCTTCTTTTTAAAACCTGTGAAATTCCAAGACAAATACATGACATTCCCATTTCTTTCTGCTAGGCCATAAAATAATTCATAAACAGGAATTATATAGCTTCTATATTGTTAGAAGAGTGTAGATAAGCCCTGCTATATGTCCCTGATCAAGGTCATAATGGCCTTCGTAATTGTACTGGTTTTTGTGTTAATATTAGTAACTGTCCCATATTTCATTTTATCTATTACATCTTTTTTTAAATATATTTTTTATTGATTAAGATATTACATATGTGTCCTTATCCCCACATTACCCCCTACCCCCCCCCCTCCTGCTCATGCCCTCCCCCTCCCCCCCTGTTGTCCATGTCCATTGGTTAGGCCTATATGCCTGCATATAAGTCCTTTGGTTGATCTCTCCCCCTTACCCCCATCCTCCCCTACCTTCCCTCCAAGGCCTGACAGTCCAATCAATGCCTCTCCGTCTCTGGATCAGTCCTTGTTCATCAATTTATGTTGTTCATTATATTCCACAAATGAGTGAGATCATGTGGTATTTATCCCTTAAAGGATATCCTTCAGCATTTCATATAATGCTGGTTTGGTGGTGATGAACTCCTTTAGCTTTTCCTTATCTGTGAAGCTCTTTATCTGACCTTCAATTCTGAATGATAGCTTTGCAGGATAAAGTAATCTCGGTTGTAGGTTCTTGGCATTCATCACTTTGAATATTTCTTGCCACTCCCTTCTGGCCTGCAAAGTTTCTGTTGAGAAATCAGCTGACAGTCGTATGGGTATTCCCTTGTAGGTAACTAACTGTTTTAAGATTCTCTCTTTGTCTTTAGCCCTTGGCATTTTAATTATGATGTGTCTTGGTGTGGTCCTCTTTGGATTCCTTTTGTTTGGGGTTCTCTGCACTTCCTGGACTTGTAAGTCTATTTCTTTCATCAGGTAGGGGAAGTTTTCTGTCATTATTTCTTCAAATAGGCTTTCAGTATCTTGCTCTCTCTCTTCTTCTGGCACCCCGATAATTCAGATGTTGGTACGTTTGAAGTTGTCCCATAGGCTCCTTACTCTATCTTCATATTTTTGGATTCTTTTTTCATTTTGCTTTTCCGGTTGGGTGTTTTTTGCTTCTTCTTATTTCAGATCTTTGACTTGATTCTTGCGATCCTCTCGTCTGCTGTTGGATCTCTGTATATTATTCTTTATTTCAGTCGGTGTATGTTTAATTTCTGACTGGTCCTTTTCCATTTTTTTGGCATTCTCATTCAGATCCTTGAAGGTCTCACTAAGTTCCTCAGAGGTTCGTAGAAGATTCTTGAGTAACCTTATAACTGTGGTTCTGAACTCTGTCCTCCATTAGTTTGCTTTCCTCCATTTCTTTCATTTGTGACATGTTTCTTTGTCTTCGCATTTTTGGCTGACTGCGAGGACCCACTGTGTCTATAAGAAGAACTGCTGTGCTGGAGACACCCTTATGCGGTAGGACTTGCTTCAGTGGGGCTTTGGTGCTCACTGGGTCTGCTTCTTGAGTGTGTCCCTTATAGATGTGAGAAGTTGAAACCTAGTATCTGACCCGGAGTACCTGGCTCCTGGATCTCCAAGTCACCCACTGTGTGGGTCCACCCAGCAGGGGCACAGCAATATCAACAGGTTTCTCCTCTTTGTTTGGAGTTGGAAGTTTGGAGCTCTCTGATTCACTGCAGCTTGTTAGGCTGCAAAAGCGCAGGTGCCTCCTTTGTGCCGCTGAGCACAGCTTGGGAGGGGATTGTAAATTGAGTGGGACGGGGTCTCAGAGAGTCCCCAGGGCGGAGCAAACAGCAATGGTGTTGTCAGCAACTCCCGAGTGCCACGCGCCCCCACCACAACAATGATCCCAGCGAGCAGCTCTGTGAGAAAGTCACCCTCGCTTTCGGACCCGCTGCAAGATAGTCCCGTTTCTCCCGTAGGAGCCTGGGACCCCAGCGTCTCGCCGTAAATGAGTTCAGTATGTTTGAGAGCTTGTCCCCTTCCGATTGAAAAAAACCACACGCGCGCCTCCGTACCTCTGTTCTTGGCGCCTCTCCCCTCCTACTTGGTCTCAATGCGCTTTTTTCTTTCCTTCTAGTTGTAGAACTTCCACTCGGTCAGCTTTCCCGTGGTTCTGGATGATAGCTGTTTTGTCTTATAGTTGTGGTTTTAATGTTGTTGTGGGGGGCAGCACGTACAGGTTTGTACCTTATGCCGCCATCTTGGTTCCTCCTCTATTACATCTTTTTTAAAATTTATCAGTATTGTTGAAAGTATTACAGATGTCCTCTTTTTCTTCCCCAGTGACTCCCTCCACCCCGCCTTCCTCTAGATTGGTTAGTCTGTCCATTACATCTTTATTGGCTTTTTGCAAATCATTTGAATGACTTTTAGAAGATTGACAATTAAAAAGATAACTGACGTTCTTATTTTAAAACATGAGTTATTTTTGTAAGGTAAATATGGCTTCTTTTAAAAAAATTTTTGACGCCAGTATCCCTGATGAACATAGATGCTAAAATCTTCAAAATATTAGGGAATTGATTCCAGCAATACATTTAAAAGATCATACACCATGACCAAGTGGGATTTATTCCAGGGATACAAGGCTGGTATAATATTTGCAAATCAATCATATAAACAAAATGAAGGATAAAAAAATTACATGATCATATCAATAGACGCAGAAAAAGCATTTGACAAAACCCAACACCCTTTTTTGATCAAAACTCTCAGCAAAGTGGGAATAGAGGAATCATACCTCAACATAATAAAGAATATACATGACGACAAACCTATGGTCAACATCATACTCAATGGGCAAAAACTAAGTGTTTCCCCTAAGAACACTTAATGGGAAAAGCACCACTCTTATTCTACATAGTATCAGAAGTCCTAGCCACAGTGATCAAACAAGAAGAAAGGAGAAGGAAGTAAAATTATTATTTGCAGATGACATGATATTGTACATAAAAACCCTAAAGACTCCACCAAAAATCTACTCTCTCTTTTTTTTTGTTTTGTTTTTTTTTAATATATTTTATTGATTTTTTACAGAGAGGAAGGGAGAGAGAGAGAGAGTTAGAAACATCGATGAGAGAGAAACATCGATCAGCCGCCTCCTGCACATCTCCTACTAGGGATGTGCCCACAACCCAGATACATGCCCTTGACCGGAATTGAACCTAGGACCTTTCAGTCCGCAGGCCGACGCTCTATCCACTGAGCCAAACCGGTTTCAGCAAATCTACTCTCTTTAATAAATGAATTCAGCAAAGTAGCAGTTACAAAATCATTCAGAAATTGATGGCATTTTAATACACCAATAATGAACTCTCAGAAAGGGAAATTTAAAAAACAACCCCGTTTACCATTACAACAAAAAAATTAAGATATTTAGAAATAAACTTAACCAAGGAGGTAAAAACCAGTCGTCGGAAAGTAGACCCCAAATAGCCACAGCAATGTTGGAAAAAAGAACAAAGTTGGAGGGATCACAATACCATATATCAAACTATACTACAAAGCCACTGTAATAATAATAATAATAAAAAAAAAAGCCTGGTACTAGCACAAGAATAGGCATATAGATTAGTAGAACAGAACACAGGCCCCAGAAATCAACCCACATCCTATGGTCAATTAATATTTGATAAAGGAGGCAAGAACATACGATGGAGTAAAGACAGTCTCTTCAACAAATGGTCTTGGAAAAATTGGACAGGTACATGCAAAAAGATGAAACTAGACCACCAACTTACACCATACACAAGAATAAACTCAAAATGGATAAAAGATTTAAATGTAAGTCGTGAAACCATAAAAATCCTAAAAGAAAACATAGGCAGCAAAATCTCAGGCTTTTCACGATAAATCTTCTAGGGCAGTGGTCAGCAAACTGTGGCTCGTGAGCCACATGCGACTCTTTGGCCCCTTGAGTGTGGCTCTTCCACAAAATACTGACTTCTGCACATGGGCCATGAAGTTTCAATCGCACTGTACATGCGCACCTGCACGTGGTATTTTGTGGAAGAGCTACACTCAAGGGGCCAAAGAGCCGCATGTGGCTCGAGAGCTGCAGTTTGCCGATCACTGTGCTTGGGCAAGAGAAACAAAGGAAAAAAGTTTTAAAAAATGGAACTACATCAAACTAAAAAGCTACTGCACAGCAAGAGAAACCATCATCTGAATGAAAAGAACCCACTGTATGGGAGAACATATTTGGCAATAATACAGCTGATAAGGGGTTAATTTCCAAAATATATAAAGAACTCATACAACTCAACAAAAGGAAGACAAACAATCCAATTAAATAATGGGCTAAGAACCTAAGTAGACACTTCTCCAAAGTAGACATACTGATGGACAAGAGACATGAAAAAATGCCCAAAGTCACTGATCATCAGAGAGATACAAATTAAAATGACAGTGAGGTACTAACACCTGTCAAAATGGCTAAACAAATGACAAGTGCTGGTGAGGATGTGGAGAAAAGGGGACCCGTATGCACAGTTGGTGGAAATGCAGACTGGTACAGCCACTATGGAAAACAGTGGAGTTTCCTCAAAAAATCAAAAATGGAACTGCCACTTGACCCAACAACCGCACTTCTAGGAAAACAGCCGAAGAAACCCATACACCAATCAGAAAGAATATATGCACCCCTATATTCATAGCAGCATTATTTCCAATACCTAAGGTTTCGAAACAGTAGATGAATGGATAAAGCTGTGGTACATTTACACAATGGCATACTATGCAGCTGTAAAAAAGAGGGATCTCCTACCCTTTGAAACAGCATGGATGGACCTGGAGATCATGTTAAATGAAATAAGCCAGTCAGAGAAAGACAAATATCACATGATCTCACTTATTAGTGGAAGCTAATGAACAAAATAAATTGACCAACAAAATAAGTCCATGGGGATGGAACAGACTGACATATCTCAGAGGGGAGAGGGGGACAGGAAGAGAGAAATCAAAGAACTTATATATTTACTAGAGGCCTAGTGCACGAAATTCGTGCACTAGAGGGCAGGGGGGGGTCCCTCAGCCCAGCCTGCGCCCTCTTGCAGTCCGGGACCCCTCAGGAGATATCCACCTGCCGCCTTAGGCAGGAGAGGCTCCCGTCACTGCCGCAATGCTCACCAGCCATGAGCCCAGCTTCTGGCTGAGCAGCGCTCCCCCTGTGGGAGCGCACTGACCACCAGGCGACAGCTCCTGCATTGAGGGTCTGCCCCCTGGTGGTCAGTGTGCATCATAGTGACCGGTTGTTCCCCTGTTCGGTCTATTTGTATATTAGGGTTTTATTGTATAGGACAGTGATGGCGAACCTATGACACACGTGTCAGAGGTGACACGCGAACTCATTTTTTTGGTTGATTTTTCTTTGTTAAATGGCATTTAAATATATAAAATAAATATCAAAAATATAAGTCTTTGTTTTACTATGGTTGCAAATATCAAAAAATTTCTATATGTGACACGGCACCAGACTTAAGTTAGGGTTTTTCAAAATGCTGACACGCCGAGCTCAAAAGGTTCGCCATCACTGATATAGGATATGCATAGCCCATGGACACAGACAGTAGTGTGGTGAAGGCCTGGGGGAAGAAGTAGGGACTGGACAGAGGAGGGTAAAGGGGTTATGGGGGACATTTATAATACTGTCAACAATAAAAATATATAAGTGAAAAAATTTTTAAAATATCTTGGTGTTAGTATCTAAATTTTGTCTCCTGTTTATCACAGCATCAGTGAGAATAGAAACTAAATGAATGTAACAATGCAGGATCCATGTATTTACATTTTTAATAGTAACAAGAATGAGTGTAGTGTGACTATAGTGTGCCAAAAAGAAGTCCCATTCACCACCTCTGGCTCTTTATAGGTGCCACAGTCACCCTTTTGGTACCAGGGGAAAAGCACATTATTTTTGCTTGTTTCGTAACCTTTTGTCCTTACAGAATACACCTTTGCCAAGTACCTCTACTGACCTCATTTAGGCATCTTAAGCATATTTACTCCTCGTATACTTTTTAACCTGGCTATTGGTAGTTTTTCATCCTTTTAAACTCTGTCTTCAACATAATCACTCTTCATTTCTTTTTTCTATATCTTAATCATTTTCAGAGTGGTCTCTGAAACTTTTTTTGTTAAAGACTTAAAAAGATAAGATCTAAGGGATCAGAAAGACTTTTGATAAAATGTTAGTATGCTAACCATGGTATGAGAAGAGCTAGATTTGTTTTTAGAGAAAAAATTACTTCCAATGACTTTCAAAACAAAGAACAGGCAAAATTGTTCCATTTAAGTTGAAGTTTGATCACATTAAAAAGTATGTTATAGTTTTCTTATTAATGGTTTATTTCATGGCAAGCTATAGGGTACTGTCTAGCCCAGTGATGGCGAACCTTTTGAGCTCGGCGTGTCAGCATTTTGAAAAACCCTAACTTAACTCTGGTGCTGTGTCACATATAGAAATTTTTTGATATTTGCAACCATAGTAAAACAAAGACTTATATTTTTGATATTTATTTTATATATTTAAATGCCATTTAACAAAGAAAAATCAACCAAAAAAATGAGTTCGCGTGTCACCTCTGACACGCATGTCATAGGTTTGCCATCACTGGTCTAGTGTCAGCAATAAGAAAGGGAAAGAATTATCAATTATCACTTAAGAATGTTTTATCTGTTGTAAAAAAATGCACAAATCTCAAATATAATACTGGGTGAAAGAAGCCACATAAAAGAGAACATAATCTGTGGTTTCACTTACATGAAGGTCAAAACAGCAGAACTCAACTACAGTGTTAAAAGTTAGGGTGGAAGTTACCCAGGTGGGTTGTAGGCAGAGCCCATGCTTAAACAGGCAGGAAGAAACTCAGATGATTTTGGTTAAATTATTTTATCTGGTTGCCAGTTACATTGATATATTCACTTTGTACTGTATACTTAGAGTTTTGTGTTGTTTTTTTTAAAGAAGCTCTTCTCAAGGACAGGATACATAAAACCAGTCTGAGTAAGGGAAAAGATAGTGATTCTATTCCACTTTTAGCTTTTTCAAAAGTTGCTGATGCTCAACGTTAACCTATGAAACAAAAACCTCAATGGAAGTGTTCCTTCATGTAAAGAAAGTCTTTATGCTCAATAGGAAAAAAAAATAATATGGTTAAAACTAAACTGACAGAGAGTGAGAGGATTATTTTAGCAGAAGATAAATTCTAGAAATAAGTGTGCAGAATTTGTAATTACAAATGCAGCTTTCCATATCTAACATAATATTAGAAGTCCTAGCTAGAGCAATTAGGCAGAAATAGAAATAAAAGGCATCCAAAATCAAAAAGGAAGAAATAATTTACAGATGATATTATATAGTTAACCCTTGAACAACACGGGTTCAAACTGTACCAGTCCACTTATACACAGATTTTTCAGTTAACCCACACAGTTCAAATCGAATTAAAGGTCAATGGGTCATTGGGAATTGCATATGCAGAGGGCCAAATTAAGTTACATGTGGATTTTGACTGCTGGGAGTTGTCACCCCTAACCCTTTGTTGTTCAGGGGTCACCTGTATACTGAAAACCTTAAAAACATCACCAAAAAACTGTTAGAACTAATCTACAAATTCAGTAAAGTTGCAGGATGCAAACTCAATATATAAAAATCTGTTGCATTTCTATACACAAACTATCAGAAAGAGAAATTAAGAAAATAAGCCCATTTGCATCTTAAAGAGTAGAATACCTAGAGGTGAATTTAACCAACAAGTTGATAGATTTATACATTGAAAACTGTAAGATGTTAATGGAAGAAATTAAAGAAATACAAATATATGGAAAGATAGTCCTAACTCATGGGTTGGAAGAACTGATATTATGAAAATGTCTGTACTACCTAAAGCAATCTACAGATTCCTGTAATCCCTACCAAAATTCCAATGGTATTTTTCATAGAACTAGAACAAACAATTACAAGATTTGTGTGGAACCACAAAAGACCCAGAATAGCCAAAGCGTCTTGAGAAAGAACAACAAAGCTGGAGGCATCATGCTCCCTGATTGCAAACTACAATATAACCGTAGTAATCCAGACAGTATGGTACTGGCATAACAACAGACACAACGGTCAGTGGAACAGAATTGAGAGCCCAGAAATAAACCTACACATATATGGTCAATTATTTTATGAACAGGAGTCAAAAATATGCAATGGGGTAAAGACAGTCTCTTCAATAAATAATGTCAGGAAAACTGAGCCACTTATACCATAAACAAAAATTTACTCAAAATGGATGAAAGATTTAAAGGTGTAAAGATCTGAAACACAAAACTCCTAAAAGAAAATATAGCTAGTAAGCTTTTGACCTCCATCTTGGTGAGGAATTTTTGGATTTGACACCAAAAGCAAAGGCGACAAAAACAAGTGCAGTACTAACGCTTCTGCACAGCAAAGGAAACCATCAACAAGATGAAAAGGCAGAGACTTGAACAGATCTCTACCAGTGTTCAAAACAGCATTCACAATAGCAAAAAGGTGGAAACAACCCAATATCAATCAACAGGTGAATGGATAAACAGAATGTTGTATATACATGCAGTTGAATATTACTTAATTTAAAAAGGGACAAAATTCTGATGCATGCTGCAAGTATGGATGACTCTTAAACATTGTGCTAAGCGAAATAAGCCAGATACAAAAGGACAAATATTGTGTGATTCCACTTATATTCTAGGTACTTATATATAGATATTTAGGATAGCCAAATCATAAACAAGACAGAACAGTGGTTTCCAAAAGTTAGGGGAGGAAGAAATCAGTAGTTACTATTTAATGGTTATAGTAAAAGTTTCAGTTTGAGATGATGAAAAAGCTGCCTTAAATGTGTCCATTCTTCTCTGGAATTTAGTTGTTTGATACTTAGAAGAGGAAAGATTTTAATTGCTGACTTTTTTTTTTAAGGCCTTTATACGACGCTGTTTGGCATACCGAAAAGAAGATCGATTTGATGTGCACCAACTGGCAAATGACCCGTACCTTCTCCCACACATGAGAAGATCAAACTCTTCAGGAAACTTACACATGGCTGGGCTGACAGCATCCCCCACACCCCCTGCTTCAAGCATAATGACTTACTGACTTTCCTCCAAAATTGGCATGACACCTTTGAATTGCTTCCAGGTGCACACTTGAGTTTAAGAGCATTTGAGTGTTTTTTTGTTACTTTCTTTTTTACACAGGACATGATTGAGAACTGTTCGCAAGCTGAAGTTCTTTGTGGCGTCGTTTGTATGAGAAAGGATCATGGACAGTGAATAAATGTACACTTCTGACTATAAATAACCTTGAGACGTGAAGGGTGACTGCCTGTTGCACAGAAACGGGAATACCATGTTCAGACAGAAGAAAAATGATTTGTTTGGGGAAACACTGTAAATAGCGTTTATAATACTTAAATACATTTGGTTGTTACTAAAGAGTTCTAATATGAAGGGTAGTTTTTCATTATTTAAAAACACTTGGAAAAAATGAGAAGTATTTCTAACACAAGAACTACAGTGCCTGGATACATTCTTCAGCATTTGGCAGTTAATCTGCCGAGACCAAAGTAAGACCTGAATGACAGTGACAGTTGTGTTTTATAGATAGAATGTGAGAGTTAGAATCTTTGGACAAGGTTAGACTTTGTCATTTGCCTGTTCTGGCTTTTACCACATTGTACCTCGAAATCACATGTCCTTTTTTTTCACTGGTTATGTTAAAGGGAGAGCTATTATTCCTAGATACTTTACACCTTTGACAAAATGAGCTGCTCATTTTAAAATCAGTTGAATTCACTAAATTGTAATATCTCCAGTGTTTTCAACATGTTAGAAGTAACATATTTTTGTTTTGATACCAGGCCTTGTTCATTAAAACAAATGACAGTATGTAACCAAATGCAGACCAGTTC